>NC_141699.1:404812114-406012114 GCF_964263255.1 Lissotriton vulgaris | reverse complement strand
ATGCCTTTTCCTATTCCTACATAATTGTTTCTGTTTCCTTAAATCGTCAGTGAACCATGGGGCCGAGGGAGTAGCCCTGTTTCTTGACAATGTTTTAGTAGGTACTAGTGAATGAGTAGCATACCCAAGCCAGTACTGATATTGAAGTGTAGCAATGTTGGGATCAGTGGCTAAAGTGGGGCGAGTACTGTCCAGTAACTCTTTTAGGTCTGTCTTATTTATGTCTTTCCAGACCTTTAACGATTCTGGTCTGGAGACGATGGCTCTGTGAATCGGGCTCTCCGTAATTGTAATTCTGCTTAAGATGGCATGATGGTCAGACCATGGCATAGGGAGGATATCTGTTATACACAATCCCTCAAGATTGGAAAAAATGCCGTCCAAAATATGGCCGGCCTCATGGGTGGGGGATGTAACCACCTGGTGGAACCCCCACGTTTCCATGTCTGTGAGTAGGGAGAAGGTGTCTTTATCATCAAGTTGCTCTAAATGGAAATTCCAATCACCCATGACTGTATAGGATTCTTCAGTCATTGATGACTCCAGTAACGAGCCTAGATTGGAAAGAAAGCCAGTACGTGCTCCTGGAGGTCGATATAATAACACTCCTTTAAAATTGTAAGACGAGGTTAACTTAATGTCAAAGTGTAAAACCTCACAGCATAAAGAAGGGATTGACAAGGTCCTTACTAAGTAACTTTCCCTGGCGATTATGGCCAGCCCACCTCCTCTTTTGCCCTTTCTATCTTGACGGTAGGCCTTATATCCTAGCGGGACCGCAATCATTAGTTCCGGATCAGATGCTTCGTCCATCCACGTTTCCGTGATCAACAGGATGTCTAATTTCCTATCTGTGATTAGGTCCGCTATTTCCTGCCTATGCTTTCCCAAGGACCGAGCATTGATGAGTCCTATACAAATCTTGACCACTTTTGAATTGGTCTTTCCAGGAGGATGTACCTTGCTAGCGTAGATGGGAATGACGGTGTTACATTGAGGACAACTCAATGATGTGGAATTTATGGCAGACTCCGGATCGTGCCTTGTACAGTGGATTATAGGGGAAAAGACTAACTCTAATAGATGTGATCTAGAATATGGTAGCCGATCGTCCAAAGCCATTGGGCCAGGGGAAGTGGCCCTTGGCCCGATACTGGCGCGGACGGGCGCAGACGGGCTTGCCTTTGGTGCGCATTCGGCGCGCCGCTGGAGCGCCCGCTGCACCCGCCCGCTGCGCGGATGCGACGGTATTACCCTTTTATCCAGTGTTGAGGGTGGGAGGCGGCCAACTACTGGAACGCCACCCTTTCCTTCCCCCAATATGGCGGCTGCTCACCCTCTGTTTCCAGCGTCAGCAAGCAATCTGCTGCGCGGTAGACAGCGTGAATATACGGCGTGAGTATGCAGCCGTTTCAGAAATTAAGGCTCTCAGTATTAAAATGTGGACAAAGTTAGAAAATAAATGTCAAAAATAAATCAAATGCACACTTTTTAAAATAGCAAGACAGAGCCCCCGGCTTCCGCCTCAGGGGTAAGACTATACGTCTATAAGTCTATAAGTTGAACACGTATGCACGTTCTTAGGTTCTGGCAATATATAAGGAAGACAACCACTTTTGTTTAATAACCTTTTTAGGATGATTAGCTTAGGGTTAAAGAGAGCTCTGACTTGTAGGGGAGAGGATTGTTGGTAGTGCAGCGGGGGTGAGAGGTGCACCATGGGAGACAGTTTTTAGTTGGAAATCGGCTCGTAAGCGAGCGTGGCTATGGGAAAGACAGGCGCTTGTTGACAGTTAAGAACGCGTATGAGGGTTACTTTAAAAGCGCGAGATTGAGAGCATCTGTTTTCACTAACTGTTGAGAACAGAAAGGAAGTAGCGTAAATGGAGAGGGGCACAAGAAGGTTAGTTCGGATGAGGTTTTTTAAAGATCTACAGTGAGGTAGATGAACGGGTGGGGGAAGAGGGAATAAGGAAGGATTATGATTAGAGGTGCACGTTTTTGGCAAGATGGGTGGCATCACGAATTAAGGCATTGGAGATATGTTTTTTGTTTATTGTGGCAGAAGGATTGGAGTAGGGTGGTTTAATTTATTAGCATTATAAGTAATTCTATTGGGTAAGGGGAAGAGTACGTGATGCAATGGGGTTGTGGGTTCTTTTGGTTCTTATGCACTGTTTCACCACGATTGGGTCAGCTAAGCTGTTTATTTTATTTGTTGTAGAAACCCCTGACCAAGAACCTAAGGAGGCTCGAAATGCATTGGGTACTTGAAGTCTGTGCCTATTTCATATTGCGACAAATCTGCACGTACTGTTGTAAAAAGTTTGGATTGACATGCAGCGGGTACTAGAAGTGTTTAAATAAAGACTGCAGATTTTATCAGACTGTCTCCAGTGTGATGAAAGGATAAACGAGTTAATTGCAGTAACAAGGAATGGAACATACATTGGTCATAATGGTTAAATAACGGAGGACTTGGATTAAATGGATTTAATTGAAGGGAGTAGTTCCCACTTTTCGCAGTGCGACTGTGTGGAGCAAGAGAGGAGTGCCCCTTGTTGAATTCTGATGTGTAAATTAAGGCATTTTTAAAGGATAAAACCAGAAACAGAGTTTACCCTCGCAAATAGGAGTTAGTCAAAAGGAAACACTGGCCATATGGTGAGTCACAGGGCCTAATTAAAAAACTGCACTTTTCATTCAGATTATACATTCGAATAAGTTTACAACTTTTTTGTATTCACAAACTGCACTACTGTAATAATTTGCACTATTATAGTAATTTACACTTTTGTAGTAAGTCCAGCACTACACATGGTCAACCACTGGTACCACAGCACACTTCCATAATGGAAGTAGGGACATAACATAAAACCCTATAGGAAATCATGTTACATTTATTAGGATTATTTAAAATAGCTAAAAATATAAGTACATATTAATTATTTTAAATGGTATATAAAACAGTGCATATTTATTATTTAATTATAAAATATTTAATAACCTATTCTGAATTTTAAAATAAATACATCAATAATATTGTTACATTACTACAAAAGTGTAGTTTGTGAAAAACGAAAAGTAGTAAACTTGCTCAAAAGTGTTAGTTACCTTTGTAAATTAGGCCCTAACTGAGCAAATCTGCTCTCGAGTGCAGTTTTGTGAATTTTCAGGCATGGATCCACCTGTAAAGTTGGTGAACAATGAAAACCCTGCAAGTCTATAGGCAATCATTAACTTCATGCTTTTAGTTTCTCACCCCGAATATGTTTGTAGTTGTACTCTCTTCAGGGTGGGAGTAAATTCTAATTGGGGGAGCGTAATGGAGAAGTGGATTCCTTGGGGTGAAATGTTTTACGCTGTTTAAAAAAAACAAAGAAGTTTAAAAGTTCAAGTGTGGTTTTGTGTCATATTTCCACATGTGGAATTGTAAACTTGTAAGGCTTAGTTTCAGGGCTTTTATAACACGCATTATCTCACTCATAAATGGACCACAAATGAGACAAAATAAAGATGTTATCAACATAGCATGGAGACTGAAGCTCCTTTTTTCTTTGTTTAAAGTTAAAAAGGGTAACTTCTTTGGTGGACTGCCTCAGATAGTAAAGACCGGGACAAAGAAGGCTAGTTCTTGTTTCAATGAATATTACTGATGCGTAATTAAGCCATTTACAAAGAGTTCTTTTGAAAAAGTGTGTTTTACGTACATATTTATGAATGAATGATTGTAGATGTATAGATAGATAGATAGATAGATAGACAGATATGTGTTTGTATGTGTTCATGTATACACGGAAACAAGTGTACTAAAGTGTAATTATGAACGCACATTAATACATTTATTAGTACAGTTTAAAGTTCAAATACCATGTTATTGCCATACTTGAGTCTAATTATTGTAGATGACATATTTGAGAGCTCCCACACTCACACAGTCTGTTTAATGAGATGATATCTTACTACATAAACCCTTGTGCTGTTATTGTGATTTAATACCTCTATTTATAACGTCTACTAATGGAAAAAGAGCATGCCTTAAACTGTGTATACAAGTCAGACAAGAGTAATATGCTCTTTATTATCATTGGTAAATGGTGTGGGACATTATAACTAGGGGAATTAATGTATTACTTACCAATGATCTTCATTACACAAAACCTTAGATCCCCCATTACAGTCCATTGCTTTAGGAGGAGTTCTGTCTCCTCCACAGAACCACATTAACACTGAAGTCTTTCAACCTTATTTACGCAGGAAGAAACCTCTCTATCATTGGCGTAAGCTCACAACTACTGCTTTTGATTGGAAAGCTGCATTGAGGAATTAAGACATTTGGGAGAGAGGGGCTGGGCTTTGGACTGTGACGGAGAATACTAAAGTTTCAGGTACTGTGATCACCAGTAAGTAATATATATTCATTATCCTAAAACTGTTGTCCCAATGACATGCTACACGAAAAACATATTTAATGAATGAACAAGCCACAGAGAAGAAATACTGCTATTCTCTCCATAACAATTTTAGGAAGACCAAAACCAGAATTAACAGTCACCTAACTCCAGTCTATAATGCTGAACAAAAGTAACTTCTGATGACCAGGTTGAAGATCTGCATACTTCCATTGGGGTAACCCCGTAATATGCAGTTGCATATCAAAATATGCTTTTGAAAAGGCTTGGCGGCTCAACATACTCATTGTAGATGGCTTCTTTCCTTTATTTCCTGGTCCCAAAAAAAGTGAATTGGATTTACTGAAAGCTTTTTTCCTGTCTAAGGAAATCAATAAAGCCCTTTTCACATACCACACTAAAAGAACCCCTTCATCAATTCCAGCCCAATATGCTAGAAGAATTGCCGCTTTACCTTCGGATGAAATTTTGGGTCTAATTTGAGACTAAACCTATCATGAAAATTCCTAATGTACCACTATGATACCAGAAGGGCTCCTAATTCCTCCAACTTCCAGGCTGACCTGGAAGACTACTTTGACCATCAACAACTGCAGGGATGCCAACTCTAAGGATTCAAAAGGATGGATTTGAAGAACATTTATTGCAGTATTTAAATTCCAAGGATGTACTATAATAGACTGGATAGATATTTTAATCTTGATATATTTAAGCAACCTAACACAAGGGGCAACTTTGGAAAAATCCAGAAATGAGTCACTAAAAACGCTAATAGCTGCCCGATGTGAGGACAATGTTGAAGGAAATAATATTTTTTGGAATCCTTCATCTAAAAATTGCACGCCTTAAAAAAGATGATGCGGCCACCCCATTGTTGAGTAAACATAATTTTTGAAATTGCTTCAGTGTTTTTCATAAGGTGACAAAGTTGCTGTCTTGCTAGTCTCCTGAATTGATATGGCCACTTCCCTGGAAGATGATGGGATTTGCGACTCCACTCCTTTCAATTTCCATGCCAATAGCTTTAACACTCATAGAGTCTTGTAAGAAATATGGGGATAATTGTTTGGAGCAAGGTATAGTAAATTACTTGCTGATCCGCCAACCGTGTGAGAGTTGAAAACCACATCCTCAGAGTCAGTATGGTGCGACTAAGATTACCATCACTCTCTCCTCCTAAATCTTCTGTAGCACAGTGTGGAGAAGGAGAATGGGAGGAAAAGCATATAGCAGACCCATCGGCCATTTCAATGACTGAGAATCCACCCCTCAAGCCTGACTGTCTCTCATCTCCATATAGTGATGCTGAAAAAGAGCATTGTTCGGGTAATCAAAAAGGTCCAACCAAGACTGACCAATAGTTCTCACAATCTGGTGGAACATTCACCACCGCAGCTGGAGGTTCACAGTTGATAGCACGTTTCTGCTCAGAAAGTCTGCCTGGAATTTGTCCTTACCTAATATATACTTTGCTGAGAACAAGAGTAGATGACTCTACCCACAGACACATTTTCAGCGCTAATACACCCTATGATCTTATTTGGCTTCCCACTTGTGGGTGTATAGAGCTTTTGGCCTGCTGGTTGTCTGTTCTGACCACCACTGCTCTTTGCTGAATCTGAGAAGCAAAGGTCTGAAGAGCTCTCTTTATAGCTTGAAGACTGACCACCCTCTGTAGGGGACCACTTGCCTTTCAATTCTCTTTCCCAGAGAGTTGCTCCCCAGCCCACTGGCTCCTGTTGGTCATAATCACAAGCAAGATGGGAGGAAGTAGGCACATCCCTCTTCATATGTTTCTTATGTCCAATCACCAACTCAGAATTTGAATTAGGGTTTGAGAAACCTGCACCACAGCATCTTGAATCAGAGTCACTGGAGACCCATGAGCTATAAGGTGATAGAGCAAGGGCTTTAAATGGAGACGGGCCCATAACACAACTGCTGTTGTCGCTACCATCAACCCTTGCATTTTTAAGTGCATCCTGGCAGGTTGATTCAAAGTCCTTTCTAACATTTGGACCCTTGGCTCTGTTAAGACCACTCTTCCCTTGGCTGTGTTGAACAGGACTCGCATAACGATTGTGATGGCAGCAGCTGTGACTTCTTTAAGTTCAAGACAAACCCCAGAACAAAGAGACACTCAACAGTTCCTTCCAGATTAGTCAAGGACTTAGAAATAAAAAGTAACATAATTAGTCAATCATCTAGGTACCGCATCACCTAAATACCATCTAAATGTAGCAGAGTGGACACAGGTGCCAATACCTTTGTGAAGACTCTTGGCAAAGCTTTCAGTCTGGAAGGGGGAGCTATGAAATGAAAAGGAATCCCCTCTACGCAAATATCATCATGGGTTCACTTATCCAATGGATAGGTACATGGAAATAAGCATTCTGGAGATCTAGGGTAATCGTATAGTCTCTATTTATTAGTAATGGAATCCATGTTTGCAGTGTCATCATTTTGAGCGGAATCTTCCCCTTTTTCTAAACAATCAAATAGGGACTTGAAGTCTTTTAATAAGGTATGTGTCGGACACATACCTTGTACGTGCTCCCCTTCAGGGCAAAGTTTGTAGCAGCACAGGAACGTTTAAAGGCACTGTCAGAGTTTTTTTGGAGACGAAGCACGAAGACTACGCCATAATGTAAAGTACTGAATTGACCTTGGGTGTCTGCAGAATGTCATTATTACGTTATTCCAAGGTATATCTTTTGTTGAGGAACACTAGATCCATCAATGTCCTTCAGCTCTTTCAAGATAATGTTTTTAAAAAAAATCAAGAAGAGGGATCCAGGCCCTGCTCCTCAAATTGGCAAAAAAATAATCGTCTGATGCTTGTGCAGAAGGTTCGAGCCCCAATACATCTCATATATGTACCTTCATCTGCTGGAAATGAGCCCTTTGTACCTACTATTATTGGGGCCCAACATACTGCTCCTCATCAATGGAGCAGTACAATAATTGCTTCTTGGTAGACTCATTTAATGCAGTAGTCACATCCTCCTGGATAATGGATTGCAACTCGGATCTTGATAGGGTCACCATATCATCCACCCCCTCCTCCTCTTTATGTTGCCTTTTCTGTGTGCTCTTGGAGTTTTCTGTAGATGCTGGATTAACAATATTAGCTGTGAACTCCTAACACCACTTTGCCAGCCATGGCGTCCTTTTTGAGGAGTTTCTAGGTCAACGAGATCCCATTTTGTGATATCTCGCTACTATAGAAACTACTCTGTTGCCCCACCTCACTGCCTCAGTCGCACTCCCAGTGCAGGCACCAGACAGTAACAAAACTACCCTGTTCCAAAGGGGAGAGACCGGCTTTTCCAGGCCCCCAGCAAGAATCACCCGCATCCCAACCCTGTGGTCCTAACTAAAGAACAAGCATTTACAATGCAATAGGTCTCGCAGCATTAAAGTTTGAGTTACTGGCATTGTAAATGACAATGCTTTGCATTAATTTTTTTTTTAATTTGCAATTGGTATATAAACATTGTTTGTGAATGGTTAGCTGTTGCTTATGCTAAGCAAAGTTGCCAGTAATATAGAGTGCTAGTCTTGCTTGTTATAAGCATGCTGATTTAAAGCGCTCTGATACCTGTGGAAATGTGTAACAGTGACACATTGAAGGGGCATATAGAAGGGGTTCTCAGGATGGGACCAATGGCAGCTGATAAACTCACCTTCTGGGGCGGGGTCCCAACGGTCATCTCCACGTTGTAGCCCTGTCCGGATTTGTCCGCAGGTTGTCAATCATATCCATAAAGTTCACTCCTCGCCTCGACTGATCCTCAGCCGCTCGGGGGACCCTGTGCCCCTGGGGGCTCTCAGGACCCGGCCCGTTACTCAGGAGCACTCGAATGCCAGGGTGTCCACTGCTAGCCCCCAGCAGCGCCCCGGTCAGCAGCAGCAGTAGCAGGCAGGGCGGGGAGTGGTGATGGCGCAGGCCTGGTTCCATCTAAGATCAGGGTGGGCCCTCGCTGAGGGGTTTACACTGAAATAGTCTACAGATCTCTACCCACCTCAACCTGGAAGCCAGAATCCTGGGTTTACTTGGACTCAATGGACCTTGTGCCAGCTAACTCTGCCCTGGGCCCTCTGGGCAGTCGATAATGATGTCCTTATTCTTGTGGGGAACTTTTGAGCAGCCCTCTGACTGGCAGCAGGGCACCAATGATCCCTGGGCTCTAAAGTGGTCTCTCAATGACTAGTTTCGTGACAACCTAATCCTTTGAGCTGTGCACCTCCCACTCACTTCTGTTGCCCGAACAAGCACTGTTCTGGCACCCCTTTACTGAGCCCTTTACAGACTTGGACCAGTGGTGTGTGCACGATGCAGACTCCTCTGTGGTTTGGTTGGTGCTCCGAACAGCTATGTCCTCCTGTTCTGGCCTGCCCTCGTGCCAAGCGTCAGATTCTGGCTCCCACCAGCTCCCAGGCTGTACGGGGGGCACTCGATCAGTACTAGGCCCTGTCCACCCAACACCAGGTCTTGATACTAACCAGCTCCCTCTCACTACCACAGTGATTCCCCTAGTCTCTGCTCTCCCAGCACCAGGCCCTGCAAACCCCAGGCCTCTCTCCGCCCCCACTACTGAGCCCGGCTCCCCCACTGCCAACCCGTTCTCTCAATCCAAGGGATACCAGGGCCTCCCTTCACAGAGTTAGGCACAGCTCTGCAGGAAACAGGTCTAGCTCTCCACACGCCGGGTCTGGTCCTGCTAGGGCCCGGCGCTGACCTTGGACAGTTCCCTGTGCAGTCACTTCTGGCGGCCGCGCCTCTCCTCCGCCAGCCTCACCCCTCCTTCCTCAGCTGGACCTGACTCCATCACCGTGATGTCTCCACCTGACCCTAGCCTCGGCCACCCACTCCTCCGCCGGTCCCATTACTGCCCCTTAAACCAGGTCCTCCTTGGTACGGTACACAGACAAAATATCGATTTTTAAATATCGATATGCAAAAATATCGAAGTTTAAATATCGATATACAAAAATATCGAAGGTAAGTAATATCGACAGTCTAAATATCTAAATATCGATATTGGTATGATATCAGTAATATCGAAGTTGTAAATATCGATGTTAATAATATCGAAATTAATCACTTTGATGTTACTAATATCAATTTTTAAATAAATTTAGTGTATATTATATTGTATTTATTATGTTTTATTATTTATTTTTAATGTTATTTTATTAAATATTGTCTTTTACTACTGTAGCGGGTTGTGGGTTTATAGGGGAATAGGGTGGGAAGTAATTTAATTATGTTAAATTAATTATTAATTAGTGGGAATTATTAATTAATTAATTGAGAATTAATTTTAAATTATTTTTAATTAATTTATTAATTGATAAATATGTTCTGTAGCGGATTATGGGTTTATAGGGGAATAGGGTGGGAAGTAATTTAATAATAATTAATTAATTGATATATGTGTGTACATATTTTAATTAATTAATTGGTAATTAATTTCTATTAATTAGTTAAATAATTATTATAATTTTTTCATATTTATAATTATTAATTAGTTGGTAATTAATTATTATTAATTATTTAATTAAATTAATTAAAGTAATTTGTATATATATAATTTATTGTTATTCTTAATTAATTAATTGTGCAAAATAATATTAATTATTAAATTAAATTAATTACAGCAAATGTGCTAATATATTTACTTTATTGTTATTGTTAATTAATAATTAATTGGTAATTAAATAATATAAATTAATTTTGGGTACAGGGGTATTTTTAGGGTTCAGGGTCAGTTTTCAGTTCATGGGTACAGGGGTATTTTTAGGGTTCTGGGTCAGTTTTCAGTTCATGGGTAAAGGGGTATTTTTAGGGTTCAGGGTCAGTTTTCAGTTCATGGGTAAAGGGGTATTTTTAGGGTTCAGGGTCAGTTTTCAGTTTTTGGGTAAAGGGGTATTTTTAGGGTTCAGGGTCAGTTTTCAGTTCATGGGTAAAGGGGTATTTTTAGGGTTCAGGGTCAGTTTTCAGTTTTTGGGTAAAGGGGTATTTTTAGGGTTCAGGGTCAGTTTTCAGTTTTTGGGTAAAGGGGTATTTTTAGGGTTCTGGGTCAGTTTTCAGTTCATGGGTAAAGGGGTATTTTTAGGGTTCAGGGTCAGTTTTCAGTTTTTGGGTAAAGGGGTATTTTTAGGGTTCAGGGTCAGTTTTCAGTTCATGGGTAAAGGGGTATTTTTAGGGTTCTGGGTCAGTTTTCAGTTCATGGGTAAAGGGGTATTTTTAGGGTTCAGTGTCAGTTTTCAGTATTTGGGTAAAGGGGTATTTTTAGGGCTCTGGGTCAGTTTTGGGTTTTTGGGGTACAGTCGTACAGGGTAAAAATTAAATAAATTTATTGTTATTGTTAATTAATAATTAATTGGTAATTAAATAATATAAATTAATTTTGGGTACAGGGGTATTTTTAGGGTTCAGGGTCAGTTTTCAGTTCATGGGTACAGGGGTATTTTTAGGGTTCTGGGTCAGTTTTCAGTTCATGGGTAAAGGGGTATTTTTAGGGTTCAGGGTCAGTTTTCAGTTCATGGGTAAAGGGGTATTTTTAGGGTTCAGGGTCAGTTTTCAGTTTTTGGGTAAAGGGGTATTTTTAGGGTTCAGGGTCAGTTTTCAGTTCATGGGTAAAGGGGTATTTTTAGGGTTCAGGGTCAGTTTTCAGTTTTTGGGTAAAGGGGTATTTTTAGGGTTCAGGGTCAGTTTTCAGTTTTTGGGTAAAGGGGTATTTTTAGGGTTCTGGGTCAGTTTTCAGTTCATGGGTAAAGGGGTATTTTTAGGGTTCAGGGTCAGTTTTCAGTTTTTGGGTAAAGGGGTATTTTTAGGGTTCAGGGTCAGTTTTCAGTTCATGGGTAAAGGGGTATTTTTAGGGTTCTGGGTCAGTTTTCAGTTCATGGGTAAAGGGGTATTTTTAGGGTTCAGTGTCAGTTTTCAGTATTTGGGTAAAGGGGTATTTTTAGGGCTCTGGGTCAGTTTTGGGTTTTTGGGGTACAGTCGTACAGGGTAAAAATTAAATAAATTTAAATTAAATCAATTAAATGAAATTACAAAATATAAAATTACATTAAATTATTACGTTTTTAATTTATTTTAAATGTATATGTATTAGTTTTAATTTTTTAATTATGTTTTAATATTTTTATTTAATATTTGGAACATTATATGTATTTTATAATTATTTTAACATTATTATTAATACATTTAAAAAAACGATATTTTTAATTTCGATATTTTTGTACTACGATATTATTTTTTCGATATTTTTGTACTTACCTTGTTAGGGATAGGATTCCGATATTTTTGACTTCGATATTTTTGTTCCGATATTTTTGTATGTCGATATTTTTGATTTCGATATTTAGTCAGACATTCCCTTGGTACAGGCTCGGGGGCAGAGGGTGAGTCCGACTCACCCTCTGCCCCCCGGGCTCTGTCCTGCACTCCTGGGATATGATGTATCCCTCAAAGGCTCCGCTTGGGGCTCCGCCAGGCTCTGCTCTCCCAGTGCAGGGCTCCTCCCTGGTCCAGACTCTACTCCCGCTCCCCGTGCGCTTCCTTCTCAGCCTCGGGTTCTCGCCGGCTCGCAGCCCACTACTTTGCCCGGTACTGTCCGGCCCTCAGTCCTACTACATCCCCCTGATGCCTCCCATCCCTGGCCCTGGCAGAAAAAGCCTGCTGGTCCTCCAGAGCTGCTTCACTTCCTGGGGGCGGCTGGGAGCGGCTGGGAGCTTTAGTCTCCTCTCTCTGCACCGGAATCAGCAACATAGCACGGTCTCTGGCACCATCGGCCGGCCGAACTAGGTCTGTGCATCAGCTGCTGTCGCGGTATCCTAACACTAATAATACACCAATGGCAATTTGTTTATTTTTATTATTATTTAATTTTCATTTTGGTGTGCCAGCAAAACTTTAAAAGAATAGCACTTTTCTGTGAAACATCTACAAACAAACACAAAAAGTAGCTACCCTTTACACAAGTATGCAGATCTTGTAACGAAACAAATCAACGTTTTTCTGCCTTCACGAGTCCTGCAGCAGAAACCGAAACCTGTTGTGGGGCGGGACTTCTGAGAGAAGCCCGCGCCCACGGAGTGGCTGGCCCAGAGAGGAGCAGTGGTGATGCGGGGCTCCCATGCCCGAGGGAGAACCCCGCGGAGGCAGCAGAAGTCCGGAGTGGCGCCGATGCGGTGAGTGGTGTTAGTTGTACTAGGGGTGGCGGGGGGGGGTCTCTGTATGTGTGCGCTCGTGTGTGTGTGGGGGCGGGGGCGGCGGAGAGGTGTGGTGTGTGTCTTTGTATGTGTGTGCTCGTGTGTGTGCGTGCGTGTAGGTGCGCTCGTGTGTGTGCGTGTATGTGTGTCTCTGTGTGTGGGTGTGCACGTGCTAAAGCAGGGGGAGGTGTGCCTGTGTGTGTTGGAGGCTAAAGGAGACAGGAGATGGTGAACGCGCGTGCGACCTGATCCGATTACGGTGTGATGCGCGTCACCATCTCTTGTCTCCTTGGAAGCAGAGTGGACGGCTATACGTCTTGCGGCGAGAGAGCGCTTTGCTCGCTTTTCGCCAGGGCGAGACCTAAAAACTCTCAATTGTAGCAGCTTTATTCACAAAGAAGTCTTACCATTATTTCTACATAACAAGATCCTGTTGAGATAGAGAAACTAAGAAAGCAAGGTTGCTGGGGATCAGTGGTCTTACGTAGTGAAAGGGAAGGTTTTTCCTGCGTTAAAAAGGGTAGAAAGACTTCCGTGATAGCGTGATTCTGTGGAGGAGGTGGAACTCCGCATAGAGTAAATGGACTGTTACAGGGAGGAACTGTTTTAGGGTAAGAGTTACGTTTTTATTCTGCCCATGTAGTCTGAGCTTGATGAAAACTGCAAAGACGGGTCAAGCTTTTTAGCTTCACGCAATTTGCTTGGATACAGTTCTAATACCTGGCCTGTCTCCTGTGAAAATGTCTGTCCCCAATAGGCGCATTGTTTTGGACATCCTGGAGAAGGAAATCGTGGCACCCTGAAGCCTTAGCCATTGTCACAAGGAACAATTAGTGGAGGGATTGAACGGTCGACATAGACTACTTTATTTTAAATATCTACATAGAACCTACTACATGCCGGCGAGGTTATATAGATATGGCCTGAGGGAGGGTGGCAGATGCATGAGGTGCACCGCCACAGACGCTCACTTCACGCACTTAGCATGGGAATGCCCGGGTATCCGAAAATTCTGGAGGGAGATATTCGATGACCAATCTAAAATGTTGTCTCATACACTACCAGAACTGCCATTGGTGGCTCTGTTGGGGTTTGATAGACAGATACCCAAGGGAGTACGCAAGCTGGCAGCTATAGGATTACTCTTGGCCAAGCAGAGAGTGGCCATGAGATGGATGAGGGGTCCCTTACCTACAGTAGTGGAATGGCACACTGACTTAGCGTATTGTTCTACACAATCTGAAAACTGCAATGCACTGATTTTGGTAAAATGTGCACCTAAAGATATTTGGGGTCCTTTCCGACAACACCTGCTAGATAAATCAGTTGCAGAAGACTCCCAAGCAGAGCAGGCCCGTACCGGAGTGGGATAAATGTATATGGTCATGGGGTATGTATTGCGTTATAAATGATTATGCCACCAGTGAATGTTGCATCACTCAACTACATGCAGAGCTCCCAGGTAGAACGACATTTCTTTAGAACTGGAACAGACAGTAATGCAAACATATTATGTCATTTGGCATGCTGGAACTGTGAAGCTTTGTGAGGCAAAAGGTACTCTGTATTAATGACTGGAATGTCTTTATCTGTAATGTTTTGTTTCTTTCTGTTAGTTTATCATTCATGAAAAATGACAAAGTTGTTTTTTTTAAAGTAGTAGAGGGATCGCAGTATGCTGCAGTGTGAGAGGGTTTTGGGGTCTGAGCATGCACTGCCAATGGGCAGCAAGGTGTGCCTCTTGAGCGCACTTTAGGAGCAGGCTGAGAATCATTGGAGTAGAGGAGGTTGGGGCCGGGGATGGGACTTTGCCAGGAGACATGGTGATTTGAGGCAGATGGTGGCGAACAGGCTGGCAGGTGATGTCAGTTCATCCATTGCTCTGGGTTGCAACTCACAGCAGCAGTAATATGTGTTTCCCATTGCCACAGAGTGTAGCTGAAGCTGACTATTTTTGTTTTGTTTTTTAAAATTCACAAGCTTCTCACTTTCCAAGGCTCACAAAGTTTAAAAAGAACATTTGTGAATTTGCATCTAGAGCTGAATCGCACACTCCTAAGATTTATGAATCCTGACCCATACATTTTCCCCGGCAACCGTTACTCTTCTTCCGTAGAAAATCTTCTATACTAATTTAATTTTAAGTGTTATTTACCGAAGCAAATATGCAGTTCACCATAAGTCCATAGTCAATTCAAAAGTGGTGACTCCAGGCCTCCTTTAAATGTAATATCACTATTCTGGGGAAGGTCTTGGAGGTATAATGGGGGAGAAGGAGGAGAGGGCCCAATAAACGCATATGAACTCAAAGTAACCCCTGTGCTAACAAATGGCTCAGATACACGAGTAACGGGTAACCAGATCATGCACCTACTGTCCAAACATTAAGAGGCAACATCTGGCAGGGCTAAGTGACCAACAACTCAAATAACAAGATACTGGATCTGAATCAGCTTGTTACTCCATACGTCCTCTTGCTCATCAGAATGCAGAGCCAGGAATTCCTGGCAGCCTCTGGTTAGGAGTAAATTATACACAGAGCTGCCAACCTTAAGATCACCATGTGATTCTACAGAAATGGGGCCATGGCCTTCGCAGGGAAGCGTGGAAACAGTGAGTGGGGCTTTGTACGCCATGTTCTGCCTAAACAGCCCCAACATGCCCCCTCAACGCAATGAATTAACTCATGTGGAGCCACTTTCACGTCTGGGGGAGATTTTAATCGAGCCTCATTGTGCAAAGTATTCACAGCGAGCTGAAACCCTAGTTTATAAAAGGGTGTCCACCTCACAGCGTGATTTTGCCTTTTCAGTGTGATGACGTGCAACCGAATGCCACACAGCAGTACTTCCTGAGATGGGAGGTCTCGAAACAGTTTTACCTTGTGCTGTACTCACAGGCTTGCAGGGGTGACCCACAGAGCTCCGCAAAGCCCCTTAATTGCAATTACTTGTTACCTTGTTGTAATTCCTTCCCCTGCTACATGGTTGACCTGATACAGGTCTGATAAAATAAGCACTCCCAAGCTTTAGAATTCCACCATAAGGTTCCACCCTCTAAAGACCACACTCAGGACAAAGTAAATACAACACACCTTCCTCCTTTAGAAATAATAATACATGAAACTCAAACAAAAGAAACAATAATAATAAACAGCCCCTCAAAACATGCAACAATGTGAATTTTACAACATACTTTAATACCTGACATATTCTGAGAACTTCTCAAGGCAACGTTTAATTCTAGAACTTCTCTTCGGCACTTCGTCCATACACCTATTACTCACCCTTCCTCAAAGCTCACAACACCTGCATCGGAAACTCTTTCAGCTTCTTCATCATCATGAACTACTTCAACATCCACCTGCATATCCATGAAAATATTATCATCTCCATCTTTACTTGAACAATGTTTGGCAATCCTAGACCAAATGCTCTCGGAGTTTCTGAAGATAGAAACCTGATTCTTATTCCAAACTTTCCTTTCTTGCACCTTCACCGCCTTGTCATAAACTTGCTAGACTAATACCGGTTCTGACCACTTAGGAATCTTTACCACTAACAACTGATTTCCTAATGCGGACCCAATCTCCCACATGGAAATTCTGTAAACCCTAAAAATGACAGTAACTGTTCCTTAGATGTTGGAACAGGGGCACCTTCAACAGCTCTTACATGATCTTGTTTAGGTTTGATTCCATTCTTTGAAATACATTTACCTAAATACTCCACCTCACTACGATACAACTTGCACTTGGATTCCTTGAGGGTTAAACTCTTTTGTCTTAACCTCTGCAGAACATTCCTCAAATGGGAATGATGATCTTCTTCATTTTTCCCATTACCCAAAATGTCATCTTGAAATGCAATTGCTCCTTGGACACCCTCAAGCGTTTCTTTCATCAGTCTCTGAAACACAGATGCAGCACTAGCCCACCCAAAAGGCATTAGAATTGAAACATGCTATCCGGTGTCACAAATGATGTTAAATGGCACGATTTCTAGTGTAATTCTATCTGATGGTATGCACTTTCTAAGTCCAAAGTGGAAAAAACTGTCGTTCCCACTAAAGTGGACACAAGTTCACACAAATTTGGTAAAGAATGCCTATCAATGCAAATTTCATTGTTAAGACTTCTAAGATCTATGCAGAGTCGAAGCTCACCAGAAGGTTTCAGGGCTAAATCTACTGGAGATACCCATGGTGATGACTCTATTGGTTGAATATCCTCCTTATCACATACATCTTTTAACATAACTCTCAATTTTTCTTTGTAAGTCAAAGGAACATTTAGAACTTTATACCTGACTGTAAAGGCATTCTCTAACAAAACAATTTTGTGTTTGAAACCAATGAATTGCCCCAAATTATCTGAAAAAACATAAGGAAACTCTAGGGCAGATTTAAGAGCCCCTTGCACCACAGGTGCGTCACTTTTTGTGTTCTACCGGTGGCGCATTTTACTGCTCTATATTTTCAAGGACAGGAAAAGCCACTCTTCATAACTTTTCCTGTCCTTGTAAATATGGCCCCTTTGCACGCAGCACTTTGCGTGAAAGGGGTGTTCCATGGCTGTTGCTGTGGGTTTTCCCACGCAACACCCATGGAACCAGACACATTTCCAGATTTACGAGGAATTGTAAATCTGGAAATACGTGTGAATGCTATGCCTCCAGGGGATGCTTATGGAGGCGCAACGAGGAGAAATACATAAATTTCTCCTCGTTTTCTTTTCCCCTTTCTATGCGTGCTGCATTCTGCAACACACATAGAAAGAGGAAATCACCTCCAATGATTGTTTATGTACAGGAAGGGTTCCCTTCCTGCACATAAACAATCATTGAAACAATGATGTTTTGAAAAACAGCATTTCAGATTGTTTTTGTGCATGAAGAGATGCCTTCCTGAACAAAAACAATCTCCCCACGACTCAGGCATCCTTGTACCATGGTGCAAGGGTACCTGCACCAGCGCATGACAACATTTTGTACGCAGCCGCAGGGGGAAGCACAGAGATGCGACATATTGTTATAAATATGTCGCATCCCTGTGCTTTGAAAGTGACTCAGTGCAATGCAGCCTAGTGGCTTACATTCTGCACTGAATGACTTTCTGCCCCTCTGTTTTCACATTACTAGCATCATCATCACTTCTATTTGTACGCTCCCCACCACATATACCTGTGGCACAGCGATGGGATCAAATTTCATATTCAATTCATGCTGACGCGGCCACCCTAAAATGGAATGCCCTTTAGCAGGCAATTAAAGTTGAACTCTTGGTTTCCTTTCTTTGAAGCAAATATTGGCCCAGAAATAACCTAGTAAATCTATCTTGTGGCCAGTATAGCCACCAAGTCGTACATCTGGAGTCATCAATTTTAATTTTTTTCCAATTTGATTCCCACAGTGTTTTACCAATGATAGTGTACCTTGCACATGAGCCACCATTACCTCCACCCCCTTATCATTAATGTGCTCCACACATTTTGGAAAGCTCTTCACATTTCCATCCCTTACACAAAGTTTGGCATTTGGATTTAATTCCTATTCAAACTCCCCATTAGTCAAAAAATGTACATTGGAAGCTGATTTACTCCCGCATACCCTTCCAAAATGACCTTTTTTTCTACAGCGACTACAATTTATGTCTATTGCTGGGCAGTTTCTGAAATGGCCAAGGCAGAAACTGCTGCTGCATCTGTAACATAAAGTTTTTTTTCTCATAGGTATCTTTTATTTTTCTTTCTCAGATTTGACTGCATTTACTGAATAATTGACTTCTAGTTTTTTTCCGTCTTCCCCTTCATTGCTACCACTTCTTATTTCATGCACAAACTTTTCTGGTTATTCTATGGGCTTTGCAATACTAATGGTGGCATTCAATGGCCTATCAGATCCTACCCATAACCTTTATGCACTTTTTTACTTTTAGCTTTCATCATAACGTGATCTCTCAATACTTGATCATACGTTATGGTTTCAAATGCACATGACACAGCTAACACTTTCACGGCTGATACATTCTCTTCAATAGTTTCTTCATCTTTTTGTGCCCTTGAACAGAATTTAGACCTTTCCATTATGGTGCTGACTTTGTTAACATACCTTACAGGTCAACTGTTTTACTGGCCGCTCAAACACATTCAAATTTTCTGGATCCTCTGCAGGAAGTAATGTGGTGAATTCCTTTAGACCCACACCACCTAACGTGTGTTTTAGTAAAGGCAATTTTCTTTGTGGTGTGCACTCCTCCCCTTCTAATACTTACACATACGCTAAAAATACTGGAAACCACAACTCCCATTCCATAGGAGGCATAAATATAGCAGTAGCTCACAAATCAAACAATTAAACAAATGCAGGTTATTATACTCAGAGCATAATACATATGAATGCTGCAGAAATAAGAGAAAGTCACCATGTAAAAACTAGTTTGAAATATGTATAAACACTTTTTTGGAAATTAGAGGTGTGCGTATTACCGTAGTCACTTTCCAACTGTTTTTAATGGTGAGCGTATCACCGAGTAGTTAGAAGTGCTAGTGAACGCTGCACTAAATCCTTGTCAATAAAGAAAATGTCACTTTCTTAGTTGGTATGCATATCACAGAGTAATTGATATGCAGGAGAACGCTGCTCTAAATAGTAAATGTGAGAGGTGTGCATATCACTATTGCAACCGCACGTTCTTATTTTATGAATGGTGGGCGTATCACCGATGAGCACCGATGTACGCTGTAATGGTCAATGTGTGTGCAAAAATGCAGATCTGATCTCTAGCTGGCTGTAGTCACGTCAAGACATGGGACTTAAATCAGGCAATAGGAATTTGCGATTCTGCAAATACAGCCGTCAGTGACACCTCGGGAATTTAATACCCCACACATAGTACCTTTCTGCTTCCTTAACTTCCCGTCCTGCCAATCAGCTGTACTGCTCCTTCCTAGCACGCCACACTTCTGGCTTCAGACCACGGCTCTTCAATATTACCAGCAACACTTGCTGGAACTCGGCCACTTCACTGCCTCACTGCGCATCCAGCCCTCGGCTCTCACCGGTAACGCCATGACCTGACACGCTCCTTGACTGTGTCGAGGCTGCTCCTGCCCCAAATCATTGCCAAATTGTGTGCAGTATTTAGACACACACACAAAGTTTCGGGTGAGAGGTAACTTTATTTATCTTCTTACCGGAGCAACCCAACAAAGGAGGCACCTCCATCCAACTTCGCCAACCATCTCCATAGAATCCCCGCTCCAGAGCCCAGGAATTCCACCCTAAGGTTCCACCCTGTAAAGACCACCCCGAGCTCAGGACACAGTAAATGCAACAGTTGGCCTGGTAAAGGTCAGATAAAATATGGAATTTTGCCTCAGACGCTTGCAAATCTGATTTCTTCCCTGTTGCCCTTGTGTTTCCTCTCCCTTTATTTGATACTTCCCCTATAAGAGTGAAAGCTCTCTGTTCTCCAACATAGCCCCTCCCTCCTTGTGTGTCTGTTCACTCTTAGCACCTCAACTTCCATTGGATTTACACATTCCCTATATTACTTGCATAAAAACATATTTCTGTCTATACATATATAACACTAACTTGAACTTTTTGAAACGTTGACTGACCAGGCAAGCAATCGTGATTTCATATCACCGAGGGGAATTTAGGATGGGTACAAGTTAACTGTAATATATCATTTTTAGGCTTCTCCCGATAGCTATACAGGCTTTTGAGGCCCTCTCCTAGAGTTATAAGCCTAAGCCACCGATGGTGGCATTAACAAGGGAAATAAACTTTAACAGCCAGCACAGCCTGAAGAAAGAGAGCTTTAATAATTGCTGAGTCAGGGTAGAACATTTTAAATTAAAGTGAGAAACCGAAAGACAAATATTGGAATGTAGGGGAGTTATGGAGTAGCCATTATCAGCATCTGGCACTCTATTGTCTTTCAAAATATCAATGTCCTAATTTAGCATATAGCCACTGTCAAAGGCTATCCTAATATTAAAAGGCCCTTCACCTAAGTTATAGTCCAGGGATACATGGGTGAGAGCCTATAACGAGTGAGAGGACCTGACAGATACAGCCCAAGGCAGAAGTGCTATAAAGAAATTAAATATTCCACCCACTGAGGGTAGAATGTTCTAAGTCAGTGCTTCTCAAACTTTTTAGAACCACAACCCAGTTTTAGAATGCAAAACCTTTGTGACCCACCTAGGTTTAATGGACAAGAGGCAGGCAATTTTTATGTAACTAAAGCAGTGTGTGATAATCGCTGTCATTCACAGACAGTACATTTTCCATTGAAAGGTCCACTAACTTTCCATATACATACTGTTTTACTGATAAAACACTATTGAACACAAATGATGTGTGCAAATCATGTTTCAGTGAGTATTTTTCATTTGTGCGTCACCAAGTAAAATGTCTTGATTTGTATTAATCCTATTCAAATCTTTGCTTCCATCACACTTCAGAATTACAAAACAAGGTGCTTCATTTTTGCCTTCCTCACTGCTGAATGTGTCCAAGATGATTTACACCTATTTGCATGTTGTTGTGTGTTACAAAAAGTAGCACTGTATAGCCTTTCCTTTCAAGCTCCCTGTACCCCCGCAAGGTTGTCACATAAATCACTTAACTTTTCTTTCTCTGGCTGCAAAATGAAAGGAGTTTTTAAACACCAATTCCCATTTTTTTTTAAAAAAGCAGCAATTTGTCACAAGACATAGGCTGTCATTTGATTTCTGTTTTTGAAGCACAGCAAATGTGACAAGATAAATGAAGAATATAAAGGTATGCCTATGTTTCATCTCTGGCTAAAATCAGCAGGAAGTGGGGAATCAGCATATGCTCCTATGCAGACGACACAAAGCTGATAGTAGCCCTGGATGAAAGGCCTGAGGTCACTACATCAAAACTACATAACTGCCTTATAGAGATGGCACAATGGATGCACGTGCACTGCTTAAAGCTGAATGCAGGGAAATCCAAAATCTTGCTCTTTCCAGGTGCAAAACTAGTTTGGTACTGCCCCAACCCCCAAACATTGCGCAAGAAACCTGGGCATCATTATTGACAACACCCTATCCATGAAGGACCATGTCCGGACCCTATGTGTCAAAGGGTTTGCAACCCTAAAACTATTAGCCAGACTCTTCCCTTGGATACCGTTGGACTGCAGGAGATCAAAGAAGCAAGCCCTGCTGATAAGTCAGATGGACCATGGGAATGCACTATTTGTAGGTATGACCGAGCTCCTATTCACGCGACTACAGGTGCTTCATAACGCCGCTGCCAAACTTGTCTGCAACAAGAGCAGGCCAAGTTTGGCCTTGACGTGCATGAAGAACCTGCACTGGTAACCCATGCATCAAAGTGCAGTATTTAAACTACTCAGTCACGCACATAAGGCACTGTACGTAAGCGGCCCTAAAATACTCCAGGAGAAAATTGAGTTCTATGTCCCAAAAAGGAGCCTGTTGTCACTTCATCTAGCATTGGCCATGGCTAAGTATGGGGGAATTTTGCGAATTCGCGGTATGCGAATTCATGCGAAAGCATACTCGCGGTCCACAAAATCCGCGAACTTTTGCAAACTTGCGGATTTTTATTTTTTGCGTGTTCGCTGGATTTTTTTCAGCGCGGCTACCGCGAAGTTACCCATGCGGTCGTACATGGGTGCGGCCATCTTGTTTTCAGTGTTCGCGTTGCGGATTTCCGTTTCTGGGCACTAGTTCCATGCTCACGTTGTGCATTTCCTACGTGCGGGGTGCAATTGCGTATTCGCGTCCATTTTTGCGTGCTCGCGGGGGAAATATTGCGCGAACGTACCCATGTGGTCGCAATGGGCGCGGCCATCTTGTTTTTCATTCATTGCTATGGTTCTGGGCATGCTTTTTCAATCCTCCTTCAATCTTTGTAATCCTTTGTTTGTTTGAACTTTTTAAAAATCTTTTTTACTCATTATTTATCACTTTTATTTTCCTTTAACTGTCCAGGACCATGGCAAAGGGAGCCGGCAAAAACATGACGGGAAAGGGTCCTGCACCTCGTAGCCGGCATCCTTGCGGGCGGTTAAGGGGGGAGACGGTAAGTCCTTGGAAGATCTTCTGCATGGTGGAGCACTGGTCTTCTTCGTGCAGAGCCACCTCCCCAAGACCGTCGCGGCAGGCGGCAGGCCCGGTACTGGGTACGGCCTCCGGGTGCCTCGCCAGCTATGGGGTTAGGTGTGCCGGGCCATGTATCTGGGGTCTGGCGCACCTACAAGCAGGTGACGCACCGGTGGTCGGACATACTGGACCGGGAACACGACCTGCTTGGCGTGGAGATCCCTGGACTCGGTGAGTATTTAATCACTACTTTGTTGTCTTCTGCTCTGTGTTATGATATTGCAAATATATTTTTTTTCCGAAGAGCAAGAATGCTGCTGATTACATTGCAGGTAAATTATGTTTCAAAAGCTTCTGTGATTGCAGGTGCTCGCCTGCTCACTGGCAGTGCTACAATGCTTACTTGTCTTCAATTTTGTGCTCATTTGGCCTGAGTGATTATGTATGAGTGTACTTTACAGAACTGCGTAATGCTAGACACTAGAGATTACATTGCAGGTAAATTATGTTTCAAAAGCTTCTGTGATTGCAGGTGCTCGCTTGCTCAGTGGCGGTGCTACTATGCTTACTTGTTTTCAATTTTGTGCTCATTTGGCCTGAGTGATTATGTATGAGTGTACTTTACAGAACTGCGTAATGCTAGACACTAGAGACTCAAGTCCAGTCCTTCCTTTGTACTCCTGCCACTAAGAAGAGATAGTGGTGCTGGATTGATAGTTTGAGTATATTCGGACTGGTTATTTAGTAGGAAACTTTTTAGTGGTCTGCAATCATGACGGACTGTGTCTGTCACTTCGCGTGCTGCGGAGTGCTACCTGCCAGTCCTAGTAGAACCTTTTTGTAGTTGGTTTAGTGAGTTACATAACTTTCCAAGCAGACGGTCCTTGAATCCAGCAATACTAATATCCTAGTAGACCACATCAGATAGGTCAATAAATTTAGTGCAATTCTTGTCTATTTCCCTGAAATAATTTGTTATTGTTTGTTTGAAATGTTTGATTTGGTTGACAACAATCATTCATGTTTGTGTCTTTCTTTCATGTACATCAGCTCCTTCCAGTGGCAAGAGGACAGAGGAGGTAGCGGCGCCGGCGGAGCAGGAAGGCCAGGATCGGTCCGCCGAGGGCTCCTCTGCTCGCCCCAATAAGGTTTCCTGTTAATATTAATAATTATACTTCCCTAACTTTTACAGCACCTATTTATTCCAAACGTTCATCATAATTCTATTTTTTCCTAAATCGTCTTTGATCTTCTTGTTGATGTTTCTAAATTCTTATCCTGCCTCTATTATGACTCTCTGTGCTACTACTATATTAGTCTGTCTGTGTAGCTAGCTAAGCTTGCACAGTTGGCAAAAGGTATTAAAACAAAACTCCTATTCAGCAATAGCTCTACGCAGTCCTCTGAGTTGTCCATAATGTCTATTGAAGTCTTCTTAATGTTTATGCTTTGACAATTCCCAACAATAAAATGTCAATGGCCACCAAGAATAAGATACTAGTTTACTTTTTGATTGGATAGGAGGACATACTACTACTGTTGCAGGGACTATTCTTCACAAACAGAACTATGGACAAGAAATAGGGCATTGGTGATAATAGGCCCAGTTAGACTTTCCACATACCTCAGTCATAACAGAAGTTGAACCCTCAATCTCCTTATTGACTAGCTAGTGTGTCAGAGTCATTATTTAGCTCCCGAATGCAGCGATGATCCCCAATGATTATACAACCCAGAACATAAGACTACGGAGTCAGAGTCACGGACTCATGCTTGCAAATTGCAAACCCTTTCGCTCACTCACTCATGACCAAATACCACAGAGTCTATGTAAGTTTTAAAGCTTTATTAAAAGTAAAACAACTAGCTCTGTATGTACTCTGTATATTAAATTTCAATTGTGCATTACATAAAAACATTTATTTAAATCAACTTCATCTAAGATAAACGGTGAACTCTTGAAAACTCAACAGTGGCTGATTTTACACATTAATTGTGGGAGAGCCCTCACCTGGTTGGAACTAAAAGACTTGGTGGTGATGATGACGACTCTGAGTAACATATTGCTCTTGTTCGTAGAAGGGAAGCTTCTGTCTGTTATGAGAAAAATGGTGCGTGTTAAAAAGCAAGCATTCATCAGTTGTGCCAAAAAGTGTAGCATGGTATGGCTAAGCATAAATAAAAAACACCCTCCCCTTATGAAAGGGGAATTTTCAGTTTAGACTAGAGAGTCACAAATAATTAAATTTGTTTATTGAGTAACATATTTTTTCATTCCTAGACAAAATAGAGAGTGGTGTATATGGCATCTAAAAATATTAAATGTATTTTCTAGGGGTAACACCATCGGCACAGCCCACCACCAGTCCCGGGGCCAACGCGGAGGTGGTCACTCCAGGGGCGGATGCGGAGTCAGTAGGAACTGCTGTGGGGGATGCCACGGTAGTGGCGGGCAGTGGTAAGCTATTATATTCCTTACTTATTGAGATTGCAGAGTAGGCTGGCTGCAGAGGTGTATATGTTGTACAGTACAAGTACACTTTACTGTTAAGAAGACTTACAAATATAGAACTAAGTTTTTGTCAACCAGGTAGAAGACAGTCACCCTTGACTTCGCATTAGCAATAGCATTAGCGGCGGGAGTTGACGAGTAACCAATGGCCTCCTCTAAATTTGACTTCAACTCAGCTGTGAAAGTTTTATCGAGAAGCCAAGTCAGATCAGAGATGAACTTGATGGATGGGATGAACAAAAAGGGAAAGAAGTGTGAAAGGAAGGACGAGCGAGTTAAATTAATGACTGGCAAAGAATGATACGTGTTTTTGAATGCAGGCACAGGTGGCTGGGAATCTGATGCATGGCCGGTTGAAGGCTGAAGCAAGGATGGGTGGAAGGAGAAAGAAAAGATGACTGCCTGGGTGGGTGAAACAGAAACTGTTTGTGTGCGCAATATATTCTTTGGTTCAATTCAAATGCAAGTCAAGCACAGATGCATGGCTGGCGGTTTACAAAATAAAATAAAAAGGGTGTTTTTTGGTGAGAAAAAGTAAGGTTTGTCCAGTTGAGACATTAAGAAGAATGATTGGCATTTACTTTGAATGGATGGATGCCTGGATGTTATTTTCCTCATAGATAGCATAGGTGTATGTAGACAGAGTAGACGGTCACTGGATGAAGAGTGTTACTTTGAAGAGCATGTAACACCGCACGTCCGTGCCAGAGTAGCACAGCCGAGGAAAGTAGAAGTTGTAATTTTTCAGAATACTCCCTTGACTAACAGTAGTTTGCAAGCACAGCATATATTGTATATCTATATTGTATAGTTCACATTATCAAGTCAAGTCAAAACTCACAAGTGCCTTCCTCCGGCGATTAAGGGGACCACTCACTACCTCTGTTAATATTTTTTTTTCAACTGTTATTCATGTGTGGCCTATCGGTGTTCACTCAATCAATAAAAACAAAGCACCTAAAGTCATCCCTCATATAAGCAAATATCCTGTGTGGGGATAGATGATCCTATTATTTATCTTCTTCATTTTCCTTTTGTAGTAGTCATGGGCAGGGTGAAAGTTAAATTAATTGAGCAGTAGCCCTTGTAACAGAGTATGGCCAGTGCCATCCGTAGTAGAAAAGTAAGAGCTTCACAACTTGCATGTACTGGACTGGTAACAGTAACGCAAGTCTGCGCCATCATGACTTGCGTCTGTTTTTCTTGGGTGCAAACTGACTGCACTGGCATTATGCCGGCTTCCACAAGTTTACGTACAAATTTCGCTAAACAAGAGAGAAGAAGACTGGTGTACTGTCTGAGTCTAATGTAGTAAGTCCATATAGTGCTAGTAGAATTCCTGAAACTCCCACTAATGTTAGAGCAGAGGCCGACGTAGTGGGAGGTTAGATAGATAGATGCCACAAATGTTATGTACTGTGCTTGCAAGTTGCTAGTGCTACTGTCACACACCTTTCTGTTGAATTATTTTGTGTTAATCTTAAAGAGTATTAGTTACAGTGTGTTTTTCTTTCTTCATATAGATACTCCTTCTAAACTAACAAGGAAGGAGTTGGCTGTCCGGGCCCGGCAACAGAAGCTGGACGCAATTGTCGCCGAATATCGGCGGCTGGTGGCTCAGGAGGTAAATAAAATATTACCCTGTCATATTTTCTATACTTAAACAAAGGGTCATGAATATAATGAGAGGCAGATTCCGTGGTGTCCGATTCAAAAGGGCTTTATTTCAGTAACTCGAGTTAAGGGAGAATCGGGTTCCATCACCACTAAGGTTCAGGAAGGGTCTTCTGAACTTTATTCGCAGAGTACAATATTTATACATGGAATATACATTGCATTGCATAGAGAAGGAGGAGCGCTCCAGGCAGAGCAAGAGAAGAGAGAGATAAGAGCATATGGGCGTGCAAGAGGGCGTACATGTGGGCGTACATGTGGACGTTCCTTGAGGATTCATAGGTGAGTCATAAGTGGGTGGATACATGGAGGGGGTCTGCATGGCCAGCTGGAACCTTTGCCCTACTTGTGTGCGCATCTTGGTCATGACGTGCAACTAACGTGTAACTGGGGGGAAGCTGGGGGGAGCTGACTTTCGATCTAGTAGAGAGGCCTTCAGTGTCAGGACGACCAGCTCGTCTGGTATTATCTGATATCTTGGATCCAGGGATGTATTATCTGAAGTAAAGGTCGCTCAAGCAAAGGTTGCTCATCACCAAGAGCCGGTGTGGGCATATATTTCTTCGTGCATTGCATGGGGGCCATGGGCTTTCTATGGATGCAAGCTCTGTAAATCACTTAAACAGAGACAGAAAGACTAGGCCCTATCTCTGCAGACGGGTTCTGTTTACCTTCTTCACTAGGCAGGAATGTGTTTTCTGTGGAGCAAGCAGATAACTGAGTGCAAAATACTGTCTTGGCACCCCGGGCTGGGCCCCTCTCGGCTGAGCCAGAAGTATGCGAGAGGTCAGGGATACGTAGCTGAGCTGCAGCTTTCAGAGTGTCTGGAGGCATGAAATACCTTAATTCGGGAACTGGCTCAGGCTGAGCCACAAAACGGGTTCATCTCGACTTTTATTAAACGTGCACCATGCGAATACATTGGCAACATAGGCCTCAGTGCAGAATTAACGTTTCTTTCATGGAAGTCTGGGTAACTGACATTCTAATGTGGGACGGAAATGCAGAGGCATCATTATTGCAGACATGAGAGGGAAAATGCATGGATGACATAAGTATACACTAAACGTGGGGTACAAGCAGGGGACACATTGGCCATGTAAAATTTCTATTTCCTCAAGGAGGAGGATGACTCGCAGTCGCAGTCAACATCCATGACAGCTGCATCCTCCTCCACTGCCCCTGGGTCATACAGTCAGCGCAATCCTCCAGCGGTACGGTGCCGTGGTCCGGCAGCAACCCGCCGCCGCCGAGCAGCGAAAACAACAGCTGGCCCCCACAGTACCTGCAAGGCGCGTATGCACCGATTGACCCTTCGAGTGGCCTACCTTGAGCAGGAGGTGGCGAGGCAGAAAGCCCTGCTCAAGGACCTCCGGAGAGAGCTGCATGACCACCTGGCCACAGGAGGACACCACCGGCGAAAGTAGAGAGTCTGTCCCTTGCCCCTTTTTTAAAGACTTTTGGAGGGGTGGGAATTGGGCGTTGGAGTTTCTGGACTTTTGGGGACATTTGATTTCATGGACATTGTTTGGGGTTAGGGAGAGGGGTGAGTCGGGTCTTGCGGGATAGTTTATTTTTGTTAGGGATCAAAATAATTATTTATTTTCTACTTAAACATAGCATACGTGTTTTACTGTTTTCTGAAGGAGGCTGGGTGGGGGGGGGGGTTAACTGTACGTTTGTTTTCCTGAAACTTAACTGGCAGCTTGATTCAAATTGTCTAAGTAATCGCCCACATTTGTACAAAAGTGCCACTGACAGAGTTAGTGAATTCAATTGTCCTACTACTTTACTAGTACGACTGGCAGTCTCTCCTCTCCTCCTACTCCATTATTCTTCCTCCCCCAAAATGTTATCTTACCTGTGATTCGTGTTTGAGACTAGGGCTAGGCACAGGGCTGGCTGCATGGCAAATGACGATTAAGGTTGGCTATGGAATCCTAGACGGATGAAATGTCATTGTTGTGGTGGTAGTAGTAGTGGTACACACAGGCAGTAGCAGCATGTGAAAAGAAAGGAAATGAAACATTGAGTGGCCTGAGAGGAGCATTAGAACAGTACGATAGTACAGTACACAAGAACAGTGCCATAAATTGTAGCCTAAGCAATGCTAAAGTATTCCATCAAAAGTTAACTACTAGTTGCGTGGAGTATGGCTACTACAAGAAATAGTACTGAAGGACACAACAGCGTAAGCATTCGTCACGCGTAGGAGGAGGATGTTCAGGATGATGTATCCACTCGATGGCGCACTTGAAATTCTGATTTGATTTGCAAATACTCATGGGTGTGTGCCAAGCAGAATAAGAATATATCCTCGGATTTCTTGACCTGCCTTGAAATTGATTTTCTGTTGCTTTTGACCTTATCCTCCCCAGCAAGTGTGAGGAATTATTGTTGTCATTTAGTCACACCTCAACGAAAACCACACAGCCCGGGGGAAGAGGGTTAGGGTTTGAAAATTGGATGAGAATGGGTGTTTGTGGGAAAGTTTTGTGGAGAGAGAAAAAAAACAGAGCATGGATAAACAACAAATGAAGAAAACAAATCTTTGGATACGAAGATATCCTTAAATCTTTTAAGGGACAAAAAGGAAGTGCATGCATGAAGTTGTTTGCTAAATGGATGGTTAAGTTACTGAAAAGTAGTAGTTACTACAACTTACTAACTATGAATAAACAATTTGACAGTACAGGGCTGCAGTAATTACGCAATTTCACTTGCCTATCTGCCCTCAGAGAGAATAAACATTTATTAGTACATTAAATTAGTTTCAAAAATAGCAAAGAAACTTATCAAATAGCTGAAGGGATGAATTTGAAGCAGAGAGCAAACGCACAGAGTCGCACTCATAGAAGTTCACATCAATAACATTATTTAAAAGATAAGGGGAAGTGAAGAGGATACTGTAACTGTATGTTGTAGTTGTCATGTTCAATTTGGGAAGTTGCATGCATCCAGCCATTCCTCTTATTCGCTGTACTCCTCCATTCCATCTGACGCTCCGTCGATCAATCTTGGTAACCACACTCTCCACTGCCTGCCTGGCGGATGCGGAATTACGGATTGCTATGGTAAGCCTGAGTTAATGTTTGTCCCATAGCACAGGGTAAAAGCCGGCTTGTAATTGTAGATGAAAAAACAGGAAGGGATATTAAAACACCCCGGAGGAAAAATATAAGGTACGGTGTGTAGTACAAAAATTAACTTTCACTTTCAGAGGCGACAGTATTACATACAAGCATCATTTCTAAAGTGCGTACTCTGAGTCTCCTTTTCAAGGATAATAATTAGCACACAGCAAGCCAGGGCCAAGCAGACGGTCAAGGCAGGCCCCACTGAGTGAACCAACCTCCAAGTAGCATACCTCTTTGACACAGACAGACAAAGCAGATCTAATTTTATACAGCAAGCCACATAGCCGCAATTTTACATGAACTGCTGTCTGGACTCTGACATAACAATACTACACTGGCTCGACCACTCCATAACACGACTAGACAGACATGTAGTTCTGCTGTGGTTGTTGTTGACTTGTTTACCTGTTTGCCACTCACGAAATGGCCATAGTTCTTCTGTAAACCGACGATGATGATCCATCCCAGTGAGTGACTGTAAAGATATTATGTAACTTTGATCATCAAGACTCATCATCATCATCATGGTATTGGCAAAGTCAATGTTGTTCATGCAGTCACAGTTTACACACAGTGAGTCCAAGGACATTTTCCATATTAAAAAGTGCAACGTAGTGGCCCCTTCAGTAGAAGTACAATTTGCATTAAACAAGGTAAAAACAGAGTAGACTTGAGTTACATTTAGTGTGTAAAAGATTAAATAATATCAGAACACATAGGATTCATTTCATGCACAACAAACAAACAGCAGTTGCTTTCATCAGAGGCAGACAGCCAGTGTTGTCCACTCTGCATGCTATCTCATCATTCATTACCTGTTCCATTGTTTGTCAGAATCTTATTCTTAAGTGAAGGGCCACAGGGCAGCCTCCCGTGTCAATTTCAGAAGTAACAGTCGGCATAGCGACAGTTTCTTGATTCTGCTTAATCCGGCCATCTGCCGTGAGGGAAACAAATGGATAGGGGGAGTCTGGAGGAGGAGGACAGAGGAGCATGACTAAGTTTTGAACTTGTGAACTTCAGGAATGCAGACAGCGTCACCTTCAATATGGAAATAAGACGAAGACAGTGCTGCTGATGGATTTGTTGTGATTAGAGTTTTGTTGTGCTAAAAGTTGCAAAACAAAGAAAGACACAAATAAATAAAAGTAAATAAGGATTAAAAAAAAAGTAAGTATTTCAAGCCTAGGTGTCAGGGAAGTAGAGCTCGTCCTCAAACTCTGTGAATTGAACCTGGAGTAGGTCAGCTAACAGAGAAGAACCTCCGTCACCTAAGTCGATGTCCTCTTCTTCCTGCGTGGATTCATATATTTTGTAATCTGGTGGTATCAAGTGCTGATTCATCTTGATAAGTGTTAACCTCTCCACATATTTGGGCAGAGGCGGGTCTTTTTTAAAGTTACAATGGCACCAGCAGTGCTGAAAACACGTTCAGAAGACACACTTGCGAGTGGACAAGCCAAATAATTTAGAGCCAACTTGGTGATCAGTGGCCATTGAGGCCTTTTCCCATACCAATACACCAATGGGTTCAGATCAAATAAGACCTCTGTTGGGTCATCCAGATAGGCCTACACCATCCACTCAAGGTCCTCCATGGGTGCTCCACTTTGCGTACCATCTGTTGCCTTTGCAACAACACTGGAACGAGCAACCCCATGATGAGTTATCCAATCCGCTTCCACCAATATTATGGCTGGGCCTGGTGCAGGTGATGATGATGATATGGTTGCTGCTGTCGGTAACGGCTGTGAGGGAAAGTGACTGCCTTCGGCCACAGAAGTGGACCTTGACGCCGGATGGCCTGCTGCTTCAGTAGTACTTGTGGTGGTTCCTTCAATTTCCTGCGGTTCTTTTTCTAACCGAGTGGCTGACGGAGCCAGCCAATGTTTGTACTTGGAAACATCTGCTTCATAAAAAGGAATGAATATGTTGCTGGCCAGTACCTTTTTATACCGTGGATTAAGAATAGTGGCACAAATGTAATGTTGTTCTGAATGTATTGGTTTGAGCCTTTCATTGTCAACTAAGCAGCTTAATAAGCTGTCCGCCAACTGATATGCGTCTTGTTTTTCAGCATCAACTCGGAACGTTGAAGACACTGCCTTCAGTTGGTGCTCTAGCATGTGCAGCAGTGGGATAGCTTTGCCCAAAGTACAGTCCTCCCTGTTGACTTCACACGTGAACACCTCAAAAGGACGAAGCATGTCTGTCAGGCTTTTAACTAGGTCCCATTCATCCACCTCTAGCCTCATGTCTTTCATAGAAGCACCCTGTGCGTTAAAGACATACTCATTGATTACGAAGTGCTGCTCAAACAGACGCTCAAGCATGTAGAAGGTTGAGTGCCAATGTGTTGCCACCTCCTGGATGAGTCCTCTGACTGGCACTCTACGGTTACGTTGAATGATCCTCAGCTGCTTCCGGGTCTTAAAAGAATGGCTGAATTGTGTGCAGATTCTTCGGCAGGTGGTCTGTGACTTGCTGACTGTGTTTTCTTTTTTCAAGAAATCTTGAACAACAATGTTAATACTGTGCGCCAAACACGGCACTCTGAAATAGCCACCATCAGACATGGCCTTAACTATATTACTGTCATTATCCGTGGAAAAAAAACAATCATGCGCTTTCTTGGCTGCAGCCATTCAAAGACCTTACTGTTAAACTCCTCCAAAATGTTTACTGCAGTATGAGATTTCTCCATGGCAAACATGGCTACTGTTGCATATGTCCGAGTAGCTTGAAAAATGGTGACACTGTCAACACCTAAATCTATCGTATCTCTAACCCCCGCAAAAGAGACCCAGTGTGCAGTGATGTACATGTAATCAATGGTTTGGCAACTGGTCTACATGTCTGTTGTCAGGTGGATAGTGTGAACAGCACTCTTCTGCAAAGCAGCTCCAATCACCTCCAGTACATCGTGATGTAGTGCTGGAACCGCAACTCTGGCAAAATAGGACCAGCTAGGAACCTTCCATTTAGGGCAGACTGTTGCCACAAATTCTAGAAAACCCACCCCTTCCTCGAAAGAAAAAGGGAGAAGGTCCAGCGCTAACATTTTAGCCAGCATTGCATTATACGGACGTGCCGTTGGATGGTTGCGTTCAAATGGCACCTCCGACCAAAACATGCTTTTAATGGTGGTCTGGACCGTTTTCATATGTGATGAGGATCCAGACTTCTTCAACCCAGTTAGGTTCATTGATGTACTTTTTCCCATTGGTTTCTCTACTAGACTACTGTGCCTCTTAGATGTTGCTGGGGAAGAGGAGGGTGTGGGCGCTACCACTGCAGTGCTGCTGCCAGGGGTACTGTGTGTACCAGAAAAAATGTCTTTTGGTTCTTCACCTCCCCCCTGCACGATCAGCTCCTCGTCATCAGATGCAATATCAATGGATACATTTGGATTTTTACTTTTTGTTTTCCGGATGTTACTTAGGTGCGCCTCCCACTGGATAATGTGGTGTTTTTGGAGATGACCTCTCTGACCCCCGGTACTGATAGTTGGTACCAAGCTTACCCCTACTAACTACTTGTTTACAAATTGAACAAATGACTAGGTTTTCCGACTATTTGCTAATACTAAAGAAGTCCCAAACTGGGGACTGAAGATTTCTGGTGGTGGTGGAGGTGCTACTTTCAATGCCACATGAAGTGGAGGATGGGTGTGGCGGAATTTGAAACTGTTGTGCACTTACAGCACCACTACTTGAGGTAATGGAGGTTGAGCTGGATGGAGGTCCCTGCCGGCCCTTCTGACGAGAAAATATGGAAGCTATAGGTCGTGTTGGTGTAGTAGTTGGTGGTGGTCCCAGTGGTGTCACACCGCACACATCCAAAAGTATTGTGGGTAGTTGTGTCTCTCCTTGTGCCTCTCCTTGTGCCTCTACTTGCGCCTCTCCTTGCGCTTCTCCTTGCGCCTCTCCTTGCTCCTCTCCCTTAGTCTCTCCTTGTTGCACCTGTGGTTGTCGTTGCCACTGTGGTTGAACACTCGTCAGATGAGTTACACCCTGCGTTAATTGGATGCTACTTTGCGATGAGCCAATGCCAACATCACTGGTCGATGGTGAAAGAGCAATTAAAGTGGCTGCCTCTGAGGCACTCATGGGCTTGGGCCTAACTTGGCGTGGTGGCCCTGAGACCAATGAAGCGGAGGTGCTGCTCCCAGCTTGGTCCAAGGCGGACACCGCTGCTGCAGGCGTAGTTTATTTTTTCCCAAAATAAAGTGGCGGTCGGCACACCAGTCTCCTGGGTAAGTGGCGCCACTTGCTTTTTCTGCTCTTCTTACTGGCAGTGGCACTGGCAACTTTCTTAGTAGAGAAGCTACGGCCACCTTTCTTTGGGCCCATCTTCTTCAGCTGTCAGAACAGGAGGACGCAGTTGCACGAGTTGCAGAGTTGTCTGTGGCCACACGTGACGTCACGTGACGTTGTGCACACGACACCACACACCGCAGCAGGACTTCTTCCTGGCACTACAACAAGTGATGATGATGAGGATGATTCCTGGTTCTTCTCAGTCTTTGTGCACCTAAAAGCAAAGGAAGCCAGAGGAACATCAGTTAAATAAATGTTGCATATGCCGTGCTTCAATTAATATTTGCAACTAGGCATTTATTATTATTAACACAACACACCCAAAAACGGAAAGACCCAAAATAAAAATTGCAATTCTAATCCAAAATGGATGTTTAAATTAATAGAAGAGAGACCACAGAGAGAGAGTTGTTTCATGCACCACTGAGTACCCCTGGGCATAATAGATAAAAGGAAGGAAGACTGGGTGCAGGCCTATGGCACAAAGAACACTGCCTGGCTTCGAAATGGCCCCTAGACCCCCACCCACATGGCCAGGCCCTGGACCAGGCCTCAAAATGGCCCCCACCCACATGGCCAGGCCCTGGACCAGGCCCCAACGACACCAAAAAAATAAGAATTCACACAAAAATCACCCCAATCCAATGCCATCCATGCTCTAAATGATGTTTACATTCAAAATACCCCACAGAAAGACATGGCCCATGCACCACTGAGTACCCCTGGGCGTAATAGATAAAAGCAAGGCAGACTGGTGCAGGCTTATGGCACAAAGCACACTGCCTGGCTTCAAAATGGCCCTAGACCCCCCCCCCCCCACCACATGGCCAGGCCCTGGATCAGGCCTCAAAATGGCCCCCACCCACATGCCCAGGCCCTGGACCAGGCCCCAACAACACCCAAAAAAATCAAAATACACACAAAAATCACCCCAATCCAATGCCAACCATGCCCTAAATGATGTTTAAATTCAAGAGACCACGCAGAGAGAGTTGTTTCATGCACCACTGAATACCCCTGGGCATAATGGATGAAAGCAAGGCAGACTGGGTGAAGGCCTATGGCTCAAAGCACACTGGATGGCTTCAAAATGGCCCTAGACCCCCACATACATGGCCAGGCCCTGGACCAGGCCTCAAAACGGCCCCCATCCACATGGCCAGGCCCTGGACCAGGACCCAACACCCAAAAAATCGAAATACACACACAAATCACCCCAATCCAATGCCATCCATGCCCTAAATGATGTTTACATTCAAGAGGCCCCACAGAAAGACTTGGCCCATGCACCACTGACTACCCCTGGGCATAATGGATGAAAGCAAGGCAGACTGGATGCAGGCCTATTGCACAAAGCACACTGCCTGGCTTCAAAATGGCCCCTAGACCTCCACCCACATGGCCAGGCCCTGGACCAGGCATCAAAATGACCCCCACACACATGGCCAGGCCCTGGACCAGGCCCCAACAACACCCAAAAAATCGAAATATACACAAAAATCACCCCAATTCAATGCCATCCATGTCCTAAATGATGTTTAAATTCAAGAGACCCCACAGAAAGACTTGGCCCATGCACCACTGACTACCCCTGGGCCTACTGGCTAGTGTGGCTTTAACAAGCACCCCAAAATTACAAAAAACTTCCACATAGATATAACAGTAAGCTATTCAATTCTATGCCATCCATGCCGTAAATGATATTAAAGTTCAACAAAACTCACAGAAACAGGTGTGTCATGCACCCATGACTAACCCTGGGCCTACTGGATACTGTGGCTACCCACAATATCTTTTTTTTAAAGTTGTGAAAAAGTTTATGAATTGTAGTTGCAGCAACTGCAATGCCCCGAACAAACAAAACCAACAAAATCTCAACTCCAAAAGTGATCCAGACAAAAAGTCCTCAAATACAAATATCCAACAGCAGCCACAAATAGTAATCCTTCAGCTCTAGATCCAAATAAAAAGTGACCAGGATTTGGGCAAAGCACTGGGAGGAGCCTGCTGGACAGGAACAGGAAATTGGAGACTCTGGGACATTTCTTTCCTCCCAAACCCCCAAAAATTCACTCCTTGCAAAAAAAAGTGCAGCCAAATGTCAATCTGAGGAGTTATTCTGATCCAAATCATCAATTTCAGATGGTTTATGCTGCCAGAGATAGATTTCTTGTGCAGAATTGCAATTTTTGCAATTTCGAGAAAGCAAGATGTTCAAATCTCCCACCGGATGTCAGCTGTGCGGCGCATCTACGTGTTCGCAATTGTTTACTCCTGCGATGCGTGATGGCGAGCCCTTATGACGTATTTGCGTTCTGAAAGTCTCGCATTGCAAGATGGTGGGACTCCAAGACGTACTCGCTGTCGAATAGTCTCGCGCGATCATGCCATGGTGTACTTGCGGTCAAAAAGTCGAAACGAAAATGGCACAGCGCACGCAAACCGGGAAGAAAACAACTTGGCGAACTCAGAATCATGGTAAGTACAGGATCTGACACATCTTTGTGTGTCAATCTTTGTAATGGCTTGGCTATCAGTGAAAAATCTGGGATCCACTGCTTGAAATCCCCAACCATTCCCAGAAACATTTGAACTTCCTTTTGTGTACTTGGTGGATTTATTTGCAAAATGGCATTGATCTGATCTTGAGACACTTTCCTGATTCCTTTCTCAATATTGTGACCCAAGTAAAGAACTTCTTTTTGACAAAATTGTAGTTTTTGCCAGTGACACTTTATGCCCACCTACTGCCAAATGGTTCAGTAGAGTAATTTTATCCGTCATGCATGCTTCTTTTGTTCTTAATGCAACCAATAAGTCATCTATGTATTGCACTAAAACTGAATTATTAGGCATTACCAATGACTCCAAACATTTCTTCAATATCTGATTGAAAATTGAGGGTCTCTCTTTATACCTTTGAGGAACACGGCACCAAGACACGGTTTCCAAACCGGATCGCAAACAAATATTGACTATCCGGATCGAGAAAAATTATTGACATAGATCAATCACTGAAAACCATTCTGCTTCACAAGGAATTTGATATAGGATCACAACTGGATTTGGCACAATTGGACAACAAGGTATTAAAATGTGATTAATTTTCCTCAAAGCCTGCACTATTCTATATTTTCCATTAGGTTTACGAATTCCCATGATAGGTGAATTGCATGCACTCTCTAGGATCTCTTTTAGAATACCCTGTCCAAAACGCTGCTGTCAAACTTGTCTGCAACCAAAGCAGGCTGAGCTCAGCCTCAATGTGCATGAAGAAACTGCACTGGTTACCCAAGCGTCAACGAGCAGTATTTAAATTGCTCAGCCATGCACATAAAGCATTGTACCAAAGTGGCCCAAAAATACTCCAGGATAAAATCAAATGTTATATTCCCTCAAGGAGCCTGCAGTCACTACATCTAGCGCTGGCAAGAACAAAGAGTACTAAGAAAACTAGGTCCGGAGGGCGATCCTTCTCATATTTAGCGGCTAAGAAGTGGATCTACGGCTCACCTCCGACTATCTATCATTCCGGAAAAATCTAAAGACTCATCTGTTCCCTAAATATTAAGAATCATCTGTGTTCACCCCTCCCATCAGCCTAACCAGTCTATTCGTTACTAGCGCCTTGATATCCCTCTGGGATGATTGTAGCACTCTACAAATAAATAAACAAATAAATAAGAATAACATTTCGGTCACAGGTGTTACTCTTGCAATTGTTTCAGGGCTCATTTTTTAAGCTGCTATTATCTAAAATTATGTATCTGGTTTAACCGTTATCTGAATTGGAGCTGCTCCTTTCATCAAACCAATATCTTTTCCTGAAAAAACCCACACATCCGACAGTGCTGTATCCCTCAACTCAACAGGCAAATCATTTGTTGTACATAGAGGATATAAATCATTCACTTCTGTTCCCTGTCTTGTTATTTTTGAAAACTACATCTTCATCTTTGTATGAAATGATATTCCATCTGGTGTACAGTAAATGGAACAATTCATTTTACGCAGCAAGTTCCTTCCTAATAAACTAACTGGACTTGTGTCACACACCACAAGTTTGTGTAAATCCTGAAATCCTCTAATCTGTACTTTCATTGGTTTACTCACTCTTACAACTTGGATACTTGGATACTTGCTCGAGAGAGGGGTAGGTTGGGAATTTTCACAGTGTAACGAGTAGCTCCAGCATCTACGAGGAAAGTAATTGTGTTTGCGTCAACCTCGCCATCCACATAGGGACCACACTGATCTACCTCTAAGGATGCACCAAGCATGCACTGCTCCTCCCCCCTTAAGCACCGCCATTGAGATGTATCTGAATCATTCCTATCCACTTGCACCAAATACTGTGAAGAGACCTGCACATTCAAATTTAATTTATCATTTGTATGAAAGCCCACATTTGCATGGTATTTTTGTACTTGAGCATTCATATTCTGCATAGGAGCTTGAGGTATTCGCTGACCCTGTCCTCTGCCAACTGACATCTGCTGATTCTGATTCTGTTGATTCAACTGCATCTGATTCATTCCATTTACTCCTGTATCTACAAACTGTGTATCAATTGTATTTGCTTGCATGCTTTTACACTCGCAGTTCCAATGTCCCAACTTGCCTCACGCATGACAAGGAAACCTGTTTTTCAATTTGTCTATATCACTACCTCGACCTTTCCCTTGTGGTATTGGTATCATTTGCATCACAGTATTTCCATTTGGCACTACATTTCTCATTCCAGTAGTAGTCTGACCATTTCCCTGATAAGCTTCTGCAAAATCCGTGTTCAGATTATAAAATCTTCCTTTCGTCGCCGCTTTCATCTGAGCCAAATGCAATTTCTCCTTTAACTTTTTGTGTTGTGTCTCAATATCATCACCACAATATTTTGCATGGCGAAGTATCTCGTCAGTCGACTTACTCTGCCAACATATTAAATGCTGCTGAATCATGGCCCTTATTTCTCGTCTCAATCCATACACAAACCAATACACAAAATGTCCCATATCTTTCTCAGTGATATTCTCAATTCCACTTTACTGTTTAAACACCAGTAAAAGCCTTTCATAGTATGCATACACTGACTCCTTCAATTCCTAAGTAGTCCTGTCTATTCTCACCCAATCTGTTTCCTTCAGTGAAATTTTCCCTTTCAAATATGTAATGACCTGATTGTACTTTTTCATGACTTCTTCAGATGGTGCTCCTGTTTTTGGGTCTCTTGGATAATCTTCTTTTGGCAAGTCCACAGCAATTTTACACTCAATCCACTAATCAGCCAGAACTACAATATCAAACAAGCCATTCAAATCCTTCCACAAAACTTTTGAAACCTTGAAAACCTCTCCACTTCTTTATACCATTCCACTGGTTTTTCTCTCAACCTAGGAAAATCATTTGTAAATGATAATATATCTTGCCACAACCAAGGGACATGAGCAAACCCACCTCCTGGTACTTCCTTAATAGGATATACTGTCACATTAGCTGTTTCAGTTCCTGTCTCCCTCACAGGATACAATGGTAAGGTCACTGAAGTCACTATTGTATCCTCCTTCTTTTTCACCCATCTGCCTTCCCATCGATCCAATTCACCCCAACGCTTTACAGTGTTAATTAACTCTTTGATCTGCAAACGTTTTCCTGAAACATTCAAAGTCTCAAAACCTTTGCCACTAAAGCCTAATCGATGTTTTTTGTAGAGCTTTAGACTTCTCTATGTCAACTCCATATGTTTGAGCAACTTCAGCAAACATCTCATGTAAACACCTCGCTTTCCATGTAATACTCTTACACATGAAAATCAATTCTTCATCTGGCTATTTGCCTAATCTTTCTGGACTAATCGTTCCCAAAATCATTTCTTCCAAATCGGCTTTCAACTTACTCACATCAATGTTCGAGCTATTATTCTGTAAGCTACAACCAATAACTATTTCTTTAAACCACTTGTCTAGTTCTTACGAAGAAGGACCTAATGGTCTCCAAGTTCCTTTACCAATTTCACCCATCCTTGACCCTCCTGAAGTAGGTGTCACTCTTTTCTCAATCTTCAACAATTTCCTTGATTTCACATATGCACCTCTTTTTGGTGTTTCAACTGAATTTTCTGAAATACTAATTAATGGCTCCAATTCTTCTCCTGTAACTACACTCACATTTGCTCCACTATTCTCAATTGAATCTTGGTTTTTCACATTTATTTTTCTCAAAATTGTATGGGTTCCACTCGTATTGCTATCTGGTATTGTTAAAGCATTCACTTGAGAACCTTCTTGTCCATCATTATATAATGGAACAATATGACCAATAAATAGTCACTGGAACTGGGAAAGCATCAGGGTTCATCAGTGTTCCTATTCTCGACAACTCCTCTCTAAGTGGAATCTGATTCTGTCCAAAGGGCGTTTTCCCCTGTATAATTCCTACATGTACTATTAGAGCACTATTGGAGCACTTGCAAAGGAATTTGTCTTCCTCATGAAAAGGCTGAGGTCTATTCATTAATAATTTGGCGGAGGTCTATTCATTAATAATTCATTTAAAAATTCATCATCTATGTCATCAATTTCTTCAGCAAATTCATTATTTCTACCCTTTTGTTTCTCAACATTCTTTTTCTCGTTACATTTTCCTCCCTCATTAGTCTCGCTACTATAACTGGAAACATTTGTCTTCCTTCAGCTATTTCTCTTCTCCACATTTTCTTCTGAGCATCCCACTTTGCTTCCGAATATCTACTCACAGTAGTCTTGTATCTAGTCTTATACCTTTCCCTTTCTCTTTTATATGCCTTATGTTCCCATTTTTCAAGAGCTTCCTACTTCATAGGTCTAGAATATGGTCTCAAATTATTCTCTGGAAATGCTAACTTGCCATCTCGCTCTCTATACTTCATCCAATTTTCTAACCAGGTAAAAGTGGGATAACCCCTTTCTAATGACATATATGAAGCAGGGGTCCCTCCATAGACGAAAGGATTACTTCTCTAATTGGTATCAGCTCATCCTTAGTAAACAAAGTCTTCAACAATTTAAATAATTTCATGTTTCTCTACACTAAATGCTAAGACTATATAAGTGTTATGATTCGTCTACTACCAATCAAAATTATTCAAGCTGTCCAATCCCAGCGCAACTTACACCAACCAACCTATACCAGCGCGTTACCCAGTGACAATTCCTCACTAACCGACCAATACCAGCATTGCACTTTCTGATGTCAGCTTAACTCCTTCGACTGACCTTCCAATTTCAAAATCAGCATCAGCGTCTTTACGAAGACTTTAACAAAACAAACAACAAAAATAACGTATCTGCTCCACTAAAAGGAAAAACGATAGAACCATACACTCTGAGAATTTTTTTACTTCTAGCAAAATCTCGACCAACGTGATCATACCCTCACTCAAGTGAAAAATGCTCAAGATCCCTCCAGATGCACTTCCTTAAGCAACCTCAAAAGCCCTCACTATTCACACTTCAAGATTCTCTGTGCAAGTACTGACAAGACCACTGCTCAGCACTGCATCAACAGCAGACAACACACTTTGGGCCAGATGTAGGTAATTCCGATTTACCGACTCTTAAATACCGAATCATACTGATTCGGTATTTAAGAGTCGGTAAATCGGAAGGGGGCAGATGTAGGTAATTCTAATTTGAGAATTACTGAATCTGTATGATTCGGTATTTACCTATTTGGTAAATACCGAATCGGTATTGCCCATTGATTCCTATGAGCCTTGAAGCCCATAGAAATCAATGGGAAATACCAATTTGGTATTTACCGAATCGGTAAATACCGAATCCTGCAAGGGTGCAGGGGGTGTCACTTTGACACCCTCTAGCACCCCAAGTACAGGCTTGTGTGCCATGTGGCACACATACATGCCCTAAGGGCATGTCTGTGTTTCACATGGCACAGGTGTACATGCACAGATGTGCATGTACACCTGAATTCGGTATTTTACCACCCAATTGGATTGGGTGGTAAAATACCGAATTCTGAAGGCCTGTAGCACTGTCAACTGTGGTACCTACATCTGGGTTTTACCGAAATGGTAAAATTACCGATTCGGTATTTTACAGAATCCGTAAATTTACCGATTCGGTAAATTTACCGATTCTGTAAAATAATGGCCCCTACATGTCAAAAACCAATTACCGGTCGGTAAAGGCCGAAATCGGCCGTTACCGACCGGTAATTGGCGACCTACATCTGGCCCTTAGTGTATGCCACACTAAGACTTCCCTTAGGCTTTATCCCGGGATCTTAGGCCAATGACGGACACGTTACTTACATTAAGTTCAACAACGGACCACAAAATAGAACATAAAGGTAAAGGTACGTAATTATAGTCAGTCTATGTCTCTTAATTCTGTCTCTTCATTACTTAGTATATTTATTCAAATAAACCATCAAATTATGCTACCAAAAAACGGATCCAGCGGAAGAGGTCTTAAACTTTTACAATCATTCACAAAACCCTCATACACCATAAACTAAATTTTGATCATTTACGTTATCAAAGAGTTTTGGCCCATATAACTTTACAATTACTTACAAACTATGAGGTCCTCCAATAGATCTTTGTAAGAGCTAATAGGGACTCAGAACATTAGAGACAGATGCTGTTTCCTTCATGAGGACCTTTAATGAAGAAAATGCCTAACAACAACAGTCAAAATGCATATCATGTCAATAAATCACGTCAATAAAGACAAACTCTGTATATTTATCAAGGTACCTTTATCTAAATCATCAAATAGGAATAGTCAATACATAAAACACATTAGAATTTTCAATACTTTTCTTATTACAATGATTACAGGTAAATTCACAATAGAAAATACAAATCATGGCAAATACATCAACAATCAATAACTAGCGTGAGAGGAGAAAGAGAGACAAAGAAAGATACACATTGCAATTTTCAGTATGAAATTCGAGATTCATACGAACCTAAGGTCAAAGAACTACTGACCAGCGTGCAAAAGTCAGAATCAGCTAACCCGTCAGCCGAAAAAGGTATAGTTAGTACAACATCAGCAGCCAATAATGTGCAAAGGATAATTCAGGATAGCTCAGTTCATGGAAAGAGTCAAAGTTCGGACCGACAGCATGTCTCGCCCAAAATCGCAAGGAAAATAGTCAACCAGAGAAGCATGTGCAAGATCCAGCCGAGTTCTTTTCTCATGGAGATATTATACCTCAAAATGTTCACAATTCCAGCCCCAAATATGTATCTTCTTCACAGGTTTACACATTTCAATTGGTTAGGATCCATGGGGTGATCATTCTCCAGCCTAGTTCATCCGGAACTTTAACAAAATGTTTTTTGTTAATTCGTAACACTCCATGTCACCTCGGAAGTAGGAACTACATCACAACTTTTTCATATCCACGAGCTCACTTCCATGTTAGCTTGCAACATAGTCAACACAATTAATCCTAGAAAAAATACTCTAACCTTAGGAAGGAAACTCAAGTGATAAACATGCATTTAACTAAAGCAAACACATTTTAGGAATAATGAAGGACAAAATACATTCTTCTGATGCCTACGTTAGAAAAGGAACTGATAGATTAACAGGTTTTGAGGCCTTCATAGAAAACCACAAATCATCATTTTCTAAAAAATAAGACAGACCAATATCAATAATATATAAGAAAAGAGAAAATGCATAAGAAACAATATACGAAAAACATTATTTCAATTGAACTCATGAGCATAATCTGATTTCAAATTTTAAAAGTATAAGCAATCACTTTTCTAATATGATTTTCATGATCAAAGAAAACATAAGCAAGAATCATTTTACTTTAAGCATTTTCATATTTTTCTATAATTCTACTTGCAAGTTACTTTTGCACTATATTCTTTAGTACATTTAATAAGTTTCTCTCTCGTGACATAATCATCTCTCATAATACCAGTTTGCAAACCTTCTGCATGCTATCCATTGCAGTTGTTTTTAACTCTATGGGCTCTAATGTAGGAAGCCTAATACCAGTCGGTAACGGACGAAATTACCGAATTTCGCCCGTTACCGACCGTTATTAGGCTTTTCTGATGTAGGGGCCTAATCTAAGGATTCAGTAATTTACCGAATTGGTAATTTAAGGAATCGGTAAATTACCGAATTCTTAAATACCGATTCGGATTCAGTAAATTACCGAATTCCTAATGTAGGGAGCACTTAAATGAGTGCGTTTCCCATGTTAGGATTTGTTATTTACCACCAACTACAAGTTGGTGGTAAATAACGAAAACAAAAAAAAAAGCAATTTCATGCAAATTATTTCAGTGCTATGTGGCAGACATACATGCCCTTTTGGCACATGTGCACCCATACACAATTGAGGGGTGCAACATGATGTCAAAGTGACACCCTGCCACCCTTCAATGTTTACCCCCTTTTACCGAATTGGTATTTACCGATTTGATAATTCCCATTCATTCCTATGGGCCACCAGGCCCATAGGAATGAATGGGGAATACCAAATCGGTAAATACAGATTTATGTAAATACCTAATCTTAACTAAGCATGGGCGAATTTTGTGAATCTGGCGTTCGCGAATTTGCGTATTTGCGAACTCGCAATCCGCAAAACCCGCGAATTCTCGCGAATTTGCTGATTTTTTTTGTGTTCGCAAGGGTTTCTGCCAGTTCGCGAGGGTTTTGTACCAGTTCGCAATTGCGAACTTACTTGTCGGCTCGCAACGGTCGCGACTATGCTGTTTCTAAATCTGGTTCATCATCACAGGTTCCCTGTTTCACCACTGCCACCCTCTGTTTCACCCATGCCACCCTCTGGTACATCAATGCCACCCTCTGGTTCATCATCACTGTAGATTATGGGGGGGGGGGAAAGCAAGCACACCTGCCCTGCTTCAACTGACATGAATTAATTTGGGGTTGATTTATTAATGTGTCACTGTTTTAAAATTCCAGTCTGGCACCTGCTTCCTTATCTGTAATTTGCTTTCTGTTGCAGAGCAATTTTTTTTTCCAGGACCTTTGTGGCCTACTTGTAGCTATTCTATGAGCCTGCTGTGAGGGTCAGAGCAGGGTCATACAATTGTTGCAACTAGCAACTGAACTCTGGAGGGACCCCAGTCAGGAAGCACTACAGTGAATAATTACTAATGATGAGTTTGAACTTTTGCACCTGCTGAGTGCTTTCAGTTTTGCAAAACTCGTTTTTCTGCAATTTCGCAGGATTCAAGGGGCGCGAACGTGTGCGAGATCGAATTCGGAAGCCGCAAATTCGTGCGAATATGCGATTTGTTTTTTTGCGGCGTGTTAGTTCGCAAGGTTTTGTGCGTTTTAGCGAGCCGCTTGTAGCGCAACGGCGCAAAGTTACCCTTGCGGTCGTTCACGGGCGCGGCCATCTTGTTTGCATGACGTATTTCCGTTTCCGGGCGCGATGTGTAATCTCGCAAATTGTGCGGCTCACTAGTACAATTTCACGTGTGTTCGCAAGGAAAATCTTGCACGAACTTACCCACGCGGTCGTGAACGGGCGTGACCATCTTGTTTCTCATTCATTGCTATGGTTCTGGGCATGCTTTTTCTATCCTCTCTGAATCTCTGCCATCCTTTGCTTGTTTGAAGTTTTTTTTATCTATTTTACTTATTATCTTTCCCTCTATTTTTCTAGCTCTATATTTTTGTGTTTTCTGCTACTTTTGGTTAATTTTAAACTACTTTTTTAAACTTTTTTCTTTTCTTCTTCCCTATTCTATTTTCTTTATTATTTAGCTTCCTTTCTGCCCAGACCATGGTAAAGGGAGCCGGGAAGCATCCTGAGAAGGGGAAGGGTCCCGCACCCCGTGCCTGGCTCCCGTACGGGCGTTTGAGGGGGGAGCAGGTCGCACCCCGGGAGATCTTCAGCCCAGAGGAGGTGGCTGCACTAATTTTTTATGTTCAGCGCCGCCTCCCCAGGACCATCATGGCAGGCGGCAAGATCGCTCACGGGTACGGGATCCAGGAGCGCCGGAAGCGGTTGGAGAAGGTGTGCCGGGCCATGTACCAACACTCCCGGGTCCGGCGCACCTACAACCAGGCCACCCACCGTTGGATGGATCTCCTGGACCTTGAACACGATCTGCTCGACCTGCTCGGCCTTGAGATCCCCGGGCTTGGTGAGTAGTAGTAGCTATTTCTTTACTACTCTGTTTTCTCCTGCTCTGTGTGTTATTATATTGCAAATTTTTGTTTTTTACCAAGAGCATTAATGCTGCTGATTACATTGTAGGTAAATTATATTTCAAAATGTTCTGTGCATTTCAGGTGCACTGCTCTCCTTCTCAGTAGCGTTGCTACTATGCTTATTTGTTTTTGATTTTGTGTTCATTTCATTGGCCTGTGAAATTATGTATGAGTGTAGTTTAAATAACTGCGTAATGCTAGACACTAAGGGTCAGATTTTTAATTACCGGCGCATCCCTGCAATGTAGCAGGGATGCTCCAGTAATTGTGCGCCACGCCACCACCACCCATGGTGCGCCGTATTTACAATGCGGCGCACCATGGGCCCAAAACGTCACCAAAGCGTTACGCATCTGTGCCGTAAAGGCGGCGCATTGCTGGAGTTGCGTCGCAACGATGGTGCAGCTCCAGCAATGCTCTGGGGTGCCCTATCTCCCCAATGCTGCGTCAAGCCGTACGTCTGCTTCAAGCAGGCGCAGGGTTTGAGTCATGCATCATTGTCCTCAAAGTGACTGATTGAAATCTTGTAGATTTCCCTCAGCCACTTTTAGGATGCGTTCCTGCGCAGGAACGCCCCCTGATGGCGCAGGGCTTTACAACGTGATGCATCTCCCATATGCGTCACGTTGTTAATATACGCCGCACCATGGCGCCTCTTTTGTTCTGCCGCTGCGTCACAAAAATCACGCAACAACGGAGCAAAAGAGCCGCAAGGGGCTTCTAAATCAGCCCCTACAGACTCAAGTCCAGTCCTTCCTTTGTACACATGGCGAAAAGAAGAAATAGTGGTGGTGGATTGATAGTTTGAGTATTTTAAAGACTGGTTAATGTAGTAGGAAACTTTTTAGTGTTGTCGCTGATCTGCAATCACGATGGACTTTGTCTGTCACTTCGCGTGCAAATCAAGCAATACTAATAACGTAGTAGACCACATGAGATCGGTCAATATATCCCGTGGAATAGTTGTCTATTTGCTTTTTAGCCAAAATATTTTGTTATTGTTCTTTTGAAATGTTTGATTTGGTTGACAAATATCATCCATGTTTTCTGGTCTTTCTTTCTTTCATGTTGTACATCAGCTCCCCCCAGGGGCAAGAGGACACAGGAGGAGGAGGCTGCTGTTCAACAGGATGCAGGCAAGGATCGGGCAGGCGAGGGCTCCTTTGCTGGCCCCGATAAGTTTTAATTTTAATATAGAGTATCTATTTTTTCCTAGCGTTCCTCATTCGATTTTTTCTAAATCGTCTTTGATCTTCTTGTAGACTGTATCTAAATTCTTATCCTGCCTCGACTATGACTCCCTGTGGTATTACTAGATTATTCTTATTAGTCTGTCTGTGTAGCTAACTAAGATTGCACATTTGGCAATTCCATTGGACTCCCATTCTAGTCAGCAATAGCTCTATGCACTGAGTGCAGTCCTCTGGGATTGTCCATAATGTCTTTTCAAGTCTTCTAAATGTTTATGCTTTGACAATTGCCAACAATAAAAAGGTGAATGACCACCAAGAAAGAATAGGATACTACTTTACTTTTAGTTTGGATAGGAGGACAATCCATTCTACTACTGTTGCAGGGACAAATCTGCACAAACAGAACTATGGACACTAAATAATATATTGCTTAGCTTATCAATTATAATAGGCGCTGTTAGACTTTCCATATACCTCAGTGATAACAGACTAAAAGACCAAAAACCACAGAGTCTATTTAAGTTTCAAAGCTTTATTAAAAGTAAATACATTTATTAAAATCAAGTTTGTCATAAAACTAAACGTTTAACTGAAAATGGAAAAGTGCTTAGTGCTGACGATTATTTGAACACATTTCTTGTGGTCCAGCCGAGCTCTCACCTGGTTTGAACTTGATCTTGCTCGTGTTCTTAGAAGTCAAGCTTCTGTCTGTTAGGAGAAAAAGTGGTGAGTTTTTTTAAAATAAAAAGCAAGCATTCATCAGTTGTGCCAAAAAGTGCAGCAAGACAACAGCCTTCCCTGGAAAAAGGGACATTTTTACTTTAGAGTAGACAGTCACAAATTATTACATTGTTTTCTGTTTTTTTCACATTTCTTTATTCCTAGACCAAATATTATATAGTAGTGGGTGAGTGAGTGGTGTATTCTAACATTCTTAAATGTACTTTGTAGGTGGAACATCTGGTGGCGGGGCCAGCGCGGAGGTGGTGGTGCTGGATGAGGAGAACACTTCTGGGGAGGAGGCGGTGCAAGTGCCGGACGACACCAATGTGCCTGTGAGGGTTCACACGGTGGTGGCGGGCGGGCAGAGGTAAGCTATATATTCCTTACTTATTGAGATTGAAGACTGCAGAGTGTGCTTTCTGCACGGGTGTATTATAAATCAACCAGGTAGTAGCCTCATCTAAATGTACTTCGACTTAGCTGTGAAGTTTTTGGCGAGAAGAATCCCAATCAGATCTGAGATGAACTTGATGGATGAGATGAACGAAAAGCGAAAGAAGGGTGTAAGTAAGTGTGGAAGGACGAGAAATGCAATGATGACTGGCAAAGAAGAATGATATGTGTTTGCTTGGTCAACGAGGTGGCTGAAAAGGAAAGAATATGGTATGGCGCATGGCTGGGTGAATGATGAAGCAAGGATGGGTGGAAGGAGAACAGCCTGGGTGGGTGAAACAGAAACTGTATGTGTGCATATACTTTGAATGGATGGATGCCTGGATCATGGTACTATCTGACTCTTAGATAGCATATGTGTATCTAGAGAGAGTAGACGGTCACTGGATGAACTAAGTGTTACTTTGAAGAGGATGTAACACCGCACCCGCACGTCCGTTCCAGTGTAGGAAAGGCAAGGAAAAGAAGTTGTAATTTTGTCCAAATACTACCATGAATAGTAGCAGTAGTTTGTATTGCAACTGCAAGCACAGCATATATCCGGTTATTACGGTGGACACTCCCTACCTCTCTTAATAAGTTTAGTTTAGTAGTAGTACGTCATTCATGTGTGGGTGTATCACTGTTCACTCAATAATAAGCAAAGCACCTAAAGTCATCCCATATGTAATCAAATACATCCCATGTGAAGTGATAGATAATCAGATTTAGCTTCTTCATTTTCCTTTTTTCTAGTACTTATTTGCACTGTGGGGTGAAAGTATAATTAATTAATCAGTAGCCCTCTTAACAGAGTATTCTCAGTGTCACCGGTAATAGAAAAGTAAGAGCTTCACCACCTGCATGTACTGGACCGGTACAGTAACGCAAGTCTGTCTCACTCATCATGGTACGCGTCTGTTTTTCTCGGGTGCAAGTTCACTGCGCTGGCATTATGCCGGCTTGCAATAGATAACGTACCAATTTTCCTAAACAAGAGAGAAGAAGTAGAATAAGACTGTGTACTGTCATAGTCGACTGTAATGGAAGTCCATAGTGCTCGTAGAATTTGTTCCTTAAACTCCCACTAATGTTAGAGCAAGGATGAAGAAGTGGGAGGTTAGATAGATACTGGCCTCAATAGTTATGTACTGTGCTTTCAAGTTGCTAGTTGTACTGTGACACAACTTTCTGCTCATTCATTTTGTGTTAATCTTAAGGAGCATTGGTTACAGACTATGTCTTTCTTTCTTCATATAGTTGCTCCTTCCAAATCAACAACACCATCAAGGAAGGAGCGGGCTCGAATGGCCCGGCAACGGAGGCTGGATGCCACTGTCGCCGAATATCGGCGGCTGATGGCCCTGGAAGAGGAGGGCACGCAGTCTACTGGTACAACATCCACTGTGACAGCTGCATCCTCCTCCGTGCCCCCACGGGCTGCCAGCCAGCGCAGTGCTCCAGCGGTACGGAGCCGGGCTACCAAAGCCAACCGTCACCGCCGAGCAGCAAAGACAGCAGCTCCCCCCCACAGGAGTTGCAAGGCACGCCAGCACCGCTTATGCCTCAGAGTGTCCTACCTGGAGCAGGAGGTCCTAACATATAAGACCTTGGTGGAGGGCCTCCGCTCCGACCATGCCACCCTCTGCAAGGAGTATGATGCCCTGGCCGCTAAAGTGAACAGCATCCTGCCGTAGTGTCCCTTGCCCCTTTTTTAGAGACTTTTGGGGGGTGGGAATTGGGAGTTGGGTTGTTTTTGGGACTTTTGAAGGACAATCGTTGGGGTTAGGGAGGGTCTTGCGGGAGATTATTTTGTTAGGGCTACACAAATATACTTTTTGAAACTTTATCTGAGCATACCTGTTTTTTTTCTGCTTTTGAGTCTGGTGGGTGGGGGTTTAACAGTAAGTTTGTTTTCCTGAAACTTAAGTCTGTGTCATTTTCTTCCTTTAAGTGTAAATGGCTAAATGTTTTCAACACTAAGTGCCTCTCACAGAGTAAGTGAATTCAAGAGTCCTAGGACTTTAGTAGTACTACCGTCAATCTCTCCTAATACTCCATTATACTACCTCCCACCAAACGCTTATCTTACCTGTAATTTGTGTTTGAAAGTAGGGCTAGGCCCAGGGCTGGCTCCACGGGAAATGGCGATTAAGGTTGGCAATCCTGGGCGGATGAAATGTCCTTATTGCGGTGGTACTAGTGGTGTGACACAGTGGCAGTTGCATGCCTATGGAAAAAAAGAAAATGAAACCTGGTTTGTCCTTACTGGAGCATTACAACGGTACGATAGAGAATGTAGCAGGTGACAGTACACTAGAACAGTGCCACAATGTAGCCTAACAAATGGTAAAGTATTGAAAGTATAACTAGTACTTGCGTTGAATTTCTTTGACATTGGCTACTACTACAAGAAATAGTACTGAAGCTGAGTAAGTCTAGAATATATCCTCGGATTCCTTCACCAGCCTGTTGCTATGACCTTATCCTCCCCAGCAAGTGTGTGGAATTATTGATGTCATTTAGTCACACATCAATAAAAACCACACAGCCCGGGTGAAGAGGGATAGGGTTTGGAAAATGGATGGGAATGGGGGTTTCTTTTTGGGTAGGTTTTGTTGAGAGAAGAAAAAAAAAGCACAGCATGGACAAACAATAATTGAAGATAAAGAAATCTTTGGGTACAAAGCTAACCATAAATCTTTTAAGTGACATGAAGGAAGTGCATGCACTACTGCATGCATTGTTACTGAAAAGTAAGTAGTACTTTCGACAACCGTGAATGACAGAATGAGACAGTACAGGGCTGCAGCGTTTTCACTTGCCTATCTCTGCACTCAGTTAAACACTTCTTACATTAAATTAGGTTTAAAAAATAGCCGAAGTAAAACCTATAGAATGGCTGTAGGGATCAATTTAGAAGCAGAGAGAGATCCAAGAAATGCAGAGTCACACTCATAGAAGTTCACAGCAATAAGATTACTTAAAAAAACATTACAAAAGAATGGATACTGTATCTGTTTGTTGTTGTAGTTGTCCTGTTGAATTTGGTAAGTAAGTTGCACGCATCAAACCATTCCTCTTATTAGCGGCACTCCTCCATTCCAGCTGACGCTCTGTCCATCAATGTTGGTGACCAGAAGACACCCTGTCCACTGCCTGCCTGGCGGATGCTGAATTGCGGCTCGGTAATGTGAAGCCTGACTTCATCCTTTTTTTCCCATTGCACAGACTGAAACGCGGCCTGTAATTATTGATGGAAAACAGGAAGTGATATTAGAACACCACTGACAAATAAATATAAGGTATGTACGCTGTGTAGTGCAAAAAGTCACACTTTGAGTTTCCTAATAGACAGTACAATATTTTTGAAAGTGCGTACTCTGTCTGAGTCTCCTTTTGAAGGATAAATAAGTATGGGCAAATTAATTTAGCGAATCTTTCCCCTCAAGCTAGGTGTACTGTAAACTGTGTTTTAGAACAAAATTAGACCTTCCCAGCAGTGCTCCCACACAGACCCTTACTAAAGCCAGTCGCGAAAATGTAGAAGACCCCCAATCAGATCTCAATAAACGAGGCCTAGTAGAAAACTGGTGACAAAACGTACTTTGAAAGTAAAAGTAGGCCCAAATACCCCCTTACCCACCGTGGATTGTATTCAAACCACTTCCAAGCAAAAGTATCCATACCCAGCATCGCTCCAAAACTCGCAAACCCCCCCTCAAACAGCCCCCCACCCAAACACATGCAATACAAATACTGCTAACCCTAACAAGCCCTAAGTTAAGAATAGTGGAAAACGCTTTCTTAAACTATGCCAAATCCCCCCTTTCCCACCATGGATTTTCTTCAAATCACTTGCAACCAAAATTACACATTCCCACGAGTGCTCTAAGAAGACCCTAGAACTCAGTCAGTTGCAAAAATCTAGAACACCCCGAAACACATGCAATCCTGGTGCTAGGGCTAACCCTAACGAACCCTAAGTTACAAAAAGTGCCAAAAGGCTTTTCCGCATGGATTTTGGCCAAACCACATCTATCCGGTATTAGACCTTCTCAGCAATGCCCCAAGACCCGCCAACCCACCCGCAAAAAAGCACAACACCCCCAAACAGCCAAAAAGGAAAATATCATACTTACAATATTTATCGGCCTTCGGTCCAAACGCGCTGTGCAGCTAGGTCATAACTCCCGTTTTCCACCACGGATTTCCAGAAAAGCAAATGCAATCAAAATTAGACTCTCCCAGCAGTGCTCCCAGACCCCAAAACTCACCCACAAACACCCGGAACCCCCCCAAAGAGCACCTCAAAGGCAAGCAAGTCAGCAAAAACACAAATAAAATGTTGCCTCCGATTTGGTCCAAACCACTCTTATCCGGTATTAGAGCTTCCCAGCAATGGCCCCAGAGCCGTCAACCCAGGCGAAAACTAGTAGAAGACCCCCAAACAGTCAAAAAGCAAAAGTACAAAAATGGGGACTTAGTCATTTTCATGGCAATTTCCAAAATCACTCCGCGCGAACTCTGCAGCTAGGCCCTAACTCCCCTCTGCCACCATGGATTTGCTTCAAACCTCTTGCAATCAAAACTATCCATACCCAGCAGTGCTCCCAGACCCCGAAACCCACCCACAAACACCAGGAAGCCCCCCAAACAGGCCTCCGAAAACACTACATTGAGCAAAATGTCAGAAATAGCCTAAATAAATTCAGCATGGATTTTGTCCAAACCACTTGTATCCGGTATTAGACCTTCCCAGCAATGCCCCAAGACCCGCCAACCGACCCGCAAAAAAGCACAACACCCCCAAACAGCCAAAAAGGAAAATCTCATACTTACAATATTTATCGGCCTTCGGTCCAAACGCACTGTGCAGCTAGGTCATAACCACCACGGATTTCCTGAAAAGCAAACTCATTCAAAAAATTTTCTGCTGTATGACGTTTCTCCAAGCCAAACATGGCTAGTGTTGCATGTTTCCGAGCAGCTTTAAAAACTTGGTCCGGGTCAACACCTGCGTTTAGCTTTGCTTTAACCCCTGAAAAAGAGACCCAGTGTGCAGTGATGCACATGTAATCAGCACCTGCACCACTGGTCCACATGTCTGTTGTCAGATGTATAGTGTGAACAGCACTCTTCTGCAAAGCTGCCCCAATCACCTCCAGCACATCTTCATGTAGTGCTGGAACCGCAACTCTGGCAAAATAGAACCCGCTAGGAACCTTCCATTTAGGGCAAAGCGCTGCCACTAATTCTAGAAAACCAACCCCTTCTACAAAAGAAAAAGGGAGAAGGTCCAGAGCTAGCATTTTAGCCAGCTTAGTCTTATACAGACGCGTCAGTGGGTGGTTGCGATCATATGGCGCCTCTGAAAACAACATGGTTCTAATGTTGCCCTGGACCATGCATTTACGGGATGATGATGATGATGACTTCTTCGACCCAGTTACGCTCACTGATGAACTTTTTCGCATTATATTTATTATATATTTATTTGAGAATTTGTAAAGCGCGACTGACACCTTGCAGGCTTCCTGGCGCTGGAAATTACTCTGTTGACGGTAAACCGGGAGAACAGTCAGACGGACAATTTATTTGGGGAAGAGCCAGGTCTTGATACGTCTCCTGAAGGGAAGAAGCTGTGATATCTGACGTATGTCAGTGGGCAGGCTGTTCCACAGCTTGGCCGCTGCAACACTGAATGATCTGCCCCCTGTTCTGGTTCTGTTAAATCTGGGTACCTTTACCAGACAGGCAGAGGATGAACGTAGGTCTCTGGCAGGGGTGTACCATAGAAACAGGGCTTGCAGAGGTTTAGGTCCAAGTCCGTGCAGAGCCTTAAAGACAATGCAGAGGGATTTGAAGGCCACTCTTTGTTTTAAGGGTAGCCAATGTAGCTCAGCCAGAGCTGCTGTGGCTGAGGCCCTCCTCGTCCAGCCAAGAGCCAGCTTGGCGGCGGCAGATTGAATTCGCTGTAGTCGATCCAACATCGTGACTGGAGACTCCAGGAGCAGGGCGTTGCAATAGTCAAGGCGACTTAGTATCGTGCACCTGACTATCGATGCCCTGGCTTGTGCCGGGAGAAGAGGCATGATTTTCCGCAGTGATCGAAGCAGGGCTGTGCAGATTCCCACAGTTTTCGTCACCTGGGTTTCCATACTTAATTTGTTGTTCAGCATGGCTCCCAGGTTGCGCACCGAAGGAACTGGCAGAGGTTTGTCTCTAAACTCCGGGGGCCAGAATTCGTTCGGAAACTGGCGGGGTATCTTAGTGCCTGAGCAGAACAGGACCTCCGTTTTCGCGGAGTTGAACTGGAGGGAATTACTGTGTAGCCATCCAGCCGTCTCTCTTAGGCAGTCGTGGAAGGTTGAGAAAGGAATGGCATCTTCACCTTCCCACGAGAGGATGAGCTGTGTATCATCCGCGTAATTTATTGTTTTGACCCCAAAGGATTGGATCAATTTGATTAGCGGGATGAGGTACACATTAAAAAGGATGGGGCTGATGGAGGAGCCCTGAGGGACTCCCTGGGGTACTGTTGCAAAGGCAGATTGAAACGGGGGAAGAGAGACAGCCTGTCTTCTGTCCCGAAGATAGGAATGAAACCAGAGCAATGCAGTACCTTCCACTCCCACTTCCCCAAGTCTCTGCAGCAGCCTACCATGGTTGACCGTGTCGAATGCGGCAGACAGGTCCAGCAGTATCAATGCCACTGGCTGGCCCCTGTCTGCACGCATGCGAAGATCCTCCATGGCGGTTAAGACTGCTGTTTCGGTGCCGTGGGCAGGACGGAACCCGAACTGGTGATCGTCAAGAAGGTTGTTTTGTTCTAGGTGGGCGGACAGGCACGAACTGACCAAACGTTCGGCGACCTTCGCTGGGAAAGGCAGCAGAGAGATGGGTCGGTAGTTGGAAAGACAGTCTGGGCTCAGGGAGGGTTTCTTTAAGAGAGGGGTGATTAGTGCCTGTTTCCAAGGGGTTGGGACAAAGCCACTGTGCAAAGACTGATTGCATATTAGGCGCATGGTATCGAAAAGTTCATTACCAAAATTTTTCCAGACTTTTGGAGGTAGGGGGTCGAGTGGAGAACCCGAGGTGATACCAAGCGCAAGTCTTTCAAACTCGACGGCCGGGATCGGAGGGAATTCCCCCAGTCTTTCCAGCAGGGCAGAGCCTGGAGGCGACAAATTTCGCGAGCTGGTGTCTGGTCTCAGCGTGTTAGAAGTTTTTGAAGAGGGGGGTGTTTTCAGGTTGTGAATAATGGTGTTTATTTTATTAATAAAAAACACTGCAAGATTGTCGCAGAGGGCTTGGGTAGGAGGCTGTGTAGAGGTGACACAGTCCGGATTGGTCAGATTTTTGAGTATTTGAAAAATACTTTTTGAGCTGTTCGTGGCGTTGGTTATGATGGAGCAATAATGTTTGGCCTTATTTAGGGCGATGGCAGTTTTGTACTCCCGGAGGTTTGCTTTCCAGAGGGTTTTATGAGTATCAGAGTAACCCTGCCTCCATTTTCTCTCTGCTTGTCGGCATGCTAGTTTGAGAGCTCTTAAAGAGTCATCAAACCATGGGGCCGGTGCTCGTCTCTGTGGTTTGCCCTTTTTCAGAGGGACGAGGCGTTCCGAGGTGCTGGAAATCCTTGTACAAAGGGATAGGTAGTTGGCCTCCACTGGTTGCGTAATGGAGAAACTGTCTTCTACTTCAAATACTGGGCCATTCAGTCTGAGTTTGTCCAGAGCCTTCCAGTCTCTGTACGGGGGTACATGACCGTGGAATGACGGTCTGCAAGACCTGTTACCTACTATATGAAATTTGATCAGTGCATGATCAGTCCAGCACATTGGCAGAATGTCGCTCAGAAGTGCTAGCTGGGGGGAGGAAAAGATTAAATCGAGCTGGTGCCCTGCTGCGTGTGTGGGTTTGTTCACTAGCTGGGAAAGTCCCATTCCTTCACAAGAGATAAGGAGATTGTTGAGTGCAGAGTCGAGACTGCCGTTGGGCCAAAGGTTGAAATCGCCCAAAACAATCAGGTTGTTGTGAGAGGTAGCCATATTGGTGAGGGTGGTGAGGAGCGACTGCTGCTGAGTAGAATTAAACGCTCCCGGCGGGCGGTAGCAAATCACCGCCGTAAAGGTAGTACCAAGATGACAGTTGATGGAAAGGCCGAGTAATTCGGTCCCGACCACTGGGTCCATGGCAATAGTTTTTGCTGACCATGATGCTCTATAGATTACACCGACACCACCGCCCCGTCCCTTAGGTCGTGGGAGATGCAAGATTTTGAAGTCTTGTGGGCAAGCCCAGTCCAGTTCTATATTGCAGTCGGAGTGGGTCCATGTTTCCGTCAGGAATAAGACGTCAAGATGATGATTATCTATGAGCTGGGCGATTTCGTGAGCGTGTTTGGGCAGGGACCTCACGTTCAGCAAGCCACCTGTAAATAAGCCTTCGCGCGCGAAATCGTGCAGAGGATAGGCGGTGTCTTGGAAGGACAATTGTCCATTATGAGCAAAGTCTCTAAAGAGGAGTAGAGCCTCACGCGTCAAGTGTGGTGAGCTACTGGTGGACGGGGGGATCGAGGCCGCAGGTGGCGCACTAGGCGCTGCCGAGGCGCGGACGAGCGCAGACGAGCTTGCCTTAAGCGCGCCTTCGGCGCGCAAACGGCGCTCCCGCTGCGCTCGTCCGCTGCGCTTGTGTGGCCGACACATTTATGGCGATGTTGTGGGCGTGGCCTCGCAGGGGGCGTGGCTCGCCTTCGAACCGCGATGGCGGTGAGTTAGTGAATCCTGTCTCAGCGCTGGTTGCCGCTGTTTCAGGAGTGCCTCAGAGGGTCTGCTAGGCGCGTGAGGGCAGCGCTTTCCAGTGCAGGTGAGGTTAAAATGGCCAGAACACAAAATACAAGTGAATTTTTTTTTAAAAAATAAACGAAAGTACCGTCCTCCGGCTTTCCGCCTCAGAGGAGTTTCCCAAGTGGTGTTTGTTGCGCTGCGATCAGCGTTTTATAAGGGATCCTGGGTGGGCGTGGCCTCGCAGGGGGCGTGGCTCGCCTTCAAACCGCGATGGCGGTGAGTTAGTGAATCCTGTCTCAGCGCTGGTTGCCGCTGTTTCAGGAGTGCCTCAGAGGGTCTGCTAGGCGCGTGAGGGCAGCGCTTTCCAGTGCAGGTGAGGTTAAAATGGCCAGAACACAAAATACAAGTGAATTTTTTTTTTTTAAATAAACGAAAGTACCGTCCTCCGGCTTTCCGCCTCAGAGGAGTTTCCCAAGTGGTGTTTGTTGCGCTGCGATCAGCGTTTTATAAGGGATCCTGGGTGGGCGTGGCCTCGCAGGGGGCGTGGCTCGCCTTCGAACCGCGATGGCGGTGAGTTAGTGAATCCTGTCTCAGCGCTGGTTGCCGCTGTTTCAGGAGTGCCTCAGAGGGTCTGCTAGGCGCGTGAGGGCAGCGCTTTCCAGTGCAGGTGAGGTTAAAATGGCCAGAACACAAAATACAAGTGAATTTTTTTTTAAAAATAAACGAAAGTACCGTCCTCCGGCTTTCCGCCTCAGAGGAGTTTCCCAAGTGGTGTTTGTTGCGCTGCGATCAGCGTTTTATAAGGGATCCTGGGTGGGCGTGGCCTCGCAGGGGGCGTGGCTCGCCTTCGAACCGCGATGGCGGTGAGTTAGTGAATCCTGTCTCAGCGCTGGTTGCCGCTGTTTCAGGAGTGCCTCAGAGGGTCTGCTAGGCGCGTGAGGGCAGCGCTTTCCAGTGCAGGTGAGGTTAAAATGGCCAGAACACAAAATACAAGTGAATTTTTTTTTTTAAAATAAACGAAAGTACCGTCCTCCGGCTTTCCGCCTCAGAGGAGTTTCCCAAGTGGTGTTTGTTGCGCTGCGATCAGCGTTTTATAAGGGATCCTGGGTGGGCGTGGCCTCGCAGGGGGCGTGGCTCGCCTTCGAACCGCGATGGCGGTGAGTTAGTGAATCCTGTCTCAGCGCTGGTTGCCGCTGTTTCAGGAGTGCCTCAGAGGGTCTGCTAGGCGCGTGAGGGCAGCGCTTTCCAGTGCAGGTGAGGTTAAAATGGCCAGAACACAAAATACAAGTGAATTTTTTTTTTTTTAAATAAACGAAAGTACCGTCCTCCGGCTTTCCGCCTCAGAGGAGTTTCCCAAGTGGTGTTTGTTGCGCTGCGATCAGCGTTTTATAAGGGATCCTGGGTGGGCGTGGCCTCGCAGGGGGCGTGGCTCGCCTTCGAACCGCGATGGCGGTGAGTTAGTGAATCCTGTCTCAGCGCTGGTTGCCGCTGTTTCAGGAGTGCCTCAGAGGGTCTGCTAGGCGCGTGAGGGCAGCGCTTTCCAGTGCAGGTGAGGTTAAAATGGCCAGAACACAAAATACAAGTGAATTTTTTTTGTTTTTTAAATAAACGAAAGTACCGTCCTCCGGCTTTCCGCCTCAGAGGAGTTTCCCAAGTGGCATTGATGTCTCACTCTCTCCCACACTCTTAGTGTGGCTCACATGGGGTGTGCTGCTGACAGGGGTACTGGGTGTAAGTGAAGTGTTTGACACGTCTTCTTCCTCCTCGTCATCATCAGATGAAACATCAACGTTTTTTTGACTTGCAATTCGGGCTTCCTTGATCTCCTTTAGGTGCGCAAACCATTGGGCAGAGTGCTGTCTCTTAAGATGGCCTATCTGGCCTCCGGTACCATAGTTGGTACCAAACTTACCACGACTAACTGCAAGCTTACAAATGCTACAAATGGCGAAGGTTTCCTTTTTTGGGCAAACACTAAAGAAGTCCCAAACTGCGGACTTGAAATGTCTGTGGGGGCCGGAGGAGGCGGCGATACTGGTGGTGGTCATGCTGCTAATGCCAGATGAAGTGGAGGATGTGGATTGCCGAACTTTACTATGTTGTGCACTTTCACCACCACTAATTGAGGTCGAGGTGGATGGAGGTCCCTTCTGGCGAGGAAGAAATATGGAAGCGGTAGGTGTTGGTGTACTAGTTAACTCCAATGATTGTGGTATTTCCATTGCCTTCTCGTCGACAACACGATCACGCTGGGCCCTTTTACGGACGTTGAGTCTGGTTACGATCTCTACTGTAACTGGCTGACTAAAGCCTTGGATAAGTTGATCCCTATTGCTGAGAGTAAACACCGGCGTACTGACTCTAGCCCTTGGTATGATGACTCGCTTCGGCTCTTAAAAAAATCCTGCAAACAAGCTGAAAGAGCCTGGCGTAAGTCATACCAACCTGAAAGGAAAACTCAGTACCTCGCTGCTATTAAGAAGTATCATAGAGCAATCTGTAGGGCTCGGGCCGCTTATTTTTCTCGTGAATTTAGTGCTAGTACTAATCCTGCCAAACTCATTTTTAAGGCGCTTAAAGACCTTACTACTAGCAGAGCATCTGCCGCCGAGATTTGCTCCTCTTCCCATTGTGAAGATTTAGCTGCTTTTTTCATCAGTAAAGTGGAAGGTATTTATCGTGCCTTTCCCAGTTCCACAGGGTCTTCGCAGGCAACGATATCCACATCTAAAACTACCTTATCCTTATCTTACCTCCCAGAGCTTTCTATGGAGGATTTTAATAAACTTGCAGCCAAAGTTAAATCAGGTTCTCCTAAGGATCCGTTACGACCTGCTCAATTTAGAGAATCTGCCTCCCTTTGTCTCCCCCCATTATGTGAGCTTATTAATCTGTCCTTAAGTTCAGGCTCTATCCCTGGTGCTTGGAAACAGGCCTAGGTGATTCCCATTCTAAAAAAACCTGCCCTGGACCCACAAAAATTGGAGAATTATCATCCCATCTCCCTCCTCCCGTGGGCAGCTAAACTGACCGAGGCCATGTTAACTCCATCTTAGCTAACCACCTCCACTCTGCAAATATCTTAGATCCATCGCAGAATGGTTTTAGGCCCGGTCATAGTACTGAGACTGCGCTTCTCTCTATGGCTGAACATCTTCGCATGTTGGTTGATTCTGGTCATACGGCGGCACTGGTTCTTCTTGATCTCAGTGCCGCGTTTGACACTGTCTCCCATGATATCTTACTTCAGCGTCTGGTTGAGGCTGGTGTTGACAATTTTGCACTTGAGTGGTTTCGATCTTTTCTATCTGGTCGCACCTTCAAGGTTGCCACTCCACCTTTTGAATCTAAACCTCATGCGATTGCTCAGGGAGTCCCGCAGGGATCGGCTCTTAGCCCCACTTTATTCAACCTCTATGTGCAGCCGCTAGCTACTGTCGCCAGGCGTGGGAACTTGACTATGATGTCCTACGCCGATGACACACAGCTGGCGGTTGCCATAAGTGGGGACTCCGATCTCGAGGCTGCTAAGTTCTGCGAGGGACTTATATCTGTAGCTCGCTGGATGACTGATAATTTCCTTCAATTGAACGCCAAGAAAACCAAGGTGCTCATTGTCGGGAAACAGATTCATCTATGGGGCGACAATTGGTGGCCACATGAGCTTGGTCCTACTCCTATCTCTATTACTGAGGTTAAAAACGTAGGGGTATGGTTTGATTCTCATTTGAGCTTTTCCACTCACACAAAAAAGGTTGCTGCCACGTGTTTTGGGACTTTGCGTCAGCTTCGATCCATTTTTAAATTCTTTGACGCACCTACTAGACAGCTCATTGTACAAGCAATGATTATGTCCAAGTTAGATTATGCCAGTTCTCTTCTTCTCGGAGCTAATCAGGCTGAACTCTCTAGTCTCCAACGCGTCCAGAACGCTGCCGCCAGGGCTCTGGTTGGCCTACCTAGATTTTGCTCAGCCAGAAAAACCATTCACGAGCTCCACTGGCTCCCTGTTGCTCAGAGAATCCAGTTCAAATCCCTCTGTCTGTCGTTTAAAATCCTTAAACACTCTTCCCCGCAGATTCTGGAGCTCCTCATTTCCCCGTATGTTCCAACACGCTCTCTGAGGTCCTCTGGTCTCCACCTGGCCATAGTGCCGCGTTTTAAGAGGTCTCGGATTGGCGGCCGATCCTTTAGAGTCCTTGCTGCCAAGTTATGGAACTCCCTCCCTGTTCACATTCGTGCTATTGATGGACTTCTATCATTCAGGAAGGCTGTAAAAACTTTCCTTTTCCCCCCGACCCCTTAGTGTTGTTGTGTTTGAGTTCTGTTATCACTCATGTCCGGTTTTTCTGTTCTGTCAGCGCCAGGACGCCCCTTTGCTGGGGCATCTGTGCGCTCTACAAATCCGGCTAACATAACATAACGCTCAGCAGCTTCTCGGGCTAGGGTCAAAATGTCTGTTTGCTGCATGCCCGCTGGGGCTGCAGTGACCTTTATGATGACTGGGTCGTTGTCGTGAGAGTCTTCATCAGCAGCAGTATCGGCCACTTCTTGTTGAGCCTCATCTCACTCCATAACTATGAGACTTTGGACGAGCTTCCTTTTACGCTTAACTACCTTTGTCAGATCATGGTGTGCCTCACTCTCAGTCGGCAGTGGTGCTGGTTCCCAATTTTGAACCGTATCATCAGAAGGAGGTGTGCTTGAAGAAGATGTAGACACCACCCTTGATCTCTTCCTTGCTAGGGATGTGGAAGACAATGAATGATCATCAGGAGGAGTGGCTTCCTCAAATGATACCTCGGCTTGATTGTCGATTTCCTGATGTGCCCCTACTTCGGGAGGAACAACTATTGTGGGCACTTGTGACCCTCCATGCATCTCTGCTTGCACATTTCCTTGCGCTGCCTCTCCTTCCACTTGTACTTGGGCTTGTACTTGCACATGTGGTTGTTGTTGCGGCTGTGGTTGTTCAACACTCGTCAGATGAGTTACAACAACCTGTGTTGATTGAGGGACATTGCTGCTACTTTCTTGTCATGAGCCAACATCACTGGTCCATGGTGATTGAACAACTAGACTAAGTGCCTCTGCAGCACTCAAGGGCTTGGACTTAAGTTGGCGTGGTGGTGGTGGTGGCACTGAGCCCAATGGAGCGGGGTGCTGCTCCCAGCTTGGTCCCCAGCAGATCCCACTGCTGCTGCAGGCATACTTTTTTTTTACTCCCAAAAATTGTGGCGGGCGGCACACCAGTCTCCTTGGTAACTTGCTTCTTCTGCTCCTTACTGGCAACTTTCTTGCTAGAGGAGCTACGGGGAACTTTTTTTGGGGCCATCTTCTTCAGAGGTCAGAACAGCAGGCCGCAGTTGCACGAGTTGCAGAGTTGTCTGTGGCCAGACGTGACGTCGCGTGACGTTATGCTGCACACACACACACCGCTGCAGGACTTCTTCCTGGCACTGGTGGTTCTCTTGAGTCTTGTGCACCTAAAAGCAATGGAAGACAGAGGAACATCAGTTCAGTTATACACCCCAAAAACTCGAAAACCACATACAAATCAGCACAATCCCATGCCATCCATGCCCTCCATGATGTTTAAATTCAAGACACCCCACAGAAAGACTAGGCCCATGCACCACTCACTACCCCTGGGCATAATGGTTGAAACCTAGGCAAAATGGTTGCAGACCTAAGAACACTGCCTGCATTCAAAATGGCCCCCTGCCTCCCAGCACATGGCCTGCCTGTACCAGCACTCAAAATGGCCCCCACCCACATGGCCTGTCCCCATGAACACCCCAAAAAATCAAAAAATACGAAAAATCAGCACAATCCCATGCCATCCATTCCCTCCATGATGTTTAAATTCAAGACACCCCACAGAAAGACTAGGCGCATGCACCACTCACTACCCCTGGTCAAAAGGCCACAACAACAGCCCAAAAAAACGAAAAACATAGACAAATCAGCACAATCCCATGCCATCCATGCCCTCCATGATGTTTAAATTCAAGACACCCCACAAAAAGACTAGGCCCATGCACCACTCACTACCCCTGGTCAAAAGGCCACAACAACAGCCCAAAAAATCGAAAAACACAGAAAAATCTGCACAATCCCATGCCATCCATGCCCTCCATGATGTTTAAATTCAAGACACCCCACAGAAAGACTAGGCCCATGCACCACTCACTACCCCTGGTCAAAAGGCCACAACAACAGCCCAAAAAAACGAAAAACACAGAAAAATCAGCACAATCCCATGCCATCCTTGCCCTCCATAATGTTTAAATTCAAGACACCCCACAGAAAGACTAGGCTCATGCACCACTCACTACCCCTGGTCAAAAGGCCACAACAACAGCCCAGGAAATCGAAAAACACAGAACAATCAGCACAATCCCATGCCATCGATGCCCTCCATGATGTTTAAATTCAAGACACCCCACAGAAAGACTAGGCACATGCACCACTCACTTCCCCTGGTCAAAAGGCCACAACAACAGCCCAAAAAAACGAGAAACACAGAAAAATTATCACAATCCCATGCCATCCATGCCCTCCATGATGTTTAAATTCAAGACACCCCACAGAAAGACTAGGCCCATGCACCACTCACTACCCCTGGGCATAATGGTTGAAACCTAGGCAAAATGGTTGCAGACCTAAGAATACTGCCTTCATTCAAAATGGCCCCCTGCCTCCCAGCACATGGCCTGCCTGTACCAGCACTCAAAATGGCCCCCATCCACATGGCCTGTCCCCATGAACACCCCAAAAAATCGAAAAACACAGAAAAATCAGCACAATCCCATGCCATCAATCAATCAATCAATCAGTGACACTTATAGAGCGCGCTACATACCCGTAGGGTCTCAAGGCGCTGGGGAGGGGGGGGGGGTGCCGCTACTGCTCGAACAGCCAGGTCTTCAGCTTCTTCCTGAAGGAGAGGTGGTCTTGGGTCAGGCGCAGGTCGGGAGGGAGGGAGTTCCAGGTCTTGGCGGCCAGGTAGGAGAAGGACCTTCCTCCTGTAGTCGCTCTTCGGATGCGGGGGACGGCGGCGAGGGCGTGGTTGGCTGATCGGAGGTGGCGTTTGGGAGCGTAGAAGTTGATCCGGCTGTTGAGGTAGCTCGGGCTTTGGTCGTGTAGGGCTTTGTGTGCGTGGGTGAGGAGGCGGAAGGTGATTCTTTTGTTGACGGGGAGCCAGTGAAGGTCTCTCAGATGTCCGGTGATGTGGCTGGTTCGTGGGATGTCGAGGATGAGTCTGGCTGAGGCGTTCTGGATCCGCTGGAGTCTCTTCTGGAGCTTGGCGGTGGTACCGGCGTAGAGGGCATTGCCGTAGTCCAGTCGGCTGGTGACGAGGGCCTGGGTGACGGTCTTCCTGGTCTCGGTGGGGATCCACCGGAAGATCTTCCGTAGCATGCGTAGAATGTTGAAGCACGCCGAGGAGACGTTGTTGACTTGCCTGGTCATGGAGAGGGAGGAGTCCAGGATGAATCCCAGGTTGCGTGCATGGTCTGTCGGTTTGGGTGCGGTGCCCAGGGCGGGAGGCCACCAGGAGTCGTCCCAGGCAGAGGGGGAAGAGCCCAGGATGAGGACCTCCGTCTTGTCAGAGTTCAGTTTCAGGCGGCTGGTCGTCATCCACTCGGCTACCTCTTTCATCCCTTCGTGCAGGTTGGCTCTGGCGAAGGCGGGGTCGTTGGTCAGGGAGAGGATCAGCCGGGTGTCGTCGGCGTAGGAGATTATGCTGAGGTTGAGTTTGCGTACGATGGCCGCGAGGGGGCTCATGTAGACGTTGAAGAGGGTGGGGCTCAGAGATGATCCTTGAGGGACGCCGCAGATGACTTCGGAGGCCTCTGACTTGTACGGTGGTAGGCGGACTCTCTGTGTTCTTCCGTCGAGGAAGGAGATGATCCATTCCAGCGCTTTGTCCTGGATTCCGATGTTGCTGAGGCGCTGTACTAGGGTGCGGTGGCAGACCGTGTCGAATGCCGCGGAGAGGTCTAGGAGGATGAGGGCCGCTGTTTCTCCATTGTCCATCAGGGCTCGGATGTCATCGGTGGCGGCGATGAGGGCGGTCTCGGTGCTGTGGTTGGCTCGGAAGCCAGACTGTGAGGGGTCGAGGGATCCGTACGTCTCGAGGAAGGCGGCCATCTGCTTGTTGACGGTCTTCTCGATGACTTTGGCTGGAAACGGGAGGAGCGAGATGGGGCGGTAGTTCTTGAGTTCGGTGGGGTCCGCTGTTGGTTTCTTGAGCAGGGCGCTGAGTTCGGCGTGTTTCCAGCTCTCTGGGAAGGTGGCGGTGTCGAATGATGTGTTGATGATGTCTCGCAGGTGGGGTGCGATGACAGCGTCGACCTTGTTGAAGACGTGGTGAGGGCAGGGGTCGGTCGGTGATCCGGAGTGAATGGAGTTCATCGTGAGGATTGTGTCTTCGGTGCTGATCGGGGTCCAGGCGTGAAGGGTGGTGGTGGGGGGTGGTTGTTCGGTCATGGTGTGCGTTGGTTGGTTGTTGAAGCTGTTGTGTATGTCCGCGATCTTGTTGTGGAAGTATGAAGCGAGGGAGTTGCAGAGGTCTTGCGATGGGGTGATGTCGTTGTTTCCTGCGCTGGGGTTGGAAAGCTCTTTCACGATGTTGAAGAGTTCCTTGCAGTTGTGTGCGTTGTTGTCCAACCGTTCCTTGAATGCTGTTTTCTTGGCGGCGCGGATCAGCTGGTGGTGCTTCCGGGTGGCAAGCTTGAAGGAGGTCCTGTTGTCCGGTGTGGGTTCCCTTCTCCAGACTTTCTCGAGGGCTCGGCAGTTCTTCTTGGAGCTCTTGAGTTCGTCGGTGAACCACGGGGCTTTCTTGCTTCCGGGTCTGCTGGGGGGGGGTCCTCAGCGGGGCGAGCTCGTCCGCGCAGATGCTGATCCACTTCGTGAGGTTGTCGGCGGCCTGGCTGGGGTTCGCTGAGCTGGCAGGAGGGTGCTGGCTCAGGGAGGTGGCGAGCTGGTCTGCTGTGATCTTGTTACAGCTTCTGCGGGCGGCCTGTTGCTGGTGGTGGTGGGACGTCGTTCTCTTGAAGGTGAAGTGGACGCAGCTGTGGTCCGTCCATTGGAGCTCTGTGGCGTGGCTGAAGTCGATGTCTGTGCTGGAAGAGAAGACTGCGTCGAGTGTGTGTCTGGCGAGGTGGGTGGGGGTGGACACCAGTTGCTTGAGTCCCAGGTTGGCGAGGTTGTCCAGCAGGGTGGTGGTGTTGCGGTCGTTGTTGTTCTCCAGGTGGAAGTTGAGGTCCCCCAGGAGGATGTAGTCAGCGGAGGGGAGGGCATGCGGGCTGACGAAGTCGGCGATGTCCTCGCTGAATTGTGTGCGTGGTCCAGGGGGTCGGTAGATCAGGGTGCCTCTGAGGGTGGTGTTCGGGGTGGTGTGGATCTGGAAATGCAGGTGTTCGGCGGTGGTCAGGGTGTTGTCGGTGCTGGTCGTGAGACGGATGGTGTTCTTGTGGATGATGGCGATGCCTCCTCCCATCTGGTTGGCGTTGCGGTCCCTCCGGACGATCTTGTAGCCCTCTGGGATAGCGATGGCGATGTCGGGAGCTGAAGAGGCGTTCATCCAGGTCTCCGTGAGGAAGGCAACGCCAGGGGCTGTGGCGTCTAGGAGGTTCCAGAGTTCGATGGCATGTCTGTGGATGGAGCGGGTGTTGAGCAGGATGCACTTGAGGTGGGTGCTTCTGGTGTTCGACTTGGCGGGTGCTGGTGCGAGGCAGGTCCGGATGCAGGTGAATTTGCAGGCGTGGCAGCTGAAAGGTCCGTGGGTGCGTCGTGGTGTGGCTTGATGGCATTCTGGGAGTCGGCCGGAGTTGAGAGCGATGAGGGTGGCGGCGGAGTACGTCAGGCGGGTCGGTCGGGGTCTTCGGGGGCCAGGGGTCCTGGCACTGGTCGCGATCCGGTCGCGGACGGGCGCAGACGGGCCTACCTTTGGCGCGCCTTCGGCGCACAAACGGCGCGCCCGCTGTGCGTGACCGCTGCGCGTTCGCACGGTCGCCATATAAAGGCGAAGTGCGCGGGTGCAGCTGGGAGGCGGGAGCGGGGAGGGAACAGAAGGAAAAAAGGGGCGGGGTCTGCGGTGGTGGCGGGAAGCGGGGAGCGGGGAGGGAAGACGGAGGGCGGCGAGGTAGGCGGGCAAGCAGGAAGGACGCAAGCTAAGAAATAAACAAACAGGCACTAATGGGAGACAAAACAAAGAAAAAACGCTAACACGGGCAAGAATACAGTTGGACAAGCACAAATGTCGGACAAAACAAAAACAAAACAAACGGCAACGGAGTCAGCCGGCGGCGAGGCAGGCAGCGCGGCAGGGACAAGGCTGAGGGGCACACGCAGCAGCTGGTGGCCGTGCCATGCCCTCCATGATGTTTAAATTCAAGACATCCCACAGAAAGACTAGGCCCATGCACACTCACTACCCCTGGTCAAAAGGCCACAACAACAGCCCAAAAAATCGAAAAACACAGAGAAATCAGCACAATCCTATGCCATCCATGCCCTCCATGATGTTTAAATTCGAGACACCCCACAGAAAGACCAGGCCCATGCACCACTCACTACCCCTGGTCAAAAGGCCACAACAACAGCCCAAAAATCGAAAATTCCAAAATTGTAGTTGCAGCAACTGTAATGCCCCAAACAAACTTACTTGTGAAATTTCTAATCCAAAAGTGATCTAAAGAAAGTCAAAAAGGCCTCAAATCCAAATATCCAGCAGCATCCACAAAAAGTATCCTTCCAGGTCAAGAATCCGAGTGAAAGTGACCAGCACATGAAGAAAGCACTGGGAGGAGCCTGCTAGACAGGAACAGGAAGTTGGAGACTGTGGGGCACTTCCTTCCTCCAACCCCCCCCCCCAAAAAATGGACTCCTTGCAAAAAAAGTGCAGGCAAATGTCAACCTGAGGAGTTATTCTGATAAAAATCATCATTTTCAGAAGGTTTATGCTGCTTGCTGGTGGATTTCTTGTGCAGAATTTCAAATTTTGCAATTTCGCGCGTGCGAGATTGATGCTGCTCGCCGCATCTACGTGTTCGCAATTGCGAACTCTCGCGATGCGTGCTGTGCAAGGTGGTAAGCCGCGATTACGTAATCGCGGTCGCCAAACTCCCGCGGGATCCCGCAGCAAGATCCAAAATGGCGCAGCACTCGCAAAATATCGAGAAAAACAACTCGGCAAACGCTGAATGACGGTAAGTGAACGCCGCACGCCGCAAAATTGTATCACCAAGAAAAAAAAATCTGCTGCGTGAGAATTTGCGGATTTCGGGTAAATTCGCGAGCGTTCGCGGATTGCGAATTTACCGAAAATCCGCAAAATCCGCAAAATCCGCGAACGGAACGGATTTTCCGCCCATGCTTAATCTTAACAATTCGGTAATACTTACCAAATTTTTCCCTACATAGCATTTACCGATTCTAAAATTACGAATCTGTAAAATTCTGTATTTTAGAATCTGTAAATGTTGTTCATCTACATCTGGCCCTAAGTGTGTTGTTTCACTCGTGCACGTTTTCACGTTACATGAATTAAACTTGTATGTTTTTTTGAGCAGCCTGGAATTCCTTTATGGCATAACAATGGCATAACAATGGTAGGTAACAGGTTTGGTTATCAATTGTTGGTACGTCATAGCAGTAAACTATCGGATCTACAATCCAGTTATTCACACTAATGTCACTCTAGGCGAGTCATACATAACATATAGTAAGATAAATGGGTAACAGTGAATAACAGGGATAGTTCTCACTCACGAGTTCTAAATGATGTCAAATAGACAATGTGAGTGAGGGTTGAATTGTTTATGAAATCACTCAGAACTCCAAGTAGAAAAACATCACACGTTTCAACTTTTTACTCAGCTACAATTTTATGTTATGTATGGCCCCCAGAAGCATCTACCCTTGCTTTTGCTTTTAACTGCTATGCAGGGGTAGATGTGTAATGAGAGAGCTAGACGTAACATGGCCTCTCCTTCCGGTCCCAAATATAAACAAAATGTAACCTCCTGCCACCCAACCCAACCATCCTCTGTGCTGTCCTTCCCTATCCTTTCCCAAATCCGTGCTCTCTGTTCTCCATCCACTGCGGCGATGACAAGCTCTCAGAGAGCCTCGTCAGCATGGCCTCAAACTCCTATTTTACAAAGCAAAAGTGGGAAACAAAGTTTCCCACTGATAAAAAGACATAGCAGTGAATAATCAGATGTATAATCTGGTATTCACAATAGTGGCACTTAGCGAGAGCCATACATAACAATAACGCAGACATTGTGATGTTGGAGCAGAAGGTCTATTGGCCCTACTCCATTTTCTTCACTAGGGCGCCCAGTATTTCAATGTTCTAATAGCATTTAAACATAGTCTAAAGGTGTCTCTTATGGCTGATTTGAACACACTCAAGAAAGACGTTTTTAAAGTCTCTTGGAAAAGGGAGCACAGATGGACGGCAGAATTCACAGAGCCATGTGTGCCCATAAACTTAGATCTAAATAACCCCATTAACACCTGCCAATTACACAATGTATACAATATGATCCCTGACAGGGAAAATGGTTTTACTTACTTACTTATGCCTACTACCCCTCTTGGGGTTAGGCCATCAACCAGGAATCTCCAGCCATCTCTGTCCTGGGTTTTTCTTTCAATCTGACTCCAGGTGTAACCCATCTCCCTGCAGTCAGGCTTGAGGCCTCAACGCTAGGTGTTTCTTGGCCTTCCTCTTTTCCTTATCCCTTGAGGGTTCCAGGCGAGGGCCTGCCTGTTGATGTTTGATAGAGGCTTGCGGAGGTTGTGATCTATCCAGCCCCAGTGTCTTTTCATGAATTCTCTATGAGCACCGAGTTGGAAAGTCTGCTGCCATAAGTTGTTGTTGCTGATGGGGTTTGGCCAGCGGATTTAAAGGATTTTCCTCAGACAGGTGTTGATGAAGGTCTGGACTTTGTTGGTGGTGGTCACTGTTGTCCTCCAAGTTTCTGCTCCATGCAGAAGGACCGATTTGACATTGGTGTTAAAAAGCCTGATCTTGGTTTGCAGAGTTAGTTCCTTGGAGTTCCCGATCTTCTTTAGCTGAATGAAGGCAGACCTTGCTTTGCCAATTCTTGCCTTGACATTGGCGTCTGTGCCACCCTACTTTTCTATGACACTGCCCAGGTAGGTGAAGGCCTCAACATCTCCCAATGCATTGCCTGTAAGAGTGAATGCAGTTGTGCTGTCCGTGTTAGCCTGCAGGATCTTGGTTTTTCCCCTGTGGATGTTGCGGGCAAGTTGTGCTGATGTGGCTTCCACTTTTCCCATATGGTAGAGTAGGGCCAGGTTGTCTGCTAATTCTAGGCCGTCGAGTTGTGTCCAAGGTGTCCACTGGATCCCATTTCTTCTCCTTGCTGTGGATGACTTGATGATTCAGTCTATGGCTAGCAGGAAGAGAAAAGGGAAGAGCAAACAACCCTGGCGGACTTCAGCCCTCACTTAAAAGGCTTCTGTGAGTTGTCCTCCCTGGATTACCTTGCAGGTCATTTCCTCGTAAAAGTTCCTTATGAATCTTACACGTTTATCTGGCATCCCGCAGTGGCGGAGTAGTTTCCAAAGGGTCTCTCTGTTCACGCTGTTGAATGCCTTCTCGTAGTCTATGAAGTTGACATGGGGGGAGTTTCATTCCATCGACTGCTCAATGATGATGTGCAGTGTTGCAATCTGGTCTGTGCAGGATCTATCTTTGTGGAAGCCAGCTTGCTGATTTTGCAACTGAGTGCCAATTTATTCCTTCATGAAGGAACATGTAAATGGTTTTACTTTTGAGTAATTCTCCACTACAATTGTGTAGAATTAGGCAACAGACAAGACAGAGGTGCTTGCCTTTGGCACTGGGGCTAACCCCTGGTCCAGCCTTTTTTGGCCACAAGAGTTTGGCACCACTCGAAACTGGTGCCGGTTGTGAAGAGCCACCAAGCTAACAATGAACAATCAGGTAGCTGCGGTTGCGGGGAGCTGTGTGAGTTTGATGAGACAATTCGGAAACGGGTGCCCCTGCTGTCATTTACCACTATGCGCACCACTGTGTCCCCATTAATTTTGTCACTCCTGGATTATGGCAACGCAGTCTATATTGGGCTCCTCAAGAAACTCCTGGGGAAACTTCAGGTGACATTAAACGACACGGCAAGACTGATCTTTTAGCTGCCAAGAAGAACTAGTGCCTCACCACTGCCTCAACAACTACATTTTCTCCCAATTAAGCAGAGGGTCAGGTTTAAGGGCCTGTGCATTGCACACAAAGCTCAGTATGGAGCGGCACCCAGCTATATAAAAGACTGATTGAAGCCTTATGTGCCTAGTCGTTGTATTCGCTCATCCAGAAGAAATTTGCTGACCTGTCAGCGCTTTAACAGAGCTACACTGAGGGGGCGGGCTTTCTCTGTGGTGATCCCCTAGCTATGGAATAAGCTACCGGAGAGTTTACATGGGGAAGCTACGCTACTTCGTTTTTTTGGAGGAAATTGAAGACCATCTTATTTACTGAGGCATTTGGATAAGCTTAGCCCACCTCTGCTGGATAAGTTGGCAGTAGGGAACTTCTGGGTTCAGGTCCAGTTTGGTAGCGCTTAGAGACCGTTGGTGATTTGGTGCTTTACAAATACATATTAACATAACATAACAGTGCACCCAGAAAGGAGAGGAAATAATAATTTGTGGTTAACCTTTTCAGTGAATGAACACTCATAAACCTATGAGCAAACACCTTTCCAACCCTTTCCTACTGGGAAAAAAAATTGTATCCACTAAGTAAAAACAGAAAGAATATATAAGCACTTACACGTTAGTATGCATTTCTACTGTGCAAACAGTTATACTATGTACAATTATGCATCAGAGAAATAACAGCCTTGCAAAAAATCATGACTCACTCAGTACTAATAGAAAGCTGTGTCTGCTGCAGCTTTCCAGGTGTTCTACCTCTGAGTTTTGTGAATTAGGAAAACAGTCTAAATATGCACCTATGAGGAATAGCACTTTTGTAAAATGCAGATTTATGATTCCCTTTTCGAATTGGTTCAGATTACTTTCAGGGCTATGAGGTGGGGTCTGTTCTGTCTTTGTAACCTACATTAATCTGTGCCTCTCAGTTTTCCAATACTTTACCAACTGCTTCTTACTGACAGATCCAGCACAATCCATATAATGTAAAGGATTTTTGGATTAAATATGCTTACATGAGCGAATTAGAAATTAAGCTAATGTTAAAAACGATCACTCATGTTTTAATCAGAAGTTAATAAATTAAGCATTTTAACATATTCTCCTTCACAGTCACCACTGTATTGTACTGAATTGCATTGTAGAATTTGTATAGTACCAGGTAAGGGCATCAAAAGAGACAAAAATAGAAAGACAATCATTGGAATGCTAGTGCAGTAGGTCCATGCTAGCCTTTACTGGCCCATCACTTAAATGTCTTCGACGGGCGCCATCCACTGTGGCGAAAAAAACAAACCTTCATCTGTACCAATCAGGGACAATAGGCATTCTAAAATGTTTGTTTGTTTGTTTGATGATGTTAGCTTGGGTTTTGAGAGCTGTTGCCATATTATTCAGAGCCCCTTGAAGGAAGCTCTAAACATTCCAGTGTTTTAATATTCACCTAAAGAATGTACTACCTGGCCAGCTTCGCCTTGCTGTAACCCTTCTAGACTTTTGCAAACAATACCTGAGTGCAGGCAAGGACGTTTAACAATGGAGAGGGTGTTTAATGACTGATATAGCCCAAGACAGAGCGGCTATAATACATTTAGAACAATCCATTCGCTGGGGATGACAGCAAACAGAAACAAAAAGACAAAAATGAATTGTTGTCGCAGTAGGCCTACAGCAGCCATTATTGGCTCCTTGCCCTGGGACTGTATTGAAGGCAGCTCTGAAGATGCTCTGAAGGTGCTTATCCGTGTGCTACCCATACAACAGCATCAGCATAAACAGAGGTGTCACAAAATGGGTCTTTTCAGACAGGAGGGAGCTCATTACTGAGTGGTATTTATTAATGCTATTTTAATCGCTTATCTTATCAGATGTCAGGCATGAAAGGCATTCCGTGCAATGGCAGAACATTAATTAATAAGAAAATGTGCGTGATCAGCCACCTTCTCCAAATTTGGCACTTCTCCACCCCGCGATCATGATGCCTTAGCGTGCCTGTCTCGTTATTTCCAGAAAAAGAGGTATGTATCTTCTCCGCGCGTCTCCTTCCAAGTGTTTACTGTGACGGTTATTGGTGAGAATCAAGGGGAGATGTAAAATATTCATGTGCTGCATCCTCAGGAGAGCCAGCTCCCGTTAATGAGGCGCATCAGCATCCACAAGCGCTTGGGTTAGACAGCAAAGAGAGGCGCTGAGCCCCAGGGTTATCCACCCGCCTACCTGCTCTGACTGCTGATGCCCTGACCTGGGCGCGCCAACGCTAGCCACTGTGGCTTCAAGGCAATCCAACATGACCATACAGTATTTCATCAAAGAAACCTTTGTTTCCAGACCTTAGAACAGAGGCATGGTGGTCTGCAGAGGAAACACAAGGAGATGATGGACGGAGCACTGAAATTCTTCAGACACTCAACCCCAGTCACAGATCTGGGTTGAATCCATCATCATTCTTTAGCCACTTCACCACCCCAGTTCAGACCCAGCTATATGCAAATCAGTCTTGACCCTGTGCCTCATGGGAACAGCCCAGCCCGAACTGCCAAGCCAGGTCTTCCCTGGACTGGAAACAAGCATCCTGGGACCGGTTTTGAGGTATCACCCCTCATCAGCCAGGCTAGCTTAAATCCAGTGGCAAAGTGAGCAAGGGTCTGCAGAGGAACCTTGAGATTGGTCAAAATGCCATTGCTCTGGAAGGAACCACGGAAGATGTGCCAGCCAAGTAAAAATACCCTTTTACTCTCTTTTCTGTATTATTGTGTAATGGAAGATGTCTGGTCGGACAAAATTACCAGATATTATGGACCATCATTGGAGGGTATCAATGGGAGGCCTTAAGGAGTTGAAAGTGGATGCAGGAACGAAGAGTAGCAGGCAACACTTCCGACTTTCCCTTCTGTAATGTAATGTTATGATTAGATTACTTAGATAACATGACTCTAATTTTGCTCCCTCATACCGAGTTTTACCCTCGAGAAGAATCCACCTTTCTGACAAAATATTTCCAGGGCAAAAGTACACCAAGATCACTTAAACACTTCACCTTCTAAACACCTCACATCCTGACCGCGGTATGATCCTTAAGAGGTACTGTACCCATCATCACTCCTGTTTTTCTTCTGCCTCTTTCCCAAGAGCCATTTTCTTTTTGTTCCCGGTCCAGTGTGATCCCTGCTGTTTTGAGAAGTTCTGGGTCCTGGTTTGTAATTTCTTACTTACTTCTAAGCAGCCTTAGCCTCAGTTGCATGGGAAAAGGTGGGCACATGCTGACACCCTCTATAACGTGCCTAGGTTTCTCGCCCGGCAGAGGGCAGGAGTGTGTTCTTCCTGGAGGTTGGTGCCCACGCAGGGAACAAGTGCAGAGACGTTTTACGTCATGGGCAAAGAGAGCAATTGCCCAGGGTCCCCACCCCCATGTGAAAGTGAACTTTCTCTCTATTTGACCTCTATCGAGTCTATTTCTCTATCTGAACCTCTCTCCCTCTCTTCCTACCTCGACCTCTCGCTCTCTCTCTACTCACTGTCTCTGTAAGGATTTTTGGGATCCAAGCAAGACCTAGTTCAACTGGTTTAGTTTGACCCTGCTAATATATAATTTACTATTGATTGGCATCATGCTGGCTTGAATTAGCAGGAAAGGGGAAATACAATTCTAATTTGTTCCTAAAAATTGCTTGCCCTGAGCCCCCAATATCCTGATGATGACACTGGGGTATGCCAGTAGACTTAAGCCAGGAGCGTGAGTAGTGTAGTGACAGTGCATGTAGGGCTTTCCCTGCAGAGGGAGTCGATAGAGAGTGGGTCTTTGACCTGCCATCCAAACCTTGGTGTAGTTGATATACGTTTAAGTCGTCTCCCTGGAGTGTAGGGCAGTGGGGAGTCTTCTAATCCTGCGCCTAATCCGAGACAGCTAGGAAAGTGTGGGAGTGTGAAGGATCTCATGTATGTAGTTCTCAGCTGAGCCTAGAGCTGGCTTATTAATAGACTGCACTCATTTTTTGACACTGCATTGCATACTGGCGGCTCTTGGCACATGGCCTATATTTCAAGCTCGTCCTGAAGCAAAGCTGTCCCATGGGAAAGACACATGGACAGGCAATGCAATTCCCTGTAGCCACACATACTCGTCAGACCGCAGCTGTCTGACCAGTTTCAGTACATTAATAAATCTTGAGGCAAAGAAACCATATGTGTGGGACACACCTGCTGGACATGGATGCCTGAGAGCAGTTGAAGAGTTGACAGAGAAGCTTGAGTGCAAATAGTACAAGCACTGGCAAAGCCAATAGATTTTGTCTATGAGAGCTATTGGCTTTGGCAATGTTTTTGTATCCATGCTGTACAGCAGCGCTGATCTTTTGCAGTGTGGCTAAAACAAATGTTGAAAAGTGCTATGACGCAGCCAGAGCTAATGTGTTTTCATTTTTTTAAAAATTATTTTTCGTCATGTTGCACAGCAGCCGCGCTACTATGCAGCATGGCTAGAAATCATTCCCAAAGTTGGCAATGCCCATGCTGTACAGCATGAACAAAAGGCAGGGGCAGAGCCAATAGTCTCAAAGGTGAGTCCTATTGGCTTTGACAATGCTTGTTAGGTCTTGTCCTCTCTCCAACCACTTATACCCCACTCACTCAGCTTCTTGCTCACACTCATTGACCCCACAATCTCTCTTTACCTCCCTTGGCCAGTCCTCTTACACTTCTCAGACTCACTGTGCTCACCTTAGACATACTCGTCACTCCTTCTCAGACTCATTTTCCTCTCACACTCTCATTCCTCTCAAACCCCTTTCACACTCACTCCTCTCACACTCCTCTCCTGGTACTTATCAGTCGGTCACTAGTTGTTGGTTCTGTTAATGCTGCTCACTTACTTCTGCTGCTGTTTTTTGCCACCCTGACTGGAGAAGGGCCCCTATATCTGTGTCTGGGCAAAAGTGCCCAATGCCAGCCTTAAGGCAGGTGCAGGTCCTATGGCCCGTCCAGGGTGGCTTGGCATTGAGTCATTGCCTCACCCACTCCTGTTCCTAGCTAGCAAATCCCGTCCTTCACCGTGCCTCCATGTCCACCTCTAGCCAGAACTCCAAGGGGCGCAAGGAAAAAGGGAGATGGACAATGGAAGTAAAACAGCACTCATGCAGGGTACTGTGTATTGGGAGAGGGATAGAGGTACTGGTAGAGGATCACCTGGTTCACATATCAAGGCACAGCAGATGCCAGGTATCCGAGCTAACCACAAGACACCAATCAGAGAAGAATCAGAGGATTCAAAGACTCCAAAACTCAAGCATTGGCAAAGTCAATAGGCCTGGCACTGGCTGCCAGTCTTTTGGATTTGTCAATGTTTATTATGTTTAGTCATGGTTTTTCCATACCTTTATTGTTAGGGGGGACATGGCCAGCAAGATGGCCACGAAGATGTGTTTCCCAGTTGCTCCAGGTGTGGAAACTAGAATCCTGTGGCATCCTGGGCTATTTAAACTGCTACGGTCCTTGAGCAATGCCACTGCTGCTCTAGAGAATAGTGGCACTTATGATTACGCTGACTGACCCTACATCGGACGGCATAGCAGAGGGGCCCTGCAAGAGGATCGGTGTGAGGTGACTCCGGAAGGCCGCACGGGGCTTGTTGTAGGCCCAGGTGGCGCTTTGAGCAAAGCGCTCTTGTGGTGGTCTGGGGGCCCTCCTGGGGAGTACTCGCCAGGAATGATGGGGTGAAACTCCTCCTCACCAGAATGCACCAGGGCCCGTAAATAAACCAATGGAAGGGCTTGGCGAAGAGAGAATCATCCGAAGTACAGCGTCCCAACGTAAGATGGCGGCCTGATTTTGTGTGGCCGATACAAGTGTTTTTTCTTGTTCCTCATGACTTTTTCTCCATTTCCTTTCTAGCTTTTAGCATTCCTTTTTTAAGGATACTAGATGAGATGTAAACCAAGGTGAGGACTTTTCTTTGTGGCCTCTTTTAATTAAGGGGATTGGAATGATTTAATCAAGAGATTGTTTAATCCAATCTTCAAATGAATTATTGGCAAGAGTAGGGTAGTCACCTAAAGCGGCTTTAGCAGTAGCCAAAGAAGCGATCCATTTATCTTTGTTAAGTTTCGACCACCTACGGTTATTTGTCGGCGCTGGATTAGTACCAATAGATGATGATTTATAATCCATCATCAATGAAATCAGAAGGTGATTTGTCCATGACATAGGACAGGGTTTCTTAACCCTAATATTGGGATTGTTGCTGAAAACTGGATCAAGCAGATGCCCTTTATCGTGTGTGGGGCCTTTTATTGTTTATGTTGAAATGAACCAAGGTCATGTATTATGCCTGATGATACTGGGTTGTTGGTGTCGTCAAAGTGAACATTAAAGTTCCCCGATAGGGTTAGTTTTTTCAATACCTAGACTAGCAATCAGATTGAGGAGGTCCTGGGGGTCTGTAGAGTAGAACTCCTGAGAATGAGCATGTAGGTGACATGTTTATGGAGAAAGAAAGGTTCTCACAGTTTGTAGATGGGAAGAACATTATACACACATCTGTATGAGTCTTTTAGTATTATTGTTATCCCTCCAGCCTCCTTACTTTTAAGATCTTTGCTACATATCTAATTACCTGTAGGGAGTGATCCTTAGAACTTTCCTTGAAATCTTAGTACTACTACTCATCTCCTCCAGAAGAAATGTGGTCTAATCTTTAGTTCTCTTTTACCTGGATTATTTGAACTCCCTAACCATAGGTTCCCCTAAATACATAACCAAGAGACTCCAGATCATTCAAAACACGGCTTAAAGGACTCTAATCAATACCCCCAAACACTCCTAGGCTAAAAATGCCCTGGCCTACCTCCATTGGCTCCCCATTGATAAAAGGATAAAATTCAAAGCATTAAGTATATCCCATAGAGGACTTTACTCCAAAGGTCCCTCCTTGGTCAGTGCCCTATTGGTACCATACACCCATAGCAGGCCACGTAGATCTTCTGCCTGGCTCCTGAAGGTGCCTCAACCCATAGAACTAGATGGGGCGGAAGATCCTTCTCCCAGCTTATCCCTAAACTTCAAAACTCAACTGCCCTGGGAATTAAGAAGCCTAGAGAAGGAGACACTGTTTAGGAAACAGCTTAAATCCTACCTCTTTTCCTCCTAACTAAAGCCTCCTCATTTGGTACCCTGTCAGCTCATATGCAACACTACGGATCAACCAACGCTGGGAAGCCTTTGGGTGGTCATGCACTTTAGAAGTTCGCATATACTAGTATAGAATCGGGACCGAGAAGTAATACTGAATCATGTGCGCATCCATAGCCCACCTAGATGTGAGGACAAACAAATTATAATTTTTCTGGACTAGACTCGTAGGGTGCAAGCCCGCTGCAAAAAGTTCATGCTGGTCAAAAAGAAATTTGAGGGAGTGTAATATTAAATATAATCTGATATTTCCGTCCAGGCTCAGAATCAAGTACAATGGCCATGCCCACTTTTACGAATAGCCACAGGAGGCCATAGACTGCCTTGATTTCATTGGACATGGCCACAGCTTAGGATCCCCCACACGGAAGGGGCCCCGGAATTGATTTGTGCATCACTCTAGCAGGAACAAGAGAACTACGGCGCCCTTGACGCTGGGCCTGGAGAGTGCCTCTGAGGCCTGGATTCGTTCTGCCTCAATGGCACTTTCAAATCTGCCACACTGGATACCAGCGACCAAAACTTATTTTTCACAAATCCAAGTGGTCCCTGATACCCTGAGTTACAACACAGATGCTGGTTAGGTGGTCATGAACTCGCCTAGAGTAACTGGATTATGTTGAAGGACCTGATTGGGTATACTTGATGAACAAGATAGGGAGTGGTTGGGGAGCAGAATCTGGTGGCCCTGGAATGCCGGCATGGTGCCATTTATTCCAGACTCCTCTGGTGCCCATGGAGGGGGCGGGGTCTGGGTACAGAGAGTACAAATGTCACTGTATCAAACTACTGTAACTAATGCCTTTCCCTTACAGGTTGACTGACCTCCAACAGGGCTGATGCTTTTTCCAAATGTGCAAGGCTCTATTAATTCATCCATATGCTCCACAGCTGGGGGCCCAACCTACCATGCAACGCTGTGTGCCAGATCTGATCTTGCAGCCTGCCGAGGTTACGGTATATTGGGCTGTGATTAAGCCTAGAGTTCTTTAAGTTTGCAATGGTTGCGGGAGGAGGGAGAGGAAGTGGGGTGGTGATCTGTATCCTTTTGGCCGTTGGTTGTGCCAGAAGGAATCCTGTATACTCTGCCTCTGGGTGGGGAGAGGAGTGGGAAGTTTGAGGGAATGTTACGACCTGTTGTTGTGTTATGTTGGGGTGCCAAATGCAAAAACAACAGTTGATGGACAGAATGCAGAACAATGTCATACATTCACCCCAGTACAGAGATCTGGTCCTAAATCCATCGTTTTTCTGCACTCCACACCACCCCAGTTCAGACATGGCCATATGCAAATCAGCCTTGACCGTGTGCCTCATGGGAACAGTCCAGCCCGAACTGCCAAGCCATGTCTTCCCTGGACCGGAATCAAGCATCCTAGGACCAGTTTCTGGCTATCAGCCGTCATCGGCCAGGATAGCTTGACTCCAGTGGTGTGGAGAGCACGGGACTCACGTCTGAGCATACCCTTCCCACTCGGGGTGACAAATGCAAAAACAACAGTTGATGGACAGAATGCAGAACAATGTCATACATTCACCCCAGTACAGAGATCTGGGCCTTAATCCATTGTTTTTTTGCACTCCACACCACCCCAGTTCAGACATGGTCATATGCAAATCAGCCTTGACCCTGTGCCTCATGGGAACAGTCCAGCCCGAACTGCCATGTCTTCCCTGGACCGGAATCAAGCATCCTAGGACTGGTTTCTGGCTATCAGCCGTCATCAGCCAGGATAGCTTGACTCCAGTGGTGTGGAGAGCATGGGACTCATGTCTGAGCATACCCGTCCCACTCGGGGTGACATTGTTTCCAGTCCAGGGCTGACCTGGCCTGGCAGTTCGGGCTGGACGGCTCCCATTGGGCCTAGGGTCAAGACTGATTTGGATATGGCTGGGTTCAAACTGGAATGGCATGATGTGCAAAAAAACGATGGATTTAGGCCCAGATCTCTGTGCTGGGGTAAATGTATGACATTGTTCTGCATTATGTCCATCACCTGTTGTTTTTGCATATGTTGGGGCGCTCCATTCAAAACATGGCAACTTGGTATCCTGCAGTGGAAGCCATGGCCCACTAGGTAGGTTCTGATAGTTGATATGATGAACATAGGAAATAGGTACAGGTTCCTCACCTGGAACGTAAAAGGGCTAAATAGACCAGAAAAGCACAATAGAGTGCATACCCATTTAAAAAGGTAGGGTGAAGTCTTGGGTACATTACGGCAGGAAACACATTTATGGGGAGCTTGCATTGGTTGCCAAAGTAAAAAATGGAGAGGTCAAATACATGCAACTTCCTATTCAGAATTTGCACAGAGGGTCCTTATAAGGATAGCCCTCGGTCCCTTTTCAGAAGACGCATGTTTGTGTAGAAGAGGAGGTATGTTATTTTTACTGGCACCCTTGATGTCCACGAAATATGCCTCTTTACTATGCCTCTTTAATGTTTATTCACCCAATGAGGACGGTGCTGATTACTTTGGGACAGTGTTATTGGTGGCACAGAGCTACATGGCAACAGAGGTTATCCTGGCTGATGACTTTAAATGTGGTGTGTATGAAGATGTAAATAGGTCATCTCCTAGATAAGCACTAAGCCCAATATGATGGAAGCACTTAAACCGGTGTTGGCAAAAATTGGGCTGGTGAATATATGGCAGATCCAGCACCCACAGACACCTGTGTACTCCTGTTTTACCCAAGCGACTGGCACCCCTAGTAGATTTAACTATTGTATGAAACATGTAGATGCTACACAGAGACTGGCTGACACAGTTTATTTGGCTAGATACTTGTCGGACCACTCGCCTCTTCTGATCACATACACTTTGGCTAGACCGGTGCCCCAAGTACTGCAGTAGTGACTGAGAGTAGAGGCCCAAACAGACCGGGTGTTTGTGGGGATGCTAGCAGAAACCTTAACTGACTACTTTGCACAGTTGCTGCATAGAGCAGTGGAGTGAAATGCACTGAAAGTGGTGTTGAGAGGAGGGTGTATGGCTACTTCTACAGGTATACGTCAGACCTGATGCTTCAGTAAGAGAATCAGGCTGCACTAGAAGCAGCTCTATCAACTAATCAGGGAGCCCGGGAGGAATGGGGTAGAGCCAGACGGCGTATTTATGCCCATGGGTCCGTACTTGCAAAACGGCGACAGGGAACCATAGGAGGAGGGATACTACGTCTGAGATACTTCCGGATTCAAGGTGCACCCACGCGAACCGGTACCTGCACGTGGATCCCCTCCCGGTAGAAGCTTAATGTGCATACTCATTAAGCACGTCCGATGCTTGCAGCACTCTGATTCCGTGTGCTCATGATTGTATATTCCGTGAGAATTCTACCACGTGAAGATTGAGATAACCCTGCTTCAGTTACCACTCTGATTGGCGCAGGGTGCTACCACTCCTGGAACCTCCAAAGACGCTTCTAACACTTACTCTTCTCCGTTCCTTAAAGACATACGTACCCGGCTAAGATGGGTTGGATCAATATACTTATACATGATATAATTCTGTAGAATTGTCACCACACCTACACGAACGTAGGTTCAGTCTTAAGCCCTGAGGAGTCGCAGTGATTTGTTTCCCACGCGACGAAACACGTGTCGGCTGGTTGTGGAACTAATAAACTTTTATCCATCTTCCAAGAAACGGAACTGAATTGCAACTGTCTGAATGAGTGGCTCTATGCATAGAATGTTGTCTATTACATAACTACTGTCTTTTACACCTTGATTGTTGTGTGCGAGGGCATTGCTGTTTATTATTGTCTCGTAGGTTTGGTGACAGATCTACTTTTGAACGGTTAAGGGGTCTTATCCGCTCCCTGTCCGCACCACGCCATACCGTAGCTATTTTGCATACATTAACGTTCACACCAGGTAGTGCGCCCACACTTATCAGAAATACTAAAAACCCTGTCTGTTGTATTATTTATGCCCATGGGACCGGTTGGAGAAATATGTGTAGCTCTCCTACATGCAGAGACTACACATGGAGGGAGATAGGGCAGGGCATATGTTAGCCAGGCTGATCAAAAATTAGAACTGGACAAAGCCAATTCTGTCTATTAGAGATAAGAGGAGACGTGAAGTCTGTACCCAACAGTCCGTAAATGGTGTGTTTGTGGAGCACCCGTGAGGGGTCTATACTCCATTCCGGCGGCCACTGAGTCCTTGGTTAACTGCATTGATGACAAAGCTTAGCGAGTTGAAGCAAGCAGAGCTTGAGGCACCGCTGACTAAACAGGAGATCCTGCAGGTGATAGCCTCTCTTAACACTGCTAAATCTTTGGGAGAGATGGAATCCCAACTGAATTATGAGAAGCTTTTTTGGGGACTCTGGCTGACAAACTGTTTATCTGGAGGCCTTGGGGAGAGGAGTGCTCCCGGAATCCATGAGAGAGGCCTTCATTTTATTGGTGCTGTAACCAGGGAAGGACCCTTTATATGCCACCTCCTACTGCCCCTTTCAGTGTTAAATGTGGATCAAAAAATACTCCGCCATGTCCTTGCAGCATGTCTCCTGAAGCTGGTCCACATGGACCAGTAGGGTTATATTCCATGCAGAAATACACTCTGTAATTTGTGGCACTTAGAGCATTCACTGCATTCCCCTTGCCTAGAAAATAATCAATATGCGCTTGCCTCTCTGGACATAGAATAGTCCTTCGACTCAGTTTGCTGGAAATATGTCTGGATAGTACTGGAGAGAATGGGTCTCGGGCCCAAGTACGTCCAATGGATAAAGTTGTTATACACACAACCGATAGCGTGTGTGAGGACTGGAAAATATATCTCTGGAAAGATGCTACTCCAGAGGGGTACACAGCAAGGGTGCCCATTTCCCCCATGCTGTTTGCCCTGGCAATAGAGCCCATGGCATGTCAGCTCCTTCGGGTGATGCATGGTTGGGAGATCCTTGGGAGCCTGACAGTTCATGTTGTGTCTCTTTATGCGGATGAAGCAATGATATATCTACGTATCTGATGGCCCTTCTAATGAGAGGGAAAAGAGTGCCTAAGACCCAGCCACGTGGTGGTTCGACTGGCATGCCGGCACTGGGAGATAGCGGTTCAGGGAGTAATACAGAGGGTGCAAAAATGAGCCAGCCTTGGATGTCTGGTTGGTGAGAACCTTTGCACAGATAGCTCAGATTATGTCCTTTGACTACTGGCGAGACGGTGGATGCACTGCGCTGTCTGATCTCTATCCTGCAGCCCGGATTATCACCATGCACGATGCATTTTAGGCTCTTGGGCTTGGACCTGGACAGTTTCTCCAGGACTCAAAAATGATTGCCACGGTAGAGAAATTTGGAACTCATTCCCTGAGCCCCCAAACCCACACAAACAATGGTCACCATGCTTTCTATGGCAAGGGCCATAAACGATGATGGGGAAACCCTGTGGCCCTCAGAACCTGGATAAGTACACTGGAGAAAAAGTGGTTCTGTCTGGTAGCTTAACTGATTTGCACAAGGTATTAAATACATTAAAGAGATTATGTCCTAATCATATATCCAAGGAACACACTGGTAGTGATAGGTGAAACAGTGCTGTACAAAGGTGAACTAATTGAGTCAGTAACATCAATGTTTCGACCCTTAACAATTGTGCAGCCTATTAGTCATCAGAGGCGTGTCTTCATCAGGACGGGGGGAGGGGGAGGTGACAGCCTGTTCAATAATAGATATTGACCATAATATCAACGTTACTATCTCAATTATTCCACTCAATTCCCCGACTTGAACAGGAAATCATAAATGCTGTTGGGATTTATGCTTTTAGTCTTGGACTGGTAAGATAAATACCTCCCTGTGTTATGTATATGTAATTTATTTCACCTTTGTACAGCACTGTGTCACGTATCACTACCAGTCACTAATTGTACACCGTAGTCATTTGTTCTTTCGCCGTATGTGTGTTATGTCATAGACAGCCATTTCATTGATTTGCATATGTATGAACACGAAGTAAAGAAATTCATTTTTTGTATAAACAAGCTGTTCTTTTTAGTGTGTTACTTGGATATATGTTTAGGACATATTCTCTTTAATGTATTTAATGTGTTTAATGTGCAAATCAGTTGAGCTACCCGACAGAACCGCCTTGTCTCTTCTATGACAAGGGGGTGGAAACTAACTGTGCATTTGTATCGGAAACTGCGGGCTGATAAGCCAGTAGCACCCTTGAAGGTTGATGATGCATGGTAGCAGTTTTGCGATGATGACTATTACTACTAAGGAATGGGCCAAAATACATGGTGGAGTGTGAGAGGTGATTTAAGCTTATACAGTAAAACCTCATACATATTGCTTACTTTTCCCCCAAACAGCTAGATAATATTAACCCTGGGCATAGTTCACGTAGTTCGCATAGTCGCACTACGAGTAGCTACGCGTAGCTACGTGAAGTGCACTTCACACTACGCAAGCTGCGTTGTACGGTAGGGAAAAAGCGGTTCGCACTGATTGCACAGTGCCGGATGCTTGTCGGCACAGTGCAATCATTGCAAACGGCATCTTGCACAGTGCCATCGGTCGTTTTCTGCCGCTCAAGTAGATTTGTACTCGAGCTGCAGTTTTCTCAGCGTGGACTGGTAGTTTCTCATCGTGAGCGGTCGCTAGCATACGCGACCATTCGCAATGAGAAACCTGACCTCCCCTCCCGGCGAGATTCATTTTTCACGCTCGCGATCGGCAACTTGACATAACATAACATGTGTATTTGTAAAGCACACGTTCACCCCCAAAGGGGCATCTTGGCGCTGACCAACATATGCTTATTGTTACCCAACTCAATGGTACTCATTTAATCAACCTCAGAATGGATGAAAGGCTGAATGGACCCGCTGGGAATTGATCCTGGGACCATGAGGTCAAAAGCAGACCCCTGTAGTGGATGCATTAGTCCACTAAGCCACCAGACCCGGTAGCTCCACCCCCATTAAAGACTGTGGTGAGGGGACCATCAGTCTCCCATATCTCATGGATATTTGAAGACCTAGGGCTGAATGGGGGGGCCCATGAAGGGTGGGGAATCCCTGAGTCACAGGGGCCAGCATCATGCCTATGGATAAATCTCTCCTTGCAAGTTCAGCATCAGGTACTTTGTGTTGGGGCAGAGGACGCTATCCACTGGTTGTCTGACTTGGTGTGGAGGGAAGAGATGTAGGAACAACTCCATCACTCAGGGACAGCATGGCTTACAAGTGGGGGGACGTGCACGGGGTCGGGCGGGGGACGGGCGAGTGGTCACGAGGGAAGGGGGGTTAAATAATAAAAATAAAAAAATGTACCTACTTTCCCGCGTCTTTCGTCTGCTCCTGCTTTTATGCCTCCGCATGAAGAGGAAGCAGGGAAACTGGAACAAAATCACCACGGACCAAATCTCCACATCGCTCCTTCGAAACACCCCAGCCCTCTCTTCTAACGCTAACGAAGCCGCCGCCAACCTCACCCTATGGTTATCCAACACCGCCGACACCTTAGCACCACTGAAAAAACGCCAAAGCAAACCTGGCAGCAAGAAGGCCTCATGGTTCAACGATGATCTCAAGAAGTCCAAGAAACTCTGCCGCTCCCTTGAAAAGGCCTGGAAAAAAGACCCAACCACTAGCACCAAGGACGCCTTCAAAAACGCCACCCGCACTCACCACCAACTAATCCGAAAAGCCAAGAAAACAGCATTCAAGGATCGACTTGACAACAACGCCCACAACAGCAAGGAACTCTTCAACATCGTCAAGGAATTTTCCAATCCCTCGGCCAACTCCAACGACATCACCCCCTCTCAAACCCTCTGCGACTCCCTAGCCTCATTTTTCCACAACAAGATTGCAGACATCCACAACAGCTTTGACAACCAACCCGGAAACCAACTCACCCTACCATTTGCTGATCATCTTCCCCCCGTGAACACCCTTAACGACTGGAACCCAATCTCCACTGAGGACACCATCCGCCTGATGAAGTCCATCCACTCAGGATCCCCCACAGACCCATGTCCTCACCACATCTTCAACAAAGCAGACACCGTCATAGCACCGCACCTCCGAGACGTCATCAACTGCTCCTTCAACTCTGCCACCTTCCCGGAAGACTGGAAACACGCTGAACTCACCGCCCTTCTGAAAAAACCCACAGCGGACCCCACCGAACTCAAAAATTACCGACCCATCTCACTTCTTCCATTCCCGGCCAAAGTCATCGAGAAAGCTGTCAACAACCAGCTCGCCGCCTTCCTCGAAGCCAACAAATCCCTCGACCCCTCACAATCTGGCTTCCGAGCAAAACACAGCACTTAGACCGCCCTCATCGCAGCAACAGACGACATCCGAACTCTACTGGACAATGGAGACACAGTCGCCCTCATCCTCCTTGACCTCTCTGCAGCATTCGACACAGTCTGCCACAGCACCCTTTTACAACGCCTCAATAACATCGGAATCCAAGGAAAAGCACTTGAATGGATCACCTCGTTCCTCACCGGAAGAACCCAGAGAGTCCGCCTTCCACCATTCAAGTCCGAGGCCTCAGAAGTCATATGCGGCGTACCACAAGGATCCTCACTCAGTCCCACCCTCTTCAACGTATACATGAGCCCCCTCGCGGCCATCGCACGCCAACACAACCTCGACATCATCTCTTACGCGGATGACACTCAACTGATCCTTTCTCTCACCAATGACCCCAGCACCGCCAAAACTAACCTACACGAAGGAATGAAAGAAGTTGCCGAATGGATGAAACAAAGCCGTCTGAAACTGAACTCTGACAAAACAGAAGTCCTCATCTTAGGTACATCCCCCTCTGCGTGGGACGACTCCTGGTGGCCGGAAGCCCTCGGAAAAGCACCCATCCCGACAGACCACGCACGGAACCTAGGCGTCATCCTGGATTCTTCACTCTCAATGAACAGACAAGTCAGCGCCGTATCCTCTTCCTGCTTCAACATTCTTCGCATGCTCAGAAAAACATTTCGCTGGATCCCCTCCGAAACAAGGAAAACAGTCACCCACGCTCTGGTCACGAGCCGACTGGACTACGGAAACACCCTCTACGCAGGTACTACCGCAAAACTCCAGAAGAAACTCCAACGAATCCAAAACGCCTCAGCCAGGCTCATATTAGACATCCCACACAACGAACACATCTCTGGTCACCTTAAAGACCTCCACTGGCTACCCGTCAATAAGAGGATCACTTTCCGACTGCTCACCCACGCACACAAATCACTCTACGACATCGGACCAGAATGCCTCAACTCACGACTGTCCTTTTACACCCCCTCCCGCCAACTACGTTCTTCCAGCCAAGCCCTCGCCACGGTACCTCGCTTCAACAAGACCACCATGGGAGGCAGATCCTTCTCATACCTGGCTGCTAAAACATGGAACTCACTGCCCGCTTACCTTCGCCTTACCCAGAACCACCTAGCATTCAGAAAGCAACTTAAAACGTGGATATTTGACAAGTAATCCTCCTCCCCTTCCTAAGCGCCTTGAAACCCTCTGGGTATGTAGTGCGCTATATAAATTCTATGACTTGACTTGACTTGACTCTCCTCCCTAAGCCAATCACAACGCTGCAATGCTAGTGATTGCATGCAGCCTACATGGAGAAAAGAGAGAATGTGCATGACTGGTTCGGTCAGCCCCAGAGGGCCGACCAAACAGTCAGGGCCCGCTACATTGGGCTAGCTACTCCTCCCCTGCACTCGAGCAGACCCACCCGCCCCCAACCAAACCCTTCTGCTTTCTTGCAGTGTGAGAAGCAGAAACATAAAATGGTATTTATAATACCATTTTATGTTTGTGCTTCTCGCACTGCAAGAAAGCGGTGAGGCAATGCTTCTCCACCCACATGGAGGAGCCGCCCCTGATTATTACTCCATTGAAACACATATGCCCATATCCATCTTCTCTCTTTCTCCGTCCCCACTTCTCCTCTCTTTCATTCCTCACTCAGTCTATCTTTCTCTCCCTTACAGTTTTGCTTTCTCCGTTTCCCTCATGCTCTTTCTCTCTCTCTCGCTCACGTTTTCTCTCTCTCTCCTGCTTCCTTTATGGCTTTGGAGTGCTTGGTGCAGACCGGCAGTGAGCTCGTGGCAAAGAGGAGCTGCATGGAATTATTAATCAGAAGACCTGTTATTGAACCACCAAGAGTTAGGTTTGCAGTTACATATTTGAACACATTAATGACAGGATAGTATCATGACACATTAGCTGAGACTGGCTCATTGAATCCGAATTTTGAGCCTGCAGACATTAACTGTAGTTATTTGCCTACATTCTAATTATAGTGAAAGGCTGGAGCAGGGACATGAAGCCATTAGCTACAAGCAGGCATGTGCCTGCTAGTATTAAGTGGAAGTAGGGGGCTGTTGCTCTTACCTAATAAGAAAGCGTGTTATGCAGTAATGTGTTCTTTTTGGAATTAAATCTTCTGGCGAAAAATATCATTACAACAAGCATTTGTAATGCAATAGGTCTCGCATTAGGAAAGTGTGAGCTATTGGTATTGTAAACAACACATTTTTTTAATATGTGCTGGCTTTGAAAATATATAAATGAATAGCATTGTTATTCACAAAGCCAATAGCTTACACTTTCCTAATGCGCGTCCTATTGGCTAGGGCAATGCTTGTTGGTAGCAAGCAAAGACAGTGCTGTTGTGGTGCTGAGTGATGATGTGGTTGGGCTGAGTGATGTGGTGGTGTATTAGAGTAATGTGGTGGTGTATAAGAGTGATGTGGTGGTGTCACAGAGTGATGTGGTGGTGTCCCAGAGTGATGTGGTGGTGTCCCTGAGTGGTGACCCTGAGTGATGATGTGGTGTCCCTGAGTGACGTGGTGGTGTATTAGAGTGATGTGGTGGTGTCCCAGAATGATGTAGTGGTGTCCCTGAGTGATGTGGTGGTGTCCCTGAGTGGTGCCCCTGAGTGATGTGGTGATGTCCCCGAGTGATGTGGTGGTATTCCTGAGTAATGAGGTGGTGTCTCCGAGTGATGTGGTGGTGTCCCTGAGTGATATGGAGGTGTCCCTGAGTGATGCTGTGGTGTCCCTGAGTGATGTGGTGGTTTCCCTGAGTGATGTGGTGGTGTCCCTGAGTGATGTGGTGGTGTCCCTGAGTGATGTGGTGGTGTCCCTGAGTGGTGCCCCTGAGTGATGTGGTGGTGTTCCTGAGTGATGTGGTGGTGTCCCTGAGTGATGTGGTGGTGTCCCTGAGTGATGTGGTGGTGGCCCTGAGTGGTGCCCATGAGTGATGCAGTGGTGTTCTGAGTGATGTGGTGGGTGGAGGTGGGTGGAGGTGTGAGGGGGTGAGGGTGAGTGAGGGTAAGAGGGTTGTGAGGGTGAGGGGTGTGAGGGTGTGAGGTTTTGAGGGTGAGTGATGGTGTGTGAGGGTGGATGAGGGTGTGAGGGTGATAGAGGGTGTGTGAGGGTGAGGGGGTGTGAGGGTGAGGGAGAGTGAGGGTGATGGGGTGTGGGTGAGGGGGTGTGAGGGTGAGGGGGTGTGAAAGTGAGGGTGAGGGGTTGTGAGGGTGAGGAGGTGTGAGGGTGAGGGTCCGAAGTAAATGGTGGCAGGGCAGACATCATAAGACAGAGAGAGGAGACTGCGTGGTGACTGCGTTGATCAGTTTCTGAATCAGGAGGGGCAGAGTCAGCACGGTAGGCTTTCACATTCGTCCAGAAACAAGCTCTTGGCATTGTTGTGGCGGGGGCGGGGAGCGGAAGCGCATTCCTTTGAAGTCTGATGCGGGGGCGGGGAGCAGCAGCCTTTGAAGTCTGATGCCGAGGCACAGACAAATGGTGGTGTGTTATGTGGCTGGCTTTGTGCACGCACATAGATCACATGAACTGTATGCGATCCGCAGCCGTTTTGGTAGACTTTTCTTTTCCGCATACTATAATCTCGCTGGAGCAATGAGCAAGCGCATTGGCTCAGGCGAGACCTAAAAACAGGGTGAGAAATGGACAAGATACAGATAAGTAGGTGTATAAGAGCAAAGCAAGTCTAGTCTTATAGTGAGAGAAAAGTAAAGGGTTTAGAGGAATTGGCGAGAAAATAGCTTATGTTAAGGAGGGGGGGGGGGGTCTTTCGCCGTGGAAAAAAAATAATTACACCAGGAAATGAAAGAAAGTAACATTTTATTTTTTGAAAATAATAAGATCTCGAAATCAATTACCTCAAGATTAGTCACTGAGTATTACAATCAGAGTGACTACTCCGAAATTAACACGTTTTTTGTGATGACTATACAAAAGCCACCTCGTTCGTCGAATTAAAGCGTGACGTTGCGCCAGCCCGCCACAGTCCCCCCGCCTGCCCCCTCTTCACACTGCCACTGGACACATCCCCAGCTTTGTCTCATGCCATGGTCAGCGCAGATCTGTGGTACTCCTTTCATCAATAAATCATTAAAGGCAGGCAGCCCATCTAATATTCAGCGCGTCAGCCTCGCTCCCAGGAGCGCGCTGAAATATTCCGATTGAAGCGCTCGGCGAGTGGGGAACATGTGCGAAACGCATCTCGCTGCGTGATCTCAGACGGGGTCCTGGATTCCTTCAGTCAAAAATAATAAATACAGGACTGCTTAGGTGTAATAATTCTGCGGCGGAAACGAGACTATAGGCAAACAGGGATTTCAGAACAGACAGCAGCTGTCTGCAGAAATGGGAGCATCGAATCATGGTGGAGTAACTTGGGGAAGAAGAACACATCCTTATGATTATCTTGCTTGTAGTGCGCACGCTGCAAACCTTAATTGCTTCTAGGCGCACAGGAGCTGAGATGGAATATATATATATATATATATGTACGTGGGGACATTTTCAACGAAAGTTTTCACGGTTAATGGTATATAGTACACAAGGACGTAAGGCGAGGAGGATGCAGATAGGTAGGTGGCATAGATCAATAAATAATAAATCAACATCTTAATAAATTATGCATGCGTAAATCAAAGGTGTGCATTTTTGTACAGAATCAAAATCACCCACTCAGTGTTTGTCAGATTCTAAATTCCCCAGAGGAGGATGCAAATCTGGCCTTTGCTTCTCAATGGATCCCTATTCGACAGGCAACCTGCTGAACAAAGGGGCTAAGGAATGGGGAAAAAAGGAGACGGCCTGACTTGGGTCCCTCTCAGAGCTGGGTTGAACTGAGTAGAGATTTCGAGATGTTCCTCAGGGCATCCGAAAGCTCGAAATTCTTTGGTTGTCTTAATCGCAGACTCCTGCTCCTCCTCGTCCCAGTTCAAACAGTATGAGTATGAATCCTTTTCGGGATACAGCCACGCTATACATTTACATTGTTTTAAAAAGTATTAGCGCTTCCAGTGGCATAGGAAGGGGGGTGCGGGCCGTCCCGGGTGTGATCACTGAAGGAGGTGACAAAATGGCCCTGAGGGGGGTGAGAAAATGGAAAAAATATGTCTAACTATCTTTTTTTTCCTTATTTTAATAATTTCAATGTGGGGGGGGGGGGGGAGAAGAAATTTTCCGCACAGGGTACCACCTGACCTGGCTACGCCACTAAGCCCTTCCACGTGCTCTTCGGACACACAGCCTCTCGCTCAGTGCTACCATTGCAGTGCCACAGCGGCCAAAGACACACACAGCACGGGCAGGTGGTAAGCCAAGACTGGCACAGAGAAAAGCAGTACTGGTATATTTTTATTTATTTATTTAAAAGGTTTTATATAGCGCTGGCTAGACCCGAGGGTATCAGAGCGCTTTACAAGGAATGGGTGATAAAAAAAATTACAAAATAACATTTGAATAAAGACATAAAAATACAAGACAGTTATAACATTATAAACGTTGCAGATATTAAATGTGGTCATAAATAAAGAATACCATTGGGCAATAGCAAGAATTGGATAATGAAACTAGTGAAGGATGGTTAGAGGTGAGGAGGTGCAAGGTGTGAAGGTGGGGGTGGAGCTGAGGAGGATGATGGGAAAGGTGATAGAATGAAGGGGTAAGGGGTAACTACAAGAGAAAATAGAGGGGGGAGGTAGTCGAATATGTATGAATGAGAAAGGGTAGTGAGACAGGCAATCAGTTGAGGGAACCCCATATAGTCAGGGTTCAATTATAATCTATGTTGGGTGAACAGGATTAAGGCCCCCAGAATCAATTGAAAAGATGTAGCTTGAGGTCCTTTTTGAAGCTAAGGTAGGAGGGGTTGCACGTAGGTCTTTAGGGAGTGAGTTCCAGATGGTAGGCGCGTTACCGGAGAACGAGCGTGACTGTGTAGATTTCTTGTTTAACAAGGGGGGTCAAGGATGAGGGCATTGGTGCTCCTCATTGCTCTAGAGCAGCCAGCTATGTGGAGTTTATCGGAGAGATAAAATTGGATGTGTTGATGGGGGGCTTCTGCGTAATACAAGCGGTCTTGTAGATGGATCTGTCTTCGATGGGAAGCCATTTAAGACCCTTGAGGACGGGGCAGATGTGCTCAAACCGCTTACAATCCAAAAAAAGTCTGTCCGCAAGGTTAAAGACCGATTTAATTGGGGCTAAATGGACTTCATGCGTTCCATCGAGAATGGCATTACCATAGTCCAATCTAGACAGTACCAGTGACTGCACAACTAGTTTAAAGTCATCAGCAGGAATGAAGGGTTCAATTTTCTTGAGGTGTTGGAGAATGAAGAGAGCTCCTTTCGCCGCATTTTTTATGTGGGGAGTAAGACTGAGGTTTTGGTCAATGCTTATTCCAAGGGATTTGACTGAGTTAGAGATGGAAAGAGAGCAGTTGAGAGCTTTAAGGTCAGAGATCCAGTGTTGGATTGGAGCCCGTTGATTTTGGGAGAGAATAGAATGATTTCCATTTTTTCAGGGTTGAGTTTGAGGTAATTGTGATGGAGCCAGTGTTGAATTTTAGTCAGGGTTTCATTGAGGTGTAGAATGTCAGTATGAGATTAGTAGGCAAATGATTCAATATTGCATTTTGCGATTCCTTAATTGTGAAAAATAAGGAATCGCAATTAAGGAATTGCAAACTGCAATGCATCAAGAAATTGCTATAAAAATAGCGATTTCTTAAAATTCCTTAATTGCGATTCTCTAATTGAGAATCGCAATTAAGGAATACTTCCCCATCCATTCCTATGGGCCTAGAGGGCCATAGGAATGAATGGAAAGACATTCTTAATTTGCAATTCACCATTAGAAATTTGCAAATTAAGAATGCAATTTCAAGGGTGCAGGGGTGTCCAAAGGACACCCTGTTGCACCCCTGAAATCTGCTTAGAAGTACATTTTTCACACTCACATGCCCCAAGGGCATGTGTATGAGTAAAATGGAACTTTGAAAAATGCACTTTAGTGCTTTTTTCAAAGTTTTCGCAAATTACCATGAAGGTCAACTTCATGGTAATTTGCTCCTCTTATTTGCAAATTCGCAAATTTTCAGAGTTTGATGCATTGCATTTAAGGAATCTCAATTTGAGATTCCTTAAATGCAATCGCAATTTAAGAAATCGCAATTTTGCGATTTCTTAAATTACAAAAATTACAAAATGTTAATGCATCCCAAAAAATGGAAATTGCATTAGCAAACGGCCGAATTTTGCGATTCTCACCGTTTGCGAATGCAATTTCCTTTGATGCATGTGGCTGTTAATCTTATAGTAAAGTTGGGTATTATCCGCGTACAGGTGGAAATTGATTCCTGCTTGTTTAAGAATGAGGGTGAGAGGTTCCATGAAGAGGTTGAATAGAGCGGGAGAGAGTATAGAACCCTGGGGGACACCCAAGGAGACGGGCATAGGTTTAGAGAGGCAATCATTGAGTTTAATTTGTTGGGTTCGGTGTTGGAAGAAGGAGGTGAACAATTTGAGGACAGGACCACTGAAGCCGAAACGATCTTTGAGCATGTTAAGTAAGGCGGAGTGGTTAACAGTATCAAAGGCAGCAGAGAGGTCGAAGAGAACGAGAGGGGATGTCTCCCCCTTGTCGAGGGAGTGGTGGATGTCATCCATAAAGGTGAACATGGCAGTTCCTGTACTGCAGCCCTTTCTAAAGCCTGACTTTAATGGGTCAAAAAGGTTGAAATAATCAATGTGTTTGTCCAGTTGGAGCTGGGCGCATTTTTCAAGGGTCTTAGATAGAAGAGGAAGGTTGGAGATGGGTCGCAGATTGTTGAGGTCATTAGGGTCAGCTGTAGTGTTTTTGAGGGTGGGAGTGATTTGCCCCATTTGGAGGGAAGCAGGGACAGAGCCCGTGATCAAGGAATAAAGATAATTATATAAAGATAAAGATGGTATAAAGATAGTTACTGCTAAGGCCCCAATTCCGAGTATAGGGTAGATTCCAATCCTTGCGCACAGGGACCGGAATGAAGCGATATGTGATAAACATTACACCACTCCCAATTTGCCCAAAGTAAATTTTGGCAGGTCGAACATTCCACAATTTACTGAGGGAAAAAGATCCCAGTATGCTCTGATACATTGTTGTTTTTGCTTTTGTCACCCTGAGTGGGACGGGTATGCTCAAACATGAGTCCCGTGCTCGCTATGCCACTGGAATCAAGCTATCCTAGCTGATGACGGCTGATAGCCAGAAACCGGTCCTAGGATGCTTGATTCCGGTCCAGGGAAGACATGGCTTGGCAGTTCGGGCTGGGCTGTTCCCATGAGGCACTCAATCAAGACTGATTTGCATATGGCCATGTCTGAACTGGGGTGGTGTGGTGAGCAAAATAACGATGGATTAAACCCAGATCTGTGACTGGGGGTGAATGTTTTGCCATTGTGCAACATTCCGTCCATCAATTGTTGTTTTTGCATTTGTCATAAGGCCATGCCACACCCTAGAAAACTGTATTTTTCTTGTTGTCGTAAGGCCATGCCTCATCCATGATAATGGAATTTATCTGGTTTCTCTAAGGCCATGCCTCACCCAAGATAATGGTATTTATCTGGTTTCTCTAAGGCCATGCCTCACCCAAGATAATGGTATTTATCTGGTTGTGGTAAATAACCCATCCCATTCTGGGCCATTCTTAATTCTGACCTGAGGAATAAGAGCATTATCACTTCATTACACTGTCTCTTTGTGGCCCAAACCGGATGAGGACTTAGCAGGCATCCCTCGGAGGCAGCCTACATATCATACAACAACATGACCCATGTGAGAACTCTGGTTTCAACGTATCCCTCAAGGAAGCAAGCAGCTATTAGAAGAACCATCAATTGACGAACTGCAGAACAACCACTGTATTCCAGATTCCACAAGGCAGCCGTCAGGCACACAGTCATACAATAAGAAAGGTAAAAAAAAACTAATAGGACCTAACAAGGATTCTCAAAGAGCAAACATTCCATATCCACGGTTTGTCATGGGGTTACCAACACCAATGTTTCTAGGTAATCTGTAAGAGCTCATGTAACAAAATATCGATCTGAGGGCTTTAATATAGACTAACAACAAGCCAAACATAAATACCTATTGAATTTAAGATATCGTTTGTTTTTCATAACAAATATGACAGACCTCGAGTCTTCGTCATAACATTTCATAACAAAAAGATCAGGCCCATAGGCATGAAAATTGGCCTGCCACCATAACCAACTCATCCCTGTTGTATAAACTATAAGCTTTGCCACAAGCAAAAAAGTGCAATACAGGCATTCTTTTTAGTTGAAGCACACATATTTGGGCAGTCAAATCCTGTACTCAGGGGAACCAAACATGGGAGTTGAGCCTAATCATTAGTACTCTAAATGTTCTTTTTTGTTGTTGATCACATAAGGTTAGCTGACAAATGCACTATTAAGCCCGACATAAAGAGTCATATTAATAAGTGTAGCCCATGGCATCTCATACTCCTCTCAAAAACACTCTCAAGTCCAAAGTTGATGATGCAAGGGGACAGTGGTAGGGGTTGCACTACATTCCTTTTGGCTGCCTTCCTCCCATCTGTGAGAGAAAAACAAACACCATAAATGATTTAGGGGCATATTATCAAGGGGGTTTATCTCCGCTTTTTTGGCTTTAAAAGCCAAGAAAGCGGAGATAAAATTATCTCCCTATTACCAAGCTGTCGCTAACACCAGTTAGTGACAGCTAATAGGAGATAGCGACCATCTTGGGCCTTGCTTTGCATGTCAGTGATATTTATCACTAATGACATGCAAAGTGGGCGTGCCAAGTTGTTAGCGACTGGAAACAGTCCCTAACATCGCTATCTCCTATTACCAACTTTTGGAGATATTCGCGCTAAGCGCGAATATCTCCAAAAGCTAACACCTGCCCTGAGCAGTTCTTAGCCATGTTATCCAATGGGAGGTGGATAACATGGCTAAGAGCATTTGCTCGATAGTGCATGAATATCACTGACTTTTCAGCGATATTCATGCATTTCGGCCGTTTTTATCGCATTTGGGATAACCCTTGTTAATAGCAAGGTTTATCTGCGATAAAAATCGCCGATGTGCGGCGATAATTTTTGTCTCTAAACAAGTTAGAGACAAAAATTATCGCTAGTTGTTGGTAATATGCCCCCTAGTTATTTATCTAAGACACGTTAACAGCATTGCAGTGCCATGTGTGTGCCCCTGAAAGGTGATGCTTAGGCAGTCATACTGATCTGGCTCAGGCAGCTCGATAAAATGTTCACAGCTGCGTGGAGGGGGAACATCTTTTTTTCTGTGGAAGCATGCAACTTCTACCCAATCAAAACGTACTCCTGGCTCCCAAAATGTAAGCTTCACTCCATAGTACTCTGGAAAGCTCACATTTCAGGATGATCACAGTACATATGGTGGCAGCCACCCTGTCAAGCCAGACCTAAAAGATAATTGGCCTGATGTACAGAGAGACAGGTCACAAATAGTGGTCACAAACTGTGCACCCTATGCATGGGACCTCTCGAATTTTTGCATGGTTGTGTGCAAAATCTCCAGCCGTAGGGGCCCACAGAATGACATGTCTCAAAAATATTAATTAGGCAGGTCGCTATATGTCAATGTCTGGGATTCGCAAAACACAGGAGAGGTGGCCTGAAAAATACAGTAGAGCATCATCCCTGTGTTTGCATTTACATTCAAAGGCACCACCACCTTTTAGCAATAAAACAAGGAGGAGGGACAGAGTGGTGAAGGCAGGAAGGCTAGAGCAGAATCAAGCACTGCCTGTCAATACGGCCTCACATTTTATGTCTGTGCCCCTCCCAACAGCCGTAATTTGTCTTACAAGACTCTTACTCTAAAAATATCTTTTCTACACAGCCCACCAAGGCCCTCCTTATTCTTTTACCTTCACAACTAATATTCCTTATTGTTTTAAATTCAGTAGGTGGATAGGTTGGCTACTTGTCCCAAGTGGGCAAAGTCCTCTACATTTGTTATAGGTACTCCTGTAGCAGATACTAGCCAAATAACTGTTCATATTGTTTTAAAGTTGCCAAATGACGTTGAAGGATATAAGCAAACAATAATTATTTTAAACTGGAACATTGGTTAAAATGCTGATGAAAATTGATGTCCACTGGTGTAAAGGAGCACTAAACCCATCTTGTTCTTCATGAACAGAATGGGCTCCGGAAAAATCATAGCACGAATCAGCGCTTATTGCCTCCACAGATTCTATTCTCAGGCAAGTGGATCCGGGAGGTGCTGCTATCCTGGTTTTGCTAGACCCATTAGCAGCCTTTGACACCATGTCTGCAAAGGCTGTGGCAGGCCGGGCTGAAGGATGTGGCCCTTAAGTTGTTGGAGTCTTTCCTGTGTGACAGATCGATCACTGTTAGTTGCGGTGACTTCAGAGCAACCCCCTTTAGGTTCCCTCTGGGGTTCCCCAAGGATCTTCCATAAGCCATACTCTGTTTAAAGTGTATGTCCCCCCTCTGGTAAAACCGGTACGCTCTTTTTGTTTCCAGGTATTGTCCTATGCGGATGACACCCAGATCATCGTTCCCATCTCTGATAACTGGGAAGAGGAAGCAGGGAAGTTTAGGGCTTGTATGCAGAAGATTAGCAGGTGGATGAGGGAGAACTGGCTCAAAATGAATGGGGAGAAGACTGAGATCATGGTGTTCGTATTGGACAGTACAATCTAGACAGACTGCTGGTGGCTACATACTTGTGGTACCTGACCTGTCCCAGCGTCGGCCAAAAACCAGGGTGTGATTTATGACAACACCTGGACCTTCAACACCCAGGTCAATAGAACAGTAAGTTCTTGTTTTTAGATGATTAGGATCTCAAAGAAAACACTCCCTCTTCTTCTAACTAAACTCAGGGTACCAGTTGTCATTGCACCCATCCCCTCCCACCTAGACCACTGCAATGCCATGTATTTAAACATCAACCAACTTTCATTCATTATCTCAGTCATTCAGGATGCGGCCACGCGCTTGGTCCCGGGTGTACTCAAACACTCCTCGGTCAGGGACGGTTTGAGAGCCCTTTACTGGCTGCCAGTAAAGAAATAGGTGTCCTTTAAAGCGCTTTGCTTGACGTATAGCCCTCCACTCTCAGGGATCGAGCTCTCTTAGGACAACCCTGAATTGATATGTTCCCCGGAGACCTCTGAGATCAGCGGGGCGCCATAAAGCGGTTCCACAGTGTAAGAAACCCAGGTTGGAGGAACGTGCTTTCACAGTGGCGGCTGCCAGACTATCTAACTCCCTCCATGACTATATCAGGAGCCTGGGCTCGCACCTGTTGTTCCGTAGGCACGTGAAAACGTGGATTTTGGTGGATTAGGCTTCTGTTAGGGGTTGTATTACAGTGGGTTTGTCTGCTTTGGGTTGACACAGTTCACTCTGTTCTCCTCTGTTCATAGCGCTTTTATGCCTTTAGCTGTAATGCGCTTCAGAAATACCACGAATACCAATACAAATACATGTTCCCGGGTGGTAATCTAGAGATTTTTATGTATTCTATAAACTTTAGTACTTCTGTAATCTGTCTCTTAAAGCGAACTCTTTTGCAAGACATGGAAAGTGAGGTACATGGAGGTGATGTGGTTTGCTCATGATGTCACAAATTGGTCACGTCAGGAGGCCAGGGTTCAAATGGGGAAGCCAGGATTGAAGAGGTGAAGCCAGGATTAGAACGAGACTTTACGTTTAGAGAGGTCCCGAGGGATAAAAGCTACTTTTGCACTCCTGTGAGCACTCATTGAATCCTGGGCCATGTTTTCTCAAACCTCTGTTCTTTGCCTCTGCACTCGGTCACCTTGTTTCAGGCCTTGTTTCACCCCATTGTCTCAGTTTGGCACAATGCACAGGGTGCCCTGTACTCCATGGACATCTCAGGGCTCAGCTTCACTGCAATTAAAGGATGCACTTCGACAACGGCCCCGAGATAATGACGGGTTCAGCCCGTTTTCAGGCTTTAGGAGATTACTTTAATTGTTCCCAATGAATGTGCGCACATGCCAGAAAACAACGGCTTGCCCGGCGTCACTGCCCGCGACTCCCGCCAGGGAAGGAGGGGGTTTCCCAGCCTGCACCGCGGGAGCGTGCTTCAGGCCATTGGGCGACTCAGTGAGACTGGGGAGGTTTCTTGATAGAATGATAGGGCGGCTGAGAGAGGGGCATTCGCGTGGCCGGTGAGTTTACCTACCTACGCCTGGCACAAACCTTTCTTTCATGGCCCTAAGTTACGTGAGATACGAATAGAATGTCAGCGCACTCTTATTGTATCATTAGGAAAAAGATATATCTATTTGAATCAAAGTTGCGTGCTACCCGGTGAGAGGCAGCCAACCTCTGAAACACGTAACTAAACTGATGAATGTTCAAAAGTGTACTGGGTGCAAAGGCATGTACCAAGAATCATTTGACACCAGTTTTCATGCAAAAAGAAAACCAATACACGATTCTTTAAAAAGAAAATTGGAGCCAGGATTTAGGTGGGTAGTTAGCAAACAGCGCCTCCCCCTAATATACTTTTGTAACTGAGAAAAAGCCTGTGCACACGTCAAAACTGTATAATTTCGTCAATACCCCATGTGTCACAATCACAAAACATATATGAGTTATGCAACTATTTCTTTTTTTAATTTCAAAGTATTTTATTGATTTTTAATGAACAGATTCATTAGCAGTACTGTCGTAGGGGTAGCCAAACTCAGCATGTATTACAGTGATTACAGGTACATGGGATATATGCTTAGCTGAACCCCTCTACATGGCTTGCAGGAAAAATAGAGACAGGTTGATAGAAAGAAAGAGACAGGAAAGAAAGGGGTGAAAGCAGGGTATGGGAAAAGCTCTGTGGCAGTGAGTCTAATTGGGGTTATAGTCAACTGACCTCCCTCTGGTTAACATATGGGGAAAATTGCGACCCACAAGTTCCCCCCCGCCCCCTTGGCGCCTCTTAGGCCTTTGGTAAGGGCGTTCCTGTGTCTCTCGTCCCCCTCCCCACGGGTATTTATGGAGGTTCATAAGAGTCTAGGTATGTGTTGAGTGTCTCCCACATCCCTCTGGTTGCTGGCCTCCAGGATGAGTTTTGCAGAGCAATGTTATCTGCGCCTCTAAGGTACGTCACCCAGTTAAGCCAGCCTTTGTATGAGGTCTTGGTTGTGTCTTTCCAGTTAGTCAGAACCGTTTTCACTGTGGCGGTAAGAACCAGGTCAAGGAGGTCTCTGTCGTGTTCCGATCTTAGTTCTGTGGCCATGAATGCGGTGACAAGGGAGGAGAATTCAGCTGTTAAAGTGCAGCCCGGTACTTTATTTATGAACCCAAAGATTTTGTCCCAGAACGGTTTGAGCGATGGACAATAGTAGATAAGATATGCTATTTTATTTTTTATTTATTTTATTTTGAAGGTCTTATATAGCGCGAACAAGATCCTTGCCGATATCAGAGCGCTTTACATTCAATCAGGCTGGGTATACAAACGAATAACTGTAGGCACATCAAGAATACAAAACACATGGGGGGCGTGGCTTGGCAAGGCAGCGGAATGGTCGCTTAATAGAGCGGCTCCGCCGGCTGAGTACATTAATCCGGCACAAATCCGACCTGGAATGCTCATAATTACGTGCACTAACCAAGATACAATCGAGGCCACAAAGTAATAGTTGCTGGAGACCTACCCACGGAGGAAATGCCAACATGGAGGCGGTGAGCGCTCCCGAGGCGTGACGAGGCCTGGAAGTGCGGCGACTGGAGAAAGCCAGGGACTACATTTTTCAAGTTGACCCACGGGTGGCGCCAGAAGCTCCGGAGTTCAACTGGCTGGCAGCGGGCCTGGCATTGCGAGACTGCGGCGAGCTGGGGAGGAGTCCCAGCAACACCAGAGTAAGCGACCGAGTGTCTGATGATGCAACCGAGACCCACACAAGATGCAGGACACAGCGCGAGCCGCTACAAGTAAGGTGCCGGGAAACCGGGAGAAACGACTGGACCGCCGGTGAGGTCGGGGGCTGTCCAGACACGTCCAAGCAAAAGAGAAGCAGACGCTCGGTGCGTTGCGGCAACACGGGGCACAGCGGCGGGTAAGGACACAGCGGGTAGCGGATTGCGCCCCATACTGGAGAGTGGCCACAACAAACGTGTGTGGGACAGTGAAGTGAGGATTGTGTCGCCATTTTGAGGTGCTCCGGCCATCACCCCGGTGGTGTGGCTTACACGGCACAACATGAGGTCAGGTGGAAAGACTTTTCACATTTGTTGAGGAGTATGAGTGGAACCACCGCAAGGGCGCGAGCCAGGGGGGTCCCCAGAAGAGGCGCTGAGCTAGGACGACCCTGATCGGTGATTGCAAGTGGTGACAGCTATACCGCAGATCACAGGAGGATACGTGGACACAATAATCATACAGCGCAGTGTACATCAGGAAGACCCCTATAACCTCAAGTGCAGACAGAGCTCAGGTGATATCTGGCCAGACCGAAGGACCACGCATCGCAAAACGCAGGGTGGTCAAGATGGGGGAAACTGGACACGCGGCAACCAAGATTGACCTTTGGCAAAAAGACTGCCAAAGGTACTGAGACAGAAACTGGTCATCAAGATCATATGGCAGAACATACTGTGCCACAGACACCGTCCGTAGAAATTAGAGAAATGTTCAAAGACCTCAAAACCATCTTACAGGATCTTGGTGCCAAGATGGACTCCCTGGCTGACAGATAGGACAGGATCACGCAGAGAATGGACAAACAAGAGGGCAGGGTAAGCGTATTAGAGGCAAGGGTCACGGAAACAGAAGAAGGGCAGATGGAAATGGATAAGAAGATACGCAACATGGACGGCGTTCTGTACGCGATACAACAAAAGAACGAGGATTTGGAAGCTAGGTCGAGGCGTAACAACGTAGGCATCACAGGAATTGCAGAATCGACCGATATCCAAAACATGGAGAAGTACGTTGAAACTATGATGATGGACCTGTTCGGACAAGATTTGTCAACTATGTTTCTCATCGAACGAGCGCACCGCACCGCACATTGGGACCGCGACCGAGGCCGGGCGCCCCCACAAGACCCATACTGGCACGAGTGCTGAATTACAGAGACCGGCACACTATCCTACGCAAAGCAAGGGAGAGAGGCGACATACAATATAATGGGAACAACATTGCGATATACCCGGACTTCACGCTCCAGGTTCAGGCGGCTCGGAGGGAATTCATACCGGCGAAAAAAATATTTCAACAAATTGGGACAAGTTATTCTCTGATTTATCCCGCCAAGCTGAGAGTTCAAGGGCCAGGTAGGCCTACTTTTTTCATGGACGGAAAAGTGGCGCTGACGTATGCCAAGCAACTAGCCAAGGAACACAATCAGCAAGCAGGGACTGGAGACACGCAGTCTGAAGCTCGCCTGAGCGATAATGATTGAGAAGGGACCAATTGGACACAGGCCACTTAGATAAGTACCATGGTCTGAATGTTGTATGAAACTGTTTTGCCACTATAGTGTGGGAATTGGGAGCGCCTATTGTACTCTGGTAATGGGCGGAATAGGTCTAGTAGTTACAATTCTCTCTAAAGTTTGCAGATCACATGTGGTAAGATGTATCTTTATCGTTATCTCAACTGCAGAGACGCATTCAATGCTCGGCCACCCTGTCTAAAGTACAGGGGAGTATTGCCGGTAAACTCATGCACCCCACTGGTATGATTCCCGTGAGCTCACGACTGTGGACTGTTTGTTTGAAGATGGGGGAAGGGCGGGAGGGTAGTCCACAAACAGTTTGGGGGGGTTGGTGTGGGGGAAGGGGGGGAGGGAATCGTTTCATGTTATTGTGTATCGATGCTGACGGCCCATTTTAGTGTCATAGTTCCTTAGTGTGGCAGAGTTGAAATGTTTATCTTGGAATGTGGAGGGTCTTAATGACCGCAGAAAGGTCAGACTGGTACACTCATACCTTATACGGAATGGTATACACATCTGCTTACTGCAGGAAACCCATTTAATGAGTACGGCAGTTAGCGCACTTAAACACACAAGGTGGGGGGAGGTAGTAGAAGCAGGATTCTCAAACTATTCTAGAGGAGTGGCGATTTTAATCCGCAGAGGGCTACAATGGCAGACACACCACAAATACATAGATGGGGAGGGGAGATACATCATACTTCAAGGCACCCTCTATAATAAGCCAGTAGTGATCATCAATACATATGGACCAAACATTGACAACCCCAAATTCTTTCAAAGCATAGGACAGGAAATTCGGCTACTAGGCGATGCGGCTGTCCTTTGGGGAGGGTACTTTAACGTTGTCCTTTCCATAGAGGCGGACAGACAGGGAGCACCACAGGACCACCACCCAAGAGCGACAGCTATATTGTTAGAACTGTTCAGCTGGCGTTTCCCGACGGGTGCATTACTGGACCAGGTCTTCCGAGAAGAATTGAGAAACAAGGTGACAGAGTATTTCAAATTAAATGCGGGGACCTGGAGTATTATGGGAGTCATTTAAAGTAGTCGTTAGAATAAATTGCATGGCGTTGAAAACCCGGGTGCTCAGAGATTTACGCAACACATTATGCAGATTGGAACGAGAAATAGGTGCACTGGAGTGATCGATGCAACAGGCCCCATCTCATGCAACCATGGCCCAGCTGCATTCGAAGTTCACAGAGTATCAGTCGGAGGCCGACCGTGAACGGTTTATATGTCTAAATATGCACAAGCAAGGAGGTATGGGGAGGGGGAAAGAGCCATGAAAACCTTGGCTGGTTTGCTCAGATCTCCGAGGGGAACTAATTATATTATTGAACTACAGAACGAAAGTGGTGAGTTGGTGAGGACCCCCACCGATATTCTACACAAAATGACCCACTTCTATAAGAAATTGTACACCTCCCAGGCGAACCCAGCACAGACGGACATTGAAGATTATATGGACACAGTAGCTTTAGCATGGTTTAGTAGGGGTGCCCGGGAATACATGGACCTGCCATAACAATTGAAGACGTGAAGCAGGTGATAAGTGGCATGCCGGCGGACAAATCCCCAGGTGCGGACGGACTAACATCAGCCTTTTACAAGGAGTACGCCGATATACTAGCGCCATACCTCTTGCAGGTTTATCTGAAGGCTATGGATACAGGCATACTGCCCCCTAACCTTAGAGAAGCCACCATTATAGCGCTACTGAAGCCTGACAAAGATCTCACCAAGCCAGACTCCTATAGACCGCTGTCGCTAATCAATCTAGACACCAAAATATATGCCAAGTTACTGGCCAACAGACTGCAGCCAATGCTGCCGCAGATTGCATTGCCAGATCAGTCCGATTGTATCCTGGGTAGGTCGTCAGCGCATAACTTGTGGACTATATTCGGAACATTGCACTATCTTGCCCCCCATGTGCAGGCGGTGGCTGCCTTATTGGATGCTACGAAGGCATTCGACTCATTGGAGGGGAAATACCTTTTCACTTTATTGCACCGACTGGGTTTCAGCCCTCTATTCCTGCAACAGATATGAATAATCTATAACACCCCAATGGTGAGAGTGAGGATAAATGGACAAGTGTCAGATCCTTTCACAGTAACTAGAGGCACAGGGCAGGGGTGTCCCTTATCCCCGTTGCTATTTGCAATTGCCACTGAACCTCTGGCAGCCAGACTTGGTCAGCATCATACTAGGCGGAGTAAAGGCTTTACATCACGTGGATTGCTAATATCCATCTATGCCGATGATACGACAATATACCTGGTAAACCCGAGTGACAACTTTGATATACTGATGAGGGAAATGTTGCGCTTTGGTGGATTGACAGGCATTCAGATTAATTGGGAGAAATCAACAATGATACCACTTACTGATGGCACAACCCAGTGTGAAACGGAATTCCCAATAAAGTGGGTTGAAACTGCTACGAGATATCTAGGCATCTGGATAAGTAGGTCGATGCAGTAACTCTGGCTAGCGAATTATGGGAGAGTGATGAACTGGATTGAGAATAAAGTCCAATGTTGGAAAAAGCTCCCACTGTCACTGACAGGCCGCATAGCAGTCACAAAGATGGTGATACTTCCAAAACTCCTGTATCTGTTCGTCAATATACCGATGCCGCTAAATGTACATTTATTTAAACGCTTACGCACCAATTGTAATAGAACTGGTGTGGGCGGGCAAGCAACCCCGGTCTCTTGGAACCTCTTGACGCTGCCGTTTACTCAGGGAGGCCTGGCTGCCCTGGAGTTTGAGCTTTACGCATTCAGCGCGCAGGCACAATACCTGTACTATTGGCCCCACCCCACGCCTTACCAACCACATGTAGTGATAAAAATGGACAGAGTAGCGCCCACTCCACTGAACACTGCAGTGCATTAACACCTTGGCTGCTCGAGATATTCTTCCCCTGTGCTGGACCACAATAGAAACGGGTGTGGTCATGACGAGCTGAGCTCGTCATGAGCACCGAAGAGGTTAACCTTATAAGAGACCACACATGGAAATTGACACGGTCGAAACGACAAGATGGGCGTGGAGGAAAATAGCTAAAAGAGCAGGACATAGCGAACTCCATGCCGCTTCGATGCCGCTGGGTGGTAACCCGCTTCTGGCGCCGCTCACTGACCGGGCCAGGACTCTGAGGGCCAAAACACACAACCTGACGAGAGGCTGTGACCGATATCCTGAGGACACATTCTGGCCTGGCAGTGAAGACCGGTGACACAGTTTTGGGATGAAGTGGGCAGACACATAGGGGATATCACAGAGGTCCGGATAGTTCTCACTCCACTGATGGCATTGATGGGGTTTGTACTAGAGGTACCGAAAAAAGTTAGCATAAACTAACAGCTATGCAACTACTGATGGCAAAAGGACAGGTAGCCATACACTGGAAAAAACCTATTATTATTATTATTATTATTATTATTATTATTATTAAATTACACTTGTATAGCGCTATCTACCCGGAGGCCTCGTAGCGCTCAATCCTATCCCCCCTACAATTGCGGGATGGCTGCAGGCGGTGACATATTGTCGAGATCAATTGACCAATTACTGGGAATTAATGCCGGTGAGATCTAGGCCTGTGTATATATTGGAACCTTTCGTACGATGGCTAGGTACTGGAGGTGCTGATCTACAGAGCAGCGACTGAACTGTGCCTGGGTGAGAAGCGAGGTAGTTGGGACTTCGTGCGGAATGTCCGGAATGGGTACCGATCCCCCTAATGGAATTAATATAAGTCACGATAGGGACGGACATGTTAGCAGCCGGCAAAACACAAAGGATAAATAATCAACAGTCATGCATCACGATACTGTTACAAAGGGCTAGGCTAGTAGGGAGGGGAGGGAGGGACGTTCAGGATATAGTATTTGGGTTTGAATAAATTCTGATATTAAATTGAAGACTGCCTACAAAGTTCAGTAATGTTGTATGTTTCACTGCATTGTGAGGATACATTGCCGCCGGGCCTCAGAGATGTTGGCACAGAGGCTGTGTTCTTTAACTTGAACTATTGCCCACCATGCTGCCGGCCTCTGCGGTTGTAGGCACTAAGCTGTGTAAGGGGTATAAGAATTAATAAAACTTGTTTAAAAAACAAAGAATACAAAACACATAATGCAAAGTGAGGCATTAGGGTACAGGAACAACAAAAAAACGTTGAGTTAGGTCGCGGTCAGCGTGCATTCCTAGAAAGTCGGGAAGGCCCCTTATTGATGTAGGATTTAATGGTAAGGGGGTGTTTGGTCTCCGCAATACCTTGGACTATGGGTAGGTGAGTTTTGCCATGAGGAACGCTTTCACTTCCTTTTTGAATGAAACGGTAGAGGCATTTAGTCTGGTTTCTGGAGGAAGTGAGTTCCAAATCCTGGGCGCCATTCCAGAGAAGGTTTGTTTATGTTTTCTTCCTGTTGAATCTTTGGGGTTTCGGTAGCAGGTTTTCAGGTCTCCCTTTTCTTTGCGGCAGTTCCAGAACGTCTCATCCTCCCCTGAGGCCTAGTGTATATAATCGCACAGGGGTCCAGAAGGCCTTGTGGAGTAGCCAGAATTTTGTTTGTGATAGAACCGGGGTGATTTTGTTATGTGAGGGAGAAGACCATAGCCTAGCAATTTGTTGCTCATTAAGTGCGATCCTGCCTTGTTTTAACCAATAGTTAGTTGTTTTGTCATTAAGTTTGGTGAAGTTTGGGCGCAGACGTTTATAGAGGTGTGATACCTGATGGCCTAGCATGTTGGTCTTCGACAAGTATTGTGGGATTGATGGTTGGGCACGTGAGAGAGTGGCTTTGGATAGGGCTATTTCGATTTTCAGGAAGTTGTAGAATTCAATGTCTGCTAGGTTATATCTAGCTTTCAGAACGGAAAACGTGGCGGGGTCTCCTCCTTCCTCTAGCTGTGCTGGGTAGGAAATACCTTTCTCTATCCATGTGTCGAGGGCTAGGGGTTTCCCCTTGTATCTGATCTTGCTATTAGCCCAGAGTGAGTCCCATTTCGAGTCCTTTATGCTGATCTCCATTTTATAGTCCATTTTTAGAAGGGCAATTTTTGTGTTTTTAAAAATGGGGTTGGAGGAGTGGGGATGTTTATTGGCTGTTAACAGTGCCATTGGGTTTAAATTGTTCAGTATGGCTCTCTCGACTTGTAGCCATACCAGTGTGTACCCACAATGGGGCGAGATCCAGCAGGCCCCTTGTTTTGCTAGGAATGCAGTCTGAAAGGTTTGAAAGTCTGCTAGATTTACCCATCCCAATTTTTTCCAATAGTCTTAGTTTTTTAATGCTAATACGTGCCCTCCTCCCCGCCATAGGAATACGGTAATCAAGTTATCAGCTTTACGGTGGAAGTCATCTGTGAGCAGGAGGGGAAGCTTGCTGATCAGATAGTTGATCATTGGGGTGCTACCCTTCAATTCTATCAATGGGTTAGCTCGGCAGCCACAGCATTGGTTCAAACCAAAAAACGCTCCCGTAATCGGCAAACCCCCTCGGCCCCATGGTACTCTGAGGTGCTACGCACCCAGAAACAACTATGCAGGCATAAAGAGAGACTATGGCGGAAAAACTACACAGATGAAACCAAACTTAGTTATAAGGAGTCAGTTGCCATTTACAAAACCATGATTGCTGAGGCAAAGAAAAAATACTACTGTGATAGGATAGAATCAGCCAAAAACTCTAATAAAACTCTCTACGAGACAACTAAACAACTAGCTGGTCTGTCCGTCGATCTTGCCCCTCCTCCCTCCCAGTCGCTCTGTGACGCTCTGTCTAACTTTTTCTTTAGCAAAGTTGACGATATTTACAGGGTTTTCTCCAACATTTCCTCCACCCCCCCGGCAGCCACTATTTCCCACCAGAGTCATACCTTCTCTCAGTTTCATGAGGTCACCTGTTTACAGGTACAGAATACAGTGTCATCTATTAAATCAGGATCAGCCTTAGATCCTTGTCCCCTGAAGGTGCTACGACCAATTATGAAAACAGTCATCCCTGCCATAACTGAAATTTGCAATTCTATGTTCTGTTCCGGCATCTTCCCAGAGACACTGAAAAAGACCTTAATTAAACCTCTCCTTAAGAAGCCCACCCTCGATAAGGAAGAGCTGAAAAACTATCGTCCTATCGCCAGCCTCCCATTGATGGCCAAAATAGCTGAGAAAATAATGAACCTCCAACTCTCGTCCTTCATTGAGGAACATAAACTCCTGGACGAATCCCAGTTCGGGTTCCGCCAATTCCATGGCACGGAGACCGCTCTGATCAAAGCGGCGGATGATATAAGATCCATCCGGGATGCCGGAGGTACAGCTGTTCTCATCTTGCTGGACCTATCGGCTGCCTTTGACACGGTCGACCACACCATCTTGGTCGACCGTGTCGAGAGCATTGGGATTCAAGGCAAGGCTAGGAGTCTCCTTGCCTCCTTTCTGGCAAACAGATCCCAGGTCGTTACCATTGGACCTTTTGAATCCTCTCCCCTGTCTCTGCCATGTGGAGTTCCCCAAGGCTCATCCCTTAGTCCGACACTTTTTAACATCTATGTGTCGGACCTTGCCAAAGTCATCAGGGCACATGGGATGAGCCTGACCTCCTACGCAGATGATACTCAATTGGTCCTCGCAGTTAAAAATGACGGTCCCAAAATAGCATACGCCTTTAACCAAGGCATGTTGGCTATCGGAAGTTGGATGGCTAAAAATTGCCTGAAATTGAACTCTGACAAGTCAGAGGTGGTAATTTTTGGTAACTTATCTCCGCAATGGTCCCCCCTTTGGTGGCCATCATCTATGGGCCAACCCCCGGATCCAACAAAAAAAGTGAGGAATTTGGGAGTCCTTTTCGACGACCATCTAAATTTTATGCCACATGCCAACCAAATTGCTTCCTCAGCCTTCCATAAGCTGCGGCTTATAAAAAAAATTCTGCCTTTCCTGCCAGTAAATGCCGGCAAAACACTGGTTAGTTCCCTTGTTTTGTCGACCCTAGATTACTGCAATGCACTGTTCCTGGGTGCCCAGGAGAGAGTGCTCTGGAAAATGCAATCCACTCAGAATGCTGCTGCCAGGCTTTTAGGGCGTATTCCCAAACATCACTCGGCTGCATCCACTATAAGACAGTTGCACTGGTTGCCAGTGAGAAAAAGAGTCATGTTTAAGTCCCTCTGCCTGGTTTACAAGGCTCTGAAAAACGTGGGACCGGCGTTCTTTGTCCAAAACCTTATTCCTTACCGTCCCTCAAGAATGCTACGCTCATCCTCCCAGCATGACTTAGTGGTACCCCGAACCAAACTCGTTTCTTGGGGGGACAGAAGGTTCATGGTAGCTGCACCCAAATTATGGAACACCCTCCCAGAATCGATCAGAACTAGCCCCTCCCTCTGGACATTCCGCAAGCAACTGAAAACGTGGCTCTTTAACCAATGAACCCTGTCCGATGAGGCTTAACACACTGCAGTAACTTCAGCGCCGAGATGCCCAAGGGCCTTCGTTCGCGCTTTATAAATGTTTTTATAAATAAATAAAATAAAATCATCATTTTGATAATTTTGACTCTCCCCCACCAAGTTATAAAATTCGGGGACCAGGCCTCCAAGAGTTTCTTGATTTTTCCTAGCAGGGATTTCTCATTGTGGGCGAGTGTGCTCATGAGGTTGTTACCAAAGTGAATGCCTAGATATTTAATAAACCCTGTTTGCCATGCCAGTTCTGAACCCCCTAGGGTATCCCTAGTGCAGTGGATGTTGAGGGGCTTACATTCTGATTTGTCCCTGTTGAGCTTATATCCTGAGTGGCTTGAGTATATCTCTATGGTGTCTATCAGGGCCTCAATTGAGGTATTGGGTTGCTCCGCTACAATCAGGTAGTCGTCTGTGTATACGGTCAGTTTCATTTCAATGTCTATGATAATGACCCCTTTTATTTTTGCATTTGCTTTGATGTCGCTGATTAGGGGTTCTAATGCTGAGTGAGGGAGACAGCGGACATCCCTGTCTAGTGCCCCGTTTTAGTGAAAATGGTTCGGAGAGTGCCCCATTAACGACAATGCGTGCCCTTGGGCCCACGTACAGCGCCATCAACATCCGCATGTATCCTTCCCCTAAGTTTAAGGATTTCATGCACTGCTCCAGGAAGGCCCATGATACTCTATTGAAGGCCTTCTCTGCATCTGGGGTGATGGCTACTGCTGCCTCTGTCCTCTTTGCTGTGTGCTCTAATATTTGGCAGAGGAGTCTGGTGTTATCGTTGGACATACAGGTTTTCAGGAAACATACTTGGGAATTGCTTATTAGGTTGGGTAGGACGGGATTTAGTCTGGTTGCTAAGATATTTGCATATATTTTACCGTCCACATTAATTAAAGATATGGGCCTATAGTTCTTGGGTAGCATCTGATCCCTACCCTCTTTTGGGATTACTATTATGTTTGCTTCGGACATGGATGGCGATTCCAGCCCATTCTCCGAACAGTGATTGAACACCTTCTTCATGGTAGGTTTTAGTTGCTCTAAAAAAGCCATGTAAAAGGTGGCCGTGTACCCATCCGGGCCTGGTGCCTTGTTGTCTTTCATAGACTTGATTGCTATTTCAATGTCTGCGCTGCTAATTTCTTGCCCTAATCTTTGCGCTTCTACACTGGTTAACTGCGGGAGGCCAAGCCTGTTGAAGTAATATCTGCACACCCCCAGATCCAAGATCTGGTCGTTTTTATAGAGCTCCTGGTAAAACTCTTGAAAGGTCTTTAGAATGTCATTGTGTTTTTTGTGGATTTTGTTGTGTGGGTCTGTAATGGATGAGATGGTGACATGGTTACGCTTATGTTTCAGGTAGGAGGCTAGTAGTCTCCCCGCTTTGTTTGCTTCGCAAAGGTTAATGGCTTTGTATTTGTTAAACCAAAGTCCTGCTCTCTCACTCAGGATCTTATTATATTCGTACTTTTTTCTAGTTAGTTCAGTTAGGACTTTGTTATCGTGGGTGGCACTGGTATGTGCTGCTTCTAGGCTTTTGATGTCCTGCTCGAGCTTAGTTGTAAGTTTGCGTTTTTGTTTAGCTTGACTTTAATTTCGATTATTGTGCCCCTGATGGTAGCCTTCAGTGCGTCCCATAGTGTATTGGTGCTAATCCCTGGTAAGTCATTATGTCTAAGGTAATCCCTTGTTGCCTCCTCTATTTTTTTGTTTATTCATGGGGTAAGCTAGGACATTGGAGTTAAACCACCACCTCCGAGGGATATCTTCGTTGTGGCTCCCACTCAGTTTTAGACTTATACAGGAGGGATCTGACACTAACCTGGGGGCTATGTCAGAATGTTCTATTAGGTGTGTGTGAGGGATTGTGATTAATATGTAGTCTATTACAGGGAGAGGCCTGTTAGAGCTCTCCCTAGAGGGAGGACTAGGGCTGCGAGCTACCAGTCGAGCAGCATTCGAGTCCAGCGATAGCATTGTGATTTTAGATCGTGTTTTTGTGACTGTAACGATTTTAACCTGAGGGGGGCTTTTTATTCCTAGAATTAAATGGGAATTGTTTTTTGAGGCACTCTGACACCTCTACACACGCTACTTCGTCGCTGACAGCCTCGCCCAGCCGCTCTTTACTCCCGGTTGAGGCGGCGGCGGGCGCCATCTTGGGTGTGGGCAGGGGCTGCGCTCTAGTCGCGCCGGCCTCCCGCCCTCCCAGACTATTTTAACAGGGTTTCTTAGCTGCTCGCTGCCTGTTAGAGCTCTCCCTAGAGGGAGGACTAGGGCTGCGAGCTACCAGTCGAGCAGCATTCGAGTCCAGTGATAGCATTGTGATTTTAGATCGTGTTTTTGTGACTGTAACGATTTTAACCTGAGGGGGGCTTTTTATTCCTAGAATTAAATGGGAATTGTTTTTTGAGGCACTCTGACACCTCTACACACTCTACTTCATCGCTGACAGCCTCGCCCAGCCGCTCTTTACTCCCGGTTGAGGCGGCGGCGGGCGCCATCTTGGGTGTGGGCAGGGGCTGCGCTCTAGTCGCGCCGGCCTCCCGCCCTCCCAGACTATTTTAACAGGGTTTCTTAGCTGCTCGCTGCCTGTTAGAGCTCTCCCTAGAGGGAGGACTAGGGCTGCGAGCTACCAGTCGAGCAGCATTCGAGTCCAGCGATAGCATTGTGATTTTAGATCGTGTTTTTGTGACTGTAACGATTTTAACCTGAGGGGGGCTTTTTATTCCTAGAATTAAATGGTAATTGTTTTTTGAGGCACTCTGACACCTCTACACACGCTACTTCGTCGCTGACAGCCTCGCCCAGCCGCTCTTTACTCCCGGTTGAGGCGGCGGCGGGCGCCATCTTGGGTGTGGGCAGGGGCTGCGCTCTAGTCGCGCCGGCCTCCCGCCCTCCCAGACTATTTTAACAGGGTTTCTTAGCTGCTCGCTGCCTGTTAGAGCTCTCCCTAGAGGGAGGACTAGGGCTGCGAGCTACCAGTCGAGCAGCATTCGAGTCCAGCGATAGCATTGTGATTTTAGATCGTGTTTTTGTGACTGTAACGATTTTAACCTGAGGGGGGCTTTTTATTCCTAGAATTAAATGGGAATTGTTTTTTGAGGCACTCTGACACCTCTACACACGCTACTTCGTCGCTGACAGCCTCGCCCAGCCGCTCTTTACTCCCGGTTGAGGCGGCGGCGGGCGCCATCTTGGGTGTGGGCAGGGGCTGCGCTCTAGTCGCGCCGGCCTCCCACCCTCCTCATCACCTATAAAATGTGCGTAGGGTTCAGACGGCGCAGCGGGCTGGCGCAGCGGGCACGCCGGACGCGCGCCGAAGCCGCGCCTAAGCCAAGCCCGTCCGCGACCGACCCGGGCCAGGGGCCCAAACCCCTACATCTCACGCGTGCCACAGACAGTCCTACACAAGTAAGAGGCTGAGAGATCTTTGCCCCGCTCTACCTACCCTATGCCGTCACACGATGGAGCCTCTGGACCTAGGTCCATGCCCTCACTGTTCATTTAGAGGAAGTTGTTTAGCGCCCGTTGTCCTTGACTCTGAAGCGATTCTTGTTAAAGGGGGTCTTTTAAACTGTAGATCCATCAGCAAACACACTCTCCAGCTGTGGGATCTCTTATTGGATGAGGACATGCAGATATTGTTCTTAACTGAAACATGGTTAGGAGAACACTCTGATCCAGATATAGTGGACACTATCCCACCAGGCTACACCCTCAACAGACTTGATAGGATAAAAGGAAGGGGAGGTGGTATTGCCATTATCGTCAAACACCCTTTTGAGTGTGTTCTAAAGCCAGTAAAAAATGATGACAGCGAAGCAGGTGAATTTAGTATTAAATTGACTCAACACGAGGCTATCTCGGGCATCCTAATATACAGACCTCCTGGCTCCCTGGGCAACTTCCTAAGTAGTTTATTAGAAGGGGTTGCTCAGACCGCAATTAAACACAATAAGGTTTTGGTGCTGGGTGACTTGAACCTACACCTAGAGGATCCCGTACAGAAGGAGGCAGAGGATGTTCGCCTTGTTCTACAAGAATTACAGCTCAACCTGCTAAGTGTCGCAGCTACACATCAGAGGGGTCACTGTTTGGACCCTATCTTCGCCAGTTGGGATATGATAAAAATACTTACCCCTTGTCAGCTCCCCTGGACCGACCACTTCCTGGTCCCTTTTCAGTGTTTTTACCAGCCTGCTAGGACTTTTGACAATGGAATGGGAAACATTATGAAACGCAAATGGAGACAATACTCTAAAGAAAACTTTATAGGTGCCATCCAGAAAGCACAACCATTATGTGCCACGGACAGTGATCAGGCGAACAAGGAATTTAATCTACTTGTAACTGCCACCTTGGATGAGCTAGCTCCCATGAGCAAGGGTAAAGCTAGAGAAGGCAGACAACGTACTGCCCCATGGTTCACTACTGAACTCCAGCAAATCAAATCTAACTGTAAAAAACTTGAAAGGAGATGGAGAAGGAACCCGAGTGAACTAGCAAAAAACAGTTATAGCTCAGCACACCGGAGCTACCAGTATGCGGTGCGTAGAGCTAAAGCCAAATACTTTCAGACACGCATTGAGGCTGCCGAGAGCTCCTCGCGCGAACTGTTCAAAATATATAAAGAAATATCTTTAGTCTCTACCTTTAACACCCCCACAAAGACCTCCAAGGAGGGATGCAATAGAGTCGCCGACTTTTTCTCTAGCAAAGTTAAAAAGATTTATGCTTCCTTCTCTCAACAACCTGATAAGGGCATAGATTTTATAGCAGGCAGCTCACCGGCAGCCCCTGATTCCTCATTACTTACTTTCGAGGTCCCCGCAGCTGACAAGCTAATAAAGATCTGTCGAAGTGTGAAGTCCGGTTCCCCCAACGATCCGGCTCCGGCCTGGGTCATCTCAGAGGGCCTGATAGCCCTGGAACCTCACATCAGACACGTTCTACAAACCTCCTTTTCCACTCAACAAGTCCCTATGGAGTGGAAGAAGGCCATAGTACTGCCAATAAGGAAAAAACCGAATGTAAGCATGGAGGTGCTGGAAAATCTTAGACCTATTTCCTTATTGCCGTACGTGGCGAAGGTGGCTGAGAAGGTGGTTAACGCTCAGCTTACGGAGCACCTGGAGAAATGGAATCTACTCCATCCCTCACAATCAGGTTTTAGGGCGGGCTACTCCACGGAGACGGCTCTCCTACGAGCCACTGAGACCTTAAGAGCTGGGGCAGATGCAGGTCATACAATGGCCTTGATCATGCTCGACCTAAGCGCGGCTTTTGACATCTTGCTACGGTGTCTGAGCGAAGCCGGGGTCGTAGGTCCTGCGCTGTGCTGGCTACAATCGTTTCTTACGGAAAGATGCTTCCAGGTACAGCAAGGGACATGCCGCTCAGTTGAGATGTCACTAGACCAGGGAGTGCCTCAGGGCTCAGCTTTGAGCCCTACTCTTTTTAATCTATACATGGCCTCCCTGGCGAAAGTTGTACATTCATTTGGGGTGGAATTGGTGTCGTACGCCGACGACACCCAGCTGCTGATCTCCCTATCGCAGAACACCTCCAACACCCCCAACAACTTTAAATCCTGTATGCAGGCACTAGCAGAGTGGATGGATGCCCATTGCTTAAAACTCAATGGCTCTAAAACAGAGGTGCTGGTGGTAGGGGGTAAAAGCGAAAACTGGTCGGCCGAGTGGTGGCCTTCATGTCTGGGCCCTACCCCCATACCATGTCAGGAGGCTAAGAATTTAGGAATCTGGATGAACCCCTCTCTTTCATATAATGGCCACATAAGGCGTCTTGTGGGCAAATGTTTTGGAGTACTAAAGACCCTAAATAAAACTTTAGACCTCCTTCCCTTAGCAGCCAGAAGGACACTAACTCAGGCACTGGTGACCTCGCGGTTAGATTATGGAAACATTCTGTTCCTTGGGGCAACCCAGGGCAGCATAGGCCGCCTACAAGTCATACAGAACTCCGCCGCCAGACTGGTGTTAAGAAGACCCAGGAGAGCTAACTCGAAAAAGGCGCTGGACGTGCTTCATTGGCTGCCTGTGAAGAAGCGTGTGCTGTTTAAGTGCCTCCTCTTCTGTCACCGAATTGTCTGGGACAGGTCGCCCGCATACCTAAAGGATCTAGTCAGCCGATATGAACCAACTAGGACCCTCCGTTCGGAGGGTGCCGGACTGCTGACAGTCCCCAGGATTAGGAAGGCTAGAATGGGTGGACGCTCTTTTGCGCTCCAAGCAGCTCAACAATGGAACATACTTCCCCCTGCTCTGAGATTGGAGAGCAGTGAATCGCGGTTTAGGGCCATGCTTAAAACACATTTATACATTGCGTAGATCCTAGGCTCTCTCACTGTTCACTGATAGCTTCAGCGCGGGGACACGCCGCGATGGCGTTACTGAGCGCTTTATAAGCTCTTTATTATTATTCTGCTATACGAGTTGTGCGGGTTAGAATACAATGTGAAGTCTCTAGTGTCCGGGTACTGGTTCGCCATGGGTCCTTGAGGTTGAATTTGGAGCAAATGTTCTTTAGCGTAGTGTTTGCATTTGTAGGGTAATATGGGCATGATGACTGTCTAGCCAATATATGATCTAGAGGCATATTGAAGTCACCCGCCATCACCGTAAGGTCACTCATCGAGAGGCTGTCAAGCCTGTGCGACACCCCGTCCCAGAAGGTGGGGTAGTCTATGTTTGAGCCGTAAATGTTAACTACATGTATAAGCTCCTCCCCTTCTCAGGTGTGTTATCAAAAGTCTCCCCGCGTCATCGTGGTATAGGAGATAACCATCAATAAGTGCACATGACAACTGGAAATCAGTCAGAATAAACATATCCACACAATAGTGTTATATTCACAGTTTATGCTGGCATTTTATAATTGTGCATAATACAGACAGTGCAAAGTGAACATACACAGGTGTTCCAAAGAGAAAGACCACAAGAGGAGTGAGGGAGACAGCACCATGGAAAAGAAAGAATAAACAGACCCACGACGACCGTGATAAAACGAAGGAACAACCAGCATATTCAAATGATGCATCCCACCCAAAATGAGGGTGCCCGGTAATCATCCATATGTAGTACGTGCAATCTACCAAAGTAATCCTCTGTAAACCAATTCCGATGCTTAATCTAAAGGTTCCATGTTGGGTCCTATAGTGAAAAGCTATTTAAACTCGCGGGTTCATCACTGACATAAGCAACTTGTATTGAAACAGACATAGGACTTTAATGATGAGCAGCATCTTAGAATAGGCAAAATGCTGTTTGCAAATGCACTCCTAATCTAACCTGTCACATCTCACAAGTTGGCACTCATCGCAAAACTTAAAGCTGTGTTCTGTGATGATCCAATGATCACTCAATACTCACTCTGCAAAAAAAAATTAGAAATAGCGAGATAAAAAATAGTCCAAAAGTATAAAGCGCCCTATATGACAAATGTGAATCATACTGACGACAGCCGTAAAAAATAATAAACTCCTACCTCCCACTCACAAAGACTCCCTAACACAAACACCAGGCTGCCGCTAATAATCTAAATATTGCCATGACTAAACACATCATGCTAATCATAAACACTGCGCAATGCTACTGGAACTACACTCCGCTGTGTCAAACAGATGATAGTATAAACGGATCTAAGAACTGCACCGTGGCTAAGAACACTACAGGAACCTGTTTGTCCTGTCAATGGATGACGATATGTAATAGTCATCAAAGATGAATTCCTCAAGGAGTTGCATGCTCAAGAAGAAATAATAAAACAAGGTGAATTGGCCTTAGAATAAAACTCACAACAACTTAGAAAAACACCCTTGAGACACACCTGAGATGTAAAAAATATTAAACTGGTGAAGTAAATTAGAGAGAATTAAATTTCAGTTCAATTTGCCATGTGTAAGTCATATCTCACAATCTGAATATGAATTGCAATTTGTACCATCTGAAGAAAACATCCACACGTCAACATGACGCTTTAGAGAAAACACTGCATTTCCAGGTTATCATTAAGATCATCTGGTATCATTGTCTGCATTGTCTTGATCCACCACACTTCCCGTTCAGATAATAACCTAGCATTATCACAACCTGTTTTACTGGGTAACAATTCCAGAATTTTGAACCTTAATATCGAGTGTTTGTGTTCTAACCAGTGAGATACCAAATGTGATTTGGTGTTACGTGTTCAGATGGTACTTTTGTGTTCTGAAATACGCACTTTGATTTTGCGTGTGGTTTTACCAACGTATAAAAGGCCACAAGGACATTTAATACAGTAAACAACCATTGCTGAGTTGCAGTCTCCATTGTATCTCAACTTGATTGTCTTACCCGAGTGCGGATGGTTAATTGTATCCCCCGTTATTGCGATATTACAATTAACACAGTTGTAGCATTTGCACATACCAGTATTTATTTATTTTATTTATTTGAAAGTTTTATATAGTGCGAACAAGACCCTAACGGGTATCAGAGCGCTTCCCAATAAATGTGTTATAGGTATAACAAAACAATAAAAATAAGCAGGACCGTAAGAATACAATCAAAAAGCTTAATAAAAGAACAGAGCACAGATCACACATTGTGGATATATCGGAGCGCATTACAATAAATGTGTATAGGCATATCAAGACAATCAAAAAAAGCAGGACCGTAAAAATAAAGTCAAAAAGCTTAAAAAGTGAACCCAAGGGAGATCCAACATTAAGGATAAACAGGACCATAGAGATTGGCAGCAAAGACAATCACAGATAGAAGGGCAAGTCAGATAAGGTGCAAGACCGGACCGGTCGGAATTGAAGGATGATGGTAGAACAAGATGATGAAAAAGTCACAATAAGTGAAATAAAGCTGAACATATAAAAGTTAAGCATTAGATTGGTAGGTAAGATACATGGAATTGGGGTTCTCCACTGTCAAGTCAATCAGTGTTTACGTAAATTTAGCCATAAGGATGCCTTTTACTTCCAGCTTGAAGGAGGAGGTGGAGAGGTTCCGTCTAATTTCTGGTGGCAGGGCATTCCATATCCTGGGTGCCATTCCTGAAAAGGAACAATTATAAGTTTTTTTCTTCTTGAATTTTTGTGGTTTCAGAAGGAAGTTTTCCGCACTTCTTGTTGATCTTCATCCTCCAGATATTGTGAGTTTTTGTGAGAGATAGCTGGGTGCACTATGATGTAGGGCCTTGTGCGTCATGCAAGCTATTTTCAGGTGGATTCTGGCTTCAAATGGCAGCCAGTTTAAAGCTTTTAGATCCGGGGAGATGTGGGCCCTTATTTTTAGAGCCAGTGATGAGTCTCGCCGCAGCGTTGGTGGAGGCTCTAAGAGGAGCTGTGGCGGTTTTGGGGAGACCGCATAACGAGACACTGCCATAGTCCAGCCGAGGTAGAACTAAGGCCTGAACCGCTAACTTGAAGTCGTTAGTGGGTAGGAAGGGCTTAAGCTTCCTTAGTGTGTTGATCTGAAAGTTTGCTCCTTTTGTTGCATTACTGATGTGCTTCTGCATATTGAGGTTACAGTCCAAGGTTATGCCCAGTGATTTCGCCAAGTCCACAATGGTTGGTTGAACATCGAGTGCTGTAAGGTGTTTTATCAAATTGTGCATAATGGGGACTTTGGCGGGAGGAGCAATGAGGAGGAATTCAGTTTTTAAGGCATTCAGTTTGAGGTGATTCACTGCCAGCCAGGTTTGGGTGGTCTTAAGAGTATTGTTGAGCAGAGTGATGTCGTCCAAGGTATTGATCTTAAGGTAGAGTTGGGTATCGTCTGCATACATGTGGAATTGCACGTTGGATGTTTGTAACAGATCGTCAAGAATTCTTTGAGGTTCCTACTTCTTGTATAGGCAAACAAAGGTTCTCTACAAAATAATCCATGGAAATCTGGTTCACATTACAGTAAGCCCCATCTCGATTTGATAATTGTTCCTCATGGCGGAAGTTTTTGTTGAATAGTTAGAGACAAAAAACAGACGTTGTTCGGTTGTCTTGGATTTAACTACAAGTAGGTCCTCATGTTTGAAAATTCATCAGTTTAGTTACCTAAGTTATGAGAGGCCAGAGAGGACGGGGGAGAAACAGACCTTTAATGGTCTTTAGCTGTGCCCTTCTGTCAGCGGTAAGGAGGACTGTAGAGGAAGAAGAAGATTTTCCGATCAGCCTGTGGGGTTAAGGATGGTTTAGTGGCACTCCGGTGCCAATACCAGACCTTTATTTGTCTGGTTATTCTTTTGGTCTCCACATTCCCTATAACTGACTGCCCATTAATTCATGACACTTCTTGTAAAAAGCATTTTATGATGTCAGTTCTGAATCTTCTTTTCTCTAGGCTCCTAACGTGGCCTCTAGTCCTAAGGTAGCCTCAGAAAAAAACACTTTATCTTGTCTGTGTTTCCTTGTAGGGGCCTAGAGAAGCAAAATAGACACTCTAGGTGTCTCATCCAGAACTGCGGATGATGTTTTCAAACCCCAGACCAGACTTCAGATCTGCTCTGCAAAACCAAACAAAATGCTCCAGGTCCAGACCTTTCATTGGGTGCAAAAGTTCCAAATGTGGTCCATGGAATTGAAATAAAAACTCCATTAGATGTGAGCTCTAAAACAGTAGGCAATTTTTCATATGTAGTCCCAAAACTAGGGTCAGGCCAGCCTCCAGGTTTGGCCTGCATAATACTTTAGATAAGGCTTCCCGATTCGGGCACAATGTTCTAGAAGTGACACTTCGAGCTACGGTCAGTGTTTCATACGCCCAGTCCAAATTTTACCCAGCCAGACTTACGATCTGTCCTCCAGGATTCAATATAATACTTCATAGCAGGCCACTAGAATTGGGTACAATATTATAGATGTGCAATTAATTCTAAATGTGGCGTACAGGATTGAAAACCATATTCTAAGTGTGGCCCACATAACTGCAGACAAGGTTCCATATGTCCTCACTTAACCAGGGACAATTCTCTAGATCTGGCATCCAGAACTGAGCATAATACTTCAGATGGGACCCTACAGATTTGGGCTCAATGTTCCAGATTTGGCCTCTTGAACAGGACATTGAATCCAGTTGTGCAAAACAACAGTTGATGGACAGAATGCAGAACAATGTCATACATTCACCCCAGTACAGAGATCTGGGCCTGAATCCATAGTTTTTTTGCACTCCACAACACCCCAGTTCAGACATGGCCATATGCAAATCAGCCTTGACCCTGTTCCTCATGGGAACAGTCCAGCCCGGACTGCCAAGCCATGTCTTTCCTGGACCGGAATCAAGCATCCTAGGAGCGGTTTCTGGCTATCAGCCGTCTTCAGCCAATATAGCTTGACTCCAGTGGTGTGGAGAGCATGGAACTCACGTCTGAGCATACCCATCCCCCTTGGGGTGACAAAATGCAAAACAACAGTTGATGGACAGAATGCAGAACAATGTCAAACATTCACCCCGTACAGAGATCTGGGCCTAAATCCATTGTTTTGTTGCACTCCACACCACCCCATTTCAGACATGGCCATATGCAAATCAGCCTTGACCCTGTGCATCATGGGAACAGTCCAGCCCGAACAGTCAAGCCATGTCCTTCCTGGACCGGAATCAAGCATCCTAGGAGCGGTTTCTGGCTATCAGCCGTCTTCAGCCAGGATAGCTTGACTCCAGTGGTGTGGAGAGCATGGAACTCACGTCTGAGCATACCCATCCCACTCGGGGTGACAAAATGCAAAACAACAGTTGATGGGCAGAATGCAGAACAATGTCAAACATTCACCCCCGTACAGAGATCTGGGCCTAAATCCATCGTTTTGTTGCACTCCACACCACCCCATTTCAGACATGGCCATATGCAAATCAGCCTTGACCCTGTGCATCATGGGAACAGTCCAGCCCGAACTGTAAAGCCATGTCTCTCCTGGACCGGAATCAAGCATCCTTGGACTGGTTTCTGGCTATCAGCCATCTTCAGCCAGGATAGCTTGACTCCAGTGGTGTGGAGAGCATGGGACTCACGTCTGAGCATACACATCCCACTGATAGCCAGAAACCGGTCCTAGGATGCTTGATTCCGGTCCAGGAAAGACATGGCTAGGCAGTTCGGGCTGGACTGTTCCCATGAGGCACAGGGTCAAGGCTGATTTGCATATGGCAATGTCTGAACTGGGGTGGTGTGGAGTGCAAAAAAACGATGGATTCTATACTGGGGTATACTGGGGTGAATGTATGACATTGTTCTGCATTCTGTCCAATGTCCAGGATAGATGGGGTCTAATTGACACATGGTGTGCACAGCACCCAGGGGAACGCGATTACTCCTGTTCCTCTGAGCTGCATGAATTGCACGTGAACGAGAACAGTCTCTGATTATAACCTGTTGTTGACATGGGCACGTGTTTGCTGCATTGGTTCCCGCACACTCCTAAAACAAAGGTAATGAGTAAATTCCTAGACCTGGGGTTGCTCCTAGCGAAGAGGGATATTACAGCACACTGGAAGTCAACGGGAGTGCCCAGCTATTCGCGGTGGAAGGCTGAACTAGTTAAATGGGCAGCAAGTGAAAGTACGGTTCGACTCCAGCAGGCTAGACCTACAGATAATGAGAAAGCGCTGGAATCTGCGAGGGCACGGGAGGCCTTGGTTCAGGTCCTGAGAGACCAAGAGGCGGAGGCAGGAACTACACAGCCTTGAAGGGGCAAAGGGGACCGCTCAGGGATATAGGAATAGAGGAAACCCCCAGTTCAAAGATGGTAGAAAACCGTTATGGCAAATTATATACAAGTTAGGATATGCGATATTGGAGTTATGATGCATAGAGTTGATGCGAAGGGATTGCTTTAGATTGTATGGAAGCTTGATGATTGAGACACACCGGGGGCGGTGCGTGGGATGGGAGGAGGGCGGGCAAAATATTAACTGTTATTGTAGTTAGGTTAGCGAGCAATGGTATATTGTTAATGTTAAGTCTCAGAATCCTGTCGGAGCGTTGCAAACTGTACGGGAATGGACTCATTGTGAGATAATCCGCTGTACGTGCGGGGAAAACGTATGGACTTAAATTGATAAATACGCTATGACAATTAAGTGTACAAGCACAGCTGCAATGCGCGTATTTAAGTACGTATACTATTGTGTTTATTGAATGTGGTGGTGTGTGTTGAACCAAAAGCAATAAAACGGTTTTTTTTTTTTTTTAAAATGAACAGCATGTAAAATAAGTTGCACTAACACTTCATACACGGACAAATCTCAGTCGGCAGGCACCACGTGCCAGGATGACGTAAAGCGGCAGGTGCAAGTGGGGAAAAAATAGCAGGAGCGATGATGGGGTGCAGCTTTGAGGCACACCCTGCTAAATGTAAAAAACCCACATCGGACCATTGGCTCCAATACACAAACATTGAAGGAGGCAAGACGGCAAAGGTAACATTATATGGAGGTGTGGGAGTGGAGAAGCTATCTTGTAAAAGAAAACAAATGCAAATAGAAGGGTATATCACTGATTGAAGGACTCTGGTGTGGTGCATGCAACAGTAGACTTCTTGCAGTGAAAATTCAGAGAACAGAGGACAATCTGACTAACTGAATGTAGGGTTTCAGTTTTTCAGATGATTACTTTGGAAAATAGTCCACAGCTAGGTGCCCACTAGTTTGTTATGCCATAAAAATAGTGAAGAGTTTTAGGGACTTGTTTAGAATTTGGCAGCGTGAGGAAAGGCTGTAAATCAGTGGTGCTCTTACTCTGATAAACTCACAGATCCTCTGCCATCTTTAGAGGCTTGGGAAGTACTGCATTTACACCAGTGACTCTGCCAGCTAAAATCTTTGACTAGATGGCCTATCTGTCACAGAACTGTCAAGTCAAAGTAACGATCAAACGTATAAAGAGGGGAAGAGAGGTTGGTTGCTCCGTCATACAACCACCAATTCACTAAGCAGTCCATCTAAGTATGATGCACCAAGTGAAGGTGTTTCTTGCAGTCCTCGGTTTTCAACCAATGGTTTTTGGTGCTCCAAAATGTAATAAGCCCGAAGTTACAATGCCTCTCCTACTATGATACAGGGTCCCTCACTGTAACACTCTGTGATCGGTCCCTATGGGTTGGCTCGGTGCTCAATAGGGTTCACCTACCGATAGCCTCAATCCCGATTGCTATTATAGCACAGAAGCTTGAGGAGATCAAGTAAGGAAAGGACGGGAAGGGAACAGCAGGCATGGAGACCTGTAAATAATTAAAACATATAGCAGTCACTCTGAATACATTGTCAACCTATAAATATCTTTTCCCTGTTAGCCTGCATTTATCTGAAACAAAAAGTAATCTGTACTTGTAAGGTCAAGAGAGTAGGATAGACAACATATCAGTTCTGTTTACGAGTTCATATGCTTCTTTTTAGAAATATGCTGGAATAGGAATTAGGTGTTATTATACACTCCACTACGTGTTACCACTTTTTCCTGAGATAGGAAAACACCATCAAACTTAGTATGAAGCCTTGCCTCACAGGGAAGAACCAACTCCAAGGTCTCAAGGAAGGCCCCTGTTAAGAATGGCAAATGATAAAAACCACCATGAATATCATCAAGAATATGCGCATATTCCTATCATAGCTCTTCTTGATGTACCAAATAATTCAGGAGTTTCAGACGGCGTTATTATGCATCAGAATCCACTGTCTTGCAGTATGGTTTTCTCATCAAATGTTATTTTTACTTTTAGTTTCCACCATGCCGAAATTCTGTAGCACCTTTACTTATTGCCGGTATTTTCAAGTCTCGATATGTCAAATATGTGATAAAGACAGATAACGGCGTCCGCGCTGCTTCATACACTCAAAGACCACCCACAATTTGAGGTCGAATATGGCCTGTATTAAGGCAGCCCTCACGTAGGACTGAATAGCTATGACCCCAACATCACCTGTACAATAAACACCCACGCAGTAAATGTCTAGCCACAACACCCACGCAGTAAATGTCTAGCCACAACACCGGAATTGGGGCTTTGCGGGGGAGCGGCGACCAGCGGGAGGCCTGCTTCCCCCGGGGGGGTTTTGGGGCCTCGGGAGGGGGGGTGTAGGAGAATCAAAAATTAGCTAGCATTCGCGCCAAGAATTTTCAATTCTATTAAGGACACGGAGGCGAGGATTATGCTTCTCTTTCTTATATTTGCCACTCACAGCAGCCAATGAAAAACGTTTTGTATGCAAATAAAACTACATTTCCCATGATGCTTGTACATACATCACATCCTGTATAGCCCCATAAGAGCTGCTGTATCCTGTGTCTCCTCCTCTTTCTTTGCTCGAACATATACAGTCCACACATTAATAAATCTAGTCCATTTCACGGAATATGAGTCTCAATAAACATCCTTCAACATGGAGAACCAACATTAATAAATCCAGTCCTTCTCACGGAATATGAGTCTCAATAAACATCCTTCAACATGGAGAACCATCGTCAACTGGAAAGATCACGTCTTCTAAGCCAGAAGAACACCTGTTCCTTCTTCTTTACTCGAAGCTGAAAGGAATGAGAGGAAAAACCCGTAACTTCTGCTGATACAGAATATCAAGTACATGCGGGTGGGTAATTATTACCAATACTGTAATAAACCGGGTGGGATAATCCTCGCCTCCGTGTCCTTAATAGAATTGAAAATTCTTGGCGCGAATGCTAGCTAATTTTTGATTCTATTACAGGACCGGAGGCTTCGGATTATGCTAGTTCAACGCTTATTAAACACAACTACAGTCTTAAATCTCCCACCGGTACATAATACACTGTTTAAATAGAGTCAGAGAAAACTCCATCAGAAGAATTAAAACTTTCACAACAATGGTAATTATCAAAACAAGAATGATAAGTATGGTACTTGAGCAAACTGCATCTCACAATTGGTTCTAACATCCATTCCGGCCAAAGGCCCTCAACCATCGGCTGTAATAGCCTCGTACTCACATATAAATGTCACTAATCATCAACAATCATATGAACATACATGCGAAAACCTCAGATAGTAAATCCGAGAATCATCGTTGTAAGCCATGAGGCATGTGAAGAAACCCATAAAGTGCATTATCTTGAATTCGTGTGCCCAGGCCCTGACCACATGCATTTCAGACCTCGCTGACAGAGCAACTTCCTAAAGTATATACTGTACCTGTAAAAGGCGGACTTGCCTCGCCATAGGAACACCCGAAGGTGGAATGCTTCGTAACACAGCCTGACAATATTTAATGTCCAGTCGACCTACTATTATATGTCTAATAATAAAAAGGAAATCACGAGAATTAGTCCGGTTTGGAATATTTACGCCACCAAAAGGAATTCGAAAGAAAACCTGACGCAAGTTCAGCAACCTGCCCTGAACCGAGAATGAGCCGCAGAAAAACGGCCAAAACGGATGCTATAAGATGAACGTTACTGAAGACCCCGTACATTATTTGGTAAATAATTCACAAGTAGAGAAATCAGTCCTCACAAAGCCGCCAATGGCGTACATATCAACAAAGCGACCCTCTATCTCCGAAACGTATGTCGGTAATGGAAGGACCCAGAATACAAAATGAACGCCCTCAGCGCGTTCGAAAACCAGGAAGTATTGTAGAATACCAGAACTTGATCGTAAATAAAGCAAAGTCGGAATCATACACCTAGTGAAAACTGTACTTACCACATTGCCATGTGTCAGACCCAGACCCGTGCTTACTAAACGGCAACAAAGAATCTGCGGGTCGTAGCTCCCTGGTGAGCCATAAAGGCATCTGCCTTGAACCACATGAGTTCTACTGCATGAGAAAAGGGAAAATGGTAAGGTAAGGCAGGAAACCGAGCCGGCCTCCGCCGACCCAAGGGGCATTGGAGTTTCAAAATTGGAGGCCACCCTGCACGAAAGTTGCGACCCAGTCGCCAGAAATGCAAGGAGACCGGATGGAACAAACCTTTACTGCCAAGTAGGCTAAGGAGGTATACCGCAACAACCTAAATATGAACATTTCGGCAGAATGGCCTGAGCCCTGGAACAAGTCCACTAAGAAGATGACCTATATGCCCATATCCGCTGATTGTTCACGCCGTCGAGATATTGCGCATGGTGAACCATAAGCCTCCAGAGGCGTGCACGATAAGGAGCCCGAATGACCGAAGGCTCGTAAAAACTGTTTGAATGACGGTGCCCAACACACCGCTACCGTGGCCCTCCCATGAAGGGAAACTCTTGTACTGATACCATCGGAAAGTCATCCTCGCATTGTAGATTGGGTCGTACAACCACTGAGTCGCGTAGGATTTGAGATAAATCTGGAAACTTAAACTAAGAGCCACCAATGTATGAAGGTTATAACCGGTCCATTCCAGCACATCAATCCGATGTCTGGAAATGTGAGGCCAAGGCCTGTTAAGATAGACCTATCCATACATAATGTATCCAATTAACTTGAAAGGTAAAAGAACTCTGTACTCGGAGGGTACTAGAGAGCTGAGAGCTTAGGGATAACCTATACCTCTCATCAACCATTAGAACCGCCACAACTGCCATTGTAGGGGAGGAGAGCACCAGAAGCTGCAGAAAAACTATGGAAAAAGAACCGACCAACTAGTATGAATGTGATCACAAGCAAAAACGTCTACCCTTTATACACTCAACGATAATAAACCTGTCCCATAGGGGCCTGTCGCAAAAGGCCTACCTGGATCTGGCGTCCAACCTTATGAAGTCTTTGCGCCTGTCGGACGATCTGGCGCAAATGGCGTCATGCCGACGCCTATCGCCGCTGACTACGACATTGATTTGCAGCCTGTCAAATCTGGGAACCCCTTTCTGAGACGACTAGAAAAGAAGAAGCCTGGCGACGCCGTCGGGCAATTCCTCAGCTATACCCCAAAAAGGGGGTCGCAAAGCCTTAGGCTAAATCCCGTCACACGCGCGCGGCTGCCTTACGTGTTGGCGAAAAGGAAATACGAAATCAAATAATAAATAAAAATAATAAATAAAATAATAAATAAAAATAATAAAGGTAATAAGTACACAGAAAACAAAATCATGCTCAAGGATTTGTGGTAGCAGAACGAAAATGGGCGTCAACCAAGCCCTGTCACCCAGAGTTAGGTAACGTCATACTAGAGGCCCTGTTGACCACACAAGAACGGGAAGAACCTGGGTGTCAACATAATTAGGTCAGGAGGCTCTTGCGCTCCTATCAGTTAGTTGTCATCCTCCAATATATATATATCCCATCATCACCCTCATGGGATATCGGTATTCAATATATCTGGTAGTGCAAAGCACAGTGCAATGGAGGAGTAGAGGGGGAGCCAACCCTATGCACACTAAAACAGAGAATGAATAATGTATCGGCTCCTCAGCAAAGCTGTAGTCATTATACCAGCCCAAAGGGCGTCGAAGTCATTGTAAAATACAAGGAGCGTGTGCGCACTCCGAGGGCCAGCCTATTGTTAAACCTGGAGGCTACCAGGCAATCTGCTCAGGTAAAGCAGGAGGCACTGAGACCTCGAAACAAAACAAGACAGGGGACGCATGCGACGTGCGTAGGCCAAAGTGCCCAAATTTAAGCCCAAAATTGTGCCCAAGTGGGTTACGCACACCGGAGCGTTATGACTCCATAACCGCACTCGGCTACTAGGGAAAGCCTTTGGCGGAGAAAGCGCGAGACCGCGCAATAATTCAACCAACCCTATGGAAGTGACAGGAAAATCCATTGCAATGTGGAAACAGCAACGTTGGAACCTAATCTAGGAGCAAAAAATCTAGACACAACCATTGTTCATCATGGCGCCATGCCAGCGCCGCATTTCAGCTCCGGAGGGAGCGATTGATTCAGTTTGTGGCCGAGTCCAGGCCTCCCATGAGGTTTAATGTCACCAGCAAGAGCAGAGCGACCTCACCACTCCTGCAGGAGCGATCTGAAAGTGTATCGGTGTGAAAGAAAAAACGCTACCAAGCACACTACTGCTTTCCAGTATAAATAATGAAAACATGCACCAGGAGAATATGAAACCTAAATTGTAGTAAAGTACGAAAATAGAAATTATTAACATTTGATATCATTTTACAAATGGAAAGAAACATGACTCGGGGCTCCTGGGCTCGAACCCTGCACCCTGGATATGAGAGGCAACAGCCTTCCCCCTAGGCCACGTGTAAACCAATCATGGCGAAGCTGATGAGGCCTGAAGACCCCGGCAGGGAAGAGCGGCATTTGAGAAACAGCGGGAGTACAGAACGCCTGATAAGGGCACCCGCGTAGCGGCTACACCGCCGCAACCACAGCCCCAGGTTGTGCCCACGCGGCGACACGCGTCTGCCTCTTATTAAAGACAGCCCTGAAGCTGCGCGGTGTTCAGCGGCCAACAGGGACTGAAGCCGCGCTCGAACGGGCCAACAGAGCAATCCACAGCCCGTACGCCGCTTCCTGCGATAAAACACTGCCATGCCCGCAGGCCATCGGGGGACGGAAAACTCGACCGGAGAGGCCGAGCCGTCAAATAATCCAAAGCGTGCACGGAGTACGCCGCTCCCAGCGGGAGCTGCTCCGCTCTAACCCTAACACCAAAGGCGTGATTTAATTTGTCAAAAAACACACGTGTAGTAACAAAAAACACCTTCGTGCCACAAGCAGTAAATACAGCGCGATAAAAGCGCAGAGCATTTTACATAGAGCGATATAAGTGCAAAGCCTTCAAAATAGCGCGATGTGAGCGCAAAGCATTCAAAATAGCGCGATATAAGCGCAAAGCATTCAAATTAGCGCGATATGAGCGCAAACCTACAGGCAATAACATCTAACAGTCAATTAAGTAATAACATCAAAGGTAATCTAACAGTCAATTAAGACATGAATCATGGCACAATGTTGTGAGCACTTAACTGTCTGCGTGAGCAGCAAAGAAAGAGGAGGAGACACAGGATACAGCAGCTCTTATGGGGCTATACAGGATGTGATGTATGTACAAGCATCATGGGAAATGTAGTTTTATTTGCATACAAAACGTTTTTCATTGGCTGCTGTGAGTGGCAAATATAAGAAAGAGAAGCATAATCCGAAGCCTCCGGTCCTGTAATAGAATCAGCACCGTAAGTGGGCTGGTTCTCGTTGGGCTTGCAGGAGTTTTTTGGGCTTTCCTTGGGCTGCTTTGGGCTCCTTTTGGGCTGGGGAGGGGATAAGACCGGACATCTTGTGGAGAGGGTCACCATTTTGTGGTAGTGACACTGCAGCCGGGGGGCCGAGGTTCTCGAGCTTTTAGGCTGAGGTTCTGGAGCGTTTGCAAGTTTGGCAGACCGTTGTTGGAGCATTTTTTCGGGCTTGTTGGGTGTTTGGTTGCGGGCGGAGCATTGACCAGGCAGCTGCTGCGTGAGCGATATCACGCACGGTGTGGGCAGGTCGAGCGGCGCGGCTGCGGAGCAACGTCAGAGCTGAGGAAGGCTTAAGGGCTGCCCGGTGGTGCGAGCCTCTGTGGTGTGGAGCGTCGGAGTATTGTGGCAGCATGGCGTTGGACGGAGCAGAGGACCCACGCGTTCGCGAGGCCCTCCGGCTGTTGGGGGGAGGCGGGCCCCTTGGATCTCCTGTGGCCCGCGGTGCAGGTAAGACCGCCGTGGCGCGCTGCCGAGGGCGCCGCGGCGGCGGTTCTGGCCTGTGAACCGCTTCGGTCGCTGCCTAGGAAGGAGCAGGGAGGGGGGAGGCGGGGCGAGAAAGTGGCGAGCGGCAGTGGGACGCGGGGCCGGGAAAAAGCATTGCCGGTAAGGGGGAAGAGGGCAGGAAGGAGGCGGGGGGCAGGGAAGAGGCCCGCATTGGTATTTGTAGAGAGGGTGGAGGGGGGCGACGCTGGATGCTGACAATGTGGAGGTTGGTGGAGGGGTGGGGGGCGGGAGGGCGAGGGACCGCAGGCAGGCGCCCCAACGTTGGTGGGGGGGCGGGGAGGGGGGTCAAGAGCAGGCTGGTGCGAGAGGCGGCGATGGAGGGATGGGGCAGGGGGGGTCTGGAGAGGGCCGGTGGGGTCCCCAGTTTGCGATCGGGGGGGTCAAGGGGGGCAGATGGCAGGGGGGGGAGCGGAGTCACCCCTGTTGATTGAGAAGACGGACGTGGAGGGGGAGGGGGGAAAGGAGGGAGAAGGGAGTGAGCTTAACTGGGGAAGTTTGTCCGGGGTGAGGGGAGTGTTCCATAGGGAGGGGGCAGGGGGTGCGGGGCGTGCGGGGGGGAGATTGGTGCAGGGCGGGGGGAGTAGCGTGGGGGAGTCGGGGGTGGAGTGGGGAAACGGCCCTCGCGGAAAGGGGGGCATTCCGCAGGATGGGGTAGGGGCACGCAGAGGGGGTGGGGGGTGGGTGACGACGGCGGGGCGGAAGCGGGTTTTTCTACCCGGCATGCTGTACTCCACATTTCTTTTCTTGGCAGGAACAACTGGCTTGGGGCTCGGGAGAGCAGCATGCGGCTCCACTCCACCGAGAGGATGTGCCGGCTCAGCCTTGTACGGGCGGATGCGCTCCAGCGAGGGACCATTCGCGTGAATACGTTGTACGGCGGGCGGTAGGTCCCCGCCACCCCCACCCCAAAGGGTCGAGACGGCCGCCAGGGGACAGGGATGGCGTCTGGATTACATTGAACAAGCAGCGGGTTACAATGTGGAAGAAGGGCGGAGGGAGAATGTGGATGTGGGGGATTTGATGAGGGTTTGTAGGGAAAAGGCGGGGCTTAGCCGGCTGGAGTCCCTAGGGGCTGGCCGGGACAGACGGTGGGGGACAGGATTGGGGGATGTGGACCAGTAAGAGGAGTCGATGGAGGAAGGGGAGATTCGGGGGGGGGAGACGAGTAATGTTGTTGGCAGTGTTTTTCAGGTTCGGCCCCGGCAGGCAGTGCCAAGAGTGACGGCCCCCCCAGCTCCATTGGTTAGGCGGCGGGATCCAGTGCGGACGCCGGCCTTGATGCCAGGTAAGGATGGTGACAGAGCTGGGAGTAGTTTGGGCAAGCCTCAGGGGTCTCAGGTGTCGGTGGGTACGGATGCCCGGGGGGAGGACACGGTGAGGTTGGTTAAGGGTAGGTATGTGGTAGATGCAAGGGTAGGCACAGACACGGCGTCAAAGGAGCCCGAAGGTAGCGCCGGGGAGAGCAGTGGCGGGGGTGCGGCGGCGGAGAAGGTGCAGGACGGGGGGGGAAGGCTGGGGGCCCCGGGGCGAATGAGAGTTGCGATGTGCCAGTGTGGAAGCTCCTGTACATGGGGGTGACAAAGCGGCTGGGGGCCCATCTCTCCTTGGCAACCAAAGAAAAGATTTGGAAGGGGGAGTACGTGGAGCTCCTGAAGCTCCTTCACAGGGAGCTGTCGGCGAAGGAGGGATCCAAAGAGGAAGAGCAGGAGTGGGTTTGGCGCCCAAAGGTGCCACTCACCATTGAGAACTGGTCAGCGGCGTTCCTGATATACGCGCGAGTAGTACCCGGACAGGTCCGTGGCGTTGTTCAAGTACATGGACTTGTTGGGCGGGCGCAGGTTACCTACGGTGGATATGTTTGGTCTCATTATGATGAGGAGTTCCGGGCACGGATGGCGGGGGATATGGAGGCGAAGTGGGGCAAGCTGGATTTGGACCTGTACCAGCAAACGATGGGGGGAGCGAAGTTTGGCCGCACGGTGTACACGGCCAGTGGTTTGCCACTGGCGCCGACCCCCTTTACGGCCCATCCCAGCCGTGGTGGGGTGGGGCAGGGGGAGAACGCAGCCCAGAACACCGTCGGGCCTGCTGAGACTTCAATAAGGGCGCGTGCGGCAGGCAGGTGTGCCGTTTCAGACATGAATGCTCCAAATGCGGGCGGAGACATCCAGTGGTGCGATGCTGTGGGATCAAGGGGGTCCCCCTCAAGGCCAGCAGACCACAGCGGCGGGGGCTACAGCAGGCTGGAGGGGGCGAGGAAGGGGAGGGACCGGACCTATGGGCAAAGCCTCATACGCCGGTTAGGTTGGACCGGATCGAGCCGCTGTTGGAGGCCTATCGACGGGCGGAGGATGCAGCAGTTTTGCGATGGGGTTTTAAGGGAGGGTTTCCGATTGGGGTACGAGGGTCCACGGATTGCGCGGTGGGCAGACAACCTGAAATCCGTCAACGCTTGCAAAGGGGGCATGAGGGAGAAGTTGTTCAAGGAGGTGAGGGAGGGCCGGATGGTGGGGCCCTTTGTGGAGCCGCCACTGCCGGATTTGATCATTTCCCCGATCAGGGTGGTGCCCAAGAAGGAGCCGGAACAGTATCGGTTGATACAGCATTGGTCTTGGCCGGAGGGGGAGCCTGTGAATGATTACATCGCAGCGGAGCTTACGTCGGTGTCGTATTCGTCCGTGGATGTAGCGCGGAAGATTGTGGCCTCGGTGGGACAGGGCGCCCTCATGGCGAAGTGCGATGTCAAGTCGGCGTTTCGGCTGCTTCCGGTTCATCCGGAGGATCACCATTTGTTGGGGATCCAGTTCAACGGGGACATTTTTGTGGACAAGGCGCTCCCCATGGGGTGCTCGATATCATGTGCTCTGTTTGAGAGGTTCAGTTCCTTCCTGCAGTGGGCTTTTTCCTGGCGCACAGGCTCAGAGACGGTGACGCATTATCTGGACGACTTCTTTCTGGTGGGTCGGCCGGGTTTGACGGACTGCCAGGGGCAGCTGGACGGTTTTACAGACCTCATGGGATACTTGGGGGTCCCGCCAGAGAAGACGCATGGTCCCAGTACGGTGCTGTCATTTCTTGGTACTGAGTTTGACTCAGCGCCCATCGAAGCGCGCCTATTGGAAGACAAGCGGACGGCGATGTTAGCGTTGGTCGAATCTATGTTGAACAAGCGGAAGGTGACTGTGCGGGAAGTACAGGTCTTGTTGGGGCACTTGAACTTTGCGTGCTGGGTGGTGCGAACGGGGCGCACATTCTGCCATCGGCTGGGTCTGGCTTTGTCCGGTTTGAAGCTTCCGCATCATCATCTACAGCTGTCGGCGGGGACGAAGGAAGACTTGTGGATGTGGCAGGCGTTTTTGGGGCACTTCAATGGGGTGCCCATGGCTCCGCCGGAGGATTGGGAATGGGACTTCACGATGTCGTCGGATGCGTCGGGTGTCGGCGGTTTCAGGCTTTACTGGGCAGGAAAATGGTGCGCGGAGCAGTGGCCGCCGCAGTGGCAGGCTGGTGGCAGGAGTATCGCATTTCTGGAACTGTTTCTGTTGGTTGTGGCCATTACGGTTTGGGCGCAGGAGCTGGCCCACAAGCGGGTTTTGTTTCGGGTGGATAACATGGCGGTGGTGCAGGTGGTCAACAGGCAGTCGACCAGGGACCCGCAGGTGTTAAAACTGTTGCGAGTTTTCGTACTGCGTTGCTTGGAACATGACATACTATTTCAAGCCAGACACGTGCCGGGGGTGGACAATGACATTGCAGATGCTTTGTCTCGTTCACAGTGGCAGAGGTTCCACGGAGGCGGTCGAGCACAGGACGCCGGTGCCAGCAGTGCTGTGGTCAGTGGGAGAAGCAGGGTCATTCAGCTGGCAAGGGCGTCGGTGGCAGCGTCCACCTGAAAGGCGTATGAACAGGCATGGCAGGAATTTCGGCGTTTTGGAGCGGTAAGGCAAGGGGACCGGTGGCGGCGGGAGGAGAAGGTGGTACAGTTCATGCTGGGTCTGATGGACAGGGGGCTCTCGAAGGTGATGATTGCGGGCAAGTTGTCGGCAGTGGAGTTCATGGGTAAGTTGTGGTGGGGTTATTCGCCGTCGGCCGGGGTTTTGGGGGCGCGTCTCCTGGAAGGATGGGCACGGGAAAAGGGAGCGCGGGCGAGCCAGAGGAGGCAATCACGGAGGGCATGCTGGGGGACTTAGTGTGGACGTTACCGTCGATCTGCCTGAACTGGGAGAGACTGCCTTGTTTTCCATGCTTCTGTTGTGGATGTTTTTTGGAGCGTTCCGGGTTTCAGAGCTGGTGGGTTTGAAAGGGGGCCCGGAGGTGTTGTGGGAGGATGTGGACGTCCGGGATCGGGAAGTGGCAGTGCGGGTGCGACTTTCAAAGACGGATCAACAAGGAGAGGGTACGTGGGTGGTGTTGGGACCGGGGAGGTCCACGGTGGTGTGCCCGGCGGCATGGGGGAGGCTTTTGGTGGCAGGGCGGACAGGTTGGACGGGGGAAGTTTTTGGAAGGGGGGAATGACAGAGTGACGGCGGCTCAGGTGTTGTGGGTCCTGCGGCACGCCCTACGGTTTATGGGTGAGGACCCGAAGGTGTTTGGGATGCATTCGTTCCAAATCGGGGCGGCGACTGAGGCAGCTCAGCAAGGATGGGGAAAGGAGGACATCAAACGGTTGGGGCGTTGGAAATCGGACTGCTACAGGACCTACGTCAGGATGCGAGGGTAGGGGTGGAATACTGATGTGAATGTGTGTTCCCGCCGCTTACATGTGTGTCTTTACAGGTGCAGTGGCGGGGCCAGCTGCGGAGGCGTTGGACATTTACATAGTTGGACACTCATTTGTAAAGAGAGCGGAGAGGGCAGAATGGGACAAGCATCTGAGCCTAAATTTGGAGCTGGATGAGCGGTTATTTCATTGTCATTGGCTGGGGAAAGGGGGCATGCGCTGGCATGAGTTGGTGCCGGCATTGAATAAGGTAGTGCGAGGGGGTGTGTGTCCAGATGTGGTGGTCATACATTTAGGTGAAAATGATCTGGTCCAGTGCAAGGGGTTGGCGTTGCTCAAGCAAATGAAGAGGGACTTGTTGGAGATTAAGAGTAAATGGGCGGGGTGTTTTGTGATTTGGTCGGAGTTTGTTCCCACGAGGTGTTGGAGAGGCGGCCATTGATAAGACGAGGAGGAAGGTTAACAGGGAGATGAGGAGTTTTTGTGAGAAGGAGGGCTTTGGCAGGATGGAGCACCCAGAGTTGAGGTATGGGGCGGTGTATTTTTTTAGGGAGGATGGTGTCCACCTGTCTAGGAATGGGATGGAGTTGTATATAGTTCAACTGAAGGAGGCACTCGATCGAGTTATTGGGGTGCGTAGATACCAGAGGGTGCAGGGGTCCTATGGGGGGGGTCGAAAGTCGCTAGGGTGGCTTTCGAGTGGCGTTTTGCCTAGTATATTTGGGGGTCATGTTAGGAGGCCTGGGATGTGTTTTGACAGGAGGGGGGGGAAGAGTGCATATAACAAGTTATTTAGTCAGGTAGGCAGGCACTGTGCAGTTGGGCAGTTGGGTTTATGTTGTTATTTGGGGAACCATTTAGGGAAGGGGGTGGGGGCTGTTAGGTAGTTCATATTTAGTGAGGTTTAGTTTTGTACGGCACAGGCCAAGGGTTTTTTGGTGTTTTTGTAAGGTACACCTGCTTCCAATAAAGCTGCCTTTGTCACAATTCATAATGTGTCTGTGGTCGGTGCTGTCTCCCCCCTCTCCCGATGGGCCCCAAATGGCGGTTCAAGAAACGCCATGCCGAAGTCAAAGGCAGATTTGACGTTCTCCCAGACAAAGCAAACTTGCACCAATAAAACAAACAGGTTGGCGCAAGCACCCTTACAACCGCCCCACACGTGCACACTGGTTTCGGCAAAGTGCCACAGGATTAATGGACGGAATACTCTGCACCAAGCATCTTTTATAGGACATCTGTTTACATCGAGGATTAGGCATCAAACCTGCAAGGTTTCATGGGAAGTGTAGTTCTTTTACCGGTTCACTGCTGTTGGTTTCTTTTACTTAGGATTTGAATGTCTTTCATCTGTATGGTACTCCACCACCCCATGAGAGCCTGATATAAGGTAACCACTCTTTGTACTCCTATATGATCAGACTGTATTTTTGTCATGGAAGGAAAACGCTTGTTCCTGACAGCGTCTAAGATGTCCTGACCTCTCATGCTTGTTTTGTGCATAACAGTATATTCCTTCCCCTGGAAACGCCGACAGGGACCAGGTTTCTCAGGATTTTTTGCATTAAATGCATGTAGTAGTTGTGGAGCATGGATGCCCTTGGCCGGTTCCCAGGAATTTTCTTCTGTTCCATATCCTTTATAGGAAACAAGATACCACAAACATGAGCCTCATGTCTTGGAATCTAATATCTTGTGAACTTCGTACTCCTGTTCATTATCCACTTATAGCAGAGATGGAGTCTTTTTCACTGGGTTCTTTGATGGTTTTATCAGTTAGATATGGAATACAGGGTGTAATCTGAGAGACTTTGGTAGGGCTAACTGCACAGTTACTGAATTGATACATTTTATGATTTTATATGGTCTGATGAATCTTGGATTGAATATACTATCTCTCCCAAAACAAAGGTTATTGGTAGACAGCCACACTACATCTCCTGTACGATACATGGGCCCTGCTCTACGAAGTTTGTCGTCTGCTTTCCTATATCTTACCTTTGCGTCTTGTAGGTTCACTTGAGCTTGTTTTAATTTTGTTTGTATTTGTATTACTCTCTGATGAGCCTCTGGCATATTGGAGTTCTGTGAAGGATGTATCTATGTTATAAGCCATGGATGAAACCCATACATACAAAAAAATGGGGCAAACTTGGTTGAGCTGTGTTTGCACTGTTGTAGGCTACTTCCGCTTGCCACAACAACCCCACCCGTAACAGCGTAGATACTGCTTTACGGTTTGGTTTAACCTTTTTGTCTGGCCATCAGTTTGTGGATAGACTCCCAAAGATTTAGCAGATGATGTGTAGTGCATTACACCAGACCTTCCAAAAAAGTGCAGTACATTGTGCACCTTGGTCGCACACAATTATTTTGGGCAACCCATGAAGCCTGACTACATGAGTTAACATCAATCTTGCTAGTTGTCCTGTCGTGGGAACATGAGCATATGCTATAAAATTGTCACATAGGCAGTCCTACTATGAAGTCTAAGGAATGGTCTCCCAGGTCACAGGTAATAGTTGTAACAGACCTTGTGGTTTCCCCTATGGTCCATTTTAGCCTGTGTGTAATTAGGACATTCCTGAATCATTTGTTGTACATCCTTCTTTACTGTTGGCCACCAAAAATGCCGTAACATGTGGATGAGTGTTTTTGCAACCCGTTATGTCCTGCACTGGGTGCATTGTGGCATCACTGTAGCACCTCCTTTTGCTGCTTTTTGGAAGGTGCTAGCAATACACTTCCACAAAGAGGAAGACCTTTTTGTAACTTCCAGTTAGGATGGTTCCAATGGTACTGTTTCCATGTGGCCTGACAAATAGTTTGTGCTATTCCTCCTAGGAAATGTTCTGTTTGTATCGTACAGATCACCTGAGTGGGGTTCAGAATAGACTGTGGGTTTTGGTCAAAGGACCTGTCGTGTAGTTCCACCCTTCCCAGTAGGGAATGCATGTTTGTTGGGCAACATAAACGTAGGGATGATTCATTGCATCCCCACAGGATATGTCGTCCTAGAGACCAGCTAGCACACAGTGCCACCATCCCTAAACATAGGCAGATAGCAAATGGTTTTGGCAACCACAGAACATGACAACCCTGGGCTCTCCCAGAAATCGTGGCAACAAATCTAGAACCTTTTCGTTTTCTCCCAGAGAATTATACAAGGAATACACAGTGGAGAGCCTTCAATATTTTTATTTTTTATTTTTTTGTCCTCATATCGCCAGCTCTCATATTGAGACTCTTCCTATCTCTCTATGCTGATTGTGATGACCATCTGAGAGAGGAAGGAGTACTACATTATGAGAATGCCGTTTCTGATACCCATTCCCATTTCTCTGTACCACCCTTGGGAATAAACCCTGGGAACTTCAGAGCCTCCAGCAAGTTGGCTTAATCATTGGACCCACTTGTTTTTTCTTTTCATTCCATCAATGAAGTCCAGACCTTAACTCTACTCCCTATATCACAGGCCATATCCGATTCACTCGTTACAATAATGCTTTTTAAAAGTTGAACAAAGGATGGCGGGACCTCAGACTTCCACTTCTTACAAATCTCACGTCTTGCAAGTGACATCACATAAAAGATGAGTTTAGAGACAGAACCTTGCCCCCCTCATCCTCAGGCGAGAGCCGAAAGAACACCAAACAATGGCTTACCGTCATTTGTTTACCTCCGAGTTCTCCGAGAAAATTGCAGATCTCCGACCAAAATTTCATAATTTTTTGACATTCCAGGAACATATGTCTGTGGTCTGCTCCTTCTATCTTACATCTTGGGCAGTAGTATTTATTACCTGTAACCTTTATTAACTTCATCGGAGACCAATAGACTCTGTGAGCAGTAAAAAGATGGTTACGCTTAAATGAGGCTGGTTTCACAACTGCTCTTAGCATTTCAAATTATTTTGCCCATCTAATTTCAACCTCCTCCTCATCGAGCTCCTCGCTCCATAATTTCCTTACATCCGCCCCGGTCTTATCTTTTGCATCTGTAAAATCCCAATACCAATAGGAAATTTCCTTCTCCCAATGCTCTGTTCTTGAAATCTGGTCTGATTTAGGATCTTCCTCCTCCTGTGTCCAGCCCTGTGCTGCCCACCAAGAGCCCAGTTGATAGTATTTGAACCTTGTAAGCTTTCCCTTAGTCAAACTACTAAGCATCTCCCAACTGACTAGATTCTCATCTTTTATTAAATCTGCCTAATAATGAATACCCGCATCTTTCAACGGTTGACTCAATTGATCCTTCAAACATAATGGGGTCCCCTGTGATTCCCAAATTGGTGCCCTCATAGAATAGTAAGGAATTTTCATTTGTTTTCGAACATACAACCAAGTTCTTAATGCCGTGCTCAGAATCTTTAATCTGACCTTTTAAAAAAACTTTGGGTCACCATATTTAAATAAAAGATTTTGTTTGCCTTAACCCACCTCTCCAAGCATTGCTGTAAACAATAACACCTAGGATGACCTGTCTGACTTGTTTGCTAAAATACAGAAGTTTTTGAAATGGAAAACATAACAGTAAACAAGCAGGTCTGGCAGCGCCAGCCCTCCTACTCCCAGCTTCCTCCGCAATTTCTTCCACCCTATCCTTGAACCCTTGGATGCCCATACAAAACTACCGATTTTCCCCTGTAGTTTGGCTATCTCCTCTTTTTTAAAAGACAAAGGGATTGAATTAAAAAGAAACGAAATTTTGGGAATTACAACCATTTTTATAAGGTTTACCCTCCCATAGATGTTTAACTGAAGGTTCGCCTATCTCAACAGTGTGGAGGATACCTACCGACTTACTTTCTTCCAGTTTTCGCTTGGGATATCTTCCAGTTTCTGTGTAATAATTACCCTCAAATATCGCAATCTTGTTTTCAAGCCCTGTATATCTGCTTCCTAATTCCACTGTTCCATGGTTTTATCTATATTAACTTTATATCCTGAGATTAAACAAAAACCCTCAGCTTTCCTCATCAGCTTAGATATTGCCTCTTTTGGGTTGGTTGTATATAGAATCAAATCATCTGCGTAGAGTCCTAATTTCACATTAAGCCCATTAAACGAAAAGGGGGAATTTGTGGTGTCTGCCTTAATAGAAATAGCTAAGGGCTCAATGTATAGGTTAAACAAAAGTGGAGACAATGGGCATCCCTGCCTTGTACCTCTTGTTATGCTGAACCAATTTGATAGTTCACCATTAGTCAATACCTTGGCGCTGGGGCTCTGATATAACCTTTTCACTGCCCTCACCGGATTCTCTGGGAAATTGAACCGTTTAAGAGCTGCCCACATATAACCCCGATTAACTTGATCTTCAATATTTGTTGATCCATTGTGATTCCTGTATAAAATATATGTGCTGAATTGATAAATAGACAGAAGCAGATGAAAGTGATTAGCAATATAAAGACAGTGAACAGAATGAAAAGTTCTACCATCTTGCTAAAACAATGTATATATGTAGGCATAAAAAACAATGTTTAGGCATGTATATATAGCATACTCCTACTACACGTTCCCTAACTTAGATGCCTAGGGTATATGTATGTGTTCTGCCAGGAATCCTTATTGGATGATCCAACCCCATTAACCAAAGGGAAAGAATGTATATCCCGCTCGTGGTCACAAGTTTGATATCCCTTACCAAGGGATCAGCTAACAGCTGGGCTGAAGTTGCAGCGTGCAGCGACCTCTCAAATGACAGCAAGTGCTCCTCTGCCTAAACCTGGTAATGCTTCTTTATGTATAACAGAAAACATACTTGCCTTGGGCAGAGATTCTGGTAAGGCTGCCATTGTATATGTAATACATATAGCGGTGGTGCCGAATGGATGAAACCAAACATCACATTTGCACAATGTTGGTTTAGACCTTGTACATGATGTTCAAGGTAACATGATAGTGTTCTTGCGAAATTGATTTTATAAGCAAGTATAGTTTCATGGAAAGTAATCCGCACTGTCATGGTCGCAAATGTGTGTGAAAAGTCATAAAGCACTCCACAACGCCTGACCAGCCTACCTGAAGAGCAGACTCAGCTTCTACACCCACACCCGCCAGCTACGCTCCGCCAGCCTCACGCTCGCCACTGTCCCCCGCATCCACGAACGACCTCCGGCAGCAGATCCTTCTCCTACCTCGACGCCAAGAACTGAAACACCTTCCCTACCCACCTACAGCAGACCCAAGACCTACTCGCATTCAGAAAACTCCTCAAGACCTGGCTCTTTGAGCAGTAGCGGCACCCCCCTCCCCTCAGCGCCTTGAGACCCTCACGGGTGAGTAGGGCGCTTTACAAGCACTCTGACTGATTGATTGATTGATTGTGTGAAAGTGAAAGCAACTTAGGAGGAACCCATGTGTATGTATAATCACTGTGTTTCCCTCTAGGCCTAACCGGGACACAAGACAGGCCCAGTCACTGATTCTTTTCGGGTAAGTGCATCTGCTTTACAATTCTCTGTGCCAGGTCTGTAAGTTACTACACAATTGTACTCCGCAGGCGGGAGTGGCCAAGATGGCTGACAAAGCGAATGCTTTCTAGCGCAGCTCCGCACTGAACTCCTGTTATCTGGCACTGATCCTCGCCAGCTCCTGCCATCCTGTCTTTACCGGACTATTCCTCTTACTGGCCTGCTGATTCCTGCGCTCCTTGGTGTGCTGTGGCCACAATGTCTCTGTGGACCAGCGCTATGGCCTAGGGGTGAGTGAGGCCTGTAGCGAGGCAGGTGACTAGACTGGACTCGGACACTAGGCCACTGAGGGGACGGCCATTGGAGACACAGAGCTGCAGTGGTGCTTCGCTCCTGTCAAAGGGGCATACTTGAGCCAGGGGACTCCGATTGAAGACCGCGGCCCCCGCTTGTTTCCTGGGGTGAGCCGCACAGTTGATGTCTGTGCCCGTGGTCAGAGGGCCCCTTGTTGCCGCACCGAGAGCGGCCTCCGAACCCCACATCTGTACTGGAGGCTCCTGCCCTGCATACAGGACCCTGTGAAGGCTGGACTTGAGCCGTCTGCTCCGACAACCCACTCCTCTGCCCTGGGCCAGGAGCGCATTGCATCCCGACCAGTGCACCTGGATCGGAGCGACGCAGCCCTTGGTGTGGGGACCGGACCTCAGGGAATCATGGGACATCGCCTCTTCTGAATCGTGTGGTATGGTTTCTATTGAGGGCATGCATTTTTGCATTAAGATCTCCCCTACCCTCTCTGTCGCAGGCATACTAATATATAGGCCACCAGATTGCTCAAATCAAAATCTCTGGGACCTAAGCAATCTTATTGCACAGAAATCACTACAATACACCAACTTTGTGCCCTTAGGTGATTTCAATCTCCACGTGGACAAACCTTCCTGTCCCTTGGCCTCGCAGTTACTGCAAGCCCTTAAGGGAGTCAACCTCATTCAACATGTATATGCCTCTACACAAAGAGCAGACCTTATTTTTTTTAGATATCCAATCTATTAGAGTTGTGGATCCTCAATGTTTGACGTGGACAGATCTTTATCTAGTCCCTTTCTCTTTTAATATAGGGAAAATACAGTTCACAGGCAAGAAACGTTCAGTGTTAAGCAGCAACTGGAAAAAAGTGAGTGTAGACAATGCGAGCCCACAGATCCTTAAAGATGGTCCATTGTGCACGGGTGATCCCAACGAAGATGCGGCTATGCTTAATATCAGGATCAAGGCTTCCCTTGATGCTGTGGTGCCACTAAAATCACCTAAGTCTCAGAGAGAATCTCCGTCAGCCTCATGGTTCTCAGCTGACCTTAGAAGTGAAAGTGGGTGTAAGAAATTGGAAAGGCATTGGAGGAAAGATTGTGCTCCAGAGGCGAAGCAAGCCTACAAGAAGCCTTAAAAAGCTGCGTAAATTGATGGGAGTAGCGGGAAGAGAGTATTTATTAAGCAGAATTCAGGCAAGGAGATTTTTAGGATTGTCAGACCCTTTACAAATCCATCTGCTGTTGAACAGAAAATTTCGTCCTCCTTAGCCTTGTGCACTAATCTATCCAATTTCTTTGAGGAGAAGATTCAGAAAGTCTACTCCTCCTTCACGACTGGAGAGCCACTACTGGTACCTCAGGTACCAGCCACTTGCAAATCCACGGATACTTGTTACAGAGTTCGCCCGTATAACCTTGCAGGAATCACTGGCTGAAATCCTAAGATGCAAGTCGGGCTCTCCAGCGGATCCGTGTTCACCCAAGATTGTCAGATTACTAGCTCACTGGAACAATCCAGTGCTGAATCATATCTGAAATGTGCCACTGTCCTCGGCATCTTCCCTGATGTCTGGAAAAAGGCATTCCTACTGCCTCTCTCGAAAAAGTCAAATGCTGATCCCATGGAGCTCGGTAATTATCGACCAATTTCACTGTCACCGGCACCTGCTAAGATGCTAGAAAAAATGGCGCAACATCAGCTTGCCAAGTATGTCGACACACATGACATACTTCATGACACTCAGTGAGGCTTCCAGGCAGGATATAGTACTGGAACTACCTTGGTGGAGGTGGCGGAGCCTGTAAGGATGTCCGTGGATGCTGGAGCATCCGCTATGCTGATCCTGTTGGATCTGTCAGCGGCCTTCGACACGGTTGCACATTCCATTGTGCTAAACAGTCTCAAACAGCTTGGATTAGGGACATAAGCGCACCCAAAGTGTGTTTCTCCTACCGCATCAATCATCGTCCAAGCCTCTGAGATGTGGTGTACCACAGGGCTCAGCATTAAGCCCCCTACTTTTTTAACACCTACCTGATACCTCTGTTCAATCTCATCAACATCTGGGATGTGAAGGCTGTCTCGTATGCAGACGATACCCAGTTGGTGTTTTGCTTTAAGGATCATTCAAAGGACTCGTTTACTAGACTAATGGGGTGCCTGAAGGATATCGGCAGCTGGATGAATGACAACAAACTGAACTTAAATGCAGACAAGACTGAGGTCTTGTTCTTTGGTCAGCCTTCCCCCTTCCTTCAGGACTTTGGTGGCCTGCTGAGCTGGTAAAGACGGCTAGGAATCTGGGTGTCAAGTGGGACTCAGACTTATCCTTTAAAACTCACATCCGCCATGCCTCGTCGGTCTGCTTCAGTAAATTGGAAAACCCTAATGCTATTCCTGCACCTCCAGCCGGAGGATAGTCGCAGGTTCATGCTACGGTTACATCTCAGCTGGACTATGTCAACAGTCTGTACCTGGGATTACCCAGGTACTTGATTCACAGAATACAGTTGGTTCAGAATGCGGCTGCAAGACTTATTTGTAGAGTGCCTTTCTGCCATCACATCTCCCCACACATCAGGCTCCTCCATTGGTTCCCGGGAGCTAAACGCATTGAATTTAAGTCTCTGACCTTAGCTTTCCGGGCCATGAACAACACAGGACTAATATACCTTAGAAATAGGCTTCATCCATACCATTCTTCCCGAACACTGAGATCTAATACTCAGCTCTTGCTCTGTGTCCCCTGTTTTGCAAAAGCCAGGAAGGGAGGAAGGTCCTTCACAGTCAGGACAGCCATGCTCTGGAACGCACTGTGACTCTGAACCCAAGTTCCGTAGTAACTTGAAGACGTGGCTCTTCTGTCAAGGCTAGGTGTTAGGCTCAGTCTACTCCGGACTTCCACAAAGCGCCGGGACACATTTTGTTTGAGGTAGCTGTTGCACTTTATAAATATCACTATTATCATTCTTCCCTCCTCTGCTGCTCTGGCACTGCACCGGCGACCCTGCTCACAGCGGTGATGGCCCCCGCCTAGTGGGTAATGTTTGGCAACTGGAACCATGGTCTTGCTCCTGAGGCGTGGCGCTGTCTGGAGTCCCAGTCCACAGTAGATTTTTGGCCATCAGGGTGGCCGAAGGGACTGACTGGGCATTGCCTTCATCTTTGTAACCCCCCCCCCCCCGGTGTTTGGATCCTGGCTGGCTGTGTCTTGCGGGAGTGTTCCCTAAAGGGTGCGAATCCACGGAGGAGCTTTTCACGCCTTACAATCTGGATCTGCCTGGCAGGCTGGGGGCAAAAATGGGACAGTACTGGACCTCCATACATGCCCCCGGACCTCCTTACCTGGCCCGTGGGTCAATTGAGGTGCCACTGGGCTGGGGGCCTGCGCCTACCACGTCTGTGAGTAGTCCCTGGAGGTGGGGCCTTTTTCTCTGGAGTCTTGCACCCAGTGACTTACCTGCTGTTGGCACGCAAGGGCGCTGTTGGAGAGGCTGCAGGGGGCGGGTTCCCTGCTATGTCCTCTCCTGTTCCTGCGCTGGCTGTGGGGGGAGGCATGGTCTCCCCAGGGTGGCACCTCTGCTCACCTCCCCTGTTACGCGGACCTGGACCTTGCGTTGGCATACTGTGAGCTTCCCCCAGGACGTCCCTCTAGGTGTCTGTTCTTGTTGTGCCTCCCCCATGCCTGTGCATGTCCCAAGGCCCTATGAGACTCCATTAGGGACCTCCAACTGCTGCCTCTTGATTCTCACCCTCACCTTAGCCCAAGGACTCAGGTTGGGGCAGGCAGCTTGATCCAGTGAAACAGGCAGTGATTTTTACATTCACCCACCGATACCTTCCCACGGTCCTATTGTTACAAGAGACTCGTCTCCTAGGAGAACGCTGTCCCTTTCTGGCCCGCAAGAGCTAGAAAAGAGTTTTCCACGCAGGGTACTCCTGGGGAGCTCGGGGTGGCTATCCTTCTACGCTGCTCCTTTCCCTTTGTAGTTTCCCAAGTGAAACGTGACCCCCAGGGGCGTTTATTAGCTTTGGAGTTTGTGTCTACATGCCACCTGCCTCCCTACCAACTTGTCTTAAGGAACTCTCATTTCTTCTCTCTCGCCTCCCACAAGGGCTCACCATAATAGGGGGGATTTCATTGCAGTACCAAATACCGATCTGGATTGCACTGGGTCCCCTTGGCCTCTCGACAGGCTGGTGCTTGCTGCCTCACTGATTGGGCCTCTGCTCTAGGCCTCTGTGATGCCTGGAGATCCCGGCATCAAGCATTCGGCAGTTCACGCATACATTCCCGCCTCACCACACCCACTCTCGTATTAACCTAATTATCCTACCTGCCCTTGATTGTCAGCTATTGAACCAGATCTAAACTCTGCCTCGCAGGATTTCGGATCACTCTCTGTTGCTCCTTTCTCTTGGGATGAACATCTCCAGGGGCATGCCTGATGTGGCGTTTGGGCGGCTGGTTTCTCCAGGACAGGAAGTTTGTCAGCTCATTAGGGTCCAACCATCGTGCTTATTTTCCATGACAATGTTGGGGTGCGTTGCACAGGTGGGGACCCTATAGGCCATCAATAAGACAATGCTTTGTGGCTGTGTCAAGAGTTTTGTTAGGGCCCAGGAGCATGACCATGCGGCTCTCATGGTTAGCTTGGAGGCACACACCCTCCGCTTGGAGTTACAAATGCAGTCCAATCCACAATCTGCTGTTTCCCTCCAACTTGAACTTATTTGTGAGGATATTAGTCTGCACTCTCTTGCATCGGCCAAGCACCTCTGCCAGCCACGACGGCCAGGATCTATGGCTGGGAGGACAAAAATGGGAAGCTACTGTACTGGTTGGTTTCCTACCCACAGGCCAACAGGATTGTTCCTGAAATTATGGATGACTCCAGTAGTTCCTGGCAGTGTCTCCCTGAGATAACTCAAACTTTCGCTCAATATTATCAAGCGCTGTCCTCCAGGCCATCAGGCAGAGACGCCATCGCTTCCAGCTCCTTTATTGACTCAATTCCCCTACACCAGCTATCATCCTTAGAGTCTCATCAGTTAGATGAACATTTGACAATGGAAGAGGTGGGGGAGGCACTATCTGGCCTGGCATTGGGTAAGACTCCGGGCCCTGACGGCTTCCTTATAGAGTATTACACCACGTTTCATGATGTTCTCCTCCCACCCCCCCCCCACATCCTGCACAAACTACCACCCAATATCACTCCTCAACTGCGAGGTTAAAATCTTTGCGGAAATACTTGGCAATCAACTTAAGCAGGTCCTGCCTGAGTTAATACAGCCAGACCAATGTGGCTTTATGTCATCCCAGAGCACGAGGCACTGTATACGTCGGCTACATGTGGCCCTGGCCCACCGTCATCATTTAGCTCCGCATCTCATTGATTTTAAGAAAGCTTTCGACACGGTGGACTGGTATTATCTGCAATTGGTGCTGTCATGTGCAGGCCTATCGAAAAACGCTTTTGGGACATGGTTCGGGTCCTTTATTCCAACCCCACGGCGCGGGTCTGAGTCAATGCAGACCTCCTTGATACCTTCCATATAGAGCGGGGAACCACGCAGCGCTGCCCCTATCTCCTCTCCTTTTTGCCCTTGAGATAGAGCCCCTGACCCAACTCATCCGTACCGACCCTCAGTTTACTGGCTGGACCTGGGACACGGGCACAATGACCGCATTGCCTTATATGTTGATGACGTCCTTTTATATCTTGTTAATCCAGCCCCGAGTGGGCCCAGCTCTCTTCAGTTGCTTGGGTGCTTCAAGAACGCCTCCAGTCTTCAGATGAACCACACCAAATCTGGGCTTGTCCCCCTGGTGCCATCCCAAGACTGCTTCTACTGGCAGACAAACATTTCCCTCCGTCAGCTCAGTTTTAGATATTTGGGCATATGGGTTACTTTACACCCAGAGCTAACCTGGGCCCTTAATCTTCAGTTTGGAAAGCTAAGTCCGACCTCATTAAGTGACGAGCTCTCCTCCACAACATCCTGGGCCGCATAGCCTTATACAAGATGATGGTCCTCCTGTGGTTCCTTTATGTTTTTCAGAACTTGCCTCTTCACCTGCCCCGGATATGGTTTTGTGATATGGACAGTGCAGCAGGAACCTTTCTGTGGCGGGGATCGAGACCACGGCTGGCTTTTTCTTACAGTCAATGGACCACTACGATGGTGGCCTGGGAATGTCCAACCTTTATCTTTACTATTTGTCCTCCCACCTTCTTGTTCCTCATGATTTATTTAACAAGGAATGGTCCGAACCCGCCTATGGCTTGGAACTCTCATTACTGGGCTTCCTTCATCTGCAGGTCATGCTCTATAGATCACCGGTCCCCCTTTCTCCCCCTCTAGTAACCCGACTGGTTTTCCTGACATGGAGAGCGGCTCTGAGGCATGTAAAATGGGAACATAAACTTACACAGCAAACCCCGCTCTGGCATAGACCTGACTGAGGGAGGTGGCAGCGCTCAGGGGTTTTCACACCTGCGACCTCATAGACATCACATGTTTAGGAGCTATATGGTCATAAGCCACATGTCGTCCTTCCAAGAACTTCATCAGACATATAACGTTACCAATACCGAATTCTATAAATATCTTCAACCCCGACACACCCTACACTCTCACACCTTGCTGACGGACGCTCTCCCAGAATTCAACCCCTTGGAAGGGAAGTGACTTATGGGAAATATGGTACAGAAGACAAAATGGTCCTAGACTTCTGTACCAATCGATACCCAGTTCCCTTGACTTTTTCTGGTTCACCCTATTTATATTAATGGTTATGAGAAATATGGGCTTAGGAGGGATCTTACAGATCCGTTGTACACTCATTTTTAACTCCCCCAGCTCATTGGACCATCTTCGCATCCACTGGTAAAAGCTGGATGGGGTCCGTGGAGGATGAGGACTGGTGGGACGCCCTGATGTTTCCTCGTGAACTTACCACCTCTTCCCGCTTATTGCATATCCAGATCTACTTCCTTTACACAGTATATCTCTCCCCAGTACGCCTAAATCAGGTGGTCCTGCGTCCCACCTCAGTCTGTCCCAGCTGCAGTGTTGACCAAGCAGATTTTTATCACACGGTGTGGATCTGTGCGGTGATTCACCGGTACTGGACAGCAGCGGCCCGTGATCTGTTGGACGTGCTCGGGTGTGAAGTCCCCCTCTTCTCCTTACTGGTTGTCCTCAGGGTATTTAAGGGATCCAGATGCACAAGGCCGAGAGAGCATTCCTAGGCACAGCTATCCTGGTACGAAAACGGGACATCGCTAGGTACTGGACGTTGCCAAGTCCCCCTACATTGGTGGGTTGACGGAGGGGTGTGAATTGGTGTGCACAGCAAGAGCGGGTGGTTTTCGACGCTTCTGGGTGGTCCCGCAAGCACGGACAGGTGTGGGGAAAATGGTTGGACCAATTTACATAATTTTTCACAGATTCGTATTGTGGACATTCTCCCTCTGTATCACATCATATTGTTGGAGTGTTTCTACTTTGCATTGACCGCTGTAATTCTGCTATTCCTGTGTACTACATGCTTTACGTGCTGTATGTCTCGTGTTGCCATCTCGGATGGTCAAAACCCAAAGAAGTTTGTTTATCAAAAATAATTGTACTCGGGGGGCGCTAGAGGGCGCACTGCGGAATGGCTGGCTAGCGTGTCAGCTCCGCCGGACGGTCGCGCGCCTAGCGGCCTTTAACCCCTTGGATCCCCACCAAAAGCGGCGGCGATTGTAAATATGGGCATCGGAATGTAAGGCCGACATCATCGCGAACAGAACAGCGGCTTAATAAGCGAGGAAGGAAAGATCCAGCCCGAATCCCGGAGACCTCGCTGCGGCGTCGCAAAATGGCCGCTCCGGATGCTCGGCGGAACAGCGTTTCACGAGACACCCAGCGCAGCAGGGCACATGCACACACCCGGCGCTGCTTGGTAAGTGGTTATTAACCACCATCTAGGGCTCTGCAGGGCCCGTATACGACTCCGGGACACAGAGCCACGGACAATCGGCGTGCGTTCCACTGAGGGCAAGATGGCGGCGCCCGTGGAACGCACAAGGATGGCGGCAGCGGCGGACGTTCCCGCCGGACAGACCCCCTTCGTTGACTGTCAGAGACGAGCAACGCTGTAGGCCGGCAGCGGTGGGAGGATCCTGGCGCTTTCTGTTGACCGTGCCACACATCGGTAAATACACGGCGCACTGATAGCTGGGTTCACGCGTGGGGAGACGAGGGGAGCAGCGATTAGACCAGAACCGAAGGTGCGCAGGCCAGATAAATTGCACACGACGGCGCCTGATATCTGCACACGCTGCCCTCGGCATAGCGCCGGCCCCACCAACTGTACGGGGACCGCCCCCCCCCATGGCGGGATGTGAGGGTGTAGACTGCTGTCCCTGATGTGCCCCAGAAGACCAGCGAACGGCAACACCCGCTACACCTGACGAGTGGGACCTCGTTAGGGACCGGACTGCACCTGAGTTCTCGGTAGCCGGCTGATGACTACACGTACAGCAAGAGGGGGAGTGCGGTGACAGCGCTTCGTGCCATCTCCACAGCCAGTGCGCCATCGGGCAGCAGCCCAAAACCGGCCAAACAGCACACATCCAAGCAGCACCCCGAAATGGGGAAGCCTGACCAGAATCAAACAAAGCTCCAGTTCGAAAAGCGGAACCAAGGCAAAAATAACACGACAGACCCAGAGGCGGAAGGGGGCCAAGAGACACCGGAGGGCACAGGCATGGAGTCGGTACTGAGGGCGATACAGCAGAGTCTGCAAGAGATGAACAGAAAGCTCGACAACGTGGTGCAGAGGGTCGACAACATGACGGCGAAAATTGAACAGCACGACGGGCGCCTCACGGAAGCAGAGCAGCGAATCTCGAGGCTTGAAGATGAGCAGAAGACCACAACCAAGACCTGCGGGGGCCTAGAAAAAACAGTGGAAAGCCTGCGAGCCAGGGTGGAGGACCAGGAAGCTAGGTCCAGGCGGAACAACGTTCGGATTTCGGGCCTGCCAGAATCCACAAACACAGGGAAAATGGAGACCTACATAGAAACCCTCCTGAGAGAAATCTTTGGAGCCGAAAAACTGTCTCAAGTGTTCCTTGCTGCCCCGCGCATGGTCATTGCCCGCATGCTTAATTACAGGGACAGAGACACGGTCCTGAGACTGGCAAGAGAGCTGGGGAAAATTACTCATCGGGGGAACACGCTAGAGTTCTACCCGGACCACACCATGGCGGTGCAACAGGCTCGGAAAGAATTCGCTCCTGTTAAAAAGAAGCTAAGAGAACTAGGCCTGGAATACGCCATGTTGTATCCGGCGAAACTCAAAGTCATCACCGGCGGGAAACCTGTCATACTACAAACGGTACAGGCGGCACAGGACTATGTCAAGCAACAAGGGAAGCAGAGAAAACAGCAAGACCGGAATGAACCAACAAGTGACGTGGAATGAGTGAGGCAGAACACTGTCAAGCCGGACGGATTTACGAACTTCGCTAACAAGATACGGCTATCTATAGACGCTGTTGCCTGCGGACAATCACATGGACCATGGTGGCTACGTGGGTGGCAGCAACTGGACTGGAAAGGCACTTACGAACTTACTGTGAGTACTGTCCCTGTGTCTGAGATGCAGCGGAAGTGCTGTTCGAGTTGTAAGTATACGAAATGCTGTTGTAAGCGGGGAGGGACATGAGGGCCGGCTACTGGAGTGAGGGGCAGCGGGCAGGTAGCTGCAGCCCCGACCGGCCTTGTTGTTCAGCTGTTTACCGAGCGAGCGAGACTACATACATTGCATGGCGCCACCCCACCTATGCGCTGGAACTTGAGACGAAGGGGAGTCTGGTGTGCTAGAGTTATGGCATTTCAGCGATACTAACTATGTTGAGTGGGTGAAAGGGGTTGGAGGAAGTCACACGCAAGTTATTCACTAAAACATACGCTTGCGACCGTCCACATCCACTATGTGGATGGAGATGTGTGAACCTGGTGACACCCCCAGGAGGGTGTACCCCGAACTATGTTGGACGCAGAAGTTACTGTTAAAGTTAATTCAGGGGTGGCTTTGGCAAAGTTTGGGCGCTAAAGTGGGTGGGGGGAGGGCGGGTGAATCAGAATCTAACCGACTGCAACCTCTGTGTCTGAGAAGCATGGCGAACTCCTTAGTAATGTACTGCCATGTATATAATGTTTGTAATCTGCGAATGACGTTGTCACGTTTAAATGATGTAAGGTATAGCACCATGCACACACGATATGACAAGCAGACTAAACGTCTGAAGTGGATAGTTCATCACCCAATACATACGCATGTCACGTAGCAACACGCTGAAATTTCTCACTTGGAATGTGAGGGGACTGGGCAACCCGAAGAAGATCAGGCGACTGTTTGCTTATTTTGATAGATTGCGAATTAACATTGTTTTCTTGCAGGAAACGCACTTAGATCGAGACGGCACCTCCACACTGGGGGCAAGATGGGCTGAAACTGTAGTTCACTCTAGCTACTCAACATATTCAAGGGGAGTGAGCATATTAATCAGGAAGGGTACGGGCTTTGAAATTACCGACATACAAAGAGACACAGCTGGGCGGAGCGTGATACTAGCTGGCAGGCTTAGACGGCAACAGATTCTATTGGTGAACACATATGGCCCTAATGTGGATGACCCAGGGTTTTTTAGCAAGGTATGGCACACCATCACAAACATGCAGGCACCTCACGTACTATGGGGAGGGGATTTCAATGTCACGATGCAGGATGCTCTAGACAGAGCAGCACACACTTCGGAACAACATGGCAATGCTAGGACAATGGTGCGAGATGCCATGGAGGACCTACATTTGGTAGATTTGTGGAGGGCTCGTAACCCAGGGGTGGCGACAGCGACACACATAAACGCGGCAAACAACAGTTGGTCCAGGATAGATTACTGGCTGGGCACACAAGACGTACTCTCATGGGTGATAGATGTTGCACACTTGCCACGTGCACTATCGGACCACAGTCCGGTACTTTTAGAAGTAGATATCCCGCACTACGACCCACCACCCTTCACCTGGCGATTTAACGCAGCTGCATTGAGAGACCCAGTATACGCCACCACAATACATAAGGCAATAGGGGATTACTTCGATCTTAACGGCCCAACCACGGAAGACCCAGGTTTGCTATGGGAGGCCTTCAAGGCTACAATCCGGGGAGTCTGCCTTAGTACAGCCTCTGGCATCCTCAAGGATATCAGACATCAACTACACACACGGGAACAAGCCATTCACGCACTAGAACAGTCATACACACAGACGGGAGACACCATAATCTTGGGGGATATCCAGTCGCTATTGACGGAACATGCTAAATTTGCGACTGACGAGCTACAATATGTGACTAAACGAGCTACTGCGAGGAGGTATGGAGAAGGAGGTAGACCTGGCAGGGAGCTGGCCGCAAAGATATGCGCAGGCAAAACACCGCAAAATATCACATCCATAACTACTAGCACCGGGGAGGTGGTCACGGACACCAAGGGTATACTGCGAGAATTTATGAACACATATGGCACGCTATACGAGGCGCACCCCTCGCCATCACAGGCTGAATTATTGAAATACATGGAGGATATTGAGATGGCGTGGTTAGCTGATGGACATAGGAAATACCTAGAACGCCCCATAACTATAGAGGAAGTCACAGACACCATTAGGCGCTTACCTAACAACAAAGCACCGGGCCGGATGGCTTTGTAGCGGAATTTTATAAGGCATACGCTGACCTACTTGCACCACACTTAGTACAGATGTACGGGACAGCGCATGAGGCCCAGACACTGCCGGCGTCGCTAAGGGAAGCCTTGCTCATCACATTGCTAAAACCGGGCAAAGACGTAGATAAATGCGATTCATACCGTCCTTTGTCGTTGTTAAATGTAGACACCAAAATCATAGCTAGTCTGCTGGCAGACAGGCTAAAGCCACTTATGCCAATGTTGATCAGACCTGATCAGTCGGGATTTATCCCAGACAGGGCCACCACACACAACACCCGCACACTGTTCGCATTAGCGCATTATCTAGCTCCGGAAACGAAGGCTGTGGCAGTGCTACTAGACGCTGCTAAGGCGTTCGACACTATTGGCTGGCCCTTTATCCATGCAGTTCTGGTGCGCATGGGATTCCCATGGATATTTCAGGGATGGATAGCGATGCTCTACACAAACTTGACGGCACGCATCAGAGTGAACAGATACATATCAGAACCCATACAAATCTGCAGAGGTACTCGGCAGGGGTGCCCACTATCACCGATGCTTTTCGCTCTAGTGCTGGAGCCTCTAGCCTGCAAAATCCGGCAACATTATCATCACTCAGCGATTCAAATGCCCTCCGGACCCATACACATCTCACTGTACGCGGATGACATGGTGCTGTATGTTAAACACCCAGAACAACACCTAAATCCACTCCTGAGGGAGTATATAAAATTCGGTCACCAAGCCGGATTACAGATAAACTGGGATAAATCCCTGGTGCTGGCACTAACAGACAGCACACAGCCGACTAAACTGGACTATCCGTTGGAGTGGCAAGAGGAACCCACAAAATATCTGGGAATATGGTTTCACAGAGACCCTGAAGTGGTCATTAGGACGAACTACGGGCGGACGATCGCAACCCTGGAAGATAAAATAAAGAAATGGAACAGACTTCCACTTTCATTGGTGGACAGGGCAGCGATAGTAAAAATGGTACTTTTACCGAAATTTCTATATTTATTTAACAACATCCCGATAAAACCTCCCGCTGCTGTCTTCCGCAATATCAAGACGCTAGTACTTAATTTGCTGTGGGCGGGCAAGCAGGCGAGGATGGACCTGCGCACCATGACATTGCCGTATGCTAGGGGGGGGTTCAAAGTACCAGACTTCTACCTATATTACCTATGCGCTCAGGCGCAATACGCACACTTCTGGTACCATGAAGTGCCCTTCCTGACACATGTGGCGGTGGAGGCGGGCGACACTGACCCGATCCCTTTGGCCAATATACTCACGCACAAACGCACCAGGCTACATGACCGTGATATTAACACAGTTAACGCGACCACAGAGGCATGGAGACTATTGGGCAAGGAGGCAAATTGCCTGCCACTGTACGCACCCACACTCCCACTGGCTCATCACCCAGCCCTCTCGGTAACGCAGGAAAAGGTTGGCATGGATCTGTTCCGGAGGGCCGGAATAGACACATTGGGGGACCTATACAAAGATGGCGAATTCCAGACACTAGATAAGCTACATTACATCACAAACCCATCTCCACTGTTCAATTTCAACTTCTATAGGCTACAGAGAGCAATACGAGAACACTACCCGACATATCCAGAAGAGCCGCCTACCCTTGAACCCCTACAACTACTCTTAACTACACCCAAAGCATCTCACATGGTGTCCAAGCTTTATGCAAGTACACAGGGGGCGGTGGGAAACAACACACACAAGGCCAGGGACAGGTGGAGCGCTGGACTAGCAGAACCCCTGACAGAAGTAGAATGGGATTCCGCATGCATGCCTACGGGTATGCTGACACCTAACGGGAATTTGAAAATAATACATTACAAGTATTTACATCAGGTTTACCACACACCTCAGAGACTACACAAGCATGGCTTACGAGACGATTCAAACTGCTGCAGGTGTAAACAAGCAGATGCTGACTTCATGCATCTAGCGTGGCACTGTCGAAAAGTGGCGGAATATTGGGAACAAGTCATACAGGTTTTGAACGAAATGTTAGGGGTTAGCATGCCGTGCGAAGCAAAGATCTGTCTGTTGGGTATAACTCCACACCTGAGAGCCTTGAAGCGTAAATTCTGTGCTGTTGCACTCCTGTTAGCTAAGAGAAGGGTGTCAATCCACTGGAATAGTAAAAGAACACCAGAGGTAAAACGCTGGATTGAAGACATGGTATATTGCCGGGACACGCTCAACACATACGAGGAGGAACTGCCAATCGGCTCTAGGCCCAAAGACTACTGGGGGTACTTACGTGCCTATTTACTTGAGCATGGCACGTCAGATTCAGAAACGGAAGTTGTGTGAATGAACATCTGATAGTGACAACACAGGACGAACAATTGTACAGTGCTGGCGCTTAGGAGGGAGGATGCTGTGATGCAGAGGGGAGGATGCAGGGGGAGAACTACAAGTTGGGGAATGTACAGTTAAGTTAAGTTTCAGTTAAAAGGGTCAAAAATAAAATGTGAAAACGTAAGATTATTGATGTATCAGGCAGTGAGCATAGCACTGACGCACGACTGGATTCTATCTGATAACACGCCGCCGGTCCGCTGGATGTCGGCTGATGGGCTGTGTACATCTAGAACTGTTGCTGATAACCATGGTTGCTTGACGCCGGCCCATTGCGGTTGTAGGCGAACGCACTATAGGTGATTATCGATTTGTCTTGTATGTGATAAAAAAGTGCAATAAAATTCTTACACCAAAAAATAAATAAATAAATAATTGTACTCCGCAAAAAACAACATCCACCTTGGTTGTCTGGGTGACAAAAGCCTAGTTTATCTCACGAATTGTAGATTACGGCGGTCCCTATATACAGTTATGATATGTTTGGACCCCATTAAATGATGCTGCCACGAATCAAAGGCAACTTATTGGCCTGCAGTTCTTTCCCTGTATTCGTATAGTGGGAGTCAGCTCATTCAGTTTTCTCAACATAAATGCCACTGGATACATTTGCCCTGATACCTCATGTTGCTGCGAAAGAATAGCTCCAATTGCCACTTCTGAGGAATCCACCTCCTCTATATACAGATTTGCAGGGTTGGAATGGGCTAGAATGGGTGCTGTGCTGAAGGCTTGTTCCAGCAGTTTGAAGGACTGTTCTGCTTTGTCTGACCATACAAATGGGTGTTTTTCGCAAAAGCCTGGTTATAGGGGTTATCATTTTAGAGAACTGTTTAATGAACCTTCTGTAAAAGCTAGTGTACCCCAGTAACAACTATATATCGCTCACATTTCCTGGTGTGAGCAACTCCTTTACAGCCAGGATTTTACTCTGCGCCATCTCTTAGTCTGTTGCAAACAACATTACTCCTAGAAACCCTACTTTGGGTACGTGAAACTCGCACTTGCTAAACTTACAATATAAACCGTTTATTCTAAGGGCATGTACCACTTCACAAGAAGACCGTGGTGAGTGGCGTGGTGCAGTTCAAAACAGCGAATCCGCCGAGGGAAGGGCAGAGAGCCTCTAAATGCTGCGGTGGATGGGGGCGGGGCCGGCAGGGAGAGGAGCCCAGCTGGAAACAGGCGCGCGGGGACTCCTGGTCCGTGGAGTCCACCCGCTGCTTCCTCGCAGCCCTGCCGGTCACCAGCTGACTCCGCTAACAGGCAAGCAGCAGCCGCTGACACCGCGAAGCGGGACCCGCGCAGCGGGTCCGGCGAGCAGCAGCGGTTCAGCAGGCTGATTCACAAGAAGACCGTGGTGAGTGGCGTGGTGCAGTTCAAAACAGCGAATCCGCCGAGGGAAGGGCAGAGAGCCTCTAAATGCTGCGGTGGATGGGGGCGGGCCGGCAGGGAGAGGAGCCCAGCTGGAAACGGGCGCGCGGGGACTCCTGGTCCGTGGAGTCCACCCGCTGCTTCCTCGCAGCCCTGCCGGTCACCAGCTGACTCCGCTAACAGGCAAGCAACAGCCGCTGACACCGCGAAGCGGGACCCGCGCAGCGGGTCCGGCGAGCAGCAGCGGTTCAGCAGGCTGATTCACAAGAAGACCGTGGTGAGTGGCGTGGTGCAGTTCAAAACAGCGAATCCGCCGAGGGAAGGACAGAGAGCCTCTAAATGCTGCGGTGGATGGGGGCGGGGCCGGCAGGGAGAGGAGCCCAGCTGGAAACGGGCGCGCGGGGACTCCTGGTCCGTGGAGTCCACCCGCTGCTTCCTCGCAGCCCTGCCGGTCACCAGCTGACTCCGCTAACAGGCAAGCAACAGCCGCTGACACCGCGAAGCGGGACCTGCGCAGCGGGTCCGGCGAGCAGCAGCGGTTCAGCAGGCTGATTCACAAGAAGACCGTGGTGAGTGGCGTGGTGCAGTTCAAAACAGCGAATCCGCCGAGGGAAGGGCAGAGAGCCTCTAAATGCTGCGGTGGATGAGGGCGGGGCCGGCAGGGAGAGGAGCCCAGCTGGAAACGGGCGCGCGGGGACTCCTGGTCCGTGGAGTCCACCCGCTGCTTCCTCGCAGCCCTGCCGGTCACCAGCTGACTCCGCTAACAGGCAAGCAACAGCCGCTGACACCGCGAAGCGGGACCCGCGCTGCGGGTCCGGCGAGCAGCAGCGGTTCAGCAGGCTGATTCACAAGAAGACCGTGGTGAGTGGCGTGGTGCAGTTCAAAACAGCGAATCCGCCGAGGGAAGGGCAGAGAGCCTCTAAATGCTGCGGTGGATGGGGGCGGGGCCGGCAGGGAGAGGAGCCCAGCTGGAAACGGGCGCGCGGGGACTCCTGGTCCGTGGAGTCCACCCGCTGCTTCCTCGCAGCCCTGCCGGTCACCAGCTGACTCCGCTAACAGGCAAGCAACAGCCGCTGACACCGCAAAGCAGGACCCGCGCAGCGGGTCCGGCGAGCAGCAGCGGTTCAGCAGGCTGATTCACAAGAAGACCGTGGTGAGTGGCGTGGTGCAGTTCAAAACAGCGAATCCGCCGAGGGAAGGGCAGAGAGCCGCTAAATGCTGCGGTGGATGGGGGCGGGGCCGGCAGGGAGAGGAGCCCAGCTGGAAACGGGCGCGCGGGGACTCCTGGTCCGTGGAGTCCACCCGCTGCTTCCTCGCAGCCCTGCCGGTCACCAGCTGACTCCGCTAACAGGCAAGCAACAGCCGCTGACACCGCGAAGCGGGACCCGCGCAGCGGGTCCGGCGAGCAGCAGCGGTTCAGCAGGCTGATTCACAAGAAGACCGTGGTGAGTGGCTTGGTGCAGTTCAAAACAGCGAATCCGCCGAGGGAAGGGCAGAGAGCCTCTAAATGCTGCGGTGGATGGGGGAGGGGCCGGCAGGGAGAGGAGCCCAGCTGGAAACGGGCGCGCGGGGACTCCTGGTCCGTGGAGTCCACCCGCTGCTTCCTCGCAGCCCTGCCGGTCACCAGCTGACTCCGCTAACAGGCAAGCAACAGCCGCTGACACCGCGAAGCGGGACCCGCGCAGCGGATCCGGCGAGCAGCAGCGGTTCAGCAGGCTGATTCACAAGAAGACCGTGGTGAGTGGCGTGGTGCAGTTCAAAGCAGCGAATCCGCCGAGGGAAGGGCAGAGAGCCTCTAAATGCTGCGGTGGATGGGGGCGGGGCCGGCAGGGAGAGGAGCCCAGCTGGAAACGGGCGCGCGGGGACTCCTGGTCCGTGGAGTCCACCCGCTGCTTCCTCGCAGCCCTGCCGGTCACCAGCTGACTCCGCTAACAGGCAAGCAACAGCCGCTGACACCGCGAAGCGGGACCCGCGCAGCGGGTCCGGCGAGCAGCAGCGGTTCAGCAGGCTGATTCACAAGAAGACCGTGGTGAGTGGCGTGGTGCAGTTCAAAACAGCGAATCCGCCGAGGGAAGGGCAGAGAGCCTCTAAATGCTGCGGTGGATGGGGGCGGGGCCGGCAGGGAGAGGAGCCCAGCTGGAAACGGGCGCGCGGGGACTCCTAGTCCGTGGAGTCCACCCGCTGCTTCCTCGCAGCCCTGCCGGTCACCAGCTGACTCCGCTAACAGGCAAGCAACAGCCGCTGACACCGCGAAGCGGGACCCGCGCAGCGGGTCCGGCGAGCAGCAGCGGTTCAGCAGGCTGATTCACAAGAAGACCGTGGTGAGTGGCGTGGTGCAGTTCAAAACAGCGAATCCGCCGAGGGAAGGGCAGAGAGCCTCTAAATGCTGCGGTGGATGGGGGCTGGGCCGGCAGGGAGAGGAGCCCAGCTGGAAACGGGCGCGCGGGGACTCCTGGTCCGTGGAGTCCACCCGCTGCTTCCTCGCAGCCCTGCCGGTCACCAGCTGACTCCGCTAACAGGCAAGCAACAGCCGCTGACACCGCAAAGCGGGACCCGCGCAGCGGGTCCGGCGAGCAGCAGCGGTTCAGCAGGCTGATTCACAAGAAGACCGTGGTGAGTGGCGTGGTGCAGTTCAAAACAGCGAATCCGCCGAGGGAAGGGCAGAGAGCCTCTAAATGCTGCGGTGGATGGGGGCGGGGCCGGCAGGGAGAGGAGCCCAGCTGGAAACGGGCGCGCGGGGACTCCTGGTCCGTGGAGTCCACCCGCTGCTTCCTCGCAGCCCTGCCGGTCACCAGCTGACTCCGCTAACAGGCAAGCAACAGCCGCTGACACCGCGAAGCGGGACCCGCGCAGCGGGTCCGGCGAGCAGCAGCGGTTCAGCAGGCTGATTCACAAGAAGACCGTGGTGAGTGGCGTGGTGCAGTTCAAAACAGCGAATCCCATATGCATGAACTAGACGGTCCTGCAAATTTGTGCCTCTTTTAAATGCAAAAAGTAGCTTCTGGGTACATTCTGGAATCAATGACAAAAGATTCCATTGTTTCAGTATAATCCGTTTGACAGCATTAGAGTGTGTTCCAAAGGTTGTCACACAAACCAAGTTCTCTTTTTTAGGGCGTTCTTTAACTGTCAACAAATGCTCTCTCTGATTGTACCAGGCCCTTTTCATTGATGCTTTTAAGAGCTTAGACGGATAGCCTCTTGCTTTAAGTTTTTCTTTAAGTTTTTTGGCTTCACAGAAATAGTCTGTTTTCAAAGTACAAGCGCAGAAATTGGCCAAAAGGCAGCCCATCCTTTAGGGCCTGAGGATGATGACTTTGGTATTTCAAGAGAGTATTTCGAGAGGTAGGCTTGGTGTATAGGCTTGTATATAGATGATTTGAAATAGCATTCTTGATAGAAATGTCTAAAAAATTAATTTCTTGATTGTTATACTCAAGAGTGAATTTCAAATGTTGGCTCCTAGTATTGAGCCAGACCTGAAAATCCTGTAACTCAGATTCAGTGCCATGCCAAACCATGGCAACAATACATGCACAGCCCATTCTCTCTCACTAATTTTTTGTATTTATTTATTTGATGAGTTTTATATAGCACTGGCTAGACCGGAGTGCTTTACATGAGGTTCCACAAAGTTACAAAATTACATGAGTTAACAGGTTACATCAGTTACTAGTACAACATTTAAATAGCATAGGAAGACGAGATAAATGGAGCATAGAAGGGTAAGGGGGTAGGGTGAAGGGGTAGGAGGGAGATACAACGGAGAGACGAAGAAAAGTCTGCCCCAAGTCCGGCGGGGTAGGTGATGACCTAAGGGGAAGTCCACAGCCCAACTCCTCTTTAGCTATCAGGTAGCTCCACCAGGCATCGGCCAAATAGCAAGGTCTCGGCTGAAAAACATTTAAATAGAATCGGAAGAAGAGATAAATGGAGCGTAGAAGGGTAGAGGGGAAGGGTAAAGGGGTAGGGGGAGAGACGAAGGAAAGTCTGCCCAAAGTCCGCGTGGGTAGGTGATGGCCGAGGTGGAAGTCCACAAACCATCTCCTCTTTAGCTAACAGGTAGCTGCAGCGGTCAGCTAGCTAGGTCACAATGGTCGGAGGTAAGATCACATATTTTATGTCATGATGGGTGAGCCAGGTGGGGGAAGATGGTGGGGGAGCACCCCTAGCCTCACTGGGGTAAGCTTGATGAGCCAGTCCATGGAGTCTGGTGTGTTTGGAGGGGCTTCTCTATTTGCTGCAGTCCGGTGGAGCGAGAAGGGGGAGGGCTTCAAAATTTGGGAATAATAGGTAGGAGTCTAGTTGTTTAGTCCGTTTGTGTGGTGGCCATGTCGAGGTCAGGCACCCGGGAATACTGAGATCCCTCATCCGCTGCTTCCTGATGCTTCTAGAAACTGCTTAGTATTTTCTACAGATTCAATTGGCCTCATCGGTACCTGCATTAGTAGAGATCTTTTGTGGCTCGCACGGCCACCATGTTTGAGACACTGATCTTGTTCTTCTTGAGTAAGCGAGGCTCTAACTGTACCTATTACCGTGGGTTGCGAGAAAGTACCTGACCACCCACCCATACTTCTTATTCTGAAATGATCCTGTCCGAAGACGGGTACTCCTCAGGATTCGAGCGATGCAATAAGGGGTCTTCACCTTGATCTCCCCAACTCCTCCAATGACTACACGGAGCGTTAGGTCGATCAAGTGAGGAAAGGATAGGAAGGGAACAGCAGGAAGTAGAACCTGAAATACAAATACAACACCATGAAATGCAAGGCCATGCAACGCTACGCTCATTTAATTCTCGCTAGGAATTCCAATTACCTTGGACAATATACCACATAAGCAGACTCTGTCTTCCTTCAGACAATACGATATTTCCTCATACCAGATACTAGGAAAGACAAAACAGGCATATCAACATCCATCACCCCAGTGCACATTTTGACAACTGCTTATATTCTTTCCTGATACCCCTACACACCTGTTTGGAAATGTATATTGCGTAAGGCTTATGCTGAAAAGCGAGAAGCGCTTAGGTTTGAGGAGAGAAGCACTATGACTAGGATTCCTAATGTCCGGTAGGTTTTCTGCTCCTCCTTAATACTGTTCCTTTGTGTAACTTCAAGTTAATGACTAATTAAACAGTAACTCAATCCAGGCTCTGAGTACAAAAACTAGAAGTGAACTATATGTCTAAATATTTCCTTTCCTTTTGTAATACCATCCGATCCTAATGGCGTGTAAGTCACAGAAAAAACAAGGATAATATCCGCTCCTTCCTCGGAACGTGCAGTGATGAGAATACCAAAGTTACTCTCTTCTTTAGTGCGGAAAAAACAAAGGCAGGCGTTGATAACGGCTCCTAGGCCCACATGCATCAAGCATTTTTGTAGTCGCAAACGGTGCGATTACTTAAAATCGGCCGTTTGCGAATGCAAAAGTGCTTTTTGGGATGCATGAAGCAATTTTAGAATTCGTAACATTGTTGCGAGTTCTAAAATTGCGGGTGCTTTTAAGAAGTCGCAGATGTGCGATTTCTTAAAAGCAATGCATCATTACTTTCACAAGTGCAAAGTCGCAATTAGGGTGCCAAATTTACCGAGTGGTTGAACCACTCGGTAAATTTGGAAAAAGTGTTTAAAATGCTGCAAATGTTTTTTTTTCTACATTCATGTTTCACACACACATGTCCTTAGGACATGTGTGTGTGAAACATGATGCGAAAAATACATTTCAGGGGTGCATGGGGGGGTCCTTTGGACCCCCCCCTGCACCCATGAAATTTTCAAAGTGCCACTCGCAATTTGCTGATGCCTTCCCATTGACTCCTATGGGCCTTTTGGCCCATAGGAATCAATAGGAATTGCGAAAATGCACTTAAGAATTCGGTATTCATTTGGGATTCGGTAAAAATTGCGATTTTTACCGAATCCCAAATGAATACCGAAAACAATGATGCATAGCATTTTGCACTTCTTAATTTGCGATTCCTTATTTTTCGCAAATTAGGAAGTGCAAAATGTAACAATGATGCATGTGGGCCTTAGTCCGAGCGCGTCAAACCCTGTGGAAAAGAACAAGTACAGCTCCTACCTTGGAGCACGTTGAACTGCAACTGACTCCTCCTTACTGCCGGCAGTCTCAGCGGGTAACGCCCGGTTTGTAATTGAGGCAAAGGCAAGTGGAAAAGCCAAAACGCACAAACGGCCTTTACCCCTTTGCGGCGGCAGACACCTCTCAAAGTCAAGAACGTACCAGGGAGAAGACGCCTCCGTGCGTCGTCAAGAAGCCTTCGGGTGAATAACAGGATACAAGGATTCGACAGGTTCGAATCAAGAATTACGCATGTCACACTGTGCACATCGCGTCTATTTATGGGCGCTGCTCCGCCTTCCCTCAGGGTGCATTCTGGGAGTTGTAGGCTATGCAGGTGCCACATCCGCCAATCCTCACAATTTCTCTCGAATTGAAGCATGGAACAATTGATTCTTCTATCCCTTTGTGCTCACTCATACGATAATATAAATGCAAAGTTAAATTAATCAAATCAGTACAGGTAGAAGATCTATTTGTGCCAGCACATTTTTTCAATCATCACACAATCGCTGGCAAAAAAGGCCGCTGTTTGTTCCTCGGAATACTGGGTCTGGGATACCGACCTTTTAAAAGCATTCATATATACTACCAGATCCTTCGTTCACTGTTTTAATTCTAATAAGTCCCTATCAGATAAGAATGTGGTAGGCCTACGTTCAAAGACTTTTAATTCATTACGGAATTCTACCCAATCATATAAGTGTAGATAATCTCTTTTCTCTAATGGTACGGCCCATTGTGCCGCATCCCCTCCTAAGTAAGAAATCATAAAGGCTACTCTGGCAATGATAGGTTGGAAAGGTCCTAAGACGACAAGTAAAATGTAATAGTATTTGCATCAAAAAGACTTGTACTTCTGTCACATCCCCATGAAAGTGTTCTGGTGCTGCTAATGGTATATGGGTAGGGATTTTGAAAGTGATTAGAGGGTTCTGTGAAGTACTCCAATTGGATAACCATGAGGGTCCCCCAGATGCTCTCCCATTATGAGCATCAAAAGGATTTTGTTGCATCCTATCTATTCTATCATGCAAAGCTGCAGTCTCAGCTCTGGGTGCAATCACTTGCTGTTGGACCACAGCTAAGGCTGCTAGTACGTCCTCTGAAGAGGCCATATTGTATCCGAACCGACCAGGAGGGGAATTACTCTTGGGGAGATTATTCTGTAACACTCTTCGATCAGTCCATCAGAGTCAGCTCAATGCACAATAGAGTCCACCTCTCATTATCCTCAATTCCGATTGCTAACATAGCACAGAAGCCTGACATGATCAAGTGAGGGAAGGAAGGGAAGGGAACAGCAGGAAAGGAGACCTGTAAATAAAGAAACATATAGCAATCACTCTATAGTAATGAAGTCCACGCTGATAGGTAGTTGTCAAGTAGATTTATTGAGCAGTGAGGTTAAGACAGGTACAAGCTCAATAGAAGACCAGTACAACTTCATTAGGAGACCATAGGGAGACCCCACCAGGAGCATCTATCTAGGTGCTCAGCCCAGCCAACTGTCACTACCTAGGCAGAACACCAACATTCTGACAGCTGCTCCAATGAACATTCCATTGGTGGTGGAAAGGCATCACATTGAGAATAGCAGGATACTACATACTCTGAACACCTTGTCAACATATAAGCATTTATTCCTGGTTACCATGCATTTACCTGAAACAAAGAGTAAACTGTGCTTGTAGTGTCAAGGGACCAGGATAGACAACATTTCAGTTCTGTTTATGCGTCCATATTCTTCTTTTTAGAAATATGCTGGAATATGAAATGGAAAAGGAATAGTAATTAACCACTCCAATATATGTTACCACTTTTTTCTGAGATAGGAAACGTACAAATACCCACCCAACTTAGTATGATTCCTTGCCTCACAGGGGAAGAACCAAATCCGAAGGAGTCAAGGAAGGCCCCTGTTAAGAGTGGCAAATAATAAATAACAAAACACGCAAGAACCCTCAGGTCTATCAAGAGATACTGGGGGAGAAAGAGGGCTGGCTAAAAAGAAGGCGTCCCTTAAAAGGATGGTTTCCATCACCCACCACAGGTGGCATTCTTCATCATTGGCTATCCTCCTCGCATCATGAAGCCTAGTCATGATGCAGGCTACAACCCGCTCACTGCGAGGGAGGAGCTCAGGGTTGTTTTTTGAGGAAGGGGTTGTTACTAAAACCCAATGTGAGCTAACAGAGTGTTGTGAGGGATGCAGTGCTGGAAGTGAAGTGATGTAAAACTAGCTACCTTGTGCTAGGATTAAAAACAGAAAGTAGGACAGAAAACACTAGATCCTATCGTAATGTACTCAGATCTAGCTACTGCTGTGAAAGTGATATTGTTCCAAGTATATAGGATTTGATACAAAACTAGTGATTTAAGGAGAGTAAGATGGTGGATTCACCGTTAGTACCTGCAGACGTCAGGCATAGTACCCCAACTGTCCTTAGCATAAACGCTTAAGGAACAAACGCGTCTCCAACCTCTGTGGTTCAGGATGGTTGTCCATGCACGCTTGTTGGGGGACAGGAGAATATAAATAATAAAAACCACCATGAATATCATCAAGTATGTGCGCATATTCCTATCATAGCTCTTCTTGATGTGCCAAATAATTCAGGAGTTTCAGACAGCATAATTGTGCATCATAATCCACTGTCTTGCAGTATGGTTTTCTCACCAATTGTTAATTTTACTTTTAGCTTCCAACATGCAGAAACTCTGTAACAGCTTTACTTATTACCAAATCGCGATATGTCAATATGTAATAAATAAAGATAACAGCATCTGCGCTGTTTCATCCACTCTCAAAGAGCACCCAAGATCTGAGGTAGAATATGGCCCTTATAAAGGCAGCCATCCTGTAGGACTGAATAGCTATGGGCCCAAGACCACCTGTACAATAAACATCCGTGCAGTAATTGTCTGCCCGCAACCTCAATACTCCGAAATTCTGCCATGGAAGAAACGCTGCTGCCGAAGTCAAAGGCAGATTCCGAATATCCCCCGACTAAGCAAAACTTGCATCAATATAACACCACACAGGAACACTGGTTTTGGCAAAGCGCTACGTTACAGGATTACAGGACGTAATAATCTGCCCCGTTTTCCCAGTTGAAGCATCTTTTAGAGGAGTTACGGCTATTTGCATGATCAATTACATTGAGGATTAGGCATCAAACCTGCAAGCTTTCATGGCAGGTGTAGTTCTTTTACTGGTTATCCGCTGTTGGTTTCTTTTACTTAAGGTTTTGAATGTCTATCGGCTACATTGTATTCCACCACACTAGAGTGCCTGATATAGGGTAACCAGCCTTTGTACACCTATATCATCAGCCTGTATTTTTGTCATGGACGGAATAAGCTTGTTCCAGATATCGTTCAAGATGCCCTGACCTCTAATGCTTGTTTTGCACATAACAATCATCATTGCTTCATCATTGGGACCTGCTTCTCATCAGTTGGGATTGTAATACCTGACAGGAATCCTTTTGGAGCCCTTTACGGAGATCTTGTATACCAAAGTTCAAATAAACCAGAACAGCGTCTTTAACTTCTCCATCCGAGGATTCTCTGTCATTGGTTTGATGGGCAGTGTTGGATGATTGGGCTTAAAAGAAAAGCATCAGTTAAAAATACCTACAGAAGTGTGTAGCAAAAACTATTTATTGGAGATCAACTTCCCTGGTAAGAGTAAACACAGGAGTGAATGCGCCAACATAATCATCTGTAGAATCTGATTAGGTCAACATGTTTCTTGCCTCTTAGGCCCCATGGGTTTATGGCAATCACCAGGACGAGTGTGAATAAAAGCCCTAATCTGAATCAGTATAATTTGAAATTATTTCATGCCGAAGGTGCTTCACATATAGGATTGTGAACTCACAAAAAGGAACAACTCATTTGAGTAACTGTTCGTGAATAATACTTGATTGACAACTAACAGCAAAATAATTTACTAAACTGTCAGTTGTATAACTGTTGTAGACAGTGAAGTGCATTTCAGGTAACTAGGTAAGTGAAAATAGTGGCCATCTTTGAAAGGTCATCTATAGATGAGAAAAAGTTATCCTTTGTGACAAGCAGGCGAGATTATAGACATTACATTCTCTTATTTGGATAGCTTTTTTTCAACATGATGAAAGGAATTCAGGATAATGTATGCTTGTTTCATTGAATGTGCTACATGTGACTGAGTATGTGCAAATGGCTGCCATCTTTGACTGTCGACAAGGACAACATTTCCTTTATGAAAAGCAGACGGGATTTTGATCATTACACCCATTATTGATGTTTTTTCTGAGAAATTTGTTTTTTTTTCAACGTAAAGAAAAATCATTAGGAAAATGTATGCTATTCTTGTGGTGGTCATATATGGTATCTTAGAACAGTGTTTGACCACTTAAGAATTGCAGTGTGCATTTCTGTGTTCCTGATTGTACTATTTATATGAAAAACTTGTAAGAAAATACTGGTGAGGAAAACTTGCCAGCACATGCCATCCCTATTGTCTGTAGTATTTTAGCTGTACCGATATATATACAAAGAACTCATAAAGAGGACGAACAGCAGTATTCAAAAACATGTATACTGGATAATCTACGATTCAGAAAAGGGGGTGGTGATGAACAGAGTGTCTGAATTAAGCAGACCACTCTTACCCAGTCCAAAGATCAGGGCTTGATCCATCACCGTTTTTTAGCTCACTGCACCATCCCAGCTCAGAACCTGGCTACATGCAAATTAGTCTGTACCTGTCCCAGTGCATGATGGGATCAGGGCAAACCAAACTACAAAGCCAATTCTTGTACTGGGAAGGAAACAAGCTTCCGGGGACCGGTTTCTGGCATTTCAGCCGTCGTCGGCCCGGCTTGCTTGAATCCTGATGGTGCAGTGAGCAAGGGACTCATGTCTGAGTATACCCTGCCACACCTATAGTGGTCAAAAACGATTCAGAAAAGGGGGTGGTGATGAACCACCCCCTTTTCTGAATCGTATTGGATAATTTAACATTTATATATATCCATCTGACTGTGACGTTATTGAAAATTGATCACATTCCAGGGTATTTCATCATTGTATGCTATTCTTGTGGTGGTCATATATGGTATCTTAGAACAGTGTTTGACCACTTAAGAATTGCAGGGTGCATTTCTGTGTTCCTGATTGTACTATTTATATGAAAAAAGTTGTACGAAAATACTGGTGAGGAAAACTTGCCAGCACATGCCATCTCTATTGTCTGTAGTATTTTAGCTGTACCGATATATATATACAAAGAACTCATAAAGAGGACGAACAGCAGTATTCAAAAACATGTATATTGGATAATCTAAAGTTGGTTATTGTTGTACTTAGATTTACCACTGCTCAGCCAGTATGCATGAGTGTGTGTGTGGAATGTTGGAGTGCCTAATGACTGAGTAGAATGTTGGTGTGCCTGGTGGACTGGAGGAATGACAGTTAGAGAGAGTGGGCTGTGCAGCAAAGATGCAGCTCCTGGTGGGGCCTTGAACCCGTCTTTAATCAGCTTGTAACAACTTATCTACTTGTAACTACCTTCCTGTAACATACCAATAAACCTCTACTTTGGTTTACCTCGTGACTACAATTCATCTTTTCAACATTTATATATATCCATCTGACTGTGACGTGATTGAAAATTGATCACATTCCAGGGTATTTCATCATTGTGCCCTGGTTAGTCAGTTTTAAGTTTAGGAACCCACCTTTGCTGCTTTTCAAAGAGAAATTTTAACATTTTGAATGTCATGTATACAGACCACACATTTCATCTCATTTGGGTTGTGTTCTTTTCAAAGTAATGAGATGAACATTAATTCTGGTCTTGGCTTTATGGGTCATCATTCCTATGTATCGCATGTTGCAAGGGCAGATGATCGTGTAAATGGCGTTCTTTGGTTTGCAGTTTGTATGTTTAGGTAATGACCACTTGTTCTGTAATCTCTGATCAAAATCCTTGTAATGTCAGCTAGATTCCATACATTACAATTACAGCATGGGAAATATCATATAATAACTACCAAAGATAGGCCACAAGAGTTCATTAAAGATGGTTTCCAGTCATTTATGTGTGGTTTTGTAGGTACCATAATGGCATGTACGTTTGGTACTTTTAACTGCAAATAAAGGTTGACTCAAGGTCATACTTCCTATGTTTAGAATGTACAGAGTTTGGTTGATCATTTATTTAATGTCATTGAAAATTGGCATAGAGGTGGTGACACATGTAACAGTGTCCCATTGTGGCTTTTGATTTTGTTCTAAGAGGGTCTATATGCATTTCTAGCTCTTTTGTTACCATGGTCTATTGTTTTGTTTGGGTATTTTTTAACCCCCACAGTTTCACTGATAAATGTTCGGCTTGCGAGTCATAATCCTATAGATCCCTACAATTTCATTTTAGTCTCAGTAACTGGCCGTATGGTAGGTTTTATTGTAGGTTTAATGAATCTTCACAAAACTTTCGAAAAACAATTTAACTATACCTCGCGCCTTCTCCATGCACTGCATATACCCTTTCAAATTATCTCACCCATGCCATGTAAAATTATAGCATTTAGAACAACACTTATGGCATTGCAAATCAGATAATTTGTGAGAACACAGGACATGCTAGAGTAGCGAGTCATAGTTAATGTAGTGTGGCTACAGAGTTCAATACACTGTGTAAGGAGATGCGCGAGTTATAATAATTTGAAGTTGTTGTGTAAAGTATCAATTAAAGGCATACGTATAACTTTAGGATTTCACATTTTTAAGTTTAAGTTTAACCTTTGCTTTTTTCATTGAATGTTAATGTTTTTTTTTAAACAAAACTGTGTTTCAAATCGTAGAGTCAAGTGTTGTCAAGTGGAGTCTCATTAAGTGAAGTGTTGTACAGTAGAGTGGTGGAGAGGGATGTTTGTCGTTACTACGCATACTTTTACAACACATACCTTTACTACGCATTTTTTACACCGCAACATCCATTACAACGCATTCCATTACAACGCATGCCATTACAACGAATTCTTTGAAACTACCTTTACAACGCATTCCACTACAACGCATACTACATTTACAACGCATACCATTACAACGCATACCATTACATTGCATGTATGGTAAGTATTGGATAGTGTAGGGGTAAAAATTACTATTCTAACTCCAGGGGGTGCAACAGTAGGGTAAGTGTTGGATAGTGTAGGGGTAAAAATTACTATTATAACTCCAGGGGGTGCAACAGTAGGGTAAGTATTGGATAGTGTATGGGTAAAAATTACTATTCTAACTCCAGGGGGTGCAACAGTAGGGTAAGTGTTGGATAGTGTAGGTATGCGTTGTAATGGTATGCGTTGTAATGACTGCGTTGTAATGACATGCGTTGTAGTGGTATGCGTTGTAGTGACATGCGTTGTAATGGTTGCGTTGTAATGGCATGCGTTGTAATGGATGTTTTGTTGTAAAAGTTTTGTTGTAAAGGTAGTGCGTTGTAAAAGTTGCGTTGTAAGTGTTGTTTCCCACAGTGGAGTGGTGTACAGTGGAATAGCGTACAGTAGAGTGGAGTAGAGTGGAGTGAGGAACAGTGTACTGGTGTGCAGTGGAATACCGTAGAGTGCAGTGGCATAGAGTGGAGTGGTGTACAGTGGAGTGGTGTACAGTGAAGTGACACAGTGGAGTGGTGTATAGTGGAGTTGCATACAGTGGAATAGTGTACAGTAGAGTGGCATAGAATGTAGTGGCATACAGTGGAGTAGCGTAGATTGTAGTGGCGTAGAATGGAGTGGCGTAGAGCGGAATAGCGTAGAGTGGAGTGAGGTAGATTGGAGTACTATGGCATATAGTGAAGTGGAGTACAGTGGAATAGCGTATAGAGGAGTGGCATAACATGGAGTGGTGCACAGTGGAATAGTGTACAATGGAGTGGCATATAGGGGAGTGGTGTAGTCTGGAGTGGCATAGAGTGGAATAGTGTAGAGTGCAGTGGCATACTTTAGAGTTGTGTTGAGTCGAGTGGCATAGAGTGAAGTGGCGTAGAGTGGAATAGTGTACAGTAGAGCAGAGTGCAGTGAGGTACAGTGTAGTGGTGTACAATGGAATAGCATAAAATGGAGAAGTGAAAAGTATAAAGGCGTACAGTGGACTAGCATACAGTGGAGTGGGGTACAGCGGAATAGCGTAGAGTGGAGTGGTGCAGAGTGGAATTGTGTACTGTGGAATAGTGTACAGTGGATTAGCGTAAAGTATAGTGGCATACCGTGGAGTAGCGTACATTGGAGTGGCATAGAATAGAGTGGCGAAGAGCGGATAGTGTAGAATGGAGTGGCCAAGAGTGCAGTGTCATATAGTGGAGTGGCATAAAGTGGAGTAGCATACAGTGGACTGGGGAGATGTATACTGTGAAATAATGGACTGTGGAGTGGCGTATAGTAGAGTGGCATAGTATGGAGCAGAGTGGAATGACGCACAATGGAGTGGCGTAGATTGGACTGGTGAAGCATGGGCTGGCGAAGACTGGACTGGCGAAGACTGAACAGGTGTAAAGTGCAGTGGCATAGAATGGAGTATTGTGGAGTGGAGTGGAGTAGAGGAGAGTGGAGTGGGGTGGAGTGGGGTGGCATACGGTTTAATAATATATAGTGGAGTGCCATCAAGTGAAGTGTCATAAACTCAAGTAGCATAGAGTAGAGCGGTGTAAAGTGGAATAACGTTGAGTGTAGTGACGTACAGTGGAGTGGCATTGTGTGGAGTGACATATAGTGGAATAGCGTAGAGTGGAGTTGTGTAAAATGGAATAGCGTACAGATTAGTAGCATACAGTTCAGTGGAATACATTGGAGTGATGTAGAGTGGAGTGGTGTAGAGTGGAGTGGTGTACAGTGTAATAGCATACAGTGGACTGGCATATAATGGAGTGGTGTACAGTAAAAGGATGTAGAGTGAAGTGGCGTACAGATAAATAGCATACAGTAAAGTGGTGTAGACTGGAGTTGCATAGAGTGGAGTAACATAGAGTAGAATAGAGTAGAGTGTAGTGGCCTAGAGTCAAGTTGCATACATGGGAATATCGAAGAGTGGAGTGGAATACAGTGGAGTGGCGTACAGTTGAGTGGCCTAGAAGTGTCTTAGACTGAAGTGGCGTAGAGTATAATAGCGTAGAGTGCAGAGGTATACAGTGGGGTGGAGTAGAGTAGAGTGGCATACATTCGAATGGCATACAGTGGAGTGGCGTAGAATGGATGGCCTACAGTGGAATAGCTTAGATCCAAGTGGCGTAGAGTAGAGTGGTATAGAGTGGAGTGAGGCAATTTAAACAGACATAGTGTGGGAGTAGCTGTAATGTAAAAACAACAATTGGTGGACAGAATGCAGAACAATGTCATACATTCACCCCAGTACAGAGATCTGGGCTTTTGCTCACCATGCCATTCAAGTTTGAACCCAGCCATATGCAAATCAGTCTTGACCCTGTGCCCCATGGGAACAGTCCAGCCCGAACTGCCAAGCCAGGTCTTCCCTGGACAGGAAACAAGCATCCTAGGACCGGTTTCAGGCTTTCAGACCTCATCAGCCAGGATAGCTTGATTCCAGTGGCATGGAGAGCACGGGACACACGTCTGAACCATGCCTGGTTGAGAAGAATCGCTGATTTAGCCTCATGATTGGTGTGATCGTTCATATATAAAGTGTCTGAATGTTGAGTTTAACATCTAGCCCACTTGGGCATGATTTTGGAGTTGATATAAAATAGATTGTGATTATCAGCCCACTAGGGCAGAATTGCGGTACATAATTGTACAACAGTCCACCATGAGCATTTAATATTGATTAATACAGGCAAGTCACACGTATGTTGAAAGTCGCATAAGCCTATTAGCTTTATTGCGTTCATTCATGAATTACTTCAAAATGTATGAAACTTTTCATTTAAATGTTTATAAAGTATATATATATATATATATCACTGCATTGAGGTTTCCCAGGCCAGCCCCAGGAGTGGAACTGTGTGGTGCGAGGCGTTAAGGGGACTGGGGAGGTGAATTTTGCTCCGAGTGTCCTGACAGCTGCAGCCTGAAACAGCGCTCCGAACCATAACCTGGTTTCACGCGGAGCACACCGCAGTTGGGAGCAGCACTTACCTGGAATACCGTGGCAGGGTATTCTGGGACTGGTAGTTCACTACATGGACTATTGGTGTTTTGGTGCATATGGCCCGACTAACCAGGACTTCCATTGAAGGCGGAGCGACTGGAGACACACAAGAGGACTGCAGCTAGTGTTGGGGCAAGAACTGGCGTTTGATAAAGACATTACGTCGAAACGCGTCATGCCTTATGTTCTTTGGAATAAATACAGCCTCCAACAGTAACCCCCCTGAGTCTCTCCGTTCTTTGTGAGTAGAAAGAACCATGCCTTAACTTATCTGCACGCAGGTCCAGGACGTGCATTGGAGAGGCCCGCCTCGATCAAGTGGGAGGAGCAATCCGGACAGCTTCGGCATTTCATTGGTTTTCACGATGGTGATATGCTCCAACCCACCACACCCACCCGTGCACTTTGGCCGCTGGAAGCAGTTTGCGACTACGTGGAGGGGCCCCAGTCACTGCATTGAGGTTTCCCAGGCCAGCCCCAGGAGTGGAACTGTGTGGTGCGAGGCGTTAAGGGGACTGGGGAGGTGAATTTTGCTCCGAGTGTCCTGACAGCTGCAGCCTGAAACAGCGCTCCGAACCATAACCTGGTTTCACGCGGAGCACACCGCAGTTGGGAGCAGCACTTACCTGGAATACCGTGGCAGGGTATTCTGGGACTGGTAGTTCACTACATGGACTATTGGTGTTTTGGTGCATATGGCCCGACTAACCAGGACTTCCATTGAAGGCGGAGCGACTGGAGACACACAAGTGGACTGCAGCTAGTGTTGGGGCAAGAACTGGCGTTTGATAAAGACATTACGTCGAAACGCGTCATGCCTTATGTTCTTTGGAATAAATACAGCCTCCAACAGTAACCCCCCTGAGTCTCTCCGTTCTTTGTGAGTAGAAAGAACCATGCCTTAACTTATCTGCACGCAGGTCCAGGACGTGCATTGGAGAGGCCCGCCTCGATCAAGTGGGAGGAGCAATCCGGACAGCTTCGGCATTTCATTGGTTTTCACGATGGTGATATGCTCCAACCCACCACACCCACCCGTGCACTTTGGCCGCTGGAAGCAGTTTGCGACTACGTGGAGGGGCCCCAGTCACTGCATTGAGGTTTCCCAGGCCAGCCCCAGGAGTGGAACTGTGTGGTGCGAGGCGTTAAGGGGACTGGGGAGGTGAATTTTGCTCCGAGTGTCCTGACAGCTGCAGCCTGAAACAGCGCTCCGAACCATAACCTGGTTTCACGCGGAGCACACCGCAGTTGGGAGCAGCACTTACCTGGAATACCGTGGCAGGGTATTCTGGGACTGGTAGTTCACTACATGGACTATTGGTGTTTTGGTGCATATGGCCCGACTAACCAGGACTTCCATTGAAGGCGGAGCGACTGGAGACACACAAGAGGACTGCAGCTAGTGTTGGGGCAAGAACTGGCGTTTGATAAAGACATTACGTCGAAACGCGTCATGCCTTATGTTCTTTGGAATAAATACAGCCTCCAACAGTAACCCCCCTGAGTCTCTCCGTTCTTTGTGAGTAGAAAGAACCATGCCTTAACTTATCTGCACGCAGGTCCAGGACGTGCATTGGAGAGGCCCGCCTCGATCAAGTGGGAGGAGCAATCCGGACAGCTTCGGCGTTTCATTGGTTTTCACGATGGTGATATGCTCCAACCCACCACACCCACCCGTGCACTTTGGCCGCTGGAAGCAGTTTGCGACTACGTGGAGGGGCCCCAGTCACTGCATTGAGGTTTCCCAGGCCAGCCCCAGGAGTGGAACTGTGTGGTGCGAGGCGTTAAGGGGACTGGGGAGGTGAATTTTGCTCCGAGTGTCCTGACAGCTGCAGCCTGAAACAGCGCTCCGAACCATAACCTGGTTTCACGCAGAGCACACCGCAGTTGGGAGCAGCACTTACCTGGAATACCGTGGCAGGGTATTCTGGGACTGGTAGTTCACTACATGGACTATTGGTGTTTTGGTGCATATGGCCTGACTAACCAGGACTTCCATTGAAGGCGGAGCGACTGGAGACACACAAGAGGACTGCAGCTAGTGTTGGGGCAAGAACTGGCGTTTGATAAAGACATTACGTCGAAACGCGTCATGCCTTATGTTCTTTGGAATAAATACAGCCTCCAACAGTAACCCCCCTGAGTCTCTCCGTTCTTTGTGAGTAGAAAGAACCATGCCTTATATATATATATATATATATATATATATATATATATATATATATATATATATATATATATATATATATATATATATATATATATATATATATATATTCAATGAAAAAACCATAGGTTTTAGCCCATATATAGTTAGGGATTAGCATTTACAAAACCTTATTTTACTCGCATAAAACCATTGAAATTCGCATATATAGTTAGTTGTGCTGCTAACTATATATCGCGCACCCGCAATCCACTGCTGATGATGTCACATATTACATCATTCATGACATGGTCAGTGACATCACTGATGACATCACTGATGACATTATCCAGTGACTGTATGTTTCTGTAAAGTTAAAATATGTATTACATATTGAAGAATGAGTGGATGTATAAGTGTCTGGATGAAGGACTTAGTAGGTGCATGACTGACTGTATAAGTGAGTGATTAAATGTGTCTCACTGAGTGCATGGGTTAGTGACTAAACTGTCTTAATTTGTGCATCATTATGTCTGTTGTTCTGTAAACTGCTGCATGTGTTGATCAGTAGCTATATGAGTAACTATATGGGTTATTGATTGGTTGCCCAAGTATTTGTATGGGAGACTGAGTGTGTGTGGGGGTGGCTGGGAGGTGTATGACTCTGTGCATAGATGTGTGAGCAGTTGATTCACTAGATGTATGGGTTCAAAAGTGCATGTGGAAACAGCTGTATGGGCGGTTGACTGTGTGCATGAGTGTATTGGTGAGTGAATGGATATCTCAGTGCTACATGTCAAAGTAAGTACATATGTAAAACACAGTACATGTGAGAGTTGACATATATAAATATTTATTTATTTATTTATTTCAAAGTTTTATATAGCGCGAACAAGATCTTTGCAGATATCAGAGCGCTTTACAGGACATGGGGTGATAGCATAATAGTAGGTAATAGTTGAGGTAGTTAGGTACGAAATGCATAGTTACATAGGTAGGTCAAAATACAAGAGGAAGGTACATGGGATGATAGCATAATAGTAGGTAAAAGTTGAGGTAGTTAGGTACGATATGCATAGTTACATAGGTAGGTCAAAATACAAGAGGTAGTTCATAGTTGAGGTAGTGTGGGTAGAAGGTGCAAAGTCATATAGGTACGCCAATAATATGAGAGTACATAAAGAGGGAGCATATACTTGTTTAAGCGTGCTTAAACTACTTTTGTAAATAGCATAGAGGTAGACATAGTTGAGGTAGGAGAGTACAGGGTGCATAGTCACGCAGGAGAATCAGTAAAATAACAGTAGGTAATATTTGAAGTGGTGTAGGTAAAGTGCGCAAAGTCAGATAGGTACTTCAATAATATAAAATAAGATATACGTGGAAATAACTGTGCATAAGAGCCAGTGAATGTGTGAGTGGCTGTATGGATCATTGTGAACTTGTATCAGGGATTGTATAAGGGAGTAAATATGTGTTAGTATATGTTTGAATAAGTAAGATGTGTATAACTGTATAGTTGAGGAAATGGAGGTGTGATTGATTCTTTGCATGACTGACTAGGTGTGTGAGTAACTCCATGGATGAGTGACAGTCTGTGAGTGTCTGTTTACACTGAGTGTATCTAAGGTTATATCAGAGTCTGAAGAGGTTCATCGTATAATCACATGAATGATGTCATCAGTGATGTGATCAGTAATGTCAAATGGGATGTCATCAGTGATGTAATCAGTGATGTCATTTAAGATGTCATCATTGATGTCATCAGTGATGTCATTTGAGATGTCATCAGTGATGTCATCAGTGATGTCATTTGAGATGTCATCAGTGATGTCATCAGTGATGTCACTGACCATGTCATGAATGATGTAATATGTGACATCATCAGCAGTGGATTGCGGGTGCGCGATATATAGTAGCGCAACTAACTATATATGCGAATTTCAATCGTTTTATGCGAGTAAAATAAGGTTTTGTAAATGCTAATCCCTAACTATATATTGAATGTCAATGGTTTTTTAATAACAAATATCAAAAGCTGTCAAATGTCAAGTACGTGATAGGTAAAAACATTTTCGTGTTTATGCACGCTGATGTGCTTTAAACGCTGCCCCCCCCCTCTTTTCTCTTAGAAGTACTCTCTCTCTGCAGATAGTGAAGGGTAGTTAACGCAGGCCTTTGCCCCCGTTGTAATCCGTCGTGCCTGCTTGTCTCTCCATTTGATTGATTGTTATCCAAGCATTTACTATTTTAGAATTTATTCTCTTTGGTTCATTCTCTATTTACTAACAAGCACAAAGCCGCAATACTCTGTTTAGTCTTTGCAGATAGTGAAAAATCGTGTAAAAAAAAAAAAATAATCGAGCAAAATCAGTAGGCCACTAATGGGATCTCTTTTTGACCTCGCTAAAATAGAAACATTAGGAACAACCCTTCATGAGAAATACGAAACTAGTGAGATGAACTGAGCTCCACACCATGATGGCTGCAAGACATCTCGGCTCCGCCACCCACCCCGCCCAAAATAACGATAAACTCTATGCAAATATTATAAATATATACAACACACCAGCAAAGTAACAGGGTAAAACATTTTATTAAATAACTGTTTACATAACTATTTTATACTTTTTGTTGCCTGATCCGGCTAGCTCAATCGATCGAGCATGAAACTCATGCACTCTGATAGCAAGCGTTGCTGCTGATGCTATGCAAACAAAAACTGGTTTTCAGTTTGTACATTCTTCAAGATTTTTCATCCAAGGCTGGTTGAGAGTTTGTAGAACGATGGCTTCAGATTTTCTACATACGGTGTGGTGGCGCGGACTGGGAGGGTGCGCTTGACTTCTGCCCCCTCCCCAAGTCGTGTTGCCCTGGCGTGGCCTAAGATCGCCCCCGACATAGGCGGCCGGCTCCCGGGGTCCGGCGGAACTTTTTGCCTTTTGATGGCTCTTCCATTCTGGACCTTATCCCACAATCCGTTTGACCTGAAGACACGCTGTATTGGGGCGCCCCTTTACCGTTTCAGTTGCGATTCCGCCCGCTTTTGCTACACTGTGCCTCTTCCGCCATTCAGCTGTTTACCGCCCGCTCTTGCGACTACAGCGTCTCGCTCACCATGTAGTTGAGTTGCTCCCGCTCTTGCGATGCAACTATAGGCGGCTGCCACAGGACTCTCAAAATGGCGGCCGCCTCTTCAGATTTGGGCGTGGTCCACTAAAATGGCCATGGGACACCTTGGAACTCGGACGCTTGTCTGCTAGGGCTTGGGCCCCATTCTCGAAAGCGTCCACTGAGCCTTGAAGATTCTACAAAAGTCTTGGGGGCCCCGACTCCCGCAGGCTTCTGGTGGGGAGCGGCTGCCATGATTGCTCGTGGAATGGCCACGACTGAGATACGAGATGGTGGTGCTCTCATGCTAACGCCAGCTTCAGTCTGAAACATCCAGAAACACTGTAGTCTACCAATTCGATCAGTTCCGGTAGCGCCCCAACGTGACCCGGTAGGGAAGAACTTGCCCTCCCCTCTTTGACTGATGGTTCTTGTTGCCTGTCCCTTCTGTTGTCATTTAACAGAACTTTTTAGACTGCTGAAAGGGGTTGTGTTCCGACCGCTGGTTGGTGGAGACATTTTGACTATATTCTGGACCTACGTTGTCGCGTAATGCGTTATATGACACGCCGCGTTAGCGCACCCGGAAGTACTCCAGTGCGCGAAGCGCAGCTTCCCGGAAGGGATCCGGGCGCGGCGCGCAGCGCGTAACGTAAGCATAACAGGTCATGTGACATGTTAATAAAACTTTTCATTGGTTCATTTTACTTTTGTTATTCTAATGATGAAAGGCTTGGTCATATGACCTAAAAATTACGCTTTTTATTGCTTTCGAACATTATTTTTTCTTAAACATATATATTATAATGTTCCAGGCTAATGTATTTTCCCAGAAAATTTACAACTGTCCTGCAAGTAAAATATATTCCTTTTTCTAGAAAAAGGGCGTTTCTTCGTCCCATGACGGAGCCGTTGAGCAAAAGATGCTCGGCCTGCTGTCTTAGTCGCCGATACGCCTGAATATCAGATTCTTATCGATCACTTTATGTTGCAGGAGTAAAAAACACAACAGCCCATGACCATTTATCTTTACTGCGTTCCTGCGTATTATACCTTTTATCCGTCATGTAATTGGACTGCTTTATTTCACTTGCCTTTTACTGATTCGAAAACAGTGACTAAAATTAAAAACTTTACCAATGTAAATACTACTACCATGTTTTATTGTGAAAATGTCAGTATACAAATACAGGCCTATAACCACGTGGGCCGGCCACGGAGCAAACTGGAATCGTATATGATGAGGAGACATTTACACTGTAGAGGAACGCAACGAGCGGGCCATTAGGTTGCAAGAACTAAGGTGTCTAACAGTTGCGGAATCGGTGGACGTACATTTTGTAATTAAAATACGACAGGGCCACTTACAATAAAATTATCTAGATATACATTTGCGGGCAAGTACCATGGGTGACGTTAATTCGAACTTTCAATAGTACAGTAATCAATAACACATCAGAACTTAATATCAATAGGGATGTCGAAATATTCAATCAATTCTCATTCCCGCCCGCCATGTGCTTCAAAACTGCATACGTATCTCGTGATATCAAGGTTGTGCAACCAGTACACAACAAGAAGTTACGAGTCCCATTTAAACCGGCGCCATTTTGGGCGAGGCCGGGCAGGTCCAGGATATAGTCAAAATGTCTCCACCAACCAGCGGTCGGACCAGAACCCCTTTCGGCAGTCAAAAAAGGTTCAGTTAAATGACAACAGAATAGATAGGCAACAAGACCAACAGTCAAAAGAGGGGAGGGCAAGATCTAAAGCCATTGTTCTACAAACTCTCAAGCAGACTTGGATGGAAAAATCCTGAAGAATGTACAAACTGAAAACCATTTTTTGTCTGTATAGCATCACCAGCAACGCTTGAGTCAGCTTTGTGTGAAGCCGCCATTTTGATTCAATCAATAGCGTCCCCCTGCACACATTCAGGGACCTGGTCGTGTCTAAAGGTCAAACGAATTGTGGGACAAGATGCAAAAAGGAAAAGGAAAAAAGTTCCGCCGGACCATGGGACTTTCGGCGCAGCATTGTAGGATGGCCACACCAGTGCGGCAACTTGCTAGACACCACCTCGGTGCCATCCAGATCTCGGCGCGTTGTGCTTCCTTCGGCCTACTGTAGCCGCAAGTGCGGATGCAACTCAGCTGGATAGCGAGTGAAACAACAAGGGGCGCCCCACTGAAGCCGAGGAGCCTCCATCTTGGGGGCGACGCACAGCATCACATTGCTTTCTCAAGCAGCCCCCACTGACTGACGCGACCTCACAGGCCAACGGGGCGCCCCACGCCGACTTTTGGCGCAGCATTGTAGGATGGCCACACCAGTGCGGCAACTTGCTGGACACCACCTCGGTGCCATCCGGATCTTGGCGCGTTGTGCTGCCTTCGGCCTACTGTAGCAGCAAGTGCGGGCGCAACTCTGCTGGACGGCGAGTGAAAAGATAAGGGGCGCCGCACTGCACATCAGGTGCCTCCACCTGGGGAGGCGAGAGAGGCCAGTTTGCGCCACCCCCCCCCCCCCCAGGCACCCCACGCCGACTTTCGGCGCAGCATTGCAGGTTGGCCACACCAGTGCAACTTGCTGGACACCACCTCGGTGCCATCCGGATCTCGGCGCGTTGTGCTGCCTTCGGCCTATTCGCACATCGGTCCGCTACTGACGCCGCCTCACGTGCCAACGGATTTTCTACGCTTTTTATAGCAGCGCGTAACGTAAGCATAACAGGTCATGTGACTTCTTTATAAAACTTTTCATTGGTTCATTTTACTTTTGGTTTCCTAATGATGGAAGGCTTGATCATATGACCTAAAAATAACACTTTTCATTGGATTAAAACATTTTTTTTTCCCAAACGATGAAAGCCCCACCTTGTTTCTAGATGTTTCAGACTGAAGCTGGCGTCAGCCTGAGAGCACCACCATCTCGTGGCTCCGTCGTGGTCATTCCGCGAGCAATCATGGCAGCCGCTCCCCACCGGAAGCCTGCAGGAGTCGGGAGCCCCCAAGACTTTTGTAAAATCTTCAAGGCTCAGGGGACGTCCGAGTTCCAAAGTGTCCCAGGGCCATTTTAGTGGACCAGGCCCAAATCCGAAGAGCCGTCCGCCATTTTAAGAGTCCTGTGGAAGCCGCCTATCGCTGCACCGCAAGAGTGGGCGCAACTCAACTACATGGTGAGCGAGACGCTGTAGCCGCAACAGCGGGCGATAAACAGCTGAATGGCGGAAGAGGCACAGTGTAGCAAAAGCGGGCGGAATGGCAACTGAAACGGTAAAGGGGCGCCCCAGTACAGCCGACGAGCCTCCACCTGGGGAGACCCGTTCACGCCGCCTCCCCCTCCCCCCCCCGGGGCGCCCCACGCCGTTTTTCGGAGCAGCATTGTAGGATGTCAAAACCAGTGCGACAACTTACTGGACATCACCTGGGTGCCATCCACATCTCAGCTCGTTCTGCTGCCTTGGGACTATTCGCACAACAGACCGCTACTGACGAGGCCTCCCCGCGCACCCCTCGGGACGCCCCACGCCGTTTTTCGGAGCTGCATTGTAGGATACCAAAAACCAGTGCGGCACCCAGGTAACATCACCTGGGTGCCGTCCAGAACTCAGCACGTTGTGCTGCCTTGGGACTATTCGCACAAAACACAGCTACTGACCATTGTTGCTTCTTTTTTCAAAAAAAGTTTAAATTTATTTACTGTTTTTGTTGCGTTCTATATATTTAAAAGTTATTAAAGTGTTATAATCCTACTTTGTTGGAGTGCTATATATTTATAATGTGACACATAATTGTAAAAACTTTGATGTACAAAGAGGCATCCCTGGAATCTTCCGCTTCAGGCTCGGTCCCACACACCCTCACAGTGAGAATCCCCTCCCCAAGCACAATACAGGATGATTATCAGATAGTAGGAACGCGTGTGGTGTGACGGATCTCATCGGGTGGGGGCCTTGATCTACTGTAACTCCTTTGAAGAGGGGTGATTCTTTACAGTTGGGGCCATTAACTGCATCCGCAGGGCTAGGTGATAGCCTGGGACCGGCCTGAACAATCGGACACAGAGGAAGAGGAGTGTCAGAGGGTGCGGTAGTGAATAGGGTGAAAGGGTGGTGTCGGGCGGGCACAGGGTGTGATTCTCAGGGAAGAGCAGCGCACATGGGAGGAGGTTTCTGGCCCATGCATGAGAGAGAGAGCGGGGGTGACCAGTGCGTGGGGGAGATGCTTGCGAGGGTGGGGAGCCATGCTGAGGATCGGCGGCGTGTAGAGAGTGGGTCTGGTCAAGGCATCTAAAATGGCTGCCGTGCTCAACAAAAGTGTGGCATTGCAAAAAAGACAAGATGGCGCAGACAATGTTTATCAATAGGGATTAATTTATAACAATTATTTAAAACAAAATATTTACTCGCAGTGACAAAATGGCGGTCAACAGTTCCTGATTTCCATCGAATCGAACGTTAACAGACGTCACCCAACAAAAACAAAAAACGCTCACGCACAGCCGCTGGAAGACATGTATCAACATATATGAGCCTCCTCAGCCACCCTCAGAAAACAAAAGGGGTCAGGATACGTCTCCCGTACCCCCTTATACCTAGTAATTTAATGAAATCGAAACACAAAATGGCGAATTCACGTTTCGCTACCAGTTTGCGACCCGGTTCGCGAACCGAGAAGCGCTTCTACCGCGAAAAATCAAATTTTTATTATTTGCCCCACGGGACCCTTTAATAATCCCAACATCATTCCTAGGGGGTCAAGAGGGGTCTACCTAGCCCCCTTTCATTAAATTCCCCCTTCGTTTTTCTCCTCCTCTTGTCTCTCGATCCTACCGACAGACAAGATGGCGGCCGCACCGGACTGTTTAGAATGTTGACAGACACCGGAGAGCCAATCAGCTTCGCTACGCAAAGCTCCGTTATGCGAAAAGTACGCGATCTGGAGCGCTATCTGGGACGCTGTCACAGATATACCTGTTTTTTAAACGTTAATTTCTCAAAATCCACTGGAGCACATATATTGAGACCCAGCAAAGGCACATCGGGCTAACAGTCCCTATAATTTTGCCAAGTTTCGTGCAAATCCATTCAGCCGTTAATTTGCGACCCGGTTCGCGAACCGAGAAGCGCTTCTACCGTGAAAAATCTATTTTTTTTTATTTTCCCCACGGGACCCTTTAATAACCCCAACATCATTCCTAGGGGGTCAAGAGGGGTCTACCTTGCCCCCTTTCATTAAATTCCCCCTTCGTTTTTCACCTCTTCTTGTCTCTCGATCCTACCGAGAGACAAGATGGCGGCCACTCCGGACTGTTTAGAATGTTGACAGACACCGGAGAGCCAATCAGCATCGCTTCGCAAAGCTCCGTGACGCGAAAAGTACGCGATCTGGAGCGCTATCTGGGACGCTGTCACAGATATATAAATTTTTTAAAACGTTAATTTCTCAAAATCCACTGGAGCACATATATTGAGACCCAGCAAAGGCACATCGGGCTAACAGTCCCTACAATTTTGCCAAGTTTCGTGCAAATCCATTCAGCCGTTCGAGCTAAAAGTGAGGCCAAACGCCCTATGGAAATTAACATGGGAAAAACGAGTTTTGGGACCCCCCTTTTTTCTCGGCCCCCCCTTGACGAACCCCCCCCAAATTTTCAGGGGCTGCTCAGAAACAAAATGTGCCATTTTCCTGAAAATGTCAGCCGATTCCGTCCACAAACGCCAAAGTTATTAGACATAGAATTTTCAAAAGTTCCATAGAGAAAAAATCCTAACTATATATACCTACTGGCTATCGCCAGTAGGTAATATATATATATATATATATATATATATATATATATATATATATATATATATATATATATATATATATATATATATATATATACACACAGATGTACACGACTCAGTTTCATTGCAGCATGTTTTAATCAGTATATAGTATCAAAATCTGCCGGATGCATTTCGGAGCAATCAGCTTCATGGTCATGGGTCCGGTTGCGTTTGCATTCCCCACACATAAATACACCACTTGATACATTTGAATCCAATGCATACGCCATTTTGAAACACTTATTCAAATTTCATGTACACATATGGGCATGACTGCATTCTCGTCATCATCGTGTACAGATTCGCTAAATGCAATTTTTGCTTTCAACATGCATCTAGCCTCTTTTTAGTGTTATTTGGGGAAATTTTCTAAATCATATAGTGGTTGTTATTATAATATCTTTTCTGTGTTCTGGTGCAATCCTTCAACTTTGCGCTAGCGCAATAGAAGAAAGATACTACAAATGGGCATATATGCCTGTCCTCATAATTTCCTATGTAGTACAATTGGACATACCATATGCAATTTGCAGATATGCCTCTGTACTCGATTGCTCCGCTTGCACATCCAAGCGCAAGTGGGCAGTGTCCAAGTGGACAGTCCATGTGGACAGTTCCTTCTCTGATGTCCCCCTTTTTCACATGATAAACACAATTTGAAAGCGATTTCCAAACATTCCAAATGTAAATCAGATTGTGCACAAGTGGGCAAATGTTTTATTCCCTTCTGAAAGTCACTACAAAAACAAAATCTGTACAATACCGCATCATGTCTGATAAAAAAAGGGGGGCACTAGGCTAGTTAGAATTGGCTCTCTTCCACTTCTCCAAGTTTCGGCCTCGTGAACGCCTATAAAATAAAAGACAAAGTACAGGAAAAAATGCTGGCCTGGCTAGATCGAAAAGAGAGAGCACATAAAGTCATTCCACAACTAACCTCTCCTACAGGCTCCCCGATTTCCGACCCAGATGGTATAGTCAATCTCCTAGCTGACCACTATGAACAAATCTATGCTCCCCGGGCAGCCTACTCGACTCGTGAGGCATAGGAATATATTAAGGATCTATCAATACCCAAGCTCTCCCCGGCAGCAGCGCTCCTCTTAGAGGCCGACATTACCACAGATGAAGTGCAGACAGCTACCTATGCCGTAGCGTCTGGCAAAGCACTGGGGCCGAATGGGCTCCCAGTTGAAATGCACAAGAGACTGATACAATCGACAGCCCCCTTCTTCCTTAGTATGATCTCCGACAGTCTGGAATTAGGAGAGTTGCCACGAGATCAACGGCTAGCCATGATTGTTGCGATCCACAAACCTGGCAGGCCTGATTCGGACTCTGCCTCATACCGTCCGATCTCACTCATTAAAGCGGAGCCTAAGATCCTCGCTAAATTGCTGGCATTACGACTCACTCCTCACCTAGCAACATAAGTGCACCCGGACCAATCTGGCTTCATGCCACATCGGAGCACGGCCCTTAACCTCCGACGGCTTCATGCGGTCCTTGCACGTGCCCCCTATCTCCAAGACCCTGCTGTCATCCTCTCTCTAGACGCCACTATGGCGTTCGACACAGTCGAATGGCCCTACTTGTTTGCAGTGCTCCAACATATGGGATTTGGTCCCAAATTTTGCACCTGGGTTCGTTTGCTGTACACTAAGCCACTAGCGCATGTTGTCGCAAATGGACACATTTCACGAGATTTCCCACTTGGCCGAGGCACGAGACAGGGATGCCCACTGTCTCCGTTGCTATTCGCACTGATCCTGGAACCATTTGCGATCTGGATCAGATGGGAACCCTCCATCAAGGGGCTCCAGTGGACTGACATATGGGAGGATTGTATATCCCTATATGCGGACGATATCCTTCTGTATCTCACCTCCCCGAAAAAATCAATTCTTGAACTACTGAATGTGTGTGAAAAGTTCGGTAGAGTATCAGGATACAAGATTAACTGGACTAAATCCATCCTCTTTATCCTTTCTGGTCCGCCGCCTACTCTACCATTGACCTGCCCTTTAAGGGCTACCACAACTGCATTCAAATACCTGGGTATCTACATAACGCCAGACCCCGATGAATTCTACAGTCTAAATCTCAGCCCCCTATTGGACCGTTTCAAACGTGACGTGAAGGTATGGCAGACTCTCTCTCTCACGCTCCTAGGAAAGGCAGCATTGTATAAAATGATGGCTCTCCCCCGCTTTCTTTACGCTCTTGAAAATACTCCCTCTTGGTCCCTGCACGGTACTTTGAAACAATTGCGTCTTCAGTATCCCACCTGCTGTGGGGTGGAGGGCCGCCCCGAATAGTGCAAGATAAATTGACTAGAAGTTGGTACGATGGGGGAATTGCACTTCCAAATGTAGAACTCTACTACTGGGCGGCACATCTTAAGCAGATTAATTTTTGGTTACATGCCCCGCAAACTGAACGTATGTACCTTGCTGACAGACACTCTTTGGAAGGCAGGGGACTGCTGGGTAATCTATACAGCCCCCGTCCACCTTCAGACTTGATAGGCCCAACGCAGCACTCTGTTCAGCTTTGGTACCGGGCCAACAGGCGACTCAAATGCTTGAGAACCATCACCCAAATGACACCACTGTGGGATTCAAGCAGGCTGGGTTTCCTCCGAAATAGTAAGGGATTCCAGGCCTGGGATAACATTGGTATTTCAGTGGTAGGAGATTTATGGAAGAAGGGTAAGGTGGTAGACTTCGCCCATCTACAAACACAATATGAAATGTCACAAACAGAGATATTTAGATACCTTCAAGTTAAACATGCGCTACAATCAGCTATACCGGCTGCCACTGTCCTTGGGGAATCCACTCCTCTCGAGGATAGGCTCTTGACCGAACACATGCAGGAAAGGGCCACTTCCCTCACATACAGAAAGCTAGTTAATAACCTCCCGGATGCTACAACCACCCTGAGACAACACTGGGAGGTGGGCCCACTTGATGACTCTGAATGGCAGGAGGCCCTTGCCTCTCCATGTGAAGCGGCGATGACCTCTAGACTAAAACTGATCCAACTCAAAATATTGTATCGTACGTACTATACCAGACCACTCCTACACAAGATAGGAAGAGCTGTGCATAAATTCTGCCTACGTAATTGCGGGGAAGAGGGATCTTTTTTCCACACTATCTGGGAGGGTAGGTTCATATCAATGTACTGGACAGCAGTGATGGGCACGATTTCTCAAACAAAAGGCATCTCCATGCTGCCGGAGCCTCGGCAATGCTTACTAAATGTATGGGAGCCAAATGACTTGAACCACCGGCAGCAGGACTCGGTGATGTTGGGCATGCTGATGGCAAAACGCAATGTCGCCAGGTTGTGGGGCTCTGCAGTGTCACCGACATTACATAGGTGGTGTAAAGATATGGATGGGGCGATGGTAGCGGAGAAGGCTGTATATATCCATCGTGGTTGCCCAAGCAAATGGGGTAAGATATGGGGTGAGTGGAACCCCCAGGGGTAACATCTGCGAACCACCAAGCACCGATGGGGACAATGAGGAGCTAGACGGTAAACATCGTTTACCACGAAGTTTTTACAACGCGGTACCTTTAGCACGCATCCCTTACAACGCAAGTCGTTACCACGACTTGCGCTGGAGGGCGCTAAAGGATTAAAAATAGTAAATTTACTATCCCAACACCTTCCCTAGGGTCCACGGGGACTGGTGTTAGAATAGTAAATTATACTATTCGAAATCCGCACCCCCAACGCAAGTCGTGGTAACGACTTGCGTTGTAATTGATGCATGGTAAAGGGATGCGTTGTGACGGTACGCGTTGTACCGTCATACATCCAGCTAGACTAATGGTAACTACTTGGATGTATAGCTGATGAGTTCACATGTGTTCACAATGTCATGTTTAATACCTGTGATTTCAAATTGAATGTAATTGCGAAAGGCCCGCTATTGTATTTCTATACCTGATGTAACAGTCCTATGCAGAACTGTCCTAATTGCTGTGTTGTTACAAAATAATAAACATTTAAAAAAAAAAGTACAGGAAAAACCTTATCTTAGACTTCCCTCTAAAACAAGCAAACCTAACACACTAATTTAAGAGTAAGAAAGGGAGGAACAACAAAAGATTTTTTTTAAAAGAAGTTTAAAAAAAGAACCTTTAAAAGTTACAAATTACTACAACAGTGTAGATTTTTACATCACTGGAGGCATATTCAGGGTCAACCCAGGTGGACTGCTAGTTGTTCACCCTTGTTTAGTCCTCCGGAACTCAAGGTTCCATATCTAATAATCAGTTTCGACTCAAGCCTCCTTAACTCTTGTGCTCCGTTACCCCCTCTCTCTCAAATGAGAATTCTATCCAACACTCAGAATTGTAAGTGACTGATGTCCTTATCATGTTCCTGTTTGAAATACCTTACCATGGAGTATTGCTTGTCTTCATTGGTAATTGATCTAGTGTGCTCCAGCACTCTTTTTTTCACTTTATGGATCGTACTTCCAATCTGATATGTATCACATGGGCAGCACAACGCATAAACACAAAAATGTGAATTACATGTGAGATGTTTTGTTATCCTGTACAGTCGCTTGTCCTTTGACAGTTGGTCTGTCCTACAATTGTTACTGTATTTACAGGTTTACATGTGTCACATGTAAAAAAGCTTTGTATGTTGCTAGGTCCATCGCCTGGTTTGACTAAGCTATGACTCAAGAGTGTCCTAAGGGATGTACATCTTCTGAAAATAACTTGCGGATTATAACCAATATGTCGGATCAAAATCTCATCTGTCTTAAGTGGTACTATACCTGGCAGATATTGGCAGCCATCGGCGACCCCAGAACACTGCCTATCCCTGCTGACGAGGGTTGAAAACCCGAAACACGTGTCCAGGGATGGCGAAGACAGCGAAGATAGCAAGATCGAAAGATGATGCATCGCGAACACTCTACTACAATGACCAGAGTCCTTAGGGGCAACTTCCGCCGGTGTGTGAGTAGTGTGCGACCCCACCCCCTTTTTGTAACTTAAAGCTCCCTTGAGCAGCGGGCTGACGAGCCTGGGATCCCGCACCTACGCGCCGGAGTGGTACTATACCTGGCAGATATTGGCAGCCATCGGCGACCCCAGAACACTGCCTATCCCTGCTGACGAGGGTTGAAAACCCGAAACACGTGTCCAGGGATGGCGAAGACAGCGAAGATAGCAAGATCGAAAGATGATGCATCGCGAACACTCTACTACAATGACCAGAGTCCTTAGGGGCAACTTCCGCCGGTGTGTGAGTAGTGTGCGACCCCACCCCCTTTTTGTAACTTAAAGCTCCCTTGAGCAGCGGGCTGACGAGCCTGGGATCCCGCACCTACGCGCCGGAGTGGTACTATACCTGGCAGATATTGGCAGCCATCGGCGACCCCAGAACACTGCCTATCCCTGCTGACGAGGGTTGAAAACCCGAAACACGTGTCCAGGGATGGCGAAGACAGCGAAGATAGCAAGATCGAAAGATGATGCATCGCGAACACTCTACTACAATGACCAGAGTCCTTAGGGGCAACTTCCGCCGGTGTGTGAGTAGTGTGCGACCCCACCCCCTTTTTGTAACTTAAAGCTCCCTTGAGCAGCGGGCTGACGAGCCTGGGATCCCGCACCTACGCGCCGGAGTGGTACTATACCTGGCAGATATTGGCAGCCATCGGCGACCCCAGAACACTGCCTATCCCTGCTGACGAGGGTTGAAAACCCGAAACACGTGTCCAGGGATGGCGAAGACAGCGAAGATAGCAAGATCGAAAGATGATGCATCGCGAACACTCTACTACAATGACCAGAGTCCTTAGGGGCAACTTCCGCCGGTGTGTGAGTAGTGTGCGACCCCACCCCCTTTTTGTAACTTAAAGCTCCCTTGAGCAGCGGGCTGACGAGCCTGGGATCCCGCACCTACGCGCCGGAGTGGTACTATACCTGGCAGATATTGGCAGCCATCGGCGACCCCAGAACACTGCCTATCCCTGCTGACGAGGGTTGAAAACCCGAAACACGTGTCCAGGGATGGCGAAGACAGCGAAGATAGCAAGATCGAAAGATGATGCATCGCGAACACTCTACTACAATGACCAGAGTCCTTAGGGGCAACTTCCGCCGGTGTGTGAGTAGTGTGCGACCCCACCCCCTTTTTGTAACTTAAAGCTCCCTTGAGCAGCGAGCTGACGAGCCTGGGATCCCGCACCTACGCGCCGGAGTGGTACTATACCTGGCAGATATTGGCAGCCATCGGCGACCCCAGAACACTGCCTATCCCTGCTGACGAGGGTTGAAAACCCGAAACACGTGTCCAGGGATGGCGAAGACAGCGAAGATAGCAAGATCGAAAGATGATGCATCGCGAACACTCTACTACAATGACCAGAGTCCTTAGGGGCAACTTCCGCCGGTGTGTGAGTAGTGTGCGACCCCACCCCCTTTTTGTAACTTAAAGCTCCCTTGAGCAGCGGGTTGACGAGCCTGGGATCCTGCACCTACGCGCCGGAGTGGTACTATACCTGGCAGATATTGGCAGCCATCGGCGACCCCAGAACACTGCCTATCCCTGCTGACGAGGGTTGAAAACCCGAAACACGTGTCCAGGGATGGCGAAGACAGCGAAGATAGCAAGATCGAAAGATGATGCATCGCGAACACTCTACTACAATGACCAGAGTCCTTAGGGGCAACTTCCGCCGGTGTGTGAGTAGTGTGCGACCCCACCCCCTTTTTGTAACTTAAAGCTCCCTTGAGCAGCGGGCTGACGAGCCTGGGATCCCGCACCTACGCGCCGGAGTGGTACTATACCTGGCAGATATTGGCAGCCATCGGCGACCCCAGAACACTGCCTATCCCTGCTGACGAGGGTTGAAAACCCGAAACACGTGTCCAGGGATGGCGAAGACAGCGAAGATAGCAAGATCGAACGATGATGCATCGCGAACACTCTACTACAATGACCAGAGTCCTTAGGGGCAACTTCCGCCGGTGTGTGAGTAGTGTGCGACCCCACCCCCTTTTTGTCTTAAGTACCTGTCAACATTTCTGTAGGCTGCGTTTGACATCCCATGCCTGGCTGTGAAAGGAAGTTATAAACCTTATGGGTTGGCAATCTTGTGTGTTTCTCACTCTTGGGGCTAATAATCCTTCTCTTTCAACCTGTTTCACCATCTCACAGGCCTGCTCAATTGTTTTAGAAGAATGCCCTTTTTCTAAAAGTCTTTGTTTCATTGTATTCATCTCCTCCTGGAAAGCCAATTCTGAGCTTCAGTCTGCAGCATTCTCATGTTATGCTGCAATGTTCCCTTTCACCTTGTCCCTAGCTGCTCAGCCAGTGCGTGTGTTCCATGTAGAATGTTGATGTGAGTGACATGAGTGGAATGTTTGGGTGCCTGGTGTGTGAGTGGGATGTATGACATTACAACGCATGCTTTTACCACGCATGCTTTTACATCGCAAGTTTTACAACGCATGCCTTTACAATGCATAGTGTTGAGGGGTGCTGGATAGTGAATAGTTTAATTTACTATTCCAACTCCAGTCCCCGTGGATAGTAGGGAAGGTGTTGGATAGTACATTAAATCTATTCCCTATCCTAGAGCGCCCCCCAGCGCAATGCATTGTAATGGTTTGCGTTGCAAAAGTTGCAATGTAAAGGCACTGCGTGGTAAAAATTGCGTTGTAAAAGATGTTTCCCGTGTGAGTGTTGTCAGTTGGAAGATGGGCTGAGCAGATAGCTGGCTCCTCCTGGTGGGGCTTGTTGTAACTTCTACTTATGGACTTAATAAACTACATCAAACTCAACTTGGCTACGTCTACTATGTCTCCTGAACACGTGGGGCACGCCCACCACACAGTCTTTTAGCTCTAAGCAATTCGCTACATGGTATACTTTCTATTAGGATCCTGGGATGGTGGCTTCCTGTGTGTAGCAGGCTGTTGCCTGCTGTCTTGTTACAAAAGAGACGAATTTCAAGTTTGTTATTGCATACCTCCAATTGTAAATCTAGGAATTCAATTTTGGTCTGATGTATTTGGCTCGTAAACATGAGATTCAATTAACTGTCATTCAGTATATTTACAAATTCAGAGGTTTCTTCCATGGAATGGCATATGAGCCCCTTGACAATGACAGCCCCTCCCCTTCCCCCCTCTGACACAGAAGACGAGGAATGGGGTATAACCCCTCTTAATACCAACTCAGTGAAGCAATGGACATTTGCTGATTACCAGCTACTGTCCTTCACACTATGCTATGGTTTGAGGACATGTAATGGCTGTACACAATCTGACCCACAGGCTGCCTATTCCTTTAATTGACCAGGCTATCCCAGTAGAATTTACTATATCGTTATTGCTCTTCCCCTTTGGGTAGCTTAGTTGATATGAAGTTCCTCACCAGGACCAATAGGGATCACAACGCCATCCTCTGCTCACTAAAGGGTATATTTAAGCATATGGAAAACATTCCATTATCACTTGCTACTGACCTGGTACCTTCCATTAACATGAGCAGGGAAAAATGGGCAAGATAGCGGTCCAACCAGATCTTAGGGAAAAAACGAATAAAGCTTTAATGGACGCCAAAGATGATTTAGATAACCCAATACCCAAGCAGGATAGACATTCCACAATTCTTATGATACAGGGGAAACTATTAAATACCTAAGGCAAATTTTTTATACAGCATTATACATCCACTCCTACGGCTGCTAGAAATGGCCACTCCTGGTTTAATAAAGAATGTAGTCACAGGAAAGATTGGGATACGCAGATTTGGGAGGACATCTCTGAGGCAGATATTTCCAAAGGTACTATGATCTTTTGGCATCTGGTGGCAAATGGGGGACAAAGTGCTTCAAATTCCTTAGGAGAATCCATTCAACTTGAAACCTGGCAAAAACACTTCTCTGACATCTACGATCACTCCCTTGTGCAGCCAGGGGATGTTTGGGCTCCTCCAACATGGGTAAGACAATCTACTATCCCCGCTAAAGTTCGAGCAGAATGAGACCGTGTGGGCAATCAAGGCCCTCAATGCTGGTAAAGCTGCCAGGTATTAGAGTGTCTCTGGGGACCTCTTCCTCGCAGACATAGAGAACTGGGTTATATCCATAATGAGTTGTTAAATTCCATATTGGAAGGGGCAGATATCCTGTGTAGTTGGAAGGCGTCAGTAATTCTAGCGGTTTCAAAAAAGGACTCAAGGGACTCCCCTTTGAACTACAGACCAATAAGTCTCATTGTGTCGTTCAAAATGTTTTCTGTATGCAGGATCTGAAAAAAATTGAATTTGGATAGATGAGCACCAATTTATGTCATATTTACAAGCAGGGTTTGAGTCAGATAAGCACTGTCGACCATGTCTTTAGGTTCCTGACCATCTACCGGAAGACAGTCGTCCTCCAGGAGTCTCGCCTGTATCTAGTGTTTGTGGACTTAAAGTCTACCTTTGATCTGGTACCTTGCTGCAAACTATGGGAGGCTATGAGGAAAAATGGTGTCCCCACCAACCTCGTAGACATTCTTGTCCGACTACACCACAACACATACACCCAAGTTCGATGGCATGCTAGGGGCGAGTTAATAGAGCAAATAGTATGCAAAGGCGTACGCCAGTGGTGTGTGCTTCCCCAAACTCTATTCTCATTGTACCTTAATGACGTTGTTGCCTATCTGGAGGATGGCGGGTGTGATGCCCCTAAGGTGGCCGGTCAAAAGATCCTGCTGCTCCTTTTTGCAGATGACATCCTGTTGGTGTCCAAAACTTTGAGTTGGCTGCAATCATTGGTGGATATTTTTGTGGCATTCTGTGATGACTGAGGGATGGTGATCAACTACTTAAAAATAATATTTATGACCATTAAGCCCCACAGATCATTTAGGGGCATGATAATGCTTGAAAGAAAGCCTCGTAACAAGGTTACTGAGTTTGAATACCTGGGAATCAAATTAACTTGGACTATGGCATGGTCTCCTCCAGTTAAAAAAAAGCAGCCTGAGTCTTACCAACCAAGCTTCAACCGTATCTCCCCTGCTATGAAAGCATACAGGGCCAAGGCAGACAGTAGTGTGCTGTATAGGGCAGAACTGTGGGGATCCTCAAGTCTAACCAAATTTGGTGTAGCTGAAACTGCTTTCCTAAGAGTCCTGGTTATCCTGCCCAAAAGCACACCTCCAGTACCATTATGCCGGGAAGTGGGCATCATACCAATGGTACATAGGCCCAATTGAGACCCCCAATGCGTTAGCGTAGGCTGAAGTTCACTACGGCCCTAGAAGATTATTACAATGCCTTTAACCCCTCCCCTGCTGGTGACGGAACCGCTCCATCACCAGCCGCGGTCGCGCTGTGCTGATGACGGAGCGGTTCCGTCACGGCCCGCTCGGCACTTCTGCGCGGCTTCTGCGCCTGCGATGAGCGTTCCATTGAGCAGGCGGGCCGTGACGGAACCGCTCCGTCATGAGCACAGCGCGACCGCGGCTGGTGATGGAGCGGTTCCGTCACCAGCATGGGGGCGCCGCGCGCCCCCCCAGCCCCATAGTGCTGCGGCGGAATAGCCGCCGCAGGGAAGGGGTTAAAGAAATAGTGACGCTAAATACATTTGGGAAAACCAAGTGGGTAGGCTATGTAAAGGACTCTTTGACCCAGCTTGGCTTGGGAATGTTCTGGTCTGACAACACTAGTACAGCACAACTATCTAGAGACACACTCAAGTATGCCTTATTGGGGCATAGGTGGGATCTTGAAGCAAAGAATGTGAACCAAGGTTCCCTAACTAGTGACTTCCTTGACTTCAAGACCCAAATTGAGTCTTAACCCTTTCTAGGCTACATCCTCTCACCAGTTACTAGAAAATTGTATCTTAAATTCCATTACGGCACCCCTCCGCTTTTATCCTTATGCTCCTAATGCACCATCTGCCCAGCATGCCTCCAGGAAGAAGAAACTTTGCCACTCTTTGTTTTCTTCTGTCTTAGATATGTACAGCAGAGGAAAAGCTGGATCATTCCGATCTGTAGACAGTTCATTTGTAGGTAGCTCCTGTGCACTGAGACACTTAAGCAGATCATTTGCGCTGTTGCCAAATATCTCCATTGGAGTTGGAGTATCAGAACCAAAGCGCTTGTGTAAATTCCCTCATTCTCTTGGGGCTGTCTCTTCAATCAAGCAATCTAGAGACTTGTAAAGTGCGACTACTCACCCGTGAGGGTCTCAAGGCACTGAGGGGGTAGGAGGGACTGCTGATCTGTCACAGGCACTATGGTTCAGTCGAAGAGCCAGGTCTTGAAGGTCCTTCCTGAGTCGGGGAAGTGATGGTGACTTCCTTAGTGTTTCAGGTCCTTGCTCTGAGGTAGGAGAAGGATCTTCCCTCGGACGTGGTCTTGCGGATACGTGAGATGGTGGCCAGGGTCAGATGGGTGGAGCAGAGGTCTCTGGTGGGTGCGTGGTATGCGAGGAGGTGGTTGAGGTATGCAGGTCCAGTGTCATTTAGGGCTTTGTAGCCATGTGTGAGGAGCTTGAAGGTGATTCTTTTGTTGACTGGGAGCCAGTGGAGGTCTCTCAGGTGGCTAGTGATGTAGCTGCGGCTGGGGATATTGAGAATGAGTCTGGCGGAGTCGTTCTAGATGCTTTGCCATTTCTGTAGGAGTTTCTGGGTGAAGCTGGAGTACAGTGCATTGACATAGTTGAGTCTGCTGCTGATATGTGCGTGGATGACCATCTTTCTGGACTCGATGGGGATCCACTTGAAGATCTTACGGCACAGGCGTAGCGTGTGGAAGCAGGATGATGAGAAGGAATTGAGCTGGCGGTTTATGGTGATCGAGGAGCCAAAGAAGATACTGAGATTTCGAGTGTGGTCTGTGGGTGTGGGAGAGGGAGAGGGTCTAAGATCTACGGGCCACCAGGAGTTGTCCCAGGAAGAGCGGGTGGAGCCTCTTGACATAGACCCCGCATGGAGCCACGCACGACCTTTGCACTGTTTAGCACACCAAGGGGCATATGTATCATCCTTTTTTAGTCGCAAACGCTGCAATTCGCAAAAAAGCCGCGTTTGCGACAAAAAAAAAAAGGAAAATACGATATATGATACAAATCGCATCTCAAAATTTGCGATTCCTTAATTTTGCGTCAGCATTTAAGGAATCGCAAATTGCGATTACTTAAATGCTATGTATGAAGCACCCAAGTTGTGCGATTTCTCATTAAGAAATCGCAAATTACCACCAACTTGAAGTTGGTGGTAATTTGCGATTTCTTTCACAAATGTACTTTTTGGCATTTGTAAAGGTGCCATGTGGCACACATACATGCCCTTAGGGCATGTATGTTCGCCATAGGCGCACACATGTACATTTCAGGGGTGCATCAGGGTGTCCTTATGACACCCTTGAAATTATTCTCAATTTGCGATTCTCATATTCCGAATCGCAAATTGAGAATAACTTCCCATTCATTCCTATGGGCCTCCTTGCCCATAGAGATGACTGGGAAAGTATTCCTTAATTGCGATTCGCAATTCGCTAAACGCAATTAAGGAATATTAAGAAATCGCAAAAAAATTGTGATTTTTTACATACATCCCTATTTGTAATTCTCAAATAGCGATTTCTAAAAAATCGCTATTTGAGAATCGCAAAGAGGGATTTTCATACATATGCCCCCAAATCCCCTACATTTGTCTTGCCTGCCAATAATCACAAAAATTCTTTCAAGTACACAAATGTATGTGCTTCACAGGTTCAATGGAAAGAGAAAGGGCTTCTTATGAGCGCATTAGAGACTTCACTTGACCAGTTGTATGAGTATGCCATATCGTCCAGATGCCGTTGTCGTTTTAGAAAAATGTGCTAGGAACAAGAATCCTATTCTGAGCACAAGGTAGGCACAAGGTAGGCACCAAAGTTCACCTATTAATGTATAAAATATAATTCCATCTCATTTAGGTTTTGTTGGTCATTGTCGACCTCTGCTTCGATTAGATGAAGTTCAGGGCATACATCAACCCTTTTGCAGCTTTTCGCATACTCATACCACTGGTCAAATAAAGTCTCTAATGCGCTCAGAAGAAGCCTTTTGTCTTTTCATTGAGCCTGTAGAGAACATACATTTGTCTACTTGAAAGAATTTTTGGACGAGCCCTGAAGAAGTCCTATAATGGGACGAAACGCATTGGCTACCCTGTGAAGAAAATGGGAATAAGGAATAAAGGAACATTCGTAAAAAGTTAATTCTGTGAAGTTGTTCATTACTATTAGTGTGTGCTGATCACATTTTGTTTGTATATTGTTGAATGTTTCACAGCCAAGAAACTATGAGGTCTTGTTTCTTTTGATCTTTGCACCACACAAAAATATCTTCCCAAGGCATAAATAAGTGCGGTTACATATCCAAGACCTCTTTTGTAAATCATTTTTAAACTGTGATTAAATAATTTAATGTATTTATATCTTGCTTATTTGAATTTTCTTGCTGTTTGCTCTATGTACTTTTATGGTCCTGAAAACCTAATAATGTACTGTAATGATGATTATCTGCAGGTACTCCAAACTCCAAACTCTGCAGCTCGATTGCTCTTTGGCTTATCCAAATATTCATCAGCCAAACATGCCTTTAGTACCCTTTATTAGTTACCTATGGAGAAGCAAATCAAGTTTAAGGCACTTTGCATGCCTTTAAGGCACTACATAACCTAGGCCACGTCTACATGACAGACCGCTTCCAATGGTATATCTCAGCACGTACCCTTTGGTCGACCTCTCTGAAGCTGGTGAAAGTACTGAATTTCTGACTCCAGAGATGGGGTGGAGAAAGCTTTATAAGCATCACAACTAGATGGTGGAACAAGTTACCAATAAAGCTAAAAGTCTCACCTGACCTGCTCTCTTTGAGAAAAGTCCTAAAAACCTGGCTATATACTTTATATCCCCACTCCCAGTACTAGAGCCCTCAATGAAATCTTCGGTGCGTTTGTATGTTTAGTTGCCAAGCGCCTAGACGCCCCAGGGTAGTAGGGCGCTATATAAATATATTAATTAATTAATTAATTAATTAATTAAAGGTAAAAAAGTCTTACACTATTTATACACACAAATGGGTAACATTGTCCTGATGCAGGAGACAGACCTGTCACTGTGCGGAGGAATCACTCAAACTCAAGTGGGACTGGGTGGGATCTATCATTAGTAGCAGCAGACTTGGACCAACCAATGGCAGCACTGCCTCCCTATAGTAAACATATCCAAACAATGTGGGGTTGCTATCTTGATTGGCTGACGGCTACCCTTAAAGTCCATAAAACGTGGACATAGGTGCTTTCTCCCCGCTACTCATTTTTTTCTGCTCGCTTTGGAACCCCTGTTCATGGCTATAAGTCTCTCCTCTGCAGGAGGAGGACAGGACGTTAACACCCTGTTATATGCAGGTGACATTTAACTCCTCTTGTTCCACCCAGCTTCCTCCATTGAGGTGGCTATTATTAACATATTCTCCTCCCTCTCAAGGTATAAGACTAATTGGGCCAAGTGTGAGGCACTGCCCATATCCACAACCACCTCTGACACTTGAATGCCGGATTATCCAAGGGACTGCCTATCTAGGCACCTGCATTAATGGTGGGTTCTTCTGTGTGGTAGAAAATAATCTCCTCCCCCTAACAGATCAAACAGGGTCGGACTTTCTTAAGGGGCAGCACCTAAACCGCTCCCTCTGGGGATGGGTACAGATTAAGCATGGGCGAATTTTGCGAATTCGCGGTTCGCAAATTTGCGTATTAACGAATTCGCAATCCACAAAATCCGCGAACTCTCGCAAATTTGCGGATTTTTTCTTTTTTTTGTGTTCGCAAGGGTTTCTGCCAGTTCGCAAGTGTTTTGTACCAGTTCGCAAACGCGAACTTACTTGTCGGGTCGCAACGGTCGCGACTATGTTTTTTCTACGTCTGGTTCATCACAGCACCCTCTGTTTCACCACTGCCACCCTCTGGTTCACCCATGCCACCCTCTGGTACATCACTGCCACCCTCTGGTTCATCACTGTAGATTATGGGGGGAAAAGCACACCTGCCCTGCTTCAACTGACATGAATTAATTTGGGGTTGATTAATGTGTCACTGAGTCTGGCACCTGCTTCCTTATCTGTAATTGCTTTCTGTTGCCGGGCCATGTACCAACACTCTCGGGTCCGGCGCACCTACAACCAGGCCACCCACTGTTGGACAGATCTCCTGGACCAGGAACGCGACTTGATCGACCTGCTCGGCCTCGAGATCCCCGGGTTTGGTGAGTAGTAGTAGCTATTTCTTCACTACTCTGTTTTCTCCTGCTCTGTATGTTATTATATTGCAAATTTTTGTTTTTTACCAAGAGCAATAATGCTGCTGATTACATTGTAGGTAAATTATATTTCAAAACTTCTGTGCATTTCAGGTGCACTGCTCTCCTTCTCAGTAGCGTTGCTACTATGCTTATTTGTTTTCGATTTTGTGTTCATTTCATTGGCCTGAGAAATTATGTATGAGTGTAGTTTAAAGAACTGCGTAATGCTAGACACTAAGGGTCAGATTTTTAATTACTGGTGCATCCCTGCAAAGTAGCAGGGATGCGCCAGTAATTGTGCGCCACGCCACCACCAGCCATGGTGCGCCGTATTTACAATGCGGCGCACCATGGGCCCAAAACATCACCGAAGCGTTACGCATCTGTGCCGTAATGGCGGTGCATTGCTGGAGTTGCGTCGCAACGATGGCGCAGCTCCAGCAATGCTCTGGGGTGCCCTATCTGCCAATGCTGTGTCAAGCCGTACGTCTGCTTCAAGCAGGCGCAGGGTTTGAGTCACGCATCATTGTCCTAAAAGTGACTGATTGAAATCTTGTAGATTTCCCTCAGCCACTTTCAGGATGCGTTCCTGCGCAGGAACGCCCTCCCTTGCGCCGGAACGTCCCCTGATGGCGCAGGGCTTTACAACGTGATGCATCTACCATATGCGTCACGTTGTTAATATACGCCGCACCATGGCACCTCTTTTGTTCTGCCGCTGCGTCACAAAAGTCACGCAACAGCGGAGCAAAAGAGCCGCAAGGGGCTTGTAAATCTGCCCCTACAGACTCAAGTCCAGTCCTTCCTTTGTACACCTGGCAATAAGAAGAAATAGTGGTGGTGGATTGATAGTTTGAGTATTTTAATGACTGGTTAATGTCGTAGGAAACTTTTTAGTGTTGTCGCTGATCTGCAATCACGATGGAGTTTGTCTGTCACTTCGCGTGCTGCGGACTGCTGCCTGCCAGTCCTAGGCGAACCTTTTTAGTAGTTTGTTTAGTGAGTTACATAACTTTCCAAGTCGACGGTCCGCAAATCAAGCAATACTAATATCGTAGTAGACCACATGAGATAGGCCAATATATCCCGTGTAATAGTTGTCTACTTGCTATTTAGCCAAAATATTTTGTTATTGTTCATTTGAAATGTTTGATTTGGTTGACAACAATCATCCATGTTTTCGGGTCTTTCTTTCTTTCATGTTGTACATCAGCTCCCCCAGGGGTAAGAGGACATTGGAGGAGGCTGCTGCTGCTGAACAAGGCCAGGATCGGTCAGGCGAGGGCTCCTTTGCTGGCCCCGGTAAGTTTTAATTTTAATGTAGAGTACCTATTTTTTCCTAGCGTTCCTCATTCTATTTTTTCTAAATCGTCTTTGATCTTTTTGTAGACTGTATTTAAATTCTTATCCTGCCTCGACTATGCCTCCCTGTGGTATTACTAGATTATTCTTATTAGTCTGTCTGTGTAGCTAACTAAGATTGCACATTTGGCAAAAGATGTTAAACGAAACTCCCATTCTAGTCAGCAATAGCTCTATGCACTGAATGCAGTCCTCTGGGATTGTCCATAATGTCTTTTCAAGTCTTCTAAATGTTTATGCTTTGACAATTACCAACAAAACAATAAAAAGGTGAATGACCACCAAGAAAGAATAAGATACTACTTTACTTTTGGTTTGGATAAGAGGACAATCCATACTACTACTGTTGTAGGGACAAATCTGCACAAACAGAACTATGGACACTAAATAGTGCATTGTTTATCTATTATAATAGGCGCAGGTAGACTTTCCACATACCTCAGTCAAATCAGACTTTGAAGAACCCCCAATCTCCTTACTGACTAGATAGTGTGGCAGAGTCATTTAGCTCCCGAATTCATCGATGATTGATGCCCAATGATGATTCTCTAACGCAGGACAAGAGTACGGAGTCAGAGTCCAGAAGTGTCAGAGGCACAGACTCATGCTTGCAAATTGCAAAACCTTTTGCTCATTCACTCTTGACCAAAAACCACAGAGTCTATTTAAGTTTTAGAACTTTATTAAAATTAAAAATTTTATTAAAATCAAGCTTGTCATAAAACATAAACGGTTGATTAAAAATGGAAAAGTGCTTATAGTGATTTATTTCACACATTTATTGTGGGCAAGCCGAGCCCTCACCTGGTTTGAACTTTAATTTTTCTTTTTGGTGCTGAATCGTTGGTCCCTCCGTCCTAGTGATGATGATTTGTTCTTAGAAGTGAAGCTTCTGTCTGTTATGAGAAAAATGGTGCATGTTAAAAGCAAGCATTCATCAGATGTGCCAAAAAGTGCAGCAAGACAACACCCTTCCCTGGAAAAAGGGACATTTTTACTTTAGAGTAGACAGTCACAAATTATTAGATTGGTTTCTGTATTCACATTTCTTCATTCCTAGACAAAATACTAGTCAGTGGTGTATGTCTATGACATCTAACATTCTTAAATGCACTTTGTAGGTGGAAATTCTGGTGCTGGGCGCAGCGCGAAGGTGGAGGAGGAAAGTTCTGGGGAGGAGACGGTGCAAGTGCCAGACCTAACTGCTGTGCGGGTTGCCACGGTAGTGGCGGGCAGTGGTAAGCTCTTATATTCCTTACTTATTGAGATTGCAGACTGCATAGTGTGCTCCCCGTGAGAAAACGTAAGGTTTGTCCAGATGAGAGACATGAAGAAGAATGATTGACATATAGTTTGAATGGATGGATGCCTGGATCATGGTACTATCTGACTCTTAGATAGCATATGTGTATCTAGAGAGAGTAGACGGTCACTGGATGAACTAAGTGTTACTTTGAAGAGCATGTAACACCGCACCCGCACGTCCGTCCCAGTGTAGGAAAGGCAAGGAAAAGAAGTTGAAATTTTGTCCGAATATTACCATGAATAGTAGCAGTAGTTTGTAGTGCAAGCACAGCATATATCCAGCTATTACGATGGCCACTCACTACCTCTGTTAATAAGTTTAGTAGAACTCGGTCATTCATGTGTGAATGTATCACTGTTTACTAAATTAAAAGCAAAGCACCTAAAGTCATCCCATATGTAAGCAAATACATACCATGTGCAGTGACAGATAATCAGATTATTTATCTTCTTCATTTTCCTTTTCTAGTATTCATTGGCACTGTAGGGTGAAAGTTAAATTAATTAAGCAGTAGCCCTTGTAACAGAGTATTCTCAGTGCCACCCGTAATAGAAAAGTAAGAGCATCACCACCTGCATGTACTGGACTGATACAGTAACGCAAGTCTGTCTCACTCATCATGGCGGGCGTTTGTTTTTCTCGGGTGCAAGTTGACTGCGCTGGCATTATGCCGGCTTGCAGAAGTTAACGTACCAATTTTGCTAAACAAGAGAGAAGAAGAAGAATAAGACTGGTGTACTGTCATAGTCGACTCTAATGGAGTGAGTTCATAGTGCTCGTAGAATTGATTCCTTAAACTCCCACTAATGTTAGAGCAAGGATGAAGAAGTGGGAGGTTAGATAGATACTGGCCACAATAGTTATGTACTGCGCTTGCAAGTTTCTAGTTCTACTGTGACACAACTTTCTGCTGAATCATGTTGTGCTAATCTTAAAGAGCATTGGTTAAAGACTATGTCTTTCTTTCTTCATATAGATGCTCCTTCCAAACCAACACAGAAGGAGCTGGCTAAAAGGGCCAGGCAACGGAGGCTGGAGGCCACTGTCACCGAATATCGGCGGCTGGTGGCCCAGGAGGAGGAGGACACGCAGAGTACGTCAACAACATCCACGGCGACACCTTCATCCTCCTCCGCGCTCCCTGGGTCAGCCAGTCAGCGCAGCAGGTCTCCAGCAGTACGGAGCCGGGGTACCGCAGCCACCTGCCACCGCCGAGCAGCAAAGAAATCAGCTGCCCCCCACAGCAGTTGCAAAAAAAGGATACACCGCCTTTCCCTCAGGGTGTCCTACCTCGAGCAGGAGCTCCTCAACACCAAAACCCTGCTCGAGACCCTCTGCAAGGAGCATGCCGACCTGGCCCGAAAAGTCAACCGCAGCCAGCAGTAGGAGGAGACTGTCCCTTTCCCCTTTTTTAAAGACTTCTGGGGGGTGGGAATTGGGAGTTGGGTTTTCTACTTTTTTGGACTTAGTTTTCACAGACTTTCGTAGGGGTTCGGGAGGGGGGGTGGGTTGGGTCTTGCGGGAGATTATTTATGTTAGGGATATATAAATATACTTTAAACTTTATCTTAGCATACGTGTTTTTTACTGCTTTCGAGGCTGGTGGGTGGGGGTTTAACAGTAAGTTTGTTTTCCTGAAACTTAAGTGGCATCTTGATTCAAGTTGTGTAAGTACTAGTAAGTAATTGCCCAAATGTTTTCAAAACTAAGTGCCTGTCACAGAGTAAGTGAATTCAATAGTCCTAGGACCGTCAGCCTCTCGTCTCTCCTAATACTCCATTATACTACCTCCACCCAAACGCTTACCTGTAATTTGTGTTTGGAAATAGGGCTAGGCACAGGTTTGGCTGCACGGGAAATGGCGATAAAGGTTGGCAATCCTGGGCGGATGAAATGTCATCATTGTGGTGGTATTTGTGGAGTTGCACAGTGGCAGTTGCAGCACCTGAAAAAAAAGAAAATGAAACCTTGTTTGTCCTTACCGTAGCATTAGAATGGTACGATAGAGAATATTGCAGGTGACAGTACACTAGAACAGTGCCAAAATGTAGCCTAACAAATGGTAAAGTATTGAAAGTATAACTAGTACTTGCGTTGAATTTCTTTGACATTGGCTACTACTACAAGAAATAGTACTGAAGGTGAAGGACACAGCAGCGTAATAATTTGCCACGTCTAGGAGGAGGATGTTCTTGATGACCAATCAAGTAGATGGTGCACATGAAAATCTGCTTTCATTTGCCAATAGTGACTCAGTGTCAAGCTGAGTAAGAATATATCCTCGGATTCCTTCACCAGCCGGTTGCTATGACCTTTTCCTCCCCAGCAAGTTTGTGGAATTATTGCTGTCATTTAGTCACACATCAATCAAAACCACACAGCCCGGGGAAGAGGGTTAGGGTTTGGAAAATGGATGGGAATGGGGGTTTTTGGGAAAGTTTCGTTGAGAGAAGAAAAAAAAAGCACAGCATGGACAAACAATAATTGAAGATAAACAAATCTTTGGGTACAAAGCTTACCATAAATCTTTTAAGTGACATAAAGGAAGTGCATGCACTACTGCATGCATGGTTACTGAAAAGTAAGTAGTACTTTCGACTATTGTGAATGAAAGAATGCGACAATACAGGGCTGCAGTAATAATTATGCGTTTTCACTTGCCTATCTCTGCACTCAGAGAAACACTTCTTACATTAAATTAGGTTTAAAAAAAGCAGAAGTAAAACCAATAGAATGGCTGTAGGGATGAATTTAGAAGCAGAGATCAAAGAAATGCAGAGTCACACTCATAGACGTTCACAGCAATAACATTACTTAAAAGATAATTAGAAAAGAATGGATACTGTATATGTATGTTGTTGTAGTTGTCCTGTTGAATTTGGTAAGTTGCATGCATCAAACCATTCCTCTTATTAGCGGGACTCCTCCATTCCATCTAACGCTCCGTCCATCAATGTTGGTGACCAGAAGACACCCTGTCCACTGCCTGCCTGGCGGATGCTGAATTGTGGCTCGCTAATGTGAAGCCTGACTTCATCCTTTTTTTCCCATTGCACAGACTGAAGCCCGGCCTCTAATTATTGATGGAAAAACAGGAAGTGATATTAGAACACCACCGACAAATAAATATAAGGTATGTACGCTGTGTAGTGCAAAAAGTCACACTTTGAGTTTCCTAGTAGACAGTACAATATTTTTGAAAGTGCGTACTCTGTCTGAGTCTCCTTTTGAAGGATAAATAAGTATGGGCGAATTAATTTAGCAGATCTTTCCCCTCAAGCTAGGTGTACTGTAAACTGTGTTTTTAGAACAAAATTAGACCTTCCCAGTAGTGCTCCCAGACCCTTACTAAACCCAGTCGCAAAAATGTAGAAGACCCCCAATCAGATCCCCAAAACGAGGCCTAGTAGAAAATTGTGACAAAACGTACTTTGAATGTAAAGTAGGCCCAAATCCCCCCTTACCCACCATGGATTGTATTCAAACCACTTGGAAGCAAGCAAAAGTATCCATACCCAGCATCGCTCCAAGACTCGCAAACCCCCTCACAAGCAGCCCCCCACCCAAACACATGCAATACAATACTGCTAACCCTAACGAGCCCTAAGTTAAGAATAGTGGCAAACGCTTTCTTTAACTAGGCCAAATCCCCCCTTTCCCACCATGGATTTTCTTCAAACCACTTGCAACCAAAATTACACATTCCCACGAGTGCTCTAAGACCCCAGAACTCAGTTGCAAAAATCTAGAACACCCCGAAACACATGCAATCCTGCTGCTAGTGCTAACCCTAACGAACCCTAAGTTAAAGTGCCAAAACGCTTTTCAGCATGGATTTTCTCCAAACCACTTTGATCCGGTATTAGACCTTCCCAGCAATGGCCCCAGAGCCGTCAACCCAGGCAAAAACTAGTAGAAGACCCCCAAACAGCCAAAAAGCAAAACTACAAAAATGGGAACTTTGAAATTTTCATGCAAATTTCCAAAATCACTCAGCGCGCGCTCTGCAGCTAGGCCTAACTCCCCTTTGCCACCATGGATTTGCTTCAAACCTCTTGCAATCAAAAGTATCCATACCCAGCAGTGCTCCCAGACCCCAAAATCCACCCACAAACACCCGGAACCCCCCCAAACAGCACCTCAAAGAAAAACAAGTTAGCAAAAACGCAAAAAAATGTTCACCTTCGATTTGGTCCAAACCACTTTGATCCGGTATTAGACATTCCCAGCAATGGCCCCAGACCCCTGCAGCCACCCGCAAAAAAGCAGAACACCCCCAAACTGGCAAAAAGCAAAAATGGGCCTACTACCTGGAATTCTGTCCAAACGCGCTGCGCAGCTGGGCCCTAACTCCCCTTTTCCACCATGGATTTCCTGAAAAAGAAATGCAATACCCATTAGACTGTGCCAGCAGTGCTCCCAGACCCCAAAACCCACCCACAACAACCTAAAAGCCCGCCAAACAGCACCCCAAAGACAGGCAAGTGATCAAAAGCGCAAGAAAAAGTTTCTGCTCCGATTTTCTCCAAACCACTTTTATCCGGTATTAGACCTTCCCAGCAATGGCCCCAGACCCATCAACCCAGGCAGAAACAAGTAGAAGACCCCCAAACAGCCAAAAAGCAAAACTATAAAAATGGGGACTTTGAAATTTTCAGGCAAATTTTCAAAATCACTCCGCGCGCGCTCTGCAGCTTGGCCCTAACTCCCCTTTGCCACCATGGATTTACTTCAAACCTCTTGCAATCAAAAGTATCCATACCCAGCAGTGCTCCCAGACCCCAAAACCCACCCACAACAACCTAAAAGCCCGCCAAACAGCACCCCAAAGACAGGCAAGTGATCAAAAGCGCAAAAAAAAATTCTGCTCCGATTTTCTCCAAACCACTTTTATCCGGTATTAGACCTTCCCAGCAATGGCCACAGACCCGTCAACTCACCCGCAAAGAAGTAGAACACCCCCACAAGTGCAGAGTCTTTCTTCATTGGGCGTAATCCAGCCATCTGCTTTGAGGGAAATAGGAGTCTGGAGGAGGAGGATAGAGGAGCATGTTTTTGTGAACTTGTGAACCTGAGGAATGCCGACTGCGGCACCTTCAAATCAATAAGCAAATAAGTGAAGACAGTTCTTCTGATGGGCTTGTTTTTGTGATTAGGTGATTAAAGTTTTTTTATATAGATTTTGCAAAACAAAGAAAGACAGACACACATGAATAAAAGTGAATAAGGATGAAAAAAAAAGTTATTGATTCAGAGGCGGCAGACCCGGAAGCTGAGATCGGCCCTGGACCAGGGTTCAATTCCCCGCCTCGGCGGGTCTTGGGCTCAAAAATTCCACGGACTCGATAATTCTCGCTCCGGTGCCTTCTCGACATACGGGGTCACACTCTGCGACTCTGGGCAATAGCTTGCTTAATCTCCACAACGGCCCCTCGCGGCGGGATGCCTGACTTTCACCTTGTGGATACCCTGCCGGGGTTATCTCACAGGGGAATACCAGGACGGGTTCCCTAAGCAAGCGCCGGGAAACCCACTGCGGGTAGCTGTGCCCTATATAAGCTCAAATACATTGACTCATTTTCAAGGCTCGGTGTCAGGGAAGAAGAGCTCGTCCTCATACTCTGCGAATTCATGCGGGAGTAGGTCACCTAACAGAGAAGAACTTCCCTCATCTAAGTTGGTGTCCTCCTCGTCCTTGTCTTCTTCCTGCGTGTATTCTCGTATTTTGTAATCTGGTGGTATGAGGTGCTGATTCATCTTGATCATTGTTAACCTCTCCACATGTTTGGGTGAGAGGCGGGTCCTTTTGCAAGTTACAATGCCAGCAGCAGCACTGAAAACACGTTCAGAAGACACGCTTGCGAGTGGGCAAGACAAGTAATTTATAGCCAGGTTGGTGATCTCTGGTCACAATTCTCTTTTCCCATGCCAATACGCCAATGGGTCATCATGAACATAGACCTCTGTTGAGTCATTCAGATAGTCCTGCACCATCGACTCAAGGTTCTCCACGGTTCCTCCACTTTGCTTACTTTTTGCTGGGACCTTTTGAGAAGCAAACCCAAGCTGAGTTAGCCAATCCTCTTCTTCACACAATGTTACTGTTGTGTCTGGTGCAGATGATACGGTTGCTGGTGTCTTTAACGGCTGAGAGGGAAAATCACTCACTTCTGCCACAGATGCAGAAGTGGATTCTTTTGACTCCGGATGGCCTGCTGATGCTGATGTACTGCCTTTTCCTTCAATTTCCTGCCATTCTCTTTCAAACCTCCTGGTTGCCACAGCTAGCCAATGTTTGTACTTTGTAACTTCTGCGTCATCAAAAGGAAAGAATACTCTGCCTGCCAGTGCCTTTTTGTACAGTGGATCCAGAATAGTACACAAATGTAATGCTGTTCTGTGTGGATCTTTTGAAGACGTTCATCGCAAAGTAGGTGCTCTAATAACTTCTCCGCCAACTCTAATGCTTGTTCCTTTTCTTCATCATTTTGAAACGTAGAACACACCGCCTTCAGTTGGTGCTCTAGCATGCGCAACAATGGGATAGCTTTTCCCAAATTACAGTCCTCCCTGCTGACTGCACGCGTGAAGACTTCAAAGGACGAAGCATGTCTGTCAGGCTTTGAACTAGCTTCCATTGCTCCACATGTATCCTCAGGTCCTTCATAGCTGCACCCTGTGTAAAGAAATACTGATCGACTACCACACACTGCTGAAACAGACGCTCAAGCATGTAGAAGGTTGAGTTCCAACGTGTTGCCACCTCCTGGATGAATGCTTTCACTGGCAGTTTACGTTCATGTTGCAGGCCCCTCAGATGCTTCCGGGCCTTCAAAGAATGGTTGAAATGTGTGCACATTCTTCGGCAGGTGGTCAGTAACTCGCACACTGGACTTTCTTCACTCAAGAATTTTTTAACAACCAGGTTTATACAGTGCGCTAAACACGGCACTCTGAAATAGTTACCCATATCCATGGCCTTAACTACATTGGCTCCATTATCCGTGGAAACATAACCAATCTTGCGTTTTCTTGGGGACAGCCATTGAAAAACCTTTGTGTTAAACTCCTGCAAAATGTTTTCTCCTGTATGACTTTTCTCCATGCCAAACATGGCTAGTGTTGCATGTTTCCGAGCAGCTTTAAAAACGTTGTTCGGGTCAACACCTGCGTTTACCTTTGCTTTAACCCCTGAAAAAGAGACCCAGTGTGCAGTGATGCACATGTAATCAACGGCTTGGCAACTGGTCCGCATTTCTGTTGTCAGATGTATAGTGTGAACAGCACTCTTCTGCAAAGCTGCCCCAATCACCTCCAGAACATCCTCATGTAGTGCTGGAACCGCAACTCTGGCAAAATAGAACCGGCTAGGAACCTTCCATTTAGGGCAGAGCGTTGCCACTAATTCAAGAAAACCCACCCTTTCCACAAAAGAAAAAGGGAGAAGGTCCAGCGCTAGCATTTTAGCCAGCTTAGTGTTATACAGACGTGCCGTTGGGTGGTTGCGTTCAAATGGCGCATCTGAAAACAACATGCTTCTAATGGTGGGCTGGACCATGATTTTACGGGATGATGATGATTACTTCTTCGACCCAGTTACGCTCAGTGAAGATGAACTTTTTCGCATTGGTGTCTCACTCTCTCCCACACTTTTAGCGTGGCTCATATATCTTGCAGGAGGTGTGCTGCTGACAGGGGTACTGGGTGTAAGTGAAGAAATGTTTGACGCTTCTTCCTCCTCGTCATCATCAGATGAAACATCAACGGATACAGTTTGTTGACTTGCAATTCGAACTTCCTTGATGTCCTTTAGGTGCGCATGCCATTTGACAGTGTGCTGTCTCTCAAGATGACCTCTCTGGCCTACTGTACCATAGTTGGTGCCAAGCTTACCACAACTAACTCCAAGCTTACAAATGGTACAAATGGCTATGTTTTCCTTTGTTGGGCAAACAAACACTAAAGAAGTCCCAAACTGCGGACTTCAAATGTCTGTGGGGGCGGAGGAGGCGATACTGGTAATGCTAATGCCAGATGAAGTGGAGGATGTGTGTTGCCGAACTTTACTATGTTGTGCACTTGCAGCACCACTAATTGAGGAAATGGAGGTGGAGGTGGATGGAGGTCCCTTCTGGCGAGAAAATATGGAAGCGGTAGGTGGTGGTGCACTAGTTAACTGCATTGGTGGTGGTCCCATTCCCACGTCGCCAACATCGCGCTCAGCAGCATTTCGGGCTAGGGTAAAAATGTCTGTTTGCTGCATGCCCGCTGAGCCTGGAGTGACGTTTATGATGACTGCGTCGTCGACGTGAGAGTCTTCATCAGCAGGAGTATACGCCACTTCTTCTTCAGTGTCATCATCACACTCCATAAGTACGAGAGTTTCGGGGACCTTCCTTTTACGCTTAGCTACCTTTGTCAGATCATGGTGTGCCTCACTCTCAGACGGCTGTGGTGGTTCCCAATTTGGATCCATATCATCAGAAGGAAGGGGGCTTGAAGAAGATGAAGACACCATCCTTGATCTTTTCCTTGCTAGGGATCTGGAAGACAATGAATGATCAGGAAGAGTGGCTTCCTCAAATGATACCTCAGCTTGAATGTCGATTTCCTGATGTGCCCCTACTTCGGGAGGAACAACCATTGTGGGCACTTGTGCCGCTCCATGCACCTCTGCTTGCGCATCTCCTTGCGCTGCCTCTCCTTCCACATGTACTTGGGCTTGTACTTGCACATGTGGTTGTTGTTGCGGCTGTGGTTGTTGAACACTCGTCAGATGAGTTACAACAACCTGTGTTGATTGAGGGATGCTGCTACTTTCTTGCGATGAGCCAACATCACTGGTCGATGGTGAATGAACAACTATACTGGCTGCCTCTAAAGCACTCAAGGGCTTGGACTTAAGTTGGCATGGTGGTGGTGGCACTGAGCCCAATGGAGCGGGGGTGCTGCTCCCAGCTTGGTCCCAAGCAGACCCCCTGCTGCTGCAGGCGTACTTTTTTTCCCCAAAAAATGTGGCGGTCTGCACACCAGTCTCCTTGGTAAGTGGCACCACTTGCTTCTTCTGCTCCTTACTGGCAACTTTCTTGCTAGAGGAGCTACGGGGAACTTTTTTTGGGGCCATCTTCTTCAGATGTCAGAACAGCAGGCAGCAGGCAGCAGTTGCACAAGTTGCAGAGTTGTCTGTGGCCACACGTGACGTTGTGCTGCACACACCACAGCAGGACTTGTTCCTTGCACTGATGATGAGGAACGATGAGGCTGATGATTCGTCTTTCTGCACCTAAAAGCAAACGAAGCCAGAGGAACATCAGTTAAATTAATGTTGCATATGTAGCGCTTCAATTAATAGTTTGCAAGTAAGCATTTTTATTATACCCACTCCGCAAAATGGAAAGACCAATAAAATGCACCACTGACAGAGTACCCCTGGGCATAATGGATGAAAGCATAGCAGACTGGGTGCAGGCCTATGGCACAATAAAGCACACTGCCTGACTTCAAAATGGCCCCTAGACCCCCACCACATGGCCAGGCCCTGCCTGTACCAGTCCTTAAAATGGCCCCCACCCACATGGACAGGCCCCATCACCACCCCAAAAAGTCGAAAAACACACATAAATCACCACAATCCAATGCCATCCATGCCCTCCATGATGTTTACATTAAAGAGACCCCACAGAAAGACTCAGTCCATGCACCACTGAGTACCCCTGGGCAAAAGGCCCCAACAACAGCCCAAACATCGAAAAACACACAAAAATCACCACAATCCAATGCCATCCATGCCCTCAATCATGTTCAAATTCAAGACAACCCACAGAAAGACTAGGCCCATGCACCACTGAGTACCCCTGGGCATAATGGATGAAAGCGTGACAGACTGGGTGCAGGCCTATGGCACAACAAAGCACACTGCCTGGCTTCAAAATGACCCCTAGACCCCCACCACATGGCCAGGCCCTGCCTGTACCAGTCCTCAAAATGGCCTCCACCCTGTCAGACTCCAACCAGCCCAAGCACTGCAGGAACGTAGCATGCACCAATCCCCTTTACTTGCCCCTTGGACCCCCACAGGTCAAACTCTATGAGGGCACCAATGGACCCGAAAAGAGGGTGGTAATGTTGAGGAGACACCAAGTCTTCCACCCTTGGCGACGAATAGGACACAGCTCCCTCCTGCTTTACGCTTCTGCACCGCTGTACAAGGGGAGACAAAACAATCCCTTCATGTATCACTGCTGGTAATAACACCACCAACCCTCAATGATCATGCCTTGCAAAACATATAAAAAAACCCTCTTACCGCTGTAATGTGCAGGCTCTGCTTCGTAAAGGTAAGGAGTTAAACCTAGTGAAAGTAGCACTCCGGTAACTGCAATTAAAACTCTGTAGTATGGAAGTGGAGGGAGCTTTCGTCGCAATGTTCAAAAAGTAAAATATCAAAGGAGGGGATAAAAGGTCTTACTATGGTGAATACCACCGCCTAAAAAAAAACCCTTCGCTTTTAATCCAAGGGACAGGGACAGAGGGGAGTCTTTCAAAAATCCCAAAACAAACCCAGCACAGTCTTACTGTCTAAAAAAGGAGAAAAACGGGGAAAGGGAAAAAGGTCCGAGGGATAAGGGAAAAGGCAAACTTTCTCACGAGCCCGTGAGAAAGGCAAAATAAACAAAGGGGCTTCCAGATAGCCGGGAAATACTCTGTACAGCAACGAAACAGCAGCCAACAACCAGGGTAGGAATCCAAACACTGGCAATATCAAGCAACGAACTAAAGGTAGGACCACCTTTTATCCTACTTCCTTTGTCATGTGATGTCAAGGCATGATCATAAAAAAGGGACTAACCCGATTCCTAACAGTACCCCCCCCCCAATGATCCTCCCCACAGGTCGGGGCTTTGAGGGGTGTTGCCTGTGGAACAATCGAACCAATCGCGGGGCGTGCACCCCCCCTGCTGGTTCCCATGTCCTGTCCTCCTTAGTGTACCCTTTCCAATCCACCAAGTACAAAAGGCGACCTCTGACACGCTTCGAATCCAGGATAGCCTGAACTTCGAATTCCTCCTGCCCATCAACCAGAACAGGAGGCGGTAACACTTGGACTGATGGTATATAGGGCTTAAGCAAAGATGTATGAAAAACGGGGTGCACCCTATATTCCTGTGGTAAGCTGAGCTTCATTGCTACGGGGTTAACAACCTGTAGTATGGAAAAGGGACCCACAAATCGGGGCTGCAATTTACGAGATCCTTGCAGTCTCAGGTTGCGCGAAGCCAGCCATACTAGATCCCCTATCCTGTATGCCGGAGCATCGACTCGATGTTTATCCGCCTGTGCTTTCATCGCCCCCTTTGCTTCTATAAGGCTGTCCCTGGCCAAATCCCATATGTCTCTCAATCGCTCACACACGTCATCGATGGCTGGCACGCGACCCGTGGGCTGTATAGCTACTGCTCTAGGATGATACCCAAGTGAACAGTAAAAGGGTGTCATGCCCAAGGCGGAATGCACACTGTTGTTATAAGCGAATTCCGCAATGGGCAGAGCAGTTACCCAATCACAGGACAAAGAAGCTATCAGACACCTTAGATATTGTTCCATCGTCTGATTAGTGCGCTCGGTCTGACCATCGGATTGAGGATGGTAAGCCGAGGATAAACGTATCTCGGTTTTAAACACCAGACACAGCTCAGTCCAAAAGTGTGAGACGAACTGCGACCCCCTGTCCGATATGATCACCACCGGCATCCCATGCAACCGCACAACCGAAGACATAAACACTACCGCCATCTCCTTCGCCGAAGGGATTTTAGGAAGCGGTATGAAATGGGCCATTTTGGTGAAGAAATCCACCACCACCAATATGGCGGTGCAACCAGCGACTGAGGGTAGATCTGTTACAAAATCCATACTTAAAGTATGCCATGGACCAGGCGGTACCTCCAAAGGCTGTAAGAGTCCGGAGGGTTTACAATGCGAGGGCTTGCTGATCGCACATACAGGGCAAGCACTCACATATCCTAGGACATCCTTAGCCATGGACTCCCACCAGAACCACCTCATACACATTTCCTTGGTCTTCCTTATTCCTGGATGGGCAACTAGGGCAGAGGAATGACACCACTCCAGTACCTCATCTCTCAGCACAGGGGGAACAAACATCCTGTTCTCATTATACAAAAGTCCATCTTTCATAGATATCTGGGGTATAGACAACCAAGGCGCCAGATCTACTTGGCTCAACCTTTCTTTCAGGAGAGCAGGAAAGTCTTCCACAACCAAAGCCCCTATAATCCTTTCCTCTGCTATCATCGCCCTGCTCTCCTTCACTGAGCCTTCTTCCTTTACATCCACGTGTATTCGGGAAAGAGCATCAGATTTCACCTGTTGGGCTGCAGGCCTGTATGTTATGATGAAGTCATATTCATTAAAGAATAGAACCCATCTCATCTGGCGAGGAGTTAAGGCCCTGGCAGAACGAAAGAATTCTAGATTCTTATGATCTGTGTAGATGGTGATGACATGTCTGGCACCCCATAAATAATGTCGCCATTCCTCAAACGCCAGTTTGACCGCCAGCAGCTCTCGTTCTGCCACAGTATAATTACGTTCCGCTGGCAACAAGGTTTTAGAAAAGAACGCAATTGGATGCATATGACCAGTGGCTTCATCCCGCTGTGACAATACCCTGCCTACAGCACACAAAGAAGCATCGGTTTCTACAAAATACGGCATGGCAGGGTCAGGATGCACCAATACCGGTGCAGACACGAACTGTCTTAGCAACATACGAAAAGCATCCTGAGTCTCACTTGTCCAATCAAAAAGGACGCCCATCCTCAAAAGGCGAGTCATTGGAGCCACGATGCCAGAAAAATGCAGTATGAATCGCCGGTAAAAATTTGCGAAGCCTAGAAGCACCTGTATTTGCTTCACATTCGTTGGTACTGGCCAGGTCTCTATAGCCTGAATCTTTTTCGGGTCCATCCGGATGCCTGCTGCAGATATTACAAACCCCAAAAATTCTACTTCGGGAGTACTAAACTGGCACTTCTCTAGCTTAGCATATAAATGATGTTCCTGTAAAGTCTGCAAGACCTGTGACACATGCTTGGTGTGGTCGAGCCCTTTCTCTGAATATATAAGTATATCATCCAAGTATACTATGACTGTCTGATCCGGGTACTGGCCTAGGACTTCATTGATAAAAAACTGAAATGCCGCTGGCGCATTGCACAAGCCAAACGGCATTACCGTATACTCAAACAGTCCGTACTTTGTTTTAAATACCGTCTTCCACTCATCTCCTGGCCGGACCCGTATAAGATGGTATGCGCCCCGCAAGTCTAACTTGGTGAACACCGTCGCCTTGCGGAGCTGATCCAGCAACACGGAGATGAGCGGAAGAGGGTACCGGTTTTTAACGGTGGCCGAGTTCAACGTTCTGTAGTCAACACATGCCCTCAAAGACCCCTCCTTCTTCGGAATGAAAAATATAGCCGATGACACTGGCGAAGAAGAAGGACGAATATAACCCAAGAGCAACATCTCATCAATATACGTTTTCAAATGGGCCTCCTCAGGCTCAGACAATGCATAAACCCGACTGCACGGCAATGGAGCCCCTGGTATTAAATCGATCTTGCAGTCATACGACCTATGTGGTGGAAGGCCTTGGGCACATACCTTTATCAAACACATCCTCATAAGCTGAATACTGATGAGGAATAACACTCTTTTCAACCATAGCACAGGACAAGGGATTGATCTGCTCAGCTGCCACAACATAGCAATTTCTCAAACAATGTACTGAGTCCAACGTTACCAATCTCTGTACCCAGTCAATCCTTGGGTTATGTTTTTGCAACCAAGGGACCCCCAACACCAACCCGAAAGAAGGTGCATCGATTAAATCAAAGATCACACTTTCCACGTGACCGTTCTCACACAACAAACCAAGGGGAGCAGTCTGTCTAGTGATACACCCCGATGTCAACTCTGTCCCATCAATAGCCCTTACTGGCTCAGGCTGTTCCTTCAGATGACAAGGAACCATCAATTTCTCAGCCATCGAGATGTCTATAAAGTTTCCAGTGGCCCCAGAATCTAATAACACTGACACAGGAACGCGTTTCTGCGCTGAAAGCAGCAATTGAGCGCTAATCACAAAATGTCTTGGAGCTTGGTCTAAGGCCCCTACCACCTCATACTGCTCTATTCCATCTTTACCTGAACCTTGATCCACTTGTATACACGCCACCTTCTTGCCAAACCCTACACCTGATGGTTTCACTGGGCAATCTCGTGCAAAATGGCCCCCCTGTCCACAATAAAGACACAGATTCAGCTCTCTTCTTCTTTTCTTTTCCTCAGAAGTCAGGGGTCCCCTACTCCACCTATTTCCATGGGCTCTGGAGCTGATCTACTCTCCCCTGTCGACTTCGCCTCTGGTTTCACATAACTACCTCGGGAAGACTGGAACCGGCTACGTTCTCCCCGCCGTTCCGTCACCCGATGATTCAGTTTCACCACGAGATCGATAAAAGCTGCACAATCCTCAGGCGGATCCACCACCTGTGACACTATGTCCTTCAATTCCTCACAAAGTCCCTGATAAAACAGGGACGTCCTTTTCTCGGTTGGCCAATGCGTCTCGGCTACTAATCGATTAAAGTTGGCTATATAAAACAATAAGTCCTGCCTGCCCTGCCGTAGTTTCAACAATTCAGCATCACTAGCCTGCATAAACGCGTGCTTAGCAAACAGACCCCGCATCAATTCCTTAAATGCCTGATAGTTATACAGCACACGGTCGTTGCTTTCTACCAAAGGAATCGCCCATTGGGCCGCGTTGCCAGCCAGATACGACAGTATAAAAGCAATCTTAGCAGAGTCGTCGGGAAAGGCATTCGTTCTACACATAAAGTGCAGCTGACACTGGTTCATAAAAGTGCCGAACTTATCGCTCTCTCCTGTAAATCTCTCAGGGGGGGCCAAGGGTACTGCCACGGGGGTCGTGACTGTTACCGCTATGGGATTACTGCCACTCGTAGTACTTGCTCCCGCCCCTCCTGTATACTGAAATGTAGCAGGCTGTATAACAGGGCCCGTTCCCCTGTTTGATGCTTGTTCTCTGGCTCTAACAGCCACCAGTTCCTGTTTCAATCCTACATTCTCCTGTTGCAGCTCCTGCACCTGTGCCTGGAGGGTATGTACGGCTCCCATAATATCCTGCATTGTGGGACCACCCGTTCCCACACCTAACGGATTCCCATCCTCATCCATGCTAGTCCGGGCAGTGCTGTTATATCGTGGGCTTGATATTCTGTCAGACTCCAACCAGCCCAAGCACTGCACCAATCCCCTTTACTTGCCCCTTGGACCCCCACAGGTCAAACTCTATGAGGGCACCAATGGACCCGAAAAGAGGGTGGTAATGTTGAGGAGACACCAAGTCTTCCACCCTTGGCGACGAATAGGACACAGCTCCCTCCTGCTTTACGCTTCTGCACCGCTGTACAAGGGGAGACAAAACAATCCCTTCATGTATCACTGCTGGTAATAACACCACCAACCCTCAATGATCATGCCTTGCAAAACATATAAAAAACCCCTCTTACCGCTGTAATGTGCAGGCTCTGCTTCGTAAAGGTAAGGAGTTAAACCTAGTGAAAGTAGCACTCCGGTAACTGCAATTAAAACTCTGTAGTATGGAAGTGGAGGGAGCTTTCGTCGCAATGTTCAAAAAGTAAAGTATCAAAGGAGGGGAAAAAAGGTCTTACTATGGTGAATACCACCGCCTAAAAAAAAACCCTTCGCTTTTAATCCAAGGGACAGGGACAGAGGGGAATCTTTCAAAAATCCCAAAACAAACCCAGCACAGTCTTACTGTCTAAAAAAGGAGAAAAACGGGGAAAGGGAAAAAGGTCCGAGGGATAAGGGAAAAGGCAAACTTTCTCACGAGCCCGTGAGAAAGGCAAAATAAACAAAGGGGCTTCCAGATAGCCGGGAAATACTCTGTACAGCAACGAAACAGCAGCCAACAACCATGGTAGGAATCCAAACACTGGCAATATCAAGCAATGAACTAAAGGTAGGACCACCTTTTATCCTACTTCCTTTGTCATGTGATGTCAAGGCATGATCATAAAAAAGGGACTAACCCGATTTCTAACACACCCACATGGACAGGCCCCATCACCACCCCAAAAAGTGGAAAAACACACAAAAATCACCACAATCCAATGCCATCCATGCCCTCCATGATGTTTGCATTAAAGAGACCCCACAGAAAGACTCAGTCCATGCACCACTGAGTACCCCTGGGCAAAAGGCCCCAACAACAGCCCAAAAATCAAAAAACACACAAAAATCACCACAATCCAATATGCCATCCATGCCCTCAATCATGTTCAAATTCAAGACACCCCACAGAAAGACTAGGCCCATGCACCACTGAGTACCCCTGGGCATAATGGATGCAAGCATGGCAGACTGGATGCAGGCCTATGGCACAACAAATCACACTGCCAGGCTTCAAAATGGCGTCTAGACCCCCACCACATGGCCAGGCCCTGCCTGTACCATTCCTCAAAATGGCCCCCACCCACATGGACAGGCCCCATCACCACCCCAAAAAGTCGAAAATCACGCAAAATTCATCACAATCCAATGCCATCCATGCCCTCCATGATGTTTACATTAAAGAGACCCCACAGAAAGACTCAGTCCATGCACCACTGAGTACCCCTGGGCAAAAGGCCCCAACAACAGCCCAAAAATCGAAAAACACACAAAAATCACCACGATCCAATGCCATCCATGCCCTCTATGATGTTTACATTAAAGAGACCCCACAGAAAGACTCAGTCCATCCACCACTGAGTGCCCCTTGGCAAAAGGCCCCAACAACAGCCCAAAAATCGAAAAACACACAAATATCACCACAATACAATGCCATCCAAGCCCTCCATGATGTTTACATTAAAGAGACCCCACAGAAAGACTCAGTCCATGCACCACTGAGTACCCCTGGGCAAAAAGCCCCAACAACAGCCCAAAAATCGAAAATTCCAAAATTGTAGTTGCAGCAACTGTAATGCCCCAAACAAACTTACTTGTGAAATTTCTAATCCAAAAGTGATCCAAAGAAAGTCAAAAAGGCCTCAAATCCAAATATCCAGCAGCATCCACAAAAAGTAATCCTTCCAGGTCAAGATCCAAATCAAAGTGACCAGCACATGAAGAAAGCACTGGCAGGAGCCTGCTGGACAGGAACAGGAAGTTGGAGACTGTGGGGCACTTTCTTCCTTCCCCCCCCACCCCCCAAAATGGACTCCTTGCAAAAAAAAAGTGCAGGCAAATGTCAACCTGAGGAGTTATTCTGATAAAAATCATCATTTTCAGAAGGTTTATGCTGCTTGCTGGTGGATTTCTTGTGCAGAATTGCAAATTTTGCAATTTCGCGAGTGCGAGATTGTTGCTGCCCGCCGCATTTACGTGTTCGCAATTGCGAACTCTCGCGATGCGTGCTGTGCAAGGTGGCAAGTCGCGATGACGTAATCGCGGTCGCCATACTCCCGCGGGATCCCGCAGCAAGAGCCAAAATGGTGCAGCACACGCAAAATATGGAGAAAAACAACTCTGCAAACGCTGAATGACGGTAAGTGAACGCCGCGGGCCGCAATATTGTATCACCAAGCAAAAAAATCCGCTGCGTGCGAATTTGCGAATTTTCGGCAAATTCGCGAGAGTTCGCGGATTGCGAATTTGCCGAAAATCCGTGAATTCCGCGAGCGGAACAGATTTTACGCCCATGCTTAGTACAGATGGTTAAAATGACGGTTGCCCCCAGATGTAGTTATTTCCTGGAAATGCTTCCTCTATGGATCTCAGACACTTTACTACTTGGTGTAGAGGCGGATATTCATTTTTATGTTTGGAGTAGCCGCAAACCACAAATTTAAGCCTGTTCGCTATGGATGGACACCATGCATCCCACATATGACATTGTACATCTTACTGTTCCATTTCAGTTATTTGCCTATCTTAGTACCCCAAAGGAAACACCAATAGAGGTTCGCATAGAATGTCACTTGCTACGGTGCTGTAATATGTCCCTCCCAGTCTAACCTACAACTGTGCGCGTGCCTACTGCCAAATCCTCAATCCTCACTGAGACCACGTGGCTTGGCGTGTAGCCTACCAATTGTAGTGTCATGTACGGTTAGGAATGATGGAACTCTTTTGGCTCCTGATGAACTCAGTAGAACTGTGACGAAAGTGTTAGAGCATAGTAAAATGAATGCAGGTTTAGAATGTGTAGTTTGCATTTACACACAGATGAATAAAGACATGCTATTATAAGCGTTGTGTGTGGCATAGTCATTTACGGGTACCCAGGCTGGGAAGGACGCTACAACTGGTGACAAGATAGGGGATAAGTAACCCGAAGATCAACAGTGCTCTCCCAGAGAGTTTACTGTGTTCCAGCAAGCCGTGCTTGTGCGTGCCGTGTCATAGACCTCAACATTCAATGGGGAGAGGCATCTTTGGATTGCCAAAGATGGTCAACAATGCTTGATGATCTGTCACAAGCGTGAAAGGCGGTCCATATAAGAATTCATGGAAATTTTGACAAGTCCACACCTCTGCTAAACTTTCTTTCTCAGGTTGTGAATAAGCATACTCCGTTTGGAACAAACTTCTGCTTCCATTTGCCACAATATGTCTTCAAACATTTTGGGTGTCTGCTGTTCTGTGCAAGGATTGAGCCTCACCTGACGTGGCTAGCGTCAACAACAACCTTGGTATGAAGCTCTGGATCAAAGTACGCCTTTTCAGTAGCATTCACTATAGCTTGTTTGATTTTCTTGAAGCTTTGCTCCCATTCAGATGACCAATGAAATGAAACCTTCTTTTTCGTCAAGTCACTGAATAGAGTACTTACGGTCACAAAGTCCTGTATATTTAGAACAGTAGCTGGCCATTCTAAGGAATTAACGTAACACGGAAAATTCTTGGGGGAGGCTGGCAGTTGACAATGCTTGCACTTTAGCCGGATCGGGTGTCATGCCCCCATCAGATAGATATGGCCAAAGAATTTTAGCTTTGTTTTATGGAAATCATATTTCTCAGCATTCAATGTTAATCTTGCATCAGCAAGCAAATGACACACTTGTGTAAGAGCTTTATTGTGCTTCTTCTGTGTAGCATCAAAAACCAATATGTCATATCTATAATTGAAAGTATTCATTACAGGCTGCATGATACGTTAAATGACATATTGGAAAAGCTCTGCAGCTGATGACACCCTGAAATGTTGTATTTTATAATGGAACATACCAATATGAGTAGAAAAGGTTGGAATGTACCTGCACTTCTCCTTGAGTTCCAACTGATTATATCCTTTATTCAAATCAAGGTGAGAGAAGACCTTCGCACAATTCAATTGTGTTAGCATGATGGCAGTGTGTGGACCTGGATGTTGTTGTCTTTCATTTGGCTAGCTTGCTTGACGTCAGCGGACGAAGTGGGCGGGATCGGCAGGGCACGGCGTGCCCCTACTTCCAAAGATTCTGTTCCCCTACTTTTTTATTTGGAAGATGCGTCCCAGGATGCAAGAAATCGCCATGGCCTCTAGATAAAGCTAGGTGTTCCTACCCTTCGAGGACGGGCGGGGCGGCAGAGAAGTAAAAGGACTCTGTCTTTTCCTTCTTTCCCAGAGAAAACAAGGACAGGGCCCACTTCTGCTCTGCCGCTTCAGCTGCCCCCCACTCTTTCCTTCTTCCCTCTCTTTCTGTCTAGAAGTTCCTCTCTTACTGAAAACAGTGACTTCAAGAAGCTGTCCTCACTCTCGTTCTTCTCCTTTCGTTTATTTGCTCCCCTGTAAAATGGATCCAAAAAAACACTTTTGCTGGAAATTCAATATTTTTCTGATATTTTAATTCCAAAGTGCAACATCAGGAATAAAAGGTTAAAAATATTAAAAATAAGTAAATGACCAAATAAAGTAAGGCAGAGTAGTAGCAAAGTGTCCAGATTGATTTTATTCACACCCAAACACATTCACACCACTTTTACAGAGTTTGCCAGTTAAGCGCTACTTTTGTTTTCGTGTCTTTGTTTCCCCCGGGCTTGGAACGAGTGCCCCGATCCTGGAGGTGGATTGGAAAATAAAATGTGTTCTACAGCTCTGCGTTCAGAGATGTGGTCTTTTTACCATACTGCTGTTTTGTAAGGATATAACCAGCTCTAGGGTGGTGCGCCCGGTGTGACCTCACCGGGTGCTGACTTTGGAGTGCGGTGTCATGTTTGCAAGTATATTAGGGTTTTAAAAGCACTTGCTGCTTTCTTCCTGGCCTCCAGCAACTTTTGGCAACAATAAAAAATATCATGACTCTAGTCATTAGTGTTCTTCCTACAGAGATATCAGAGCTTTGTCTACTGGAAGTTTTGACTCAATCGAAGGTAGCACAGAGGGTTAATGTACCTGCTGCAAAGAACATGTACCATGCAGATCACAAAGTGCACAAAATGTAAATAGGTCAGTGGGTTACTGCTTTTGTCAGAGAAATCCTTTTGTTACTTGCAGTTTATAAGTTTCAATCCTAACATAGAACAGTGAGCTATTAACTGTCATCTTAGAGCTGCATACAAACTGCAAGGTATAAATTAGAGCGTTATGATTTTGTCCCCAGTCTTTGATTACACTAATGTTGCAAAAAGTGTTCTTTTGGATAGAAATCAATTTTGATTATGAAAGAGAACCCCCAACCATGGTATTACGTTTTAAATTCTGAGTTTGTATTTCTCCAGACCAATCACTATTAAACTATACGGGCTACTAGTATGGTTGTCATGTGACTCCTATACCTTGTAGTCATTAGTCTTATGTAACATGTTCTATACAGTGATTTACACACATATTGATTGTCTCTGTCTAATGTGTGTGATGTAAAGTGCTCTGACACCCCACACTGGTATGAATGGCGCTGTAAATCAAATTAAATGCATCTGAGAGAGAGTGTGGTTATGGAGACTTGAGGGGCACTATTAAAGGGTGGTAGTGAGGGAATCCATGGCGGAGGTGGTCATTGGGGGGCACAAACAAACATTAATGTTCAGGGCACCACCAGTACTAAGGCCGGCCCTGCCCTTGAGGCAGGTTCGCCATACCCATAGGTACCTCCATTTGCCTTGTTTCAGCAGTAGTAGCTGCAACTCACCAGGGATTGGCAATGCAGGATTTGCAAACTTCACAGTCTGTCTACTTCATTCACAAGCACTTTTAACATGTGCTGCCTGCTGTGGGGCAACTTTAATTAATTATACAGAAATAGGGGACACAATTATGCTACAGTGTTGACTAAATTATGCATTTAAAAAATGGCTGCAGCGTAATGCAGTATATTTTCTGATATTTTATTATTTTGACAAGTGTACACATGCTAACAGTCTCTGGAAACGATTTTGCCTTATTAGTACCGATGTAACATACAAATGCAGCAGTGAGAAAGGAGATCAGTCAATCTTTGCAATGGGCTGTCCAGTCCGCAGAAACACAAGTCAAATTTGTTATTAAATTTGATTTGTTTGAGCTACAAACAATTTATTTGTTAAAATGGTCAGATTATGCATCAGATCTTGTGTTATATAGCAAATATGACAGAGCTATAATTATATAGAAAACATTTGCAAACTAGGATATTTTGCCATTCATGTTTGAACTGCTCTTGTGGAAAAAGGGAGAAGCGCTGATGACAGAAACTCGATGAGAAATGGCTTGTGCTTCCACATTAAATCACATTAGGGACATTCTGTGATTGGAAGCATATCCCACTTTGTGAATGCATCTTAATGTCAATAACTCATATTAAACCTTAAATAATCATGTGTATCCATTGGTTGAAGACTGGGTAGTGAAATGCCAAGCAAATACTATAAAATGGGAGGTTTGATCATCTGGCTACACCTCTGACTCCGCCCACTGATCCAATCTTGGGTTATTCCTGTCCTCTGATTCTCCACCCGAGGTTCCCCTATTCCCCCCACCCCCCACTTCGGCCACTGCTTGACGCATATCCACACAGATGCGTTGAGCTCCTGCACTTCCTTTTTGGGTACCACCACAATGGGAGAAACCCATGGCATTGAACCAGAAGAATGCTCAATGATATCATGTTCGAGTAAGGATTCAGTTATTTTTCAACAGTTTTCTTGTAAATAAAATATGTAATTTGTCTGTGTCTTTGAGCAATAGGACGGATGTCCTTATTAAGGTGTAATTGTACTTTCATAGCCTTCAGTTTTCCCAACCCCTGAAAAAATGAAGAGAACTGACTTACTATTTCGTGATGAGCATTCATGTTATAGTTCTCTGATATCAGCCCATATCACTAACTGTGCTGAAGCTGAGTCAACAGGCTATTGATGCAATATCTTGAAGTACATGAATGGGTGCTTGTACTTTTGTTTTCTTGTGTTTTATAGTTGCTAGAAATGCAGTCCATGTATACACGTTGGTTTCCGATAGCGTAAGTCGTGGCATTGGAGATGGTTCACTGTATTTCTCCTTGGGGATATTGTTTATCAAGGCACCACTGTCGATAATAAAAGGTATTGAGGAAACGTTTATTTTTATTGCAATCTTAGAACAATGTTTGAATGACTTTGGTACTTTTTAGGTCTCGCCTTTACCATTCCGCAGGAATGGGAAATGGGGAGAATTCAAGTCAGCAAAATCCTCTTCAAACCAAGGGCTTTCAGCCCCGCGGTTTTCTTGCAGTTCGCGTGAATCACGTGAGCAAACATGCACGCGCATTCACGGCCAGGGCTTCTCCTCCCCTAGCAGCACTCCTCCCACACCAGCAACTCCCCCCTCCCACACCAGCACCTCCCCTCTCTCTCCCCGCAAACACAGCCTTGCCGTAGCAGCACTCCTCCCACACCAGCACCTCCCCCCTCCCACACCAGCACCTCCCCTCTCTCTCCCCGCAAACGCAGCCTTGCCCTAGCAGCACTCCTCCCACACCAGCACCTCCCCCCTCCCACAACAGCACCTCCCCTCTCTCTTCCCGCAACAGCACTCCTCCCACACCACACCGAGCACCTCCCCCATCCCACACCAGCACCTCCCCTCTCTCTCCCCGCAACAGCACTCCTCCCACACCACACCGAGGATTCAGCAGCCGCTCTCACCAGCTTGTGGCTGTTGCAGGCAGTCTCCTCTAATCAGGCCCAGGCGATGCACCACGCTCCTGATTCAGCCGTATTGCAGGCCTCACCCGGGCCTCATGTTGTCTGCCGCAGAGAGCTATCGGCACTCCGTATGTTCCACCCAATGCAGGGCGGCAGCAGATCCAGATCACCAGGGCGAGCCAGTCATCTCATCCCCAGTCGCCAGCAAACCGGTGGAGTTTCCGGGGTGCCGCACCAGGGGGCGCCCTCTCAGCCAGGCACTCAGAGTGAAGGCCAAGAGCCGGGTCGGCACTCCCAGGTTTGTGTGTGACCCCAGCCGCCGCCTCCCAAGCCACACCACACCGAGGATACAGCAGCCGCTCTCACCAGCTTGTGGCTGTTGCAGGCAGTCTCCTCTAATCAGGCCCGGCCGATGCACCACGCTCCTGATTCAGCCATATTGCAGGCCTCACCCGGGCCTCATGTTGTCTGCCGCAGAGAGCTATCGGCACTCCGCATGTTCCACCCAATGCAGGGCGGCAGCAGATCCAGATCACCAGGGCGAGCCAGTCATCTCATCCCCAGTCGCCAGTAAACCGGTGGAGTTTCCGGGGTGCCGCACCAGGGGGCGCCCTCTCAGCCAGGCACTCAGAGTGAAGGCCAAGAGCCGGGTCGGCACTCCCAGGTTTGTGTGTGACCCCAGCCGCCCCCTCCCAAGCCATGTTAACTACCTCAGCACTGGCCCCAGGAAGTCAGTCCAGGTGCTGTGGAACACGGGCCCGTAATTTGCACCCTCTCGAGCCAGATAAAAGACAGGCCAGTGCGGAGCTAGTCGCTCACGCGTCTACCATCTTCAAGGTGGCAAGCCACAGCCCCTCAAATTAAAACAAAGTTGAGTATGTTCGGGGCAAATTAAGTAGAAGACATCATTAAAAAAACACAGGTATATAGTGTGCATGGTGAGAGAACAAGGCCTCGGAACTGAAACAGGGATCTATGAGGTTATCCCACTCACATATCAACAGGGTGCAATATTTTTTCTTGAATTATTATGCACCACTAGGTGCAGAGCATTGTAATACATAACAAATATGTACAGTATCAAATCCCACTTTATCCAGGGTATGAATGCGCTGGTGAAATACACTGGATTTACAAGTGAAGATGCAATCACATGAGGTATCAGCTAGTAAAATGCAACTTTTCTTTACAGTGACACGCCACAAGACCCTAAAAGTAGACCGCAATCAGCTTTCACTAGAATAGTAAATTTAAAAACAAGTATGCATGATGTTATGCAAAGCAACAGAAGCAAGCACTCCGGTAGCAGTGTGCTATCCCTGGGCCTTTGCAGCAATATTAATAAAAATTAAGCAAGTGTGGGAAGCGGACATGCGGGGATCATGACGAGTGGCGAAGCAAGTGACCCAGTAATAGTCTTTCAGACACGCAACGCCACTCACACCCACGCAAGCCCACTATCACCCACGCAACGCCACTCACCCAAGCAACACCACTCACACACGCAACACAACTCACCCACGCAACCCCACTCACACGCAACACCACTCATCCACGCAACACCACTCATCCACGCAACACCACTCATCCACGCAACGCCACTCATCCACGCAACGCCACTCATCCACGCAACGCCACTCACACATGCAACGCCACTCACACATGCAACGCCACTCACCAACGCAACAACACTCACACATGCAACGCCACTCAACCACGCAACACCACTCACTCACGCAAATCCACTCACAACCACGCAGTGGCACTTTTACCCACACGATTCAGAAAAGGGGGTGGTGATGAACAGAGTGTCTGAATTAAGCAGACCACTCTTACCCAGTCCAAAGATCAGGGCTTGATCCATCACCGTTATTTATCTCACTGCCCCATCCCAGCTCAGAACCTGGCTATATGCAAATCAGTCTGTACCCTGGCCCAGTGCATCATGGGAACAGGGCAGACTAAACTACCAAGCCAATTCTTCACCAGAAAGGAGACAAGCCACCGGGGACCGGTTTCTGGCATTTCAGCCGTCTTCGGCCCGGCTTGCTTGAATCCTGATGGAGCAGTGAGAAAGGGACTCCTGTCTGAGTATACCCTGCCACACCTATAGTGGCCAAAAACGATTCAGAAAAGGGGGTGGTGATGAACAGGGTGTCTGAATTAAGCAGACCACTCTTACCCAGTCCAAAGATCAGGGCTTGATCCATCACCGTTATTTATCTCACTGCCCCATCCCAGCTCAGAACCTGGCTATATGCAAATCAGTCTGTACCCTGGCCCAGTGCATCATGGGAACAGGGCAGACTAAACTACCAAGCCAATTCTTCACCAGAAAGGAGACAAGCTACCGGGGACCGGTTTCTGGCATTTCAGCCGTCTTCGGCCCGGCTTGCTTGAATCCTGATGGAGCAGTGAGAAAGGGACTCATGTCTGAGTATACCCTGCCACACCTATAGTGGCCAAATACGATTCAGAAAAGGGGGTGGTGATGAACAGAGTGTCTGAATTAAGCAGACCACTCTTACCCAGTCCAAAGATCAGGGCTTGATCCATCACCGTTATTTATCTCACTGCCCCATCCCAGCTCAGAACCTGGCTATATGCAAATCAGTCTGTCCCTGGCCCAGTGCATCATGGGAACAGGGCAGACTAAACTACCAAGCCAATTCTTCACCAGAAAGGAGACAAGCTACCGGGGACCGGTTTCTGGCATTTCAGCCGTCTTCGGCCCGGCTTGCTTGAATCCTGATGGAGCAGTGAGAAAGGGACTCATGTCTGAGTATACCCTGCCACACCTATAGTGGCCAAATACGATTCAGAAAAGGGGGTGGTGATGAACAGAGTGTCTGAATTAAGCAGACCACTCTTACCCAGTCCAAAGATCAGGGCTTGATCCATCACCGTTATTTATCTCACTGCCCCATCCCAGCTCAGAACCTGGCTATATGCAAATCAGTCTGTCCCTGGCCCAGTGCATCATGGGAACAGGGCAGACTAAACTACCAAGCCAATTCTTCACCAGAAAGGAGACAAGCTACCGGGGACCGGTTTCTGGCATTTCAGCCGTCTTCGGCCCGGCTTGCTTGAATCCTGATGGAGCAGTGAGAAAGGGACTCATGTCTGAGTATACCCTGCCACACCTATAGTGGCCAAAAACGATTCAGAAAAGGGGGTGGTGATGAACAGAGTGTCTGAATTAAGCAGACCACTCTTACCCAGTCTAAAGATCAGGGCTTGATCCGGAAGCTTGTTTCCTTCCCAGTGTAAGAATTGGCTTGGTAGTTTGGTTTGCCCTGTTCCCATCATGCACTGGGACAGGAACAGACTAATTTGCATATAGCCAGGTTCTGAGCTGGGATGGTGCAGTGAGCTAAAAAACGGTGTTGGATCTAGCCCTGATCTCTTGACTGGGTGAGAGTATTCTGCTTAATTCAGAAACTCTGTCCCTCACCACCCCTTGTTGTTAAATAATTTGTCCACCCTAAGCGTGGAAGGGTATACTCAGATGTGAGTCCCTTGCTCATTGCACCATCAGGATTCAAGCAAGCCGGGCCGACGACGGCTGAAATGCCAGAAACCGGTCCCCGGAAGCTTGTTTCCTTCCCAGTGTAAGAATTGGCTTGGTAGTTTGGTTTGCCCTGTTCCCATCATGCACTGGGACAGGAACAGACTAATTTGCATATAGCCAGGTTCTGAGCTGGGATGGTGCAGTGAGCTAAAAAAACGGTGTTGGATCTAGCCCTGATCTCTTGACTGGGTGAGAGTATTCTGCTTAATTCAGAAACTCTGTCCATCACCACCCCTTGTTGTTAAATAACTTTTACCCACACAGCACCACTTTCAAACACACAACGCCACTCACACCCACGCAAGCCCACTCACACACGCAACGCCACACTCACCCATGCAATGCCACTCACACACGCAACGCAACTCACACACGCAACGCCACTCACCCACGCAAGCCCACTCTCACACACGCAACGCCACACTCACCCATGCAATGCCACTCACACACGCAACGCAACTCACACACGCAACGCCACTCACCCACGCGACAACACTCACCCACGCAACGCCACTCACCCACGCAACAACACTCACACATGCAACGCCACTCACCCACGCAACGCCACTCACTCAAAGCCACTCACACCCACCCAGTGCCACTTTCACCCACACTGTGCAGTGCACAATAGGTCTTGCAGTAGGAAAGTTGGAGCTATTGGTTTTGTAAATGACAAAGACCTTTATGTTTTTAAAATGAAAACAAAAATAAAAGGCATTGTTATTTGCAATTGTAATAGCTCAAACTTTCCTACTGCGAGACCTATTGGCAACGCCAGTGCTTGTTTATGTTGGCTTTTATTTGACCTGTATTTTTCTCCACATGCGGCCAGCTCAACATGCGCACATTTTTCTGAGGTAAATGTCGACATTGCACAGCTATCCTCTTCACTTTCACTTGACATTGATGCAAAAGATCATCTGTTTGACAATGTTTAAGATGACGATCGACTTCATTTGGTGTCGACTTGATTCAACTGATGTGGTTGCTCTGCCTTGTGGGCGTGCATCAAATGTCGCTTCTGAAGCATTTGAGCGGCCATGTTGTCTTCGCGCCGTGACACACTTACTCTCTCCTTCGCCTTGCAAAACATTACAAAATGGTTCTCCTTCCCACAGCCTTTGCAAACCTGTCCAATGGCTGGACATTTACCGTTGTTTGGAAATGAAAATCCATACCTAAAACACAACTTTTTCAATGTAGACATCACTCTATTTCCCACTGCCTTGTGCTACGGCTTACTTTTCATTTTCATGACTGACTCTGTCTGGGCACCTCCGGCCTTCATGTCAGCAGCCTATCGATATGCATGCTCCTCAGCTCTGGCAGCCATAAGAACTCGCTCCAGACTGTGAGTTTCCCTCAGCATTCGTCTAAATGAATCTGACTGGCATCCGTCAATAACTCAGATGTATAGCTTTCTCATCATTAAATTAATTGAACTAACAGTGATGAGCATATCCAGTCTCTCAACAAATGTGTTGATGGCTTCACCAACCTTTTCTCGTTCTTGACTGAAAATGTACCTTTCATAATCTACATGTGTCATTGAATTGAATTTGAGATTCAAGGCTGCTTTGATATGACAGTATGTAATTTTGTCAGCTCACTGCATTTTCTTTAGGACTTCTTTTACACCGTCACCAGCAACATTCTTAAGATATTTGATAACCTTCTTGTTATCTGTTTTTTCTATCACATGAATGAAATCATCAAATGTCTCTTTCCAAGCAGTCCATCTGTCCCCAATAGTTTGCTTTTTGGCGGTTGCAAATGGTGGTGGTAGATTCAGGAAGGCAGCGCATTGTAACCATTTATGAGATTGGTTGAGACTGAGGGCGGAGTTCTCTCTGACACGGTCTGCTGTGACTAGGACCTGCTTCATCTAAGCCATCGCTAAGTCTGTGTGGTGCACTAGCCTCTGTGTCGACATGGACTGTCTGTGGAACCTTGTCCTCCCTCTTGGTCTCCATTGGAGCTCTTCACTTTGCTGAAGACCTTTGGAGTTGTTCTGCAACACCACCCGGCAGCTTTGGTGGCATGCCGTTTTGTGTATGGATGGCTCAGTAAGCACAACCCTGGGCACTTCTTCTGGGGCTACTCCACCCAACGCTGTGGTTTGATGACTCTCAATACTCAGTTCTGGTAAGCAGATGAATGCTTCTTGTAGTTGAAATATTTTGCTTTTAGGCATCTCTTTATACTGTCTGACACCTGGCTGTCTCTGCCTCTCAGTGTTATCTTGCAATTTGCTATCGCTATTTGCTGCTCTTTCAAAACCTTGTTGTATCCGTCTTCAACATTATCATTCCATATGATGTATAGCCTTAGGTTGTGTAGTTGTGCTGTACCTCTTTTTACAGGCTTCCTAGCAGGTTCTTGGCCAACGATGAGTAGACTTCTCAGTGAAGCTTTTCTTATCTTCAAATGCTTTTCACTGGGTGGAGTCATGCTTTGACTCCACATCTGTGGGACTGAAGGTTCTAATCTAACATATGTCTGCAAAGGTGTTCTGGTCTGAATGCTCACCCGTAATCTGGGTGCAGGTATTATGCTGTGGGATATACGGGTGACTGTTTCCTGAGGCCACAATTTCACCACACACTGGAATATGTGGTAGGCAAGTGCTCTCGAGAAGCTATCACCTTCTCAGGAGGAAAACGCCAAAAGTATAAACAACCTCCCTGCAGCATGAATACGTCAAAGGATTGAAGAAAACCTAGAATCCAATTAGTGTAATTCTTCAAGAGAGAGGAGTCAGGATCTGCAAGTGGAGGGTGCAAGGGAAAAAGAGAAGGAACACAGCTTTATTGCGAAGCAAGAAAAGGAAATTACATCAAACATAACATGACAGGAAAGACAAATGATAGGGAAAACCAGACTCAGGGAAAAAACATCCATGATGGAAAAGGGAAAGAAACTTTAAAAAAAACTTGAACCTGATTAGCTGCGGAGCAACTTTAAAAAGCAACTGCAAAGCATCATGCGGGTCATTGCAGGTCATTGCCATTATGGAGCTGGAGGAGAAAGGAGCAGCAGCAAGGAACCCAGAAGCACAGGGGAAGGCAGCAGCCAGTCTCAAGTGAAGGAAGCTCACAGCCTGAAGCAGTAGATTCATGCACTGTTTCCTGAGATACGAGAAACACAGGACCGTGCGAAGTACCACGGTTCTTAGGTGACCCGACTGTTCTATTCTAAATTAATCTAATCTAAGGGATTTGTAAAGTCCATGGGTACCTGGAAGCTACCCTAGAACCACCCCCCCTGCAACACTGAGGCTAAACACCTAATTGCCAAATGGTCAGGACTTTCGGAATTTTCCGAAAGTGGATTCGGATTCCATTTGACTCAGCTTGAGTGGCAAGGAATTCCAAAGTTTGGCTATCAAATACTTTCAGGATCAGCCACCCCATTTAGATCTGCTAATTCTTTGTGTTGGTTAGATGCTGCGGTTTCAATGACGGGATATCATTGACAACTCTGTAGTGTTCGCATTTCAAGAGTCTGCAATGACAGGGGCAGTTCTTATGTACATGTTCTGCAGGCCGACATAGAGTGAAGTTGAATTTCATCTAGAGGCGCATGTCACTGAAGAAGAGGTATCTAGCCTGAATGGGCCTGGAAGTTTCGATTTGTTGCTATTCATGTTCTGTTTTGTTAGGTGCACTTTTAAAATGTTTAAGTACCGTTTGCATGTTCCCTAACGCTGGGGCAGAATTGACCTGCAGCGAAGACCACCTTGGGTGTAGGTGTCAAGAGTCGATGATTATGGAAATTCTGATCCAGGCTGAAGGTGGAAACCATGTCGATCTGAATGCTCACAGTAAAGAGAAATGGGTAAAGGCTATTGGGCTCTCTAGTTGTCAAAATGCATATTCCATGAGTAGCTACACCATCAAGGGACTCATTTTTCCAATTTTCAAAACACACAACAATTTGCTTCTCTGTGTAGTTTTTGTTTAGTTTCAGAGCATGCTTGGATTATACAAGCACTGGTTCCACCCTCCACCCTCCCTCCATAATACATCGATCGAATTACAATGAGGCAGCAAAGCGGCGAAATTAAAAACAATTGTTAGAAACGTTTATATCATTACTGGGGAGAGGAGGGAGGGGAGAAGCCCTCATTGTTTAGTCCCTTTAAGCACGACCATGTGTGGCGTGATGGAAGACATGGCAGAGTATCAGGCGGGGAGGTACTGGCTGAGGAGAGCGCTGGTCTGAAAATGGCGGAAATTAAGAACACATCACGAAATACAGAACACAGTCACTGGCTTCTGGATAATTTCATCCAATTAAAGCTCTCAGCAATACTTGCATCCCATCAAAAGTAGAAAAAGATGTTCGTGATTTTAGATTTTTTTTATCGTGGTCATTAAGTTAAAATATATTTCAGTTGTCTGCATGACATGTTACTCAAAGATGTCAACTGAATGTACCCTGTTGTCAGGGGTTAGCAGGATTCATACTGAGCACCATTCATCTACCAATGACATTTCAGAGCTGTACTCTCGGCCTACCTATATCCCCTCAACAGCCTCTTGTTGCAGTAGAGGAGCTAGAAGAAGCACATGGCACTCACACTCTGCAACTCTGGGCATTAAGCTTGCTTAATCTCCACAACGGCCCCCCGCGGCGGGATGCCTGGCTTTCACCTTGGGGATGCCCTGTAGGGGCTATCTTACAGGGGAAAACCAGGACGGGTTCCCAAGGCAAGCGCGGAGATACCCCTTCGGGGGTCGATTCTGGCGCTATATAAGAAATGCAATAACAATAATAATAATAATGGAGTAAAAATTACAGAAAGTAAAAAAAAATGCCTTTTAGTGCCTTATTTGCTTCCTGTTTCTGTAACTTTCTTCACCACTGTGAAACCAAATGCAGCAAGATGCCATTGCCAGGGGTGACATAGTGCAGGCCAGAGGTAGCCGCGGCAAAGCTAATCCTGGTAAATTGAGGAAGGAAATTCAAGATGGCTGAAGAATAGTTATTTTTTAGATTTACAACATATTGATCGAAAGGCTTCCACAGATCGACAGCAACTTTTGCCCCAGTATATTACGTCCTCACTGTTCCATTGGGAACCCCAAGCTTCAAAATGGGCACGAGCAACTATAAACCAATCTAATCACAGTTCAGAATTCACTGCTTCCTTCTGCCCATGACACACAATTAAGATGTATCTTCAATCGAACCCCAAGGGCAACACTACTACGTATTTACATTATGAAATATTCCGTAAGTACAATGGTCTGTGAAAAGATCTCATTGGGCAACAACTCCTATCCTGGATTCTTTTTTCACATCCTAGCTTCTCCATCCAACTTCACTCATCTCAAGTGGAGCAACAGAAACTTTTTATTGCTTCACACTTCACCATCATTGAAAACAAGTATGTTGTCCTTCCCCTATACTAATGTACATCGCTCTCTTGTTTCAACCTTTCCACATTCACTTGCTCAGATCAATCATCTCCATTTGCAGTACTTTTCTAATCACATGACCACTAAAAAGTACAAAGTACCCCACAACCATGCTTTTAAAAAAAAATGTATTTATTGCTCCGAAGCAGTATACAAAAAGAAAAACAAAACAATACATCTTATTGGTGTAGCAATTTCACAAATTCAGATATGACAACAAAAGGCCCCCCAGATACTCAGACCAGTCTTACGTTTTCTTGCCCCCTTAACAGAGAATAAGCTCAATTCTAAATTAGAAAGAATATACATTTTAGCCCGCCATAACTCAAATGATGGGGGTTCCGTTTGAAGCCAATTAGAGGCAACACACAGCCAAGCAACTGTCATAGCAATAAAGATCAGGTAACGATATTTATACAATGGAGTATCTTTTCCAATTTCAGACCCCATCGCTAATAACATTATGGCAGGTGTGATTCTCATCGGCCTCCCAGTACTCATAAACATAAATTTTTCTATATCTGTTATAAATCTACACAGTTTGCCACAGCTAAAAAAGATATGCTGGCTATCGGCATTATCTCCCCGACAGCGGAAACATTTTCCATCATAGCTTCCCCCCCATTTAAACATATGAGCAGGGGTATAATACAAATCAAAAACAGTTTTAAAGAATTGCACTTTCAAGTTAGCTGACAGTAGAAAGGCTCGAGATCTGGCAATAGCGTTCTCAATAAATATATTCGATTCACCCAGAATTCTAGACCATTTAGCATTGGGTTTCCCCAAATCATCTGCTCTATATGATAATAAAATCTTATACAGCACCCCGATTTTCTCCTGCCGCCTTACAGCCACTACAACTGGATTGGGTGCTACCTTAACCTTTCTCTGTAATAAATAATCCCGAATTTGAAGAAATTAAAAAAACTGAGAATTAGCCAAATTATACATTCTCCCTAATTCTTCAAAAGACCTAAGTGAACCCCCGTTAGCAAAAAAATCCCCTATTATTTTAATACCTATGTTCCTCCATGTATGGGCTACGTTATCCCAAAAAATGGAAGGAAGAATCTTCACTGCATTCATGGGTGTATAGTATGATAATTTCTCCAATAAACATATTTTTCGTATTCTCTTCCATACTTTAAAAGCTCTGTCCACAACTTTAAATCTTGTTCGCTTAAAATAACTGCCATCAATTTCTTTAAACAGGCATTGTCGGGCCACAGATCCCAACAAAATCTCAAAGATCGGAGGGGCCTCTGCTGTGCCCTTCCCCAGTCAATATTATCCGCATCTTTAACAAAAAACAAACATGAAAATATAAAGCAAAATCTGGTATAGCTAAACCACCTCTCTCAACCGGTAGTGTCATAAATCTTGTGGCTAGTCTTGCTTTAGCAGGAGCCCAAATAAACTTCGAACACACCGATTGCAAATGTTGCGATTGAGCACCTATCACCTCTAAAGAAATTGACCTAAATATATATAAAACCTTCAGTAAGATATTCTTACTTACTTCTGCCTATTAACGTAGGATGTAGTCGTCCCCATTTATAAAGTGAATCCTTAACACTCTGAAGCATCGCATTCCAATTGGCATCAACCACCTCTTGCATTGATGTTCTGATTTTAATGCCCGAATAAGTCACCTCTTTCAACACTCTATTGTCCTGCAAATCAATACTCTCTGAGCAAAGCATTTGTATTTTGGTTACATTGAGTTTGTATCCGGACACCTGACCAAACAACGTTGCTAATTTGCTCAATCTCTTGAATTGCAAGGGATGGATCAGCCGATGTCACTGCGATGTCATCCGCGTAGGCAAAAACAGAAAATGGGGTATCATGTACATAAAAAGGCTTGATGCAGGGGCTGTTGCCCAGTTACTCAACAAAAGGATTAATATATAAGGCAAACAAAAGTGGCGAACAGGGGCACCCTTGCCTGGTGCCTCTAGTAAATTTAACAGATTCTGACAGTCACCCCATAGCAGTAATTCTACCAATTGGCGAGGTTTATAATACTTGCAAAGCAGCCATAAATCCCTGTCCAAACCCAATGCGACACATCCGTTGCCATAAATACTCCCATTCCACCCGATCAAATGCTTTCTCTGCATCCAGTAGAATTAGCCCTAAATCTCGTTTTTCAGTATTGGCAACATCAAAAAGTGTGATCACTTTATTTACATGTGCAGTAGTCCCTCGGGATGGTATAAACCCATGTTGGCTTTTAGAAATCAATGAGTTAATAAACTTAGATAAACGATTTTCTAAAATCTCAGAATATATTTTGCTATCGCAGTTTAACAGCGATATCGGACGATATGATCCAACTAGTTCCGGGTATTTACCCTTCTTACAAAAAAACACTATTGTGGCTTCCGCCCATGATTTTGGAGCTTGACCCTTCTGTGCAGCCAAAAAAGTATTCAACACTTCGTCCTTCAGATAATGAAATAACAGTTTATTAATCTCTGTTGGCATCTTGTCAGGCCCAGCCGCTTTTCCTAAGGCAAGACTGTTAACGGCCATTTCTAATTCTGCCATTGTAATTGGGCTATCAAGTTGTTCAGATTCAGCAGGATCTAAATATTTTATTCCTTGCTCCCCGAATACGTGATTGTCCACCCCGCCCCTTCCTGTTTTGTATACAATTCAGTGTAAAACTGATGAAAAATAGACAGTATCTGTTGTGGATCCTGACAAACCTGACCATTCTTATCTTTCAAAGAGGCGATAGAACGAGAAGATGTTTTCATGCGTAACCGTAAAGCCAGACATCTACCCACTGTTTCCCCATACTCATGATTTTGCTTTTTGTAAACGAAATATTTTTTAGCAGTCTCAATATTCCATAACCCTGAATTTTAGCTCGTGCTTCAGCAACAGAGTTTTCTAGCTCCAGAATATTATTCCCTTGCTGTGCAATCTCCGAAGTTAGATTGCCCTCCGCGTCTCTCAAAGCAGCATACAGTATCTGTAACTCTGATTAAATTTTTCTTTGCTGATAGAGTCCAAAACTGAACACTTTACCTCGAAAACAAGCTTTAAACGTGTCCCAAATAATTGCAATATGGACGGATTGCCTATTATTATCAAAAAAATCCTTCATCCAGTGAATCCTATACTCTTTAAACTCGTCATTAAGGTATAATTTCCGGCCAAAAGAGAAGCTCTTGGGTAAGACCTTCCGACCTAGTGCACTTACTTCCAAAACAATTGGTGCATGGTCAGACGAAATTTTAGGATATATTTGAGCTGACGCCCCTACTAAAATAGTAATAGATGCAAAAAATTATCTAAACGAACTAACTTTTTATGAGGAAAAGAATAAAACCTATAACCTGGGTCTCGAGAATTTAACTTGCCCCACACATCAACTAACCCATGATCCTTTACTAAACGATATAAAGCTTTAAAGACGTGTGTTTTACGACCTCTATATCTTAGAGGCTCGTCCTGCAGTTCTTGATTAGAAAGATTAATATTTATATCCCCACAAATTATCAAAGGTTGTCTCCAAGTGGCCAGCTCTAAATTTAATTCCTCCAGTGTTTCTGCCTCATCTAAATTAGAGCCATAAATGGTACATACAGTAACTTGTTATCCCCAATCCACACTAAGCAATTTCCCAGCGCCCTAGATTATGAACCAAAGATCGTCCAGCAATCTGTATATTTGATTTAGCTAATATAGCCACACCCTGGGTGATAAAATGTTGTGTAGAAGTCGTGATCAATGAAAACCCAAGCTCCTTTAAAATATACCGTTTAGGCCAGGGTATATACATCTCTTGAAGACACACCAGGTGCGGCTAAATGGTTCGTAATTCAGCGGATACCCTCTTTCTCTTTGACAAATTATTAAGACCAGAAACATTTAGCGAATAAAATTTTATCTCTTTAAAAATCATGATGGCAATACAACAAAACACCCCATAAGTGCCAATTCACATATGATACCATGTCTAAACATACATACTGCCTTTGTGACCATTTCAATATTATATTTAGAAATATGTTCTTCCAAACATTTTCTGCTGTGGATTTTTTTACTCTTTTTACCCCACCTACTTGCCCCACCACCTCCCCCAATGCCCCCCCGGTGTCCCCCCCTTATCCCCTCCCACCCCTGTAACTAGGCTTAAGGACCAATGGTCCTGTGGATGCAAGCTCCAGTGAACCTCCTGCCATTCCTCGCGGGCCCCCCAACTCAGGGAAAAGGAAAGGAAACTCCCCCCCCTCAAAGTTGGCAGAGAAAGTACTACAAATGAACATTTTATAAGGAGTAGAAAGAAAGCAAAAGGCAGTTTTACGACCACTCAAACACTAGAAGGGGACCTGCCCGCACTAATTTTAATCAATGGCCTTGGAGAGGTCCTTAGTATTATAAAAATTGTCCTGAACCCAAGCAAATCATATAACAAGTTTGATTTTATCAAAATTTATTATTTATTTCTGTGAATTCATTGTCATTGTATATAGATATAAATAATTTAGTATCAAAATAAATAAGCATCATGACAACAATTAAATGGTGGTTCTAACTTCATACTAACATACCCTTAACATTCATACAAAAAACATTCACGCATCATACATCCTACAGCACTAGGCAGAGATGGTTTTAGATGACAGGAGGACCGGTGATCAAATGTCCAGGTTGGTTCAATGGGTTCCTAAATAGGAACAGACGCCAACGCGCGTTTCGGTGTGTAGCCCCGTCCGGGGCAACACCTTCATCAGGGCAAAGTGGGGTAGCGAAGGAGGAACCACACATGTACAGAGCTTCTGTATGGGGAAACATATTAAAAACATATATTTTAGAAAACATACTTGCATGGGTTCAAGGCACAATAGGACAGGAATACGTAGATACTCATACTGATAATGACTAACAGTTTGTACCGTTCAGACTAGGCCCAGAGACAACAATTGTACAGTAGAGGTACCACATCAATATATAGGCTTTTTAGATAAAGAGGGAAAAGAATACGAAAAGACACTTTAACGCATAGATGGAAATATTAACGAAGGACATCTGCTTTAACCTGACATAGCAATTGTGCTATATTGAATTTTACCTACTAGTGGTAGATGGGGCTGGCGATTGGTTAACCAAGCAGAGGGTAATTTGATGGTGCCTGGAAGAGATCGCGTTGCCTTAGGTAAATATCTGAGATAGATGGAGTCCTGTCCCCTGTAGTACGTAACGGAGTCAACCCCAAGGGGGGTAACACTTAGATAGGTGGAGAAGTGTATCCCTGAGGTGGAAAAAAAGGGCACATCAATATACTTATCTTGCCCGGGGCTAGTCTTGCCTACGAGTGGAAAGTCATGGTACAGGATCACAATTTTTAAATGCGTACCTTCAAATCAAGGGGATGATATCATGCAGGACTGTAGATGTATGCTGGCCTTGTTTGCTACTCGTAAAAAATGAATATACCTGAAACATGGAGAATGGCAGTTTAATTAAACGCTAACTACAAGTATCAACCTAGCTTGGAGAGAAGATACGTGGTAACAAAATGGGGAATTATTTCTGGAGTACCTAGGCAGTTTAATTAAACGCTAACTACAAAAATCATCCTGGCTTGAAGTGGGAACACATGGTAGCAACATGGAGAATTGTTTCAGGGGTACCTTTTCGAGGATGAAGCGAAAACCACAGTTGGATTCTGGTTAGTGCTAGGACCGCCGACTGGGAGAGTATAGATTAGGCTAATCTACAATGAAAAAAGAGATGGTAGAGAGAATGAGAATTAGGCTGCACAGGGTGCCAGCACAGAGTAAACATCGAGGTGGGTGCTAGCCTACCAATGCGGAGGTCTTAGAGGGATTAGTCAGTTCTGGATGTGAATGGGCAAGGTAGGGATTGCAAATGGGGAGAAAAAAGATTAAATACAGAAAAAAAGGGGGAAAGAAAAAAGATAAGGCAATAAAAGGATTTAGGATACTTTACAGTGATCGACCGACCAGGGAAGTGCACTCAGTAAATCGCGGGGCACAACGTCACCAGAATTTACAGTAGGGCATTCGCCCACGGGCATTCCTCATTCAAGCCCTTCTCCATGCTGTTGAGAAAAAAGATCCAAAAGACCTCTCGTTTTTTTCTTAGCGATGTGGGATCAGTGCCTGCCGGAGTTTGAATCTTTTCCAATATGGACCATCTGAGGTCATTTTCAGAATGCCCCTTGGATGTCCAATGTTCAACTAAGGGTGCTCCTCTTTTGCCAGTGCGGATATTGGATTTGTGCTCTCCAATGCGCAACCTGATCTCCCTTCCTGTTTCACCAACATATGGTGTTTTACATGGACACATGATGATGTAAATGCAATTGGAAGACCTACAATTGCTCATTTTAGAGAGATGGATAGTGCGAGTGGGAGTCACTATTTCCTTTCCCACTATTGCATTCGGGCATGCCTGGCATTTACCACATTTGTGGTTGCCCGTCACTGGACCGGTCCCGGTGATGGAACTCTGTGTTAGGGGTTCCGGTCCTCGCATTTTACCTCTCACTAAGTGATTTTTGAGGTTTTTGTTGCGTTTAAATGCAAAGATGGGTTTAGGTAGCGCACCTTGGTCTTGATTTAAGTTAAGCAAAAACCAGCTAGAGTTGATGGCTTGTCTAAGTTGGTTGTTTATAGTCGAGTGTCGGGTGATACAGACAATGGATTCCTTGGGGTTAGGATCCCTAGGTTTGAACATGGCTTCTCGGTTGTAGTAACGGGCCCGTTTGAAACTATCCTTAACCAGCCGGTAAGGATACCCCCGCTGCAGCAACTTCTCCTTCAGTATGTCTCCCTCAGTTAAGAAGTCTTTGATGTCTGTGCAATTCCTTCTAATGCGAAGGAATTGACTGAAGGGGATGTTGTCACGTTGGCACCGGGGGTGGTAGCTTCCATATTGCAGTATGGTGTTTCGGGCGGTAGGTTTGGTAAAAAGAGACACGGTGATCTCCTGGTTGTCGTGTTCGACCCATAGGTCCAAGAATTCGATCTTGTCTTGACTGAAGTGGCTCGTGAACCTCAAATTAGGGTCCGCTGCATTGAGCCATGCAATATATTCGGTTAGGGTGATATCATCCCCCTCCCAGATAAAGAAAACGTCGTCGATGAAACGAGACCAGGCTCGTACGTTCTCATAAAATGGCGACATCTCGTTATAGACATGGATACGTTCGAATTCGCCCATGTATAGGCAGGCGATGCTGGGGGCGCAGGCCGCGCCCATGCTTACTCCGCCTACCTGATGGTAAAAGTTGTTATTGAACTCGAAGTAGTTCTCCTTTAGTACTATTTTTAGACAGTCCATGATGAAGTTGGAATTTTGTATCTGGGGGTTGGATGTTAGGATGTCCTGTACTACCAATAGGGCACCTTCCTGGGGGATGTTGGAGTAAAGGGACTCCACATCCAAAGTCACCAGGAGTTCCCTGTTGTGATGATATGGGGTTCCCTCAACCTTAGAAATGAAATGGCCAGTATCTTTGATGAAGGAGTCTAGAGCTCCGACCAGAGGTTGGAGGAATTGGTCAATATATTTTGATAGGGGCTCTAGGGCTGATCCTATCATAGATACAATGGGCCTTAAGGGTGGATCTAGTTGGTTTTTGTGGGTTTTAGGAACCCCGTAGATGATCGGTATCCTCGTGAATGAAGGGGTGAGAAACTCGGCTTCCTGTTCACAGATGTCACCATTCATGACTCCTCTTTCGGTCATTTGTAAAATACGACGCTTGAGGGCTGGTTCCGGGTTTCTGGTGATTTTTACATAGTATTCACGGGCAGACAGAAGGATGTTCATCTTCTCTATGTAAGTAGGTGTGTCAAAGATAACGATGCCCCCTCCCTTATCACAGGGTTTTATGGTGAGTGAGTCGTTGGTTTCAAGGGACTTTAGGGTTTCTTCCTCAGTACTGCTTAGATTTCTGGGTCCCATGGGGACAAATTTCAAAATTTTGTTAATTTTGAGAGTTACCGTTTTTTCAAATGTTCCTACCTCATGACCAATTTCTTCCAAACTGGGAGTAAACGTAGATGGAGGTTTAAGACCTGATTTGTTATCAGAGTCAATCAAGATCGGGCGGCTTGAAAAGAATTTTTTGAGGCGTATTTTTCTGAAAAAAGAATATAGGTCCCTCAAAAATTCAAATTTGTTGAAGTGAGTGGTGGGCACAAAGGATAGGCCCCTGGTAAGTAGTCCCACTGTCTCAGGGGTCATGTGCTTGTTGGACAGGTTAAATACCGGGATGGTTTTCACCTTGTCCAATATTGTTGATGTCGGGTTTGTACATATGGCTGAGGAGGACCCTGATGGTAATTCCCCCTGTGGGGGGGGTTCCGATTTCTCGGTCTGTAATTCCCCCGGCGGTTCCCTAAAAAACGGTTAGGTCGTGGGGTTCGATCTGTATTGTCCTGTCTACCTGCCAGGGGATAGTTGGTGTCGTAGTTGGGGTCATAGTTGGGGTTATGTCCATCGTCACCCTCGGAGTCCGTGGTGTCGGAGAAAGTGATTATTCGTTGATTGCCCCGTCTTTGATAACCACTCTGCTGGTCGGAGCTGCTTTGAGTGTTGTAGAAATTACTGGTGAGGAACGGGTATGCTCTCTCTTGGGTAAATGAACGGATATCCTTGCGGAACTTATCCGTTTTCCTTTTTAATAAATACTCGGAGAATGAGTCCAATTCTGCTTCAATCTCCTCAAGTTTCTTTTTTCCTAGATCTACGGCATCTTCAGATTTTAATTTAGCTTCCAATGTCTCGATTTCTTTGGCTAGGAGATCTAAAACCTGCCGAGCGGTCTCTATGATGAGCATCATCCAGTCCCTGGAGCAACGGTTCGCGATGAGCGCCCATTTCTCCAGGAACTGTCTGATCTCAACAAAGAGACCCGGGATGTTCCTTACTCTGAGGCCAATGGGGATTGTGCCTGCCTTGAGGTAGTCTAGGATAAACTTGGCGTGCAGTTCTGTGCGTTTGGATTTTTTACGGAGATTGAGGAGTTTGGACCAATCCCCTTGTAATCCTTTAGGTAGGGAGAAGGCCGATTCATCACCAGTTGTGGCTCCGACCATTTTGGCGAATTCATCGTCAGAGAAGCCAAAAGATTTAATGCTTTCCATCATGAAGTGTCCAAGAAAGGATGACTGGACAGTAAAACAACAGAGATACAAAAGTTTAGAAGAAAGGGGAGTTAAATTCAATGTGATTCACGCTGGGACCTGTTAGGGTAGAAGAGACAAAGTTAAAACAAAAACTCAATATTCAGAGGGCCTAGACCGGGGGTCGGAAACAATACTGAAGTCATATGTGTACAATAGAACAATCAAACCCCCACAGCAAAGGCTGTGAAGAAACTTCAAATCGGAGGGGGACCCCACATCAATTTAGGCAGGTCGATGGGGAAAGTAGCAATCAAACACTAGAAGGGGACCTGCCCGCACTAATTTTAATCAATGGCCTTGGAGAGGTCCTTAGTATTATAAAAATTGTCCTGAACCCAAGCAAATCATATAACAAGTTTGATTTTATCAAAATTTATTATTTATTTCTGTGAATTCATTGTCATTGTATATAGATATAAATAATTTAGTATCAAAATAAATAAGCATCATGACAACAATTAAATGGTGGTTCTAACTTCATACTAACATACCCTTAACATTCATACAAAAAACATTCACGCATCATACATCCTACAGCACTAGGCAGAGATGGTTTTAGATGACAGGAGGACCGGTGATCAAATGTCCAGGTTGGTTCAATGGGTTCCTAAATAGGAACAGACGCCAACGCGCGTTTCGGTGTGTAGCCCCGTCCGGGGCAACACCTTCATCAGGGCAAAGTGGGGTAGCGAAGGAGGAACCACACATGTACAGAGCTTCTGTATGGGGAAACATATTAAAAACATATATTTTAGAAAACATACTTGCATGGGTTCAAGGCACAATAGGACAGGAATACGTAGATACTCATACTGATAATGACTAACAGTTTGTACCGTTCAGACTAGGCCCAGAGACAACAATTGTACAGTAGAGGTACCACATCAATATATAGGCTTTTTAGATAAAGAGGGAAAAGAATACGAAAAGACACTTTAACGCATAGATGGAAATATTAACGAAGGACATCTGCTTTAACCTGACATAGCAATTGTGCTATATTGAATTTTACCTACTAGTGGTAGATGGGGCTGGCGATTGGTTAACCAAGCAGAGGGTAATTTGATGGTGCCTGGAAGAGATCGCGTTGCCTTAGGTAAATATCTGAGATAGATGGAGTCCTGTCCCCTGTAGTACGTAACGGAGTCAACCCCAAGGGGGGTAACACTTAGATAGGTGGAGAAGTGTATCCCTGAGGTGGAAAAAAAGGGCACATCAATATACTTATCTTGCCCGGGGCTAGTCTTGCCTACGAGTGGAAAGTCATGGTACAGGATCACAATTTTTAAATGCGTACCTTCAAATCAAGGGGATGATATCATGCAGGACTGTAGATGTATGCTGGCCTTGTTTGCTACTCGTAAAAAATGAATATACCTGAAACATGGAGAATGGCAGTTTAATTAAACGCTAACTACAAGTATCAACCTAGCTTGGAGAGAAGATACGTGGTAACAAAATGGGGAATTATTTCTGGAGTACCTAGGCAGTTTAATTAAACGCTAACTACAAAAATCATCCTGGCTTGAAGTGGGAACACATGGTAGCAACATGGAGAATTGTTTCAGGGGTACCTTTTCGAGGATGAAGCGAAAACCACAGTTGGATTCTGGTTAGTGCTAGGACCGCCGACTGGGAGAGTATAGATTAGGCTAATCTACAATGAAAAAAGAGATGGTAGAGAGAATGAGAATTAGGCTGCACAGGGTGCCAGCACAGAGTAAACATCGAGGTGGGTGCTAGCCTACCAATGCGGAGGTCTTAGAGGGATTAGTCAGTTCTGGATGTGAATGGGCAAGGTAGGGATTGCAAATGGGGAGAAAAAAGATTAAATACAGAAAAAAAGGGGGAAAGAAAAAAGATAAGGCAATAAAAGGATTTAGGATACTTTACAGTGATCGACCGACCAGGGAAGTGCACTCAGTAAATCGCGGGGCACAACGTCACCAGAATTTACAGTAGGGCATTCGCCCACGGGCATTCCTCATTCAAGCCCTTCTCCATGCTGTTGAGAAAAAAGATCCAAAAGACCTCTCGTTTTTTTCTTAGCGATGTGGGATCAGTGCCTGCCGGAGTTTGAATCTTTTCCAATATGGACCATCTGAGGTCATTTTCAGAATGCCCCTTGGATGTCCAATGTTCAACTAAGGGTGCTCCTCTTTTGCCAGTGCGGATATTGGATTTGTGCTCTCCAATGCGCAACCTGATCTCCCTTCCTGTTTCACCAACATATGGTGTTTTACATGGACACATGATGATGTAAATGCAATTGGAAGACCTACAATTGCTCATTTTAGAGAGATGGATAGTGCGAGTGGGAGTCACTATTTCCTTTCCCACTATTGCATTCGGGCATGCCTGGCATTTACCACATTTGTGGTTGCCCGTCACTGGACCGGTCCCGGTGATGGAACTCTGTGTTAGGGGTTCCGGTCCTCGCATTTTACCTCTCACTAAGTGATTTTTGAGGTTTTTGTTGCGTTTAAATGCAAAGATGGGTTTAGGTAGCGCACCTTGGTCTTGATTTAAGTTAAGCAAAAACCAGCTAGAGTTGATGGCTTGTCTAAGTTGGTTGTTTATAGTCGAGTGTCGGGTGATACAGACAATGGATTCCTTGGGGTTAGGATCCCTAGGTTTGAACATGGCTTCTCGGTTGTAGTAACGGGCCCGTTTGAAACTATCCTTAACCAGCCGGTAAGGATACCCCCGCTGCAGCAACTTCTCCTTCACTATGTAAAAATCACCAGAAACCCGGAACCAGCCCTCAAGCGTCGTATTTTACAAATGACCGAAAGAGGAGTCATGAATGGTGACATCTGTGAACAGGAAGCCGAGTTTCTCACCCCTTCATTCACGAGGATACCGATCATCTACGGGGTTCCTAAAACCCACAAAAACCAACTAGATCCACCCTTAAGGCCCATTGTATCTATGATAGGATCAGCCCTAGAGCCCCTATCAAAATATATTGACCAATTCCTCCAACCTCTGGTCGGAGCTCTAGACTCCTTCATCAAAGATACTGGCCATTTCATTTCTAAGGTTGAGGGAACCCCATATCATCACAACAGGGAACTCCTGGTGACTTTGGATGTGGAGTCCCTTTACTCCAACATCCCCCAGGAAGGTGCCCTATTGGTAGTACAGGACATCCTAACATCCAACCCCCAGATACAAAATTCCAACTTCATCATGGACTGTCTAAAAATAGTACTAAAGGAGAACTACTTCGAGTTCAATAACAACTTTTACCATCAGGTAGGCGGAGTAAGCATGGGCGCGGCCTGCGCCCCCAGCATCGCCTGCCTATACATGGGCGAATTCGAACGTATCCATGTCTATAACGAGATGTCGCCATTTTATGAGAACGTACGAGCCTGGTCTCGTTTCATCGACGACGTTTTCTTTATCTGGGAGGGGGATGATATCACCCTAACCGAATATATTGCATGGCTCAATGCAGCGGACCCTAATTTGAGGTTCACGAGCCACTTCAGTCAAGACAAGATCGAATTCTTGGACCTATGGGTCGAACACGACAACCAGGAGATCACCGTGTCTCTTTTTACCAAACCTACCGCCCGAAACACCATACTGCAATATGGAAGCTACCACCCCCGGTGCCAACGTGACAACATCCCCTTCAGTCAATTCCTTCGCATTAGAAGGAATTGCACAGACATCAAAGACTTCTTAACTGAGGGAGACATACTGAAGGAGAAGTTGCTGCAGCGGGGGTATCCTTACCGGCTGGTTAAGGATAGTTTCAAACGGGCCCGTTACTACAACCGAGAAGCCATGTTCAAACCTAGGGATCCTAACCCCAAGGAATCCATTGTCTGTATCACCCGACACTCGACTATAAACAACCAACTTAGACAAGCCATCAACTCTAGCTGGTTTTTGCTTAACTTAAATCAAGACCAAGGTGCGCTACCTAAACCCATCTTTGCATTTAAACGCAACAAAAACCTCAAAAATCACTTAGTGAGAGGTAAAATGCGAGGACCGGAACCCCTAACACAGAGTTCCATCACCGGGACCGGTCCAGTGACGGGCAACCACAAATGTGGTAAATGCCAGGCATGCCCGAATGCAATAGTGGGAAAGGAAATAGTGACTCCCACTCGCACTATCCATCTCTCTAAAATGAGCAATTGTAGGTCTTCCAATTGCATTTACATCATCATGTGTCCATGTAAAACACCATATGTTGGTGAAACAGGAAGGGAGATCAGGTTGCGCATTGGAGAGCACAAATCCAATATCCGCACTGGCAAAAGAGGAGCACCCTTAGTTGAACATTGGACATCCAAGGGGCATTCTGAAAATGACCTCAGATGGTCCATATTGGAAAAGATTCAAACTCCGGCAGGCACTGATCCCACATCGCTAAGAAAAAAACGAGAGGTCTTTTGGATCTTTTTTCTCAACAGCATGGAGAAGGGCTTGAATGAGGAATGCCCGTGGGCGAATGCCCTACTGTAAATTCTGGTGACGTTGTGCCCCGCGATTTACTGAGTGCACTTCCCTGGTCGGTCGATCACTGTAAAGTATCCTAAATCCTTTTATTGCCTTATCTTTTTTCTTTCCCCCTTTTTTTCTGTATTTAATCTTTTTTCTCCCCATTTGCAATCCCTACCTTGCCCATTCACATCCAGAACTGACTAATCCCTCTAAGACCTCCGCATTGGTAGGCTAGCACCCACCTCGATGTTTACTCTGTGCTGGCACCCTGTGCAGCCTAATTCTCATTCTCTCTACCATCTCTTTTTTCATTGTAGATTAGCCTAATCTATACTCTCCCAGTCGGCGGTCCTAGCACTAACCAGAATCCAACTGTGGTTTTCGCTTCATCCTCGAAAAGGTACCCCTGAAACAATTCTCCATGTTGCTACCATGTGTTCCCACTTCAAGCCAGGATGATTTTTGTAGTTAGCGTTTAATTAAACTGCCTAGGTACTCCAGAAATAATTCCCCATTTTGTTACCACGTATCTTCTCTCCAAGCTAGGTTGATACTTGTAGTTAGCGTTTAATTAAACTGCCATTCTCCATGTTTCAGGTATATTCATTTTTTACGAGTAGCAAACAAGGCCAGCATACATCTACAGTCCTGCATGATATCATCCCCTTGATTTGAAGGTACGCATTTAAAAATTGTGATCCTGTACCATGACTTTCCACTCGTAGGCAAGACTAGCCCCGGGCAAGATAAGTATATTGATGTGCCCTTTTTTTCCACCTCAGGGATACACTTCTCCACCTATCTAAGTGTTACCCCCCTTGGGGTTGACTCCGTTACGTACTACAGGGGACAGGACTCCATCTATCTCAGATATTTACCTAAGGCAACGCGATCTCTTCCAGGCACCATCAAATTACCCTCTGCTTGGTTAACCAATCGCCAGCCCCATCTACCACTAGTAGGTAAAATTCAATATAGCACAATTGCTATGTCAGGTTAAAGCAGATGTCCTTCGTTAATATTTCCATCTATGCGTTAAAGTGTCTTTTCGTATTCTTTTCCCTCTTTATCTAAAAAGCCTATATATTGATGTGGTACCTCTACTGTACAATTGTTGTCTCTGGGCCTAGTCTGAACGGTACAAACTGTTAGTCATTATCAGTATGAGTATCTACGTATTCCTGTCCTATTGTGCCTTGAACCCATGCAAGTATGTTTTCTAAAATATATGTTTTTAATATGTTTCCCCATACAGAAGCTCTGTACATGTGTGGTTCCTCCTTCGCTACCCCACTTTGCCCTGATGAAGGTGTTGCCCCGGACGGGGCTACACACCGAAACGCGCGTTGGCGTCTGTTCCTATTTAGGAACCCATTGAACCAACCTGGACATTTGATCACCGGTCCTCCTGTCATCTAAAACCATCTCTGCCTAGTGCTGTAGGATGTATGATGCGTGAATGTTTTTTGTATGAATGTTAAGGGTATGTTAGTATGAAGTTAGAACCACCATTTAATTGTTGTCATGATGCTTATTTATTTTGATACTAAATTATTTATATCTATATACAATGACAATGAATTCACAGAAATAAATAATAAATTTTGATAAAATCAAACTTGTTATATGATTTGCTTGGGTTCAGGACAATTTTTATAATACTAAGGACCTCTCCAAGGCCATTGATTAAAATTAGTGCGGGCAGGTCCCCTTCTAGTGTTTGATTGCTACTTTCCCCATCGACCTGCCTAAATTGATGTGGGGTCCCCCTCCGATTTGAAGTTTCTTCACAGCCTTTGCTGTGGGGGTTTGATTGTTCTATTGTACACATATGACTTCAGTATTGTTTCCGACCCCCGGTCTAGGCCCTCTGAATATTGAGTTTTTGTTTTAACTTTGTCTCTTCTACCCTAACAGGTCCCAGCGTGAATCACATTGAATTTAACTCCCCTTTCTTCTAAACTTTTGTATCTCTGTTGTTTTACTGTCCAGTCATCCTTTCTTGGACACTTCATGATGGAAAGCATTAAATCTTTTGGCTTCTCTGACGATGAATTCGCCAAAATGGTCGGAGCCACAACTGGTGATGAATCGGCCTTCTCCCTACCTAAAGGATTACAAGGGGATTGGTCCAAACTCCTCAATCTCCGTAAAAAATCCAAACGCACAGAACTGCACGCCAAGTTTATCCTAGACTACCTCAAGGCAGGCACAATCCCCATTGGCCTCAGAGTAAGGAACATCCCGGGTCTCTTTGTTGAGATCAGACAGTTCCTGGAGAAATGGGCGCTCATCGCGAACCGTTGCTCCAGGGACTGGATGATGCTCATCATAGAGACCGCTCGGCAGGTTTTAGATCTCCTAGCCAAAGAAATCGAGACATTGGAAGCTAAATTAAAATCTGAAGATGCCGTAGATCTAGGAAAAAAGAAACTTGAGGAGATTGAAGCAGAATTGGACTCATTCTCCGAGTATTTATTAAAAAGGAAAACGGATAAGTTCCGCAAGGATATCCGTTCATTTACCCAAGAGAGAGCATACCCGTTCCTCACCAGTAATTTCTACAACACTCAAAGCAGCTCCGACCAGCAGAGTGGTTATCAAAGACGGGGCAATCAACGAATAATCACTTTCTCCGACACCACGGACTCCGAGGGTGACGATGGACATAACCCCAACTATGACCCCAACTACGACACCAACTATCCCCTGGCAGGTAGACAGGACAATACAGATCGAACCCCACGACCTAACCGTTTTTTAGGGAACCGCCGGGGGAATTACAGACCGAGAAATCGGAACCCCCCCCACAGGGGGAATTACCATCAGGGTCCTCCTCAGCCATATGTACAAACCCGACATCAACAATATTGGACAAGGTGAAAACCATCCCGGTATTTAACCTGTCCAACAAGCACATGACCCCTGAGACAGTGGGACTACTTACCAGGGGCCTATCCTTTGTGCCCACCACTCACTTCAACCAATTTGAAATTTTGAGGGACCTATATTCTTTTTTCAGAAAAATACGCCTCAAAAAATTCTTTTCAAGCCGCCCGATCTTGATTGACTCTGATAACAAATCAGGTCTTAAACCTCCATCTACGTTTACTCCCAGTTTGGAAGAAATTGGTCATGAGGTAGGAACATTTGAAAAAACGGTAACTCTCAAAATTAACAAAATTTTGAAATTTGTCCCCATGGGACCCAGAAATCTAAGCAGTACTGAGGAAGAAACCCTAAAGTCCCTTGAAACCAACGACTCACTCACCATAAAACCCTGTGATAAGGGAGGGGGCATCGTTATCTTTGACACACCTACTTACATAGAGAAGATGAACATCCTTCTGTCTGCCCGTGAATACTATGTAAAAATCACCAGAAACCCGGAACCAGCCCTCAAGCGTCGTATTTTACAAATGACCGAAAGAGGAGTCATGAATGGTGACATCTGTGAACAGGAAGCCGAGTTTCTCACCCCTTCATTCACGAGGATACCGATCATCTACGGGGTTCCTAAAACCCACAAAAACCAACTAGATCCACCCTTAAGGCCCATTGTATCTATGATAGGATCAGCCCTAGAGCCCCTATCAAAATATATTGACCAATTCCTCCAACCTCTGGTCGGAGCTCTAGACTCCTTCATCAAAGATACTGGCCATTTCATTTCTAAGGTTGAGGGAACCCCATATCATCACAACAGGGAACTCCTGGTGACTTTGGATGTGGAGTCCCTTTACTCCAACATCCCCCAGGAAGGTGCCCTATTGGTAGTACAGGACATCCTAACATCCAACCCCCAGATACAAAATTCCAACTTCATCATGGACTGTCTAAAAATAGTACGACATTCCTGATGCGTCATATTTAATGTATGACGCATCATGTCGCGAGGAGTTACAGATACGTCAGTATTTCTGACATATCTGTAAGCGCAAAAGTGACGGATTGCTGGAGTGTGTCACAAAAGTGACGCAACTCCAGCAATGCGTCCTTTCACATGGGGAAAGCCTCATGTGAAAGGGCTTGAGTCAGTCTTACGCCTGCTGTGAGGCAGGCGCAAGATTTTGACGCAACAGCGTCCTAAAAGTGACGCAGTGAAATCTCATAGATTTCACTGCGTCACTATTACGAGGCTTTTTGCGGGGGAACGCCCCCTCTGCATACATTATACCTGACGCAGGTATAATGTGGCACAGGGGTTTAAAAAGTGACGCATCTACCTAGATGCGTCACTTTTTAAATATGGCGCAACGAGGCGCATTTTTTACACCGCTGGTGCGTCACAAAAAGTGACGCACCGGCGGCGCAAAACTGACGCAAGGCCTTCATAAATAAGGCCCCAGGTCTCTAAGCATTTTCGTGTGTGCTTCCCTGAAGAAAAATAAACTATGCCCCACCTATGTTTAATCGGAATTTCTTGCAGGGGGCTGTTGCTTCTTTATTTGAGATCTCTTGCCTTGTCTCGCTTTTCACCTGTTTTGAAAGATGTTACACATCGTAGATCCCTGTCTCACTTTTGTCTGTTTCCTTGTCCATGTCATCACGTGTTCGTGTGTGTGATAGTGGGGAAAACAGGACAAAGGGTGGCTTATCTAGTCTGTGGGTCCTAACCACCCTGTTATGGTCATTGTTTAAGTAGGATTCTAGTTGGGCAAGTTATGAACTGCCCTGAGATATTCTGTAAAAATCCCTAGGTGTTTCCTTGAGCTTTCCTTTCCTGTGTTCCGATGAGTAACCTGTTGTTCCTTCGATCCTGTGCTCAATATCTTCCGACCTCTTGTGCTTATATTGAGTCACCTGTGTTTGAGTGCACGAAAGGTTGCAATTAATTCAAGCCCTGTGTCAGGAATGCTGCGCTCTGCTTCTCTGACAAATTTCATTGTCACGTGAAATTCACATTCATTTTCTCAACACCCCAAGCTCCTTGATGTCAGTCACATTTTTGCCCATAAGTTCTTACTGAGAGTTTCACTTGTTTTTTTTTTATTGGTTTTGAATACCAAGTGGTCTCACTCTCAATCTAATTCCTTCAGCTGTCACCACAGCTACGAGAACCCATCACTTTTTCTCGTAAATGTTATCAATTTTGTACACGGTTCTTTCATTGTAAGCAGCTTTATTCATTGTGAACTGATGTTCTGTCCTAGCAATGGAACAATTTTTGCTGTTTGAAAAGTCTTTTGAAGAATGTATGCACTTTTCATAAGTTTTTAGTTTCTGTAGCATTCAAGGCAGTCAGTAGAAGTTGATGAGGCAGGGCCAGATGGTCATTTTAATGGCACCAAATTAACCGTGGTTACGTTTTGTGTCTACATAATCCCCATTCATGTCTTGTTTGTCTTGACAGCAGCTTAGCAACACCAGTACAGACGTGTAACATCGAGGACACCCATGCCCCCCCATCAAGTACCACAAGGGTCAACCACGCCACCGCTCATGTCTTGCAAGCAAAGAAGTGTGGGCAGAGGTCTTGCGGTGGGGCGAGCCCTTAGGCCCAGGTGGTTCCAGTCCATCTTCCTAACTTCAAACAAAGTACTCGCCTAAAACCTGCTCGCAGTGCAGGATTACACCCTATGAAAGTCCATCGGCAGTCAAGGTTTTGGGACCCCTCTTGCAAATTTTCTCCTAACACCCAATGCATCGGATTTTTTTACAAACTGACAGCTGCCAGAAGATGAGCTTTTAAGAGACAAACTGTTATGCGAATCTGATGTCTCGGGTTTATGCACTTTAAGTTGTATTTTGATCTGTTGTCGCAGGGCCCCTAACAGGAGTTGGGCCCATTGGCCGGTGCCTACTTTGCATATTTGGTAATCCGGAACTGCCTGCTTTCCTACTTATTCATTTTTCTAGCAGCTAGGACTCTCACAAGGTCATTTAGCATCCCGGTGCAGTCTCTCCCGGTAGTTGCAAGGTTTTGCTCCGTTAATCAGACCAGGGCAAAATTCACCAAACTATTTAATGTGAAACTGACTTTGAACCAGGACCCTACATTTTGGAGTAGTGGGCCAGATGTATCAAGGCTTTTGGGACTCGCAAAGGCCGAAATTCGCAGAATGCCCTAATTGGCATTTGTAAGGGTGGCATGTGACACTCATACATGCCCATTGGGCATGTATTTGGTTGCCACATGCACACACATGTAGATTAGAGGGGTACAGCAGGGTGTCTTTGAGACACCCCTGCACCCTTCAAATAATTCTCAAATTGCGATTAGCAAATTGCGAATTCGCAATTTGAGAATTATTGCACTATCATTCCTATGGGCCTCCTGGCCCATAGGAATGCATTGGAATTTATTCTTTATTTGCGAATTCGCAAAATGCGAATTCGCAAATAAAGAATAATAAGGAATCGCAAAAAAATTGCGATTTTGTACATACATACCGTTTTGCGAATTCTAAATAGCGATTCGCAAAAAATCGCTATTTAGGATTCACAAAACGGTATCTTGATGCATCTGGCCCAGTGTGATGTATTATGATGATCATTCTCTACTCTCTCCTGGTAGGAGATGGGTATTCAGTGTCATCCAGCACAAAATATGTCAATTTTATGTAGTGAAAATATAGATTCTATGCCACTGAGGTGCTGTGATTGAAGTTTAAGCTTTTCACAGGGAGTCTGAAACTATTCTACAGGAACCATTTTTGGACCAAACTGCTGAGGATCGAACAGGCTAAACAGCCATTTTGTGTGAGATTACCCTAATTCACTGTGAAGTACCGGTTGGAAACCTTGGAGGCATTTCTGTTTCATGTTGTGCATAGAAGACCACGACAAATGCTAGAAATGTGTTTGCTGCCTTTCCCAGCGGATGGACTTTACTGGTTGGCAACAGATTCTACTCAATGCTATTTCAATACATCTTACCCTAATAATGAGGTTGCATGAGTGCAACTTCGCCAAAATCCAATGGGGCATGAATGGTGAATCCTCTGTTGACTTCCCGGTTGAACGTGGAGTGCGCCAGGGGTGCGCAATGGCTCCCCTGCTTTTCTCTTTATTCATCAATGGGATAGTGGCTCGAATGCTGGACGCCAGTGTAGATGCGCCTTCGTTGGCGGGCCTCAGGGTTCCGATCCTGATGTTCGCCGATGATACGCTAATTCTATCCAAAACTCCAGGCGGTCTGCAGCGAGCTTTGAATATTTTCGACTCTTTTTGTGGGGAGCACGGCCTGGAAGTCAATGTGGGTAAGACCAAGCTGATGGCCTTTGCATCAAAACGTAGACCCAGGCCAAAAATATTTTTGAACAACTGTCAGCTAGAGGTGGTTATTGTATTTACCTATCTTGGGATACAGATAACAAACGATTTGAGATGGTCCCAGCACATAGAAATGGCGGTCTTGAGGCACCAACAGATCTCGGGGGCACTTCGGGTGGAACACAAAAAATCTAAGTCCAAACCAATAAATCCCCGTTTTGGCAGTATATGACACCAAGGCTCTTGGGTCTGCTCTCTATGTGGCAGAGCTGTGGGGTTTTGGGAAGCTCCTCCCCTTCCAGACCTCTGAGAACAGATTTTTTAGGGGAATCACAGGACTCCCGCAGAGCACCCCACTGATTCCCCCTGGTCTTGATCTAGGGAGAAGAGCAGTTAGTGACCTAGCGAGGTTGCGCCCGATTCTCTATTGGAGACGCCTCTGGACTACCCCGGAGATCCGGCACTATGCAGAGGGGTTTTTAGCCATAATAAATGCTGATACCTTTCATAAGATAGTTTGGCTAAAAAATCTCAGGTCTGCTCTAGCAGATCTTGGTCTCTCAAATTTATGGGACAATCCAACCGGGGAACCCTTTCCAAGCAAAAATACGATTAAAGATCTATACTGGGATCGGGTAGCTGAAAGAGTCTGGAACAAAACTAAATCCGACTCCATGACGGGGTGCTTTGTGGTAGTCAAATTGTATCCAGTTTTGGAACCTTATTGGGACAGCATAACCAACCCTGGGGACAGGAAGCTTTTTTTCCAGTTAAGATCAGGTGCTCTTCCATTGAGATCACTGACAGGTAGGTGGAGGAGTTCCTCCACCTCATGTTGTCCAGCTTGTGGTGCATCAAATGAAAGTATAGGCCACTTCTTATTCTCGTGCAAAGCTTATGCCACCCCGAGAAAAGTCTGGTTAGTCCCTGTTTGTAAAAATTTAGGGACATCCAGGGGTGTCGAGGCCTTACGAATCATCTGCACTTCCACCCATATGCCTGTAGTCCTAGCAACAGCCAAGTACCTGGGGTGGGCATGGTCTATCAGACGGAGGGCTCTTCTCTAGAGTACATCGATTGGGGTATCCTTTCTGGCATCTGTGCAATCATGTACCAAAGTTTTATATTGTTTTTTATTCTCTGATTAATTGTCTCTGTCTGCACAATTTTTCTTAAAATTACTGTATTAATGAGGAATCAATGTTTAACGTTGTATTTAAAATGTATGTTTGTGCTTTTATGAGTCTAATCCTCGAATAAAGCTAATTGAATATGAATTGAATACAATACATCTTGCAGTAAACCCTATTTATTTACAAATCTCTGGGCTGCATTAAAATGTCCCCATTTCCTGTGGCAATGCCTGTAAACGTGCAGGATTTATAAACTGCTATTCTACTGCTCTTTCATATTCTGAATTTATCTATGACTATACCAATGCACCCAAGCTTTCGGAAAGATCCATTGGATGTCATATTGCTCCATAGCCATTGTTAAGAGTCAAACTGTACCCCTGAATTGTATTGTGTGTCTGATATCTCATCCCACATAATGTGCTTCTGAACGATATACACTTGCATGTCAGAGAGACTGCTATTTGTGTACCCTTCTGAGGGTCTGCATAATTGTGACGTATGCTTCTGTAGCTAGCACACGTCCATAGCTAAACGTGACAGATTGTTGGCTTTGATAGTAGCCAATAGCACTACCACCAAGAATATCCAAACGCAGATCTCCACTCCACCAGACAGTAGGCTTGTCTACAACCTAGAACATACACAATCAACTAGCAAAGCCCTTAGCACTGAGGTTCCGTGATTCTGAACCCGTTCAATAAAGGTTGTCGTATTGTGACGATTTTGGTATCAGCGAACCGCAAATGTGGTCTTATGCCTCATACTACTGATTAAGGTATTCCTTACCTGGTCCTGCCGTTCAGCTATAATGGTTCTGTGTGGGCATACAGAACGATGTTCATCTATGCTCGTGAAATCTACCCCCTACGATCTGTGAAGGACAATCCAAAGAATAGTGCTCTATTTAAGGGTATAGTAGATATGATTAGAGGAATTAATTCCTATGAGACTATCCCGAAAGATGAGACACTAGCGTATATTGGATGGAACGTTACTGGATATGGAGTTAGTCTGAGTGAGAACCAGCGAGCGAAAAGATCCTCTCCGATTTGGATCGTACCCCATCAGGGTCATTACTGTCTGCAAGGTAATGGCAGGAATCCGAGAGCTCAGTTAGGGAAGAGTGTTTGCACTGAGACGTATGTTTTTGCATCCCAGACTTCCCCATCGTTTTTAGCAGCTAAGGTACCTATTTTGTCTGTTACGATAGAGCGTACACATGGTTGCCCCCTGATTTCTCGGGCACATGTTTTGTCTCGTTCCTGTTGCCTCCTACGTATACAGCTGCAGCAGATTACCAGAAGACGAGAGTTGTTAGAGGTGTCTTCAGTAAGGAAGATACTGCAGGACAAGAATTAGGCGATTTCTTGAAGGGTTTTCTGCTGTTTTGGGGACCTATGGCTAACAGCAGGAACATCCGACAATTGACGAGAGTGGTTGAGTCCACCATAGTTGAGACTGCTGGTGCCCTTAGTAACTTGACTGCTGAGCTCCAGTTGGATCGCCTTATGACTCTTCAGAAAAGAGTTGCGTTAGATGTCATACTTGCAGATAGAGGAGGGGTATGTAAATTGATTCAATCAAGCTGCTGCGTTTTCATGCCAGACAAAGCTCCGACAGTGTACCAAGCCATTTCCAAGCTACATAAGATCTCCGAGTCTGTACATGTGGACGAAGGAGATTGGTCGTTAATGGGATGGTTTTGGGGATTGTTATCCACCTGGGAATGGAAGATTCTAATGGTCATTGGGATGATCTTAGCTATCCTTTTCCTGTTCTGTCTTTGTGTACAGTGTGCTCCTGCTATATGTGGCCTTTGTGCTACTTCGTGTGCGAGGAGACCTGTCCAGAGAGAGTTACTAAGTACTAGGATGATGCTACAGCAACATCTTGATGATCTGATGAATATGGACCTGGATTCAGACTGACGTGAGTTTGGGTTTATTGCCTATGTAAGGGCAAAAGGAGGGTCTAAGGTTCCGTGATTCTGAACCCGTTCAATAAAGGTTGTCGTATCGTGACGATTTTGGTATCAGCGAACCGCAAATGATGAGTGCGGTATGTACGAGTGTATTCGTCATGTTCGATTGATGGATTCACTGTGTATTAAGGGATTTCGTTCCGAACCTTCGGGTTCCATTTTGTGTACGGCAGCCATTTTGTGGTTGCCCTCACATAGGCCGATGACTACGGCCGAACGAGTCCTTGGGACACGTACACCTTTAGCTGACTTCTGTGTGACCTGAACGAACTGACTCCATTGCTCGAAGCTAACCTTGTTGAGCCAGTTCTTTGTTCGGCAGCTGGTCAAGATAGAGATCAAAGAGCAGGACATTGCTGAGTTTATGGTACACGCACACACCCTTCTATCTTGGTTCTCATCTGTTTCTGTTCCTTCTTTTATGGCCTATTTATGGTTTGGGTTGAGGTCCTTTTATTATGGATTCGTCCGGCCTGTCCGAGCAAGAATGTTGGGTTTTCCTTGTAATTGATGGTGGGCTGGACAACTGAAAAGTGGGCTTGTCGTTATGCGATACCTTTTGCAATGTCACTTTGTGATTGGACAGTTTGTAAGTAATTGATGCAAGTCAGGAATGTGATTTTTGGCATAAAAGACGATGTCTCGCAATACTAAAGTTGTACAGTCTCTAGCGAACCACCCGTGTCGTGCTTCGTAGACTTCTGTTCCTGGTTGCAGCCAATAAATTTGATCTTTGACGTCACCGAGAAGTATCCTGTGTCTCTGTATTCTAAGACAGGTGAACCCGAAGACATTGGGCGTGCCCCTGGTGCCGCTGGGTTCTAAAACCCGGTTCTTCAGCACTAATCCTGAAACACAAAGATCATACACCAACGCCTTAATGAGTAAAACATAGCCAACTAATCAAGAGCAGATCACAATGCAATGCAAATAACACCATCCCAAGCTGAATGAGCCCGGCATGTGACGGGAACCCCAAGACTAGTTGGAAAGTCACTGAAATGCCAATAGAGAGGTGAGGCCGACAGCAGTAGAAAATACACTGTACAAATCCCAGGGACCTATCTGAGATTAACAAAAAAATTCTGCAGACCCAGTTCTCGAGACTACCCTAAATAATCCCTGTGGATTTCTGCAGCTCTTATAGCTTCTATTTGTACCCAGTAGCTCACCCAACCACTGGTGTTTTTCCCAAATCCCTGTACCTCTTTGTAGTCTTTGATCAGGTAGAAGTCTGCTGCAGGTGCACAGGCACCTTTCTTTCACTCTACAGGTCCACTGCTACCACTTAAAATGGGGGTGAATACAGATAAATGTGTGACGTAGGGTAGCCCAGGTGATGCGGTGCTATCACTTTGAGGTCTTCTCCACATCAACAGTCTCTCTAGGTGCTTTCTAGCCATCAAATGTGTTTTTGACCATTATATTGCCTCAAATTGTCTTGCATGCTCTGCATATTTTATTGAGCATCATCATGCTGCTGTCTTTAACAGCCCCATAGTTTGTGCTTGCTGTTTTTAACTCTGATGTTAGCCAAAACCTTTTGATGTTACTAAAATTATATGCATAACATACTCACTTAAAGGGGCTTTCAGCCACTTCTCTTCATCCATCTGTTGCTTTGTCATTCACATTTAGCTTCCAACCACTACAGAATGGGACAATGGATCAGCCTACTTTAGCCACTGGTTAACTTCACTTTCAGTGACTGCATTTTGCTCTTTCACAATGAACACATCCGCACAGAAGGTAGTTCCCTTCAGTGCCAGTGTTTTTGTTTTTACTTTTATAATTTCTTTAGTGCTGCTTTTATGTATAGAGCCCAAGGTGGAGGCACGACTTTTCTACCTGATGTGAGCAGGCGCCACATTCCACACTTTATGAGTTCCTGCCGCCTGCTAATGCCGTTGTAAATTCCTTTTGGAGTGTCTTCTGTTTATCTAACTGATGGTATTTCACAGCATAGCAAATTGCATCCATTTGAAACTGTCCTGAATTAAGTTATACTCTTTCTGCTATGCATGCAATACACAAATTAAATCTTTAATATTATGCGTGTGAAATGTTAAGAGGACACTTCTTCAGAACACATTTATTTTGGACTCAACTTCATCCTTGATTAGTTAATAAACGTTACTGAGCCTTTATTGTGATTCATTTGCAGCACTTGTAATATTGTTTTTTATTTATTTCCTTCTTTACCTAACTAATTCTTTTTCCTTCTTTCTTTTGTTCTTTTTCTTCCTTTCTTTTTCTTTCTACCTTTCTTTTTTCTTTTCATCTTTCTCACTTTCTTTCTCTTTTGCATTCTTACTTTCCTTCTTTTCTTCCTTCTTTTTGTGATTCTTTCTTTTGTTTTTTCATTTTGTCTTTCTTTGTCCTTTTCCTTTCTTCTTTCTTTCCATCTTTCTTTTTCTTTTTCCTTCCTTTTTTCCTTCCTTTCTTTTTCATTTTTTCCATCTCTCTTGCTTTGTTTCCTACATTTGTGTTTCCATTCTTTCTTTCCTTCTTACTATCTTTTTTCTTGCTTGTCTTTCATCCTTCTTTCCACCTTGCAAGCCTACTTTCTTTAATTCTTTCTTTCTTTTATCTTGATTTTTTCTCTTTTTTCTATCTTTATTTCCTTTTTTTCTCTTTCTTTCCTTCCTTCTTTCTTTCTTTCCTATGTTCTATATTTTCCTTTTCCTTCATTCTTTGTTTCTTTCCATCTTTCTATATTACTTTCTTTCCTTCCTTTCTTTTTTCTTTCTTTCTTGCCTTTGTTCCAACTTTTCTTTTTTGTTTTCCCTCCTTCTTTCTTGCTTTCTTTCTTTTTTCCTTCTTTCTCCCCTTTCTCCTTTCTTTTTTCTTTCTTCCCTTCATTCCTGATGTTCATCTTTCTATCCTTCTTTATTTCATCCTTTCGTGCTTTCTTTTCTTTTTACCCCTTTCTTTACTAATTTTCCCCTAATTTTTCCTGCATTCTTTCTGTTTACATATCCTTCATTTTTTGCATTGTCTTGTCTTCATGTTTTTTTCCTTTATTCTGTCTTTCCTACATTCCTTCCTATTTTTCATTCTTTCTTTCCTTTTTTCTTTTATTGTTCCCTTTGTTTTTTGCTTTCTTTCCTTTTTTCCTAATTTATTTTATTCCCTCTTTCTTTTATTTTTATTTTTTTCCCTCTTCCCTTCTTTCCTTTTTTCCATGTTTTTAGAGTTGTTTCTTTCATTCTTTCTTGCCCCTTTTCCTGCTGTCTCCTTCTTTCCTATGTTTTCTTTCTTTCCCTCTTACTTTCTGTCTTTTTATCCCTCATTGTCTTTTCCTTCTTCCTTTGTTTTCTTCCTTCTGTCTTTTTTGTCTTCTTTCCTTCTTTTCTTCAATACAAGACGTTGGCAGCCAGTTACAAAATGATCTGATTTTTTTAGGTCTGTGTTAGCCAAGACCTTTTGATTTTACTAATATATGTGCATGACATAGTTACTTATAGGGGTTTTAAGTCAAACTTCCTCCATTTATCTGAGGTTGTGTCATTCACATTTTTCTCCAACACACTCCAGCAAAAGCCCATGTCAGCTATTGGCCGACTCCATTCTGAGATACGGCGTGCTGCCTTAGAGGAGTTGGCCTAACGGCTAGGGTGGTCGCCCTCGAATCTGGGGAACCGGGCTCGAGGCTCGGCAATGACGCTGAACATTCTGCGATTCTGGGCAAATCACTTAACCTTCCAGTGCCTAACAAAAAGGAATGTGTGCTCATGTAACGCAACTGGTGCTATGTAAAGCGCTCTGATACCTGATACCTTCGGGTCAAGTTTGCACTATATAAAACTCCTTAACATTTTTTTAAAAAGAGTAAATCCACACATAAATTAGTTCCCTTCAGTGCAGGGGAGTACTATTATAATGTTTGCTTTTTTGAGACCAAGAAACAATTTTCCCATTAGTCAATGTTTTTTTTTATAGATCGATGAAAGACAGGAGCTTCCAGAATAATTCAATTTTGTAAAAACCATGACAAACAAACCAAGAATTGCCAATGATTGTTTTGACCTGTAACTTTCTGCAGACCCAAGTGGCTCTGCTGTAGCTTTTAAGTCTATTGCTGTCCCATCAAACACCTTACAATTATTGCATTTACCTGCCCTCTCTCTGTGTCTTCGACCTGTAACCGTCTGCTGGTTCCAGTGGCACAGTTCTTTAGCAATAATTATAGCCTATTTCACGTCCTAATCCCTGTTGTATTGGCTTTATAAGCCCCTTGGATCATGCTTACTGTGTTTTTCAACTTCTAGCTTTACACACAGATCCAATTGGATCTGCTGTTGCCTAAGCCTGGTCAGTGTTTTTTTGGAGAGTGGTTGAGCTACTAGGTGGTGCTTACTGAGGTGACATTCTGCAGGTCCCAGTACTTCTTCCCTATTGGCTGTTGTATTAGCTCTATCGGTCCCTCGGCCCTCGCTCACTCTTCCTTTGACCTGTAGCTTCCTACAGTCCTCACCGGCTCTCGTAGAGTTCTTGCTCCGTGGCCTATAATCACACTAAGCCTGGCTCTTCATCGGAGTCGATTTTTAATCCCCTGAACCTCAGTAAAGCTGGAGGTGGAAGCCGAGGTGCCAATTATTAATTTTGTGGAGAAGACTCGCACAGGCCCTGCCTCTGCTCACATACTTTTCTAAGCAAACAGGACAATTAAGACGGTTAAATGTGCACAAAACAATTCCTCTGGCACAGCTCGCGCACATCTCGGAAACATTAGGCAGCAGAGAGCGCGATGATCCCCCCATAGGAAGACAGTGGCAGCCAGGGGAATGAATGCCACTTCTCCGTCGCAGGCAGAGAGGCGCGCGCCCGGCACGGTCCAACCCGCGCGAGCTGGGAAAGATGTGGAGAAGTTATGAGTGAAAATGTACTTAGCAGCCTCGTTCTGATCTAGACGCCAGTGCCCTTCCCCTATAGAATCTTGGAGGTCCAGATGAGCGTAGATGCCAGCTAACTTTTGCGTCATTTTTCCAATGTTAAAATGAGGCAAAAGTGGCGCAAGGGGCTTGTAAATAAGCCCCCATGTTTCTAGTGCTGGATATAGGAAATATGCGATCATTCACTCCAAGATTAGAACGCCTCGAAGAAATCCAGTGGGTCTGACCTTGGGAAGCACGTCATAGTTTCATTTATTCATGTTTTAAAGTCTACACAATAGAAGTCAAAAGTGTAAAAGAAACGTAAAAATGGTGCTCCTAAAGGGGGCAGGCATATTACTACAAGGAAAAAGAGGTAAAAAGAGCACCTTATCTCAGGCACAGTGCACATGTGAAACCCCCGGAATGCCAGTCACAATGGTGCAAGACAGCCAATGGCTGCTCCCTTGCCCCATCCATGCTGTGTGCTGCAGTGACCCGAAGCAGAATGTGACTTGTACAGACCAATGGATGAAGATGGCTGCCCGAAAGCCTCTGCAATAACTATACTAATAATAACTATTCTATGCTATACTAATTACTACACTATACTAATTACTATGCTATTAGTATAATAGCTATACTAATAATAACTATAATAATACTTTATTATGATTTTTTTAAACCATGAGGTTGGCTAGACATCTAAAGCCATCTCGAAGCCAGACCTAAAACCACAAACGTTCCCTTGGCTGTGCTGGTTAGGGTTGCTTTTCTTGGCGTTAAGAATACTCTCCAGGTTCCTGCTTTGCAGAAATAAGGAACCTGAAGTAACTCATGAATGTAGAAAGCAGTCTCTAGCTACTTCATGGTCCCCTCTCCTTGCTACAGCATATTAAATCACGTAAGCACTAGCTGTGTGTAAGCCCTTCCCCCCTTCCTAAAAGTACTTAAGGAAGAAGTGCTCGCCACTTAGTAGAGTGCAGTCCTACAACCATTGTCAGCTTGCACCCTCCTGCACCTTCCCCGTGCTGGCAACCTCCATGTTGTCTGACAGGCTTTAACTGTGTAGGAGAGGTCAGCTAGGACAAGTAAAACCTTGCAAATGCTGGGATTCCCCCCACCGGGATTCCCAAGTCTGGGGAATGCTAAAGCGAGTGGTTGCTTCTGGTGCTCCTGTACCAACCAGTCTCCATCCCTTCACTCACGTCAGGTGCATACTTGAATGGGGGTTTGGAGGGGTGCCCTGCTCACAGGAGATCCACTAGCTCCTTCCCAGCAGCCACAGCAACCCAGCACCCTTCTGTTTCTGAACATAACAGAGCTGTATTGGATCACACCCTCGTAATGAGTTTCTCTGGCAACTGGAAAGGGACATAAGATAGGAGCCACTCCTCCCCACCCCACCTCCCCAGTCACCACCAACACCTCATTGCCAAGCAGTTCAAGAAGGGAAAAAGGCTCATAAATAGAAGGCAAGTTTGTTTTCCCAAACCTTGACATGCTAGGGAGATTCTAGCATAGCTCAGGTGGATGTCCGTAACCTTCTCATGTTAGGGGGCCACATAACACCAGGGTGGATTGTTAGAGGGGGTGGTCCCAATAGTTTGAACTCTGGTCTGGGTTTGGCCTGGATGAGTAAGGCCACATTTTGCAACCTTTGATACATATGGTAATGGAAAGCGATGATTGGTTCCCCATTTCAGGTGGTACTGTGACATCACATGGAAACTCCTGCTACTCGGTAGCTGCTTTGCAAGGTACGGCTATACACACTGGAGTGGTGAAAGTGATTCTGTATTGACAGTGACTCTGTAGAGATGAAATTCAAGGAATGGAAAGTTATTCCATCAACCGTACTTCGCAATACCAATATATTATCGGTGTCACTTGTCAAGTGTCTATGTCCCTCTTACCCACCCCTAAGCCAAAAATGGCGGTGACATAAAAAAGATTTGAACACACAGAATGGCCCACGCAGCATTTTAGCAACCACTTTGCTGATGGGCACTGGTGCAAAAATGACTGCTGAGACATATAGAATCCTGGCACCAATGCCCTATCCAGATGACCTAATATGCACTAACATACATGCTTCGCCATGACTGGCTGATAGTGGCAGATGAACCTTCAACACACAAGGTCCGGCAGTTGTTTTCTGTAATGGGCAACGGTCGGCCGCTCAGGTAGTTCCCCAGAGCATTGATATCCCACGCCAAGACCCTCCTGAGGTGCTGCGTGCTAAATGAGAAGTGGACTTTAACAAAGAGTTCAACAATACCCATTGGGAACACACCCTCACTCACCCACTTAAGGTATCAGGAATGCCCAGCTAAAGCTTAGACACGTTTATGGCCTGACCCACGAGAAAATTAATTAGTTCTTCCCAGACGCGGACTTCTCCTGTACTTAATGCTGTTTGGTGAGCGCTGATACCAGGGCTTTAAGTGGGCCGGGTCTTGCCAGCGCTCAGTAGTAGCAGTTCTAAAAAGCTGGTGCTGAGATGGGTCTCTATCAGACTCTCCATTATTGCCCTTAAAATCAGGGTGAAAAATAAATCTTCACTGCCTTTGATATAACTTTAAAGAGACTTGTTATATTACTTTCACAGTCTCATCATTTCAGAACAGGAGCATTTTCGATGTTATATAGGACAAAGCCATAGTTGTTGCTTATTTATCTTCTGCAACTAACAGCCATTGGCAAAGCCAATAGTCCTGGCTTGTTGTAGGTGTAATTGTAGTAATGAAGTCCAGAGAGGTTGAAGTAGTTCAAGGTGATTTATTGTTGTAAGTTACAGGATATGTAGATCAACCCCACCAGGAGCAGCCAGCATGCTGCTCAGCCCAATCTCAACTGAGGCTTTCCTTCACAGATTACCAACATTCTGAAACACATCATCACTGTAACATTCCACTGGCTTGTGGTGGAAAATGGCATACATTCGCATGGACTGGAAACTAGGATACTACAGTACTGTTACTTGTTGTATTATATATCTGGATGCAATGACAGAAGCTGGAAAATACAAGTAGGGCGGCACATTATGCTAAGCACAGATTTCTAGTTTATGTGTTTTAAGCCAAGCCCTAATTACATCGACCACGCTCATCTAAGAGACACCCCCCCACCCCCAGTTTTTTCATCCCACTTAAAGCCCTGGCTGGTATCCAGTATATGTTATGGTTATGCCCAGGGCTCAGAAGCTTCTGAGCTGATTTAACTGACAGAGTTGTTTGGATACAACAGTTTGCTCGGGGGAGGGATATATGCCCCCTGGGTTGGGTGACCAGGCGTCCCGGATGTGCCCACACAATCCCGGCTTTTAGCCAGCTGACCTTGCAGATTTCAGCAAATTTGTCTAATGTCCCGATTTTTGTTTTTGATAAGGCCAACTAAAGACAGTGAGGGGTACATTATGTGTTCCAATGCAGGGCTAGTTAGCAGCTGTTATAAGAAAGCAGTTTAATTAACAGGTAATATGATAGTTTTAAGAATTGCATTTGATTAATTTTCTTAGTGTCTGTTCCGTGTTTCTATGTTGATGTGCGCTGTCGTTCTGCCCCTCTCGGTTGATGTAAAGTTGTAGTCCTTCTTCTATGTCTGTGAAACGTCCCAATTTTTACTTTCCAAAATCTGGTCACCCTACAGAGGCCCTGGGAGTTTTTGAACGCTCTAAAAAATACAAGCATTTGCAATGCAATTGGTCTCGTATTTGCAAGAGTATGAGCTATTGGCATTGTTAATGACAATAACTTTTATACATGTGTTGGTTAAAACATATTTAAAAGGCATTCAGCCTGATTCATGAAAACCGAAATCTGCGATTTTCAAATTGCGATTAACAGCGAATCGCAATTTAGAAATCGCAGATCGGTATTCATGAAATTTACCGAGAAAAAAATGTGATTCGCACGCGGCCGCAAAAAGCGATTGCGAGTTACGGGAATCGCAGAATAATCGCTATTTTTGGCAACATTCGTGTAGGATTTGCGATATCGCAAATAGCGATATCGCTAATTGCGAGATCGCAAAATCGCGAGATCATGAAAACAGGAAGTCGCATTTCGAGCACAGGGATGACATCACAACCAGGAAGCAGCCAGTTCCCACCCCCATTCTCAACAGTGAGGCAGACCTCGAGGTAGCAAACAACTCAGCTCCTTCCAGGACACCTGCAATCTTGAGAATCCACACCCTATCCCACTACAGCAATTGCAGAGGAGGCTGTTCCAGGTCCCAGCAACACGGGGCGCAAGAGAAAACTGAAGTTCTCCGAACAGGAGTTGGAGTACCTTATCGAAGGTGTGGTGGAGAACCACTCTAAACTGTTTGGCCGAGAATCAAGGAGGGTGCCTGAGCAGGAGAAAAGGCGCATCTGGGTCGGGATAGCGGCCACAGTGAACTCCGTGGGTGTGGCACACAGGTCCTTGGAGGAACTAAAGAAAAGGTGGTACGACCTCCGAGGTCGTGCCAAAGTGAAGGTGGCCGAGAGGCTGGGCGAGACCCTGGCCACTGGAGGGGGAGGACCTACAGTCCCTCCCAACACCCCCATGGAGGACCGCGTCGAAGACACGTTGGAGCCCGAGGCGTGCATTGGGGTCACCAGATTGGACTCCTCCCGCCCCACCCAAGAGAGCCAAGGTAAGTGGCATGCGACTGCGACCCTGTCCACTATCAATGGCCATGACCCTATAGCCTCCCATAATGTTCCAAAGTCATGCCATCCGTGTACATTAGGTAATGCCATAAAGCATTGTGGGACATGTAGTCTGCTCACAATGTACAAGTACCCCAATGCAGCCAGACAGGTCCCAAAGTACGCAATGCCACAGCCAGTCAGGGAATGTCAGCCAGCATGCATGTAGCAACTGCACGTGTGACAGATACATGCAACTAATGAACGTCCACTTCCCCTCACAGGTGGCGCAGACAGCAGCGACAGTGACAGGCTGCTCATCGATGAGCAACCACTGGATGCCGAGGAGGTGCCGTCACCAACACAGCCTGCACCAACAGGCACAGCACCTACCCCTGCAGCCAGGCTACCTGCATCCGCGCCTCTACCATCAGGCGCACCACCTACCCCTGCAGCCAGGCCACCTGCATCTGCGCCTCTACCATCAGGCGCACCACCTACCCCTGCAGCCAGGCCCACAACATCTGCGCCTCTACCATCAGGCGCAGCACCCACCCCTGCAGCCAGGCCACCAGCAGCTGGAGCCTCCACATCTGCTCCAGCGGCAGCGGTGACACAGCGGCCACCCACTGTGGCCAGCCAGCAGAGCAGGCATGGCAGGGCTCGGCTGCAGAACAATTCAGGCAGCGCCAGGAGGGGGATGGAAGTGCGGTTGCCGAGCATGAGCGTAGGGCGTAGGATGCTACGCATTCACCAGCTGCAGGCCCGCCGGCAAGGGGCCATACAGTTGCAGCTACACAATATATGCCGCAATGTGGCAAATGTGGCAGAGCAGATGGACCGCATGACGGCAGCCATGGAGGCCAACACTGCTGCGCTGATATCACAGCGTAACACCGCCCGCCGCCGCCACCGGCAGCTACTGACGCGGCTGTCGGCATACACTAGATCAAACTACGTGATCGGGAATGCCACGTCCCAGCTATCGCGACGGTCCCTGGCGCAGCAGCAGCAACTCATCCAATGCTGCAAGGATGTGGCCAGAGTGCTAGAGCACCTCACCACTGCCGTTATGGCACTCCATCCCGCTGTACCTGGCAATGTCGGGGGGGACGATGCCAGCGAGGGCACCTCAAGTGTGAGCAGCCAGTCTGCCTCACAGGTAGCAGTGTTACGACGTAGCACCAGGCCCACTGCAGGGTCACGTGCGGTGGCAGAGGAGTAGCCGGAGAGGGTCTTGGGTGCTTCGCGCCGGAGGCGCACCTGACTAACATGTACTTTTACAGGCACAGGCTGACATTATAAGCCTGCCCTGTGTTTTGGACGCAGCAGTATGGGGCAATACTGATTGCATAGGAAGGATGGCAACTTGCACTATTATTGTGAATCAAACAATAATATTTATTATAGCATCACACATTGGCGTTCTGTCATTATTTCAATTTGCATGCAATTGTGATTTGTTGGGTGAGGGGAGAGGGTGCACTAGAAACTGTTCATTGTGATGTGGTTGTGGCGTCTGTGGCTTTCAGCTGGGTTCTCCCCACCTGCATGGCGCACATGTGCAGGTGGCCGGTCGTCCCCTTCCGACTCACTGCCAGAGATGTCTACAGGTATCCGGCGCTTCATAGCAATGTTGTGTAGTATTGCACACACAGCCACAATGCGGCAGCACACATCAGGACTGTAGTACATGGCCCCACCTGTCTTGTGAAGTATGCGGAATCTGCTCTTCAGCCCAAAAGTCCTCTCAATCCAATTCCTTGTGCGTATGTGTGATACGTTGTAACGCCGTTGCTGTGGTGTAGCAGGGTTGAGGTATGGGGTGAGGAGGTATTCACGCAGGGCGTAGCCACTGTCACCTGAATGAGAAGAGCAGAGGGTGAGTGCCTGTGCAGCGCAGCTACTTCATCGCAGTGTGACATTGTGGGCAAAGTGTACTTACCAAGTAGGTGTCCTTCCCCGAAGTCTCCCCTGGCCAGTCGTGTGTGGAGGCCGCTGTGCCGGAATATGAATGAGTCATGTGTACTCCCCGGGTACTGTGCCACTATGTCCGTGATGTATGTCTTAGCAATGCAGACCATCTGGATGTTGAGGGAGTGGTAGGACTTGCGATTGCGGTACATGTACTCCGTTGCAGCTGGTGGGCAGATGTGGATGTGGGTACAGTCAATGCACCCTATCACGTGTGGGAAATGGGCGACATTGTAGAATTGAAGCTTGGTCTCATCCAAATCCTGTTGGCTTGTTGGAAATTTGATGTGGTGGTGTAGCTGGGTCAGCATTGCGTCAAGGAAACTCCCTAGGCAGCGGGACATGGTGGGCTGGGATATCCCCCCAGCAGCCGCAACTATCCCCTGGAAGCTCCCGGAGGCCAGGAGGTGCAGGCTACACAATACCTGGACATGTGTTGGCACTGCATTAGTCCGCCTTGTTGGGTGCTGCATCAGGGGGTCACGGTCCTGAATTAGCTTGATGATCATTGCCCCATTCAGGCGGTACTTTGCGTATATTTGCTCTCTGGTTTGGCCCAGCAGGGTGACCCGCTGGCGGAATATCCTGGCCTGGATTCTGCGTCTCCTCCGTGCTGCTCGCTGTAGCCTTCGCCGCCTGACCACCATGTACATTCCTGGCATTGTGACACTCCTTATGCTGATGCTGCTTCTCCTTAAGTGTGTTTGGTCAGGCCAGCACCAGTTGCTGATTGGCCAACGGTTTTTCACATTTTTTTTTACTATGGGTTTGATGATTACCACCTGCTTTGGGTTGTCCTTAAATTGCGCCTCGCAAACTGCGATTTTGGGTTTTTTCGCTAATTGCGATTTCGCTATTTTTTTCGCAGAATCCTTGATTTCTCGCTATTTCCGAATCGCAAATGGTCTACTGCCGGGATTCTGCGAATATTTTAGCGATTTCGCAATTCTGTGTTAGCGAATTTGCTATTTTCGTGGTGAATACCGATTAGGGAAAGTGCGCCCGCGATAGCATTTTCGCAGCTATTGCGAGCGCAATTTAGCTTCATGAATCAGGCTGAATGTCATTTACAAGGCCAATAGCTCAAACTCTAGCAAATGAGAGACCTTTGCATTGCAAATGCTTGTTTAGACTTACACTCGTAAATTGAGCTAAAATGCGCAAATGCTGCTGTTTATGTACATCTGAATATCCTAAAAGAATATCTGTTGCTGAACGGAAACCCTCCTCAGGATTGCTACCATCATGTCATTGTGCTGTCAGTTGTGTGTTGCTACTCCTATTTTCCAGCTTTATGGAAGTGCTACGTAAATATGTAAGGTTTCCTCCACTGGGACTCCCCTGATGACTCCAAATGAACACTCTTCCAGATTGCACCTGTGTGAAGCACAGCGTGGGCCCCTTTGACACCTATTCCCAGCGCAGCCAAGAGAGATCAAATGTCTGTGTCTCTTGAGGCTTGGTTTATTGAGCCATCTAGTGGACTTTTTCTGAAGTATTATTGTCTCTTACAATGCAAAACAAGTCCTAAAACAAGCACGCAGTGGGAACGTGTGAGGCCGCAGTGAGAGCGTGTGAGGCACAGAGGAGATGCCATGCGCGTGCACATCACCTGTCCGTGTGCGCACATGATTTGTCTCCCTTCACGCACCAAACCCACAACAATAGTCTCGCCAAGGTGAAGCAGCGCATGCGCTGCATTCGCTAGGCGAGACCTATTAAGAGCCTTTCTCTGCGTTCCTCGATTTGGTATTTGTCCTCGCACTCCATCAGTCAAGCACCTCTGGAAGGCTGTGGCGCCGCCCTCTGTAGCTGCATGGCAGAGTGTGGTTATCGCCAAGGCGGGGGCTCAGAGCAAGTTGCTCCATCGCGAGTAGGCCAGAAACATCCACGCTCGTGTGCTAGAATGAGTTAATTTAAACTTTCTGCGCTAACAACGATGACGCTCAACCTCAATTGTCGAACGCAATCTAATTAGTGAGGGCGGTTGGAATCCCCCCTGCTTTGCTGTGATTTTTGCGAAATATCGTCCTGGCTTTCAGGGTAGCATTGCTCTGGCATTTCTCCAACTCCAAGGCCACTCAAGTATTTGATATTCTTACAAGTTCTTGTGCCCTAACTGCACGCTGCACTCACACTGCTCATAACTGCCTAGGTAGAGCCACCTTCACACCTTACAAAAGTCTTCGGTCCTCCGAAATGTTCTTGCTCACAGCACATAACCACCTTCCACGTTTATATGTTATTCAGTAGTTTTACTGTTATTCCAAACGATGTGGCAAACTATGCGGTCCGCTGCTATATCGACTTGGGGTTGTAACTCTTTGCGCATGTACTTAAATCTTGCCACCTGTAAAAGGCCTTGCCTATACTGCTGGCGGCGCCGAACGGGCCACCCACTCGCAACATGAGGAGGTTTTTAATAACATTTACAATGTATCAACACACTGCACACCCTCCTCTGCTTGCTTGTCCATGCGCTTATTATATTTATTTTTTCCATTTGCCAACGCTCTTTGTATTTTTTAGTTGCTACTCGAACATGGAGCAAATGTCATGAGTTCAAATACCTGATCTCCTTCCTGCCAATGTAAAGAGGCAACATTCATGGAAGAAAGAAAACGCCTTTATTTACGGAGGCAGCAGCCATGTGACATCAGCAACTCTCAATTGTGGAACCATGGCATGATTTCAAATACGGTACGAGTCTGCTGATTTGAGATCGCCACAAGATTATGTAACATTCCATAAGATTGGCCCAGCAAATACGCCTATATTGTCCAGATCTTTGAATGGCCAGTTCATTGTTTCTATCAGTCCAAGGGCTTACTGACTCTTGCTCTCTGCGTCCAGTACAGACTGCCATGATCGATGCTGCAGCCCCGGATGCTCTGCCCCCCTCCCCCCCCCCCACCTTTTAGAGTTTTTCAGCATCCTGTGTGTGTGGTCGTCAAGTTCATCTTCCTGATGAATCCACTTTCACAGCTTCACATCATAAGAGCGACAGCAGGACCTGTAGCCAGGGCTGGGTACGCTGTTGGTGCCTGGGGCAACACGGTTTTTTGGCAGCCCTCCATGGCCTCCACCTTCGATTTCTTCACTATCATCTGGCAAAGGCGCCCCTCATCTCTACATAGCCCCTCTCTCACATACATTTAATTTGTGTTAAAGTGCTGGTAGCTGGCCCCTCTCTCACATACATTTCATTTGTGTTAAAGTGCTGGTAGCTGGTTTTCTCCATAGCCCCTCTCTCACATACATTTCATTTGTGTTAAAGTGCTGGTAGCTGGCCCCTCTCTCACATACATTTCATTTGTGTTAAAGTGCTGGTAGCTGGTTTTCTCCATAGCCCCTCTCTCACATACATTTCATTTGTGTTAAAGTGCTGGTAGCTGGCCCCTCTCTCACATACATTTCATTTGTGTTAAAGTGCTGGTAGCTGGTTTTCTCCATAGCCCCTCTCTCACATACATTTCATTTGTGTTAAAGTGCTGGTAGCTGGCCCCTCTCTCACATACATTTCATTTGTGTTAAAGTGCTGGTAGCTGGTTTTCTCCATAGCCCCTCTCTCACATACATTTCATTTGTTTTAAAGTGCTGGTAGCTGGTTTTCTCCATAGCCCCTCTCTCACATACATTTCATTTGTTTTAAAGTGCTGGTAGCTGGTTTTCTCCATAGCCCCTCTCTCACATACATTTCATTTGTTTTAAAGTGCTGGTAGCTGGCCCCTCTCTCACATACATTTCATTTGTGTTAAAGTGCTGGTAGCTGGTTTTCTCCATAGCCCCTCTCTCACATACATTCCATCTGTTTTAAAGTGCTGGTAGCTGTTTGTCTCCATAGCCCCTCTCTCACATACATTTCATTTGTTTTAAAGTGCTGGTAGCTGGTTTTACTAATCCACTCAGCTACCCACTCAAAATGCAGATCTGTTCTATGCAGCAATAATATTAACCCTCTGCTCTACTTTATGGTGAGTCACAACTGCCACTAGCCAAAACTCAATTTCTGTCTCTCTAGCAGGAACATTAATCACAAGAGTTATCTTGACATTTTTATTACTGCCTGAAAGCTGGACACACATGGAACTCTGCAGTGAGTGCCTTTCAATTGTAAGATATTACTCAACATAAAGCCCTCATCCTCCCCCAGGCTAGTGCCCTGCTCCAGATCAGCGCCTAGTGCGGCCGCACCAGTCGCACTGCCCTAAAGCGCTGGGACGCCCTGTTGCTGGGGCAGCCATGCGCTATATAAGCATATTTAACATAACATAACATAAAGCCGGCCCTGACTGTAGAAAGCTTCCTCTCTTGGCGATGTCATTGTGAGGTAACAATAGTATGTTTGAGGATGAGGGAGGAAGACGTTAAAAAGACAATGCATATAATACCTGAGACTTTTTCTGTAATTAAATCTCACATTTTCTCTGGGCAGATTGGAAAATTCTTATCTTCTCTGAGTGATGAAGTAGTCGTGAAAAATATTTTATACCCGTGGGATTTTCAAACTCGCAACTTATTACTGGTTAATCTTTACTCATATTCTCAATTTAAGAATATGTTTCTATGCTAAAATTGCCTGGATATTTTCATTACTCAATAAATTATTCCAGAGTGGAGATCGTTGTTTGCATGTGCTGGACAGCTGTGCATTCTGTTCAGTGAGGACTGGTCTTGAATGTTAGCACTGCAGCATTGAAAACATTAGAAATAAATAACATTTAAACATTGGAAGATGATGCTTGAGAAAAGCATTTGTAATTCATAGAAGGAGGCACAGCTGATAGCTTAAATGGTTTAAAATGGGCTAGACCTAAAAGAATATTGAACATATTGCCAGGAGAAGATGAAATAATATAGGGAGTACATGCATTAAGGTAATCATTTGCGATGACCAATTAGCAGATTTTAAGGATTCGCTATTTGTTAATAATAGCACATGTCTATGCATGAAGGATTTGCAATTAATCTACCAATCCTTAATATTCCCTAATAGCGATTCGCAAATTGCAAATCACTATTAGGGAATGCATTCCCATTCATTCCTATGCGCCTTCAGGCCCATAGAGATGAATGGGAATGCATTCACAAATTGTGATTACCAAATTGGTAATCGCAAATTGCGAATGCAATTCCAATGGTGCTAGGGGGCCTAAGGCCCCCCTGATGCACCCCTCCAAAAAGGTAAGTGTGCACATGGGGTGCACACACATGCCCTAAGGGCATGTGTGTGCACCACATGTCACTTTGAAAAATTCACTTTTTGTTCATTTTTAGAAGAATGTGAAAATTACCATCAACTTGAAGTTGATGGTAATTAGCCTTTCCTAAATGCACAGTTTTCATTTAGGAAAGGCTTGTTGCATCGCCTTTATGGAATCACAAATTCCGATTTCCTAAATGCATTTGCAATTTAGGTAATCGCAAAAAATTGTGATTACCTAATTTGCAAATGGAAATGGGTACATGCATCAGAAAAGGCCTTTTTTGCCATTCCGAACCGGTTTGCGACCGGAAAAAAGGTTGATGCTATCGCACATTGTAAGCATAGGTTCTGCCTTTCGAGGCCTTTACCTAGTTGCAGACACTGCACACAGGAAACTATGGACTGCACCTTTTATTGCATAAAGAGAACTGCCAAGCCCTACAGATTCAATGCGTGGTTTTCAGACTCTCTCCCAAATTCCTGATATTGGGCTTCCAACGACATTTATTCCACAAGGCAGGACAAGGAGTTGAAATGTTAAAGCTTCGTTCTGTTCAGGTGAGATGGAACTAGCAGGCCCTCATAACCAAGGATAAAAGGGTTAAGCGGGTGAATGTCAACCAAGCTTCCTAACGAGGATGAGGAATATGAAAAGGTTTGAAAAAGTTGTGGCCCACACCAGAGGCCCAGAGGAGCCCAGGAAGTGCAGTTGCTTCGGGTCTTTTCCTTACTAGATAAAACAGCACCAGGATCTCTCATTTGACATCAGCTAGAAAGAAAGATATTGGTGGGCAACAGAGCTAACAAAGGCAACCCAGAAAGGAGCAACAGAGAGAATGTACAGTCAGCTCTCAAGCAAGAAATCAGGGCTAACCACAGGATAAGATTTTACTATTGTGCTAGCGATGACTCAGTTATGTTAAATTATATTTAGTCATTATGTAAAGACATCTCGAGAGCTGCATCAGAGCATGTGGAGCTGTTGAAATATTTGGTCTGTTGAAAACGTGTGCAAGAAACAAGAACAAGGCAGCGAGTGACTTTTGAAAAAATTCAGGTAAGTACAGAGTCGGACTTGCCTGTATGGCAACATGATAGTGCCAGAAGGGCTGATCAAACAGGTCTACTTCTGGGATTTTTGTTTTGGGCTGTTTGTGGACTTGTTTTAAGTAAGTCTGGGTGGTGAACTCCACTCTGCTCGCTGAGTTTTCCACACTCCGAGTTACGCGGAGCTCCTGGAGTTCCGAAAAACTATGCTCCGCATAGCAGAGCGGTGTTTTTTTCCTCGCTCGTGCTTGCGAACATCAAGTTGACTCGCGAGGAAAATCTACCTCCCAGCGAGATTTTTCCTCATTCACGGTCATCAACGTCAAGTTGGTGAGAGCGAGCGAGGGAAATCAACCTCTAGCGAGATTTCTCAATGCGGACGGTCGGATTTCTCAGTGTGAGTGACCATGTATGTTCGTGACCGCTTGCATTGAAAAACCGTTCATTCGCGTGAGAAAGCTGCTGCTTGAGTAGAAAATCAACTCGAGCGGCAGAAAGGAAGCAGCACCCGCTTGCACTGTGCATTGTGCCGTTCGCGATGATTTCACAGCGTGGCCAAACACCCGGCACTGAAAATTACAGTGAACTGCATTTTTTTCTAACCCATTCCGCCGCTTGCAGAGCCCTGCGTAGTGCGGCAGAGGTTTTTTTGCACTTCGCGGAGTTCCGCATAGACTCTGCGAATTCCGCCCAGGCTTAGTTTTAAGGTCGGATTAGTCAGATTTTAGGTTTCGCCTAAGTGAAAGCTGCGCACTGCGCAGCTTTTCACGCAGGCGAAAACCTAATGAGAATAACTATGTGGCTTGGGAATCCGCCCTCTGTTCCATTGGCTAGCTCCATAAATGGAGGCTAGCCATTGGAACAGAGATCTGTCCGTCATGGCCGGACCAGATTCGTGGGCGTTCCCGCGATTTTTTCCTTCCGCAACGTCATACGGCCGTGGGCGGGGTTTATTTTATTTTGTTTTGGCCATTCCGCGGCCGACCGCCGCCGGAGGAAGTCCAGGTGAGTGCTTGTTAACATTGATACGCCTGAAGAGAAAATGTGCTTGCAAAATGTATTACACTGCTAACCCTGCCGCTTTAACGCCGACTCTCCGGAGGAGGTGTGGTATGCTAACGAAGGAGGCCGGATCACTGCTGAATAATATGACAGGGCGGATCGAAAGCACCGTCCCGCTGAATGGAGCGGGCGGCGTCACTGCTGGCTGCAGGTGACCAGGCTCTGAGGCCCCGACGCTGCCCCCTTCCGCCGCTCCATGTGAGGGATTGCGCTCTGAGACTCGTGAGGAGAGCTGCGCCGGGACAAAGGCGAGGGCTCAAGGCCGCCGAGCGACGCGCGGGACCCGCCGGGGAGACTGGAGAGCGCCGCTCCGGAGGGTGAGGAGGCGGCGGTGGAACAATGTGGCGGGGGAGGGGGAGGGATGCGCGGCAGCACTGGAGCCTCAGACACCGGGAGACTGCACTGGGAGGGCATGAGCCTGACTCCGTCCGGGTGCCAGGCGGGCAGAGTGGGGACCTATGGGCACTTCAGAGGGCACCAGATTCCCGCATCCGTCCTGTCGCCGCAGGATCACAGTGTGATGCGTCCTTCACTGCAGAGTGCTCTTGATGACAGGAATCCAGGCGCGTAGTTGTGACAAGGGGGATGCGCACTTCCAAGCCATATCTCATCCCTGGCTGTAAATATAGAGCCGGGGGTGGCAAGTTTTGCGAGTGAAAATTATGCTTAATGTGTAGTCTGGTTCGTTTGTAAAGCGCCCTAATGCCATTGGCTAGGTGGGCGCTATAAAAATGTACACAAATACAGTGACTGTTAATGTGGTATGTTTTATTGGGTGAATTTCGTGGAACCTGAGATTCTTCGGCATTAATCAGCTGTCGTGAATACAAAATCCCAGTTACAGCGCCAAGAGTCCGTGGAAAGGGCAGGGGTGTACTTTTACAGTCTTATGATATATGTGGGAATGTCTATTGGTGCACGTTAGTTGTAGATTGTATTTTTTTTAACAAGTCGCTTTTCTTGGGGAACACATCTGTTCAGTGTCCCAAAATACATCCTGTACAACTGGGTGGAACAGAACCCACTTGAAACCGTTAAAGTGTAATTTACACCAGAGTGGGAAAACTGGCCAGACTGCGACTTCTAGGTTTAACTGTTATTCAGCCCTCAACCTGCCAGGAGAACTGCGAGCCTTGAATGCGAAGCCCTCCTTTCTAGGGTCACTCACACACTTTTATCCCAAAAAAGTGACATCTATCAACTTTTATTTTACTATTTGTTTCCCAAAAAGTCAGGGGGCAAATAAATACAATGGCCAGATGTCGGCATGTACATTATACAGGGTGAGCCATAGGTGGGTTCACTGTTGATGGCGCTATATTTACCATTGGTGACATGACAGGGTAGCTATTTTCTCAGCTGCGTGTTTTACATAGGCCTTGCGGTGGTATGTGCCATATGAGGTGGAGGTGGGCTTGGAGAGCGGGGATGAAAGCTCTTTTGTATAAGCAGAAGGTGATTACGATGAATATATAGTTATTTAGTTACACTATGCTTCTGCAAAGACAAGCTCATGAAGTCGATTGACCACGCCCTTCTCTCAGATTCTGAGAAACTCGTGTTTTGGAATTTAATAATGTGTCCCTATGAATGGTTAACTGAGTTTTTCGGTCGCATACCAAGGCATGAATAGTTCCATTGTGCTGTGACAGCGCCTCGTGTCAGGTTTGTACACTAGGTGGCGCTTGTCATATTTGTGACATTAAGGCTTTGTTTCTTGGTAGTTTTTGGTCTGTAAAACCCCTGGATGGTTTTGGTTTTATTTAATGTAAGGGGAAAAGACACATTTGGAATGCTGCTGGCCCTCTTCAGCAAATCATTGCAGACAGACAGGCCTGTGGTTTTATATTCACCTACCAAACAATGTAGTTTTCTTGACCTGGCACGTCCGTGTATCTCCTCCACCACCTCCATCCCAGATATTTCCAGGTCTTTTTGAAAAGTCCTGCTTGAGGCTGCAATACAAGGGGAAATATAGAAATTATTTTAGGACCTAGTTTTGTGGAGTGTGTATGGGTGTCTTCATCATTCCGCTGCGCCACCCCTGCATGTACTAGTGCATACATGCAGATCAATATGGAGCAGTAATGAAACAAGGTTTTTCTATGCCTACTTTCCCTAATTTAATCTAATGCATCCCTAAACTTTATTCTTCGGAACCATCTCAGCCCCTCCCCCCCACGCTATCTATCCTGGTAATGATTCTTTGAGGGTTGATTTGTGCACCTTGGACCCGTAGAAAAAGACCTACCACCATTCAATCATTCAAGGGTTGGTAAAGCACAGCTATTCACCCGTGAGGGTCTCAATGACCTGGGGGAGGTGGGGAGCAGATTCGTTTAAGTATTGGGGTCATTGATAGAGCCAGGCCTTGAGGTCCTTCTGAACTAGGGTAGCGTGGGAGATAGTCTGAGGGGTAGGGTGTTCCAGGTCTTGGCAGCGAGGAAGGAGAGGGACTTTCCCCCGGTTCTGGTCTTGCAGATCCGTGGGATGGTGGCCAGGGCGAGCATGTTGGTGCCGAGGTGTCTTGGGTACGGGGAAGGAGAGGGGGTGCTGTTCAGGTTTTTTGTTCCCGCATTGTGGAGGGCCTTGTAAGCATGGGTGAGAAGTTTGAAGGTTATTCTTCAGTCTGCCGGGAGCCAGTGGAGCTCACAGAGGTGTTGAGGGATGTGGCTGTGCCGGGGCAGGTTGTGGACCAGTCTGGCTGCAGAGTTCTGGACATTCTAGAGCTTGCAGGGTTTTTCAGGGTTCATTGGAGGGCTTCTCACCCCGAAGCCAGCACCTGAGTTAGCCCCTGCATGATCTTTGTTTTAGCGGTGCATCCTTCAGAAGATGACCTCAGTTTGTCCATTGTTCCGGTACCTCCTGTCGGGGTGGACACACTGTTGGCGTTAGATACCTCTTGCACCCGTTGTCCGAGATTTCGCTGGGTCTGAGACCCTCTAACGCCCTGAGAAGTAGTGTAGCTGGCACCCTTCCCCCCACCCCCTGACTGGAAGCAGTTCGAGTAGCCTGCGGCCTTGTCTTGCGGGGGAGGGGCGGGCGTCCTACCTGCTCAGGCTCCAGCAGACAGGCGGGCACTTGTTCGCCCCTCTAAAGACAGGTCACTGAGCGCTGAATGCACCTGGCCTTTCACTCCGCCAGGCTTGTGATCACAGATTTTGCAGAGATCTCTGTTTAAACTAGGGTGCCTTGTTTACCGGGCCCTTGATCACTCTGCACCGGCTTTCATTAATTCTCTGATTTCCCGTCACACCCCTGCCCGCACTCTCCGTTCATCATCTTCTGCCCTCCTCACTGTTCCCCGCTTTCACAAATCTCGCACTGGTGGAACCCGTTTCTCTGTTCTTGCTCCCCGGTTCTGGAACTCCCTTCCTCTTTCTATGCGTTCGATCCCTATTTTTTCTCATTTCCGTAAAGCGCTGAAAACTTTTCTGTTTGCCCTGGCCTACCCCTGCTAAACCTCCTGGCCCTGTCTGTTCGGTTCTTCAGAGCTCCCAGCGCCAGGAAGCCGTTTGGCCATCGTGCGCTCTACAAATATTTTTCATTCATTCATTCATTCATTCATTCATTCACAGAGCCGGGCCTCCCACATTCCTGACCCCAGACTGTCTTGCAGGCCTTGCATGTGCTTTCCTGGTAATTAGTCATCTATTCCGTGACTTTGCTGCACAGCTGTGCATGCTGTATATGTGTGCATTTTAAAAATGATTTAAGTCGACTGCTTAATAATGGAGCATTAGCAACTAGACTGAGAATGTTTTTTTTTTTTTTTGTTTGGGCCACGCACTGTAACAAACGTGTGTCGTCGTCGGTGAACTACTTTTCAGCGTTTTTTTGCAGTAGGGAACCTATTTTTTTCCTCACATTTTGATGATTTTTTTTTTGTTTCCCATCTCATTTTATCTCTTCCCTTTCACTCTTCCTTTCTAAGCCCAATGTTTTCTGCTGCCGTTCTATTTCACATGTCTCTTCCTCGTCCCTTTTGTGTCTCTTTATTTCCCACTTTCCTCTCTTTCTTTGTCCATTTTCCTCTATTTTCCCCTCTTATTCTCTTTCTTTGCATCTTTTTATTCTCTCCTCCCTTTTCCTTTCCACACATCGCATTCTCATGGAATACCTCGGCCTCCTCTCCCTCAGGCACATTCCTCTCCTGTTAATGGCGAAAGAGAGGGCTGCTGTTGGTGTTTAGGTTTCGCCTGTCGAAAGCTCCGCAAGCAGCGTTTCGCGCAGGCGAAATCTTTTGTTTTGCAGTATGGATGTTTGTCCCGCCTCTGTTTCCCATTGGCTAGCTCCATAAATGGAGGCTAGCCATTGGAAAACAGAGGCGTCCGTCATTCTGCGAGGCGACTCGTGGGCGTTCCTGAGATTTTTTCTCATCCTGCCCCTTTTAGGACGTCAGTGCGGCGGTGGGCGGGGTTTATTTTTTTGTTCGTCCATGTTTATTTTGGTCATTCCGCGGCTGACCGCCGCCGGAGGAAGTCCAGGTCTAGGTGAGTGCTTTTTTTTTTTTTTTTTTTTTTTAATTTGTTTTTATTGCAGAATTAGAAACCATTGCATATAATAAATCAACCAGCACACTCATGGTGTCCCCCTGCATAGTTCAAATAACATAGTGTATACACAGCCATTCAGCCCGTATCCCGGGGGCCGGGCGGCATAATGTTCCAGATTGCCAGCAAGACATCACAGTGAGCATCCCTGAGGGACCATGGTCGAAATCTTTTCATGTATCTGCATTTTACCCCCCAACCCATTACCCAACCCCAACACCGTCCATCATAAGCTAACAGCCCGGTCTCATGGCGATACTGCAATCCCGCCCCCCAGACCCTGTGAGGGCCCTGTCACAACAGTGCCACGTGCCCCTGCCCCTGCTCCGCTATCTGTTCATGCTTTGCAAACCGTAAAGGCAGTCACAGGCCCGGTAGTGCCTCCGCTCCCAACCTGGATCCCGGTGTCCAACCCACCCCTCAACAGCCCTAGAACAACACCCGTGCCCTCCCCCCCAGCAACCGCTAATGATGTGTGCCGTGCCCCTGACTCCGGTATGGGTCCCGCTACAGATCTACTTATACCTCCACACTCGTAAGCCTCGCAGTGTCCTCATGCCCCATCCATTCAATCCTCATCGTCCACCAGGGAGTCACGCAGGGCCTGCACTATCAACTCCCACGCCCGCGCCGAGTCCAGGCTCTTTTCGTTGTCAAGCTTGACTGCTTGTCTCATACGGAGCACACTCTCGCATTCAGACCACCTCAGCAATTCATTCGTCCACCTCCTCACCGACGGCCCCTCCCTGGACTTCCAGTGCTAGGTGATCTCTCTCTGCGCCAGTATCAGCCCCAGGTCAATAAACTTGCTTGTCACCTTAGTGTTTTTTGTGTGTGGGAACCAGAGCAACAAGCACGCCGCCATATCAAACTCCACCTCCCTGTCGGTCACTGCATTGAGGAGTCCCCCAACCTCCTCCCAGTAGTCCTCCAGTTTCGGGCAGCCCCATAACAGATGATCCAGATCCGCCTCCAACGCCATGCACCTCGGACACCGCGCCTCCTGTACCTGAAAGTATCTTTTGATCTTCTCCGGCGTCAAGTAGGCCCTATGCAAAACATAAAAGTGCACCTGCTGAAAGCGCGCGTTCCTCGTGCCCTTCCACGTACGCTTAAGGATATGACCCCACACCGTGTCCGGAATGGGCCTGCCTATGCTCACCTCCCATTTCGCTTTCAGGCCCAGGAGCGGCTCCAACCCCTCATGCAACATCCTATTATGGAGGCAGGTCACTGCTTTAAAGGTACCGGCGGCCATCACTACATACTAGCAAGCCATAGTCGTGCCCGGTTCAATGAGCCCCTCTCTCCAATGCTTTTGCATGGCCGCCACCACCGCCGCATGCAAGAGGAAGCTCCCCTCCGGCAGCCCAAACTGTTCTTGTAGCGTTTGGAAGGGCACCAACGTTCCATCAATGTACAAGTCCCCCACTACTTGCAGTCCCAGCTCCTCCCACTCCAATAATGGGGACCAGTCGCCCCCATGCGGCAGCGCAGTCAGCATGCCTATCGGTATCTCCGGGGCATACGGCCGGGCCGCCTTCGCCCTCCTCAGACTCCTCTGCCAGCACAACCTGAGCGTCCGCTCCTCCATAGTAAGGCCTCGCAACTCCAGCTTCTGCTGCATAATGATATAGGCCAAGACATGGCGCTGTATCCCCTGCTCTCGGTCGCGTTCCGGCCCTCTAAACACCCTAGCCACATGCTGCGTGAGAACCTGAAGCTGCGCGGCCAAATAATACAACTCAAAGTCCGGGACGGCCATCCCCCCCTCAAGCTTAGGACGGAGCAACGTGTTCAGTGTCACTCTACGGCGGCCGTGCCCCCAAAGGAAGTCAATGACCATCGTCCGCAGATCCCTGAAGACCCTCTGGGGAATCCAAATGGGCAGCGTGCGAAAAAAGTACAAGAGCCGCGGAAGCGCCACCATCTTCAGCAGGGCCACCCTACCCAACACCGACAGGGGGAGGGACGCCCAGAAAGACATGCAACCTCTCAGCGCCCGTACGCACCGCCCAATATTACCCTCTAATAAGTCCGCGACCTCGTGGTAGATACGGACTCCCAGATAAGTGAAGCAAGATGGCTCCCAGACCACCCCTATATCACGGGCGGGGCAGGGCGTGGTCGCTCTAAGCGGGAAGACACACGTCTTCGTCCAGTTAACCCTGAGGCTCGACAACCGACCAAACTCAGACAACATCTCCATCGCCCCTTCCAGAGACCGTTCCGTATCCTCCATGTACAGTAGCAGATCGTCCGCGTACAATGATATGTAGTGCAACTGCCCACCTCTTGCAATCCCTGCGTACATGTCTCCTGACCTGGCACGTACCGCCAGTGGTTCCATCGCCAGTGCAAACAGAAGAGGGGAAAGGGAGCACCCCTGTCTCGTCCCCCTACCAACAGGATAAGCCGCTGACACCAGATTGCCCAGTCGTACGCGCGCCGTCGCCGAGGAATATAACACCTTCGTCCATCTGCGAAACCCTTCACCAATGCCGAACCTCACTAGGACTTCATCCAGATAGACCCATTCCAAACTATCAAAAGCTTTCTCAATGTCCACGGACAACACCGCCTGGGTACCGTCCGTATCTGCTGTGCCATCCAGTATCCCTATCAGACGGCGAATATTTAATGCCGTACTCCTCGTGGGGATAAACCCCGCTTGGTCCCTGTGCACCAGGCTGGTCATATGTGGGGCCAACCTGGTGGCCAAGATCCGGCTTAGTATCTTATAGTCCACCGTCAGCATGGACAGTGGCCTGTAAGATCTAACATCAGTCGCGTCCCTGCCGCGTTTTAGCAACGGTACTATCAGTGCCTCCCTCATCGATCCGGGCAGACCCCCCAACCTTTGAGCCTCCTCATATACCACCAGTAGTCTGGGCGCCAAGCTATCAGCATACTTCTGGTAAAATTCTATTGGCAGGCCATCCACCCCAGGCGTTTTATTCCTCGCCATATGTTTGATGGCCGCCCTAATCTCGGCCAGCGTGACGGGTCCACCTAAGTCCTTTGCATCGTCATCGTCAAGCACCGGAAGCTGCACTGACTCCAGATATTCCGCTATTTCGCACGCCTCCACTCCTAACTGACTCTCGTACAACTCAGCATAGTAGGCCCTAAAGCACTCCAGTACCATCGTTTGGGAGTAGACCGTCTCCCCCAGATCATTTTTGATGCTCAAGACCGGGCAGCCTCTGAGTTCAGGATTAGCGAGTCTAGCCAGTAACGTGCCCACCTTATCCCTCTCGGCATGCGCTCTAATGGCATATTGTCTGTAGTCATAGCTCCGTAGCCGTTCCGTTTCGGTGGCCACCACCTCCTTAGCCTCCAGCAGCCGGGTCTGTAGATCCGGTCGGTCCGGCCTACGCCGCTCCAAATCCCTCAATTTCTCCTCCGCACTGGCAAGCGCATTCAACACCGACATTGGAGCATTCGAAAACCTCCCCAAGCATACTCCTCTCACCACCACTTTCATCGCGTCCCATTCAGTGGACCTACAAGAAGCTGTCCCCTCATTCTCACCAAAATACTGATCTATGCCCCGTTGGACTGCGTCGCTGAACACCGAGTCCTCCAGGGTGTCGGGCCGGAGCCGCCATGTTGGAATCGCGGAGCGCGCTCTCTGCCATTGGACATGCACCAACAGAGGATTATGATCCGATATGGTCCTGGCCAGATACTCCGTATGGGAGACCAATGGGGCTAAGGACCCGCTGCATAGTATCGAGTCAATCCTAACATGCAAGGCGTGGAGGGCTGAAAAAAGGAATAGTCCCTACCATCCCTGTGTTGTTCCCGCCACACATCCAGCAATCCCCACCTTTCCTGCCAATCCTTCCTGTGTGCGGCTAACTTACGAACAGGGGAATCAACGAGTGGTGGGTGGGATCTATCTAAGGCCACATCTGTGATCGAATTGAAGTCCCCCCCCAGTATCAGAGGCCCCGCTAAGAAAGAGGCCAAGGAGCCGGATAGGCCATCAAAGAAGCGGGCCTGATCAACATTCGAAGCGTATATGCAGCTGAAAACCACATCCCGACCATACAACCTCCCCTCCACCGCCACATATCTGCCCTCAGGATCCACCAATTGATTCAACACCTGGAACGGTATCCCCGCCCGCACCCATATCAGTACCCCTCTAGCAAACGCGGAGTAAGTAGTGCCAAAGACCTGACCCCGCCACCTCTTCTGTAGTGCGATGCATTCCTGTTTCGTGAGATGTCTCCTGCAGCATGGCAACCTGAACCCCCCGCCGCACCAAATAAGCATGCACTTTGTGGCGTTTGACCATAGTTCGCAGTCCTCGGACATTCCACGTTAGGCATTTCAAGTTAGGTAACGTCCCCATACCAACATTGAGCAATCCAGTTCAGGTATAGCCAGTCAATGCCCACATCACAGCAGTTGCCCTCCCCAAAACAAACCATAAGAAAAACTCCCCAAACCCCACTCCCCAGGACAGAGCCTACAAACCCAGTGTGAGCCCCGATCCAAACCTCGAACAACACACACATCCGACTAACCTGTGGTCGCCACCACAGAAGGCCTTAAGGGCCCTGAGGGGGTGAGTTACCGCCGACCCCGGGCAGGCGGAGCCCGCACCCCGCGCCTTCCATCCCGCAATGCTGATGCTGCACCCTACCAGGCGACCCACCCAGCGCCAACAGGATACCACCCTATCAGAAGCAGTGTCCCAAGTCCCACAGAAGAATCAGCCATGAAAAATCTCATCAGACGTTTGGGGGGTGACCACCGGCCCCTTCAAGCTCTCCGCCTCCGAAAATTCCTCTCCAGTCCTGCCACCGTCTTCTCCAGAGTCTGTAGCCACCAAGTCACTCTCCTGTTGTGATCTCGTGATGGCCACAGTCGCCGCCAGCGCCCCTCTTTTGTCCGCAGCCATTTGAGCCTCTCGTTTCTCTCGCTGAAGCTTAGTGCGGGAGCGAATCCTCTGAGATTTCCGGACCTGGGGCGGTTTAGGCTTCGCACGCTGACTTTTACTATTCCTGTCCGTACCAGCTCGGTACGATTCCAGCCACAACCACACTTCATCCGGAGTTTGAAAGAAATGAGTGGTCCCATCCAGGATTATCCGCAGCTTGGCCGGGAAGAGCAAGGAATACTGGATGCCCTCCTCCCACAGCTCCTTTTTCACCGCTAAGAAGGATGCCCTATTCTTCTGGACCGCCTGAGTATAGTCCGGGAAGATCGTGACGCGGCTGTTTTCCACCTCGTATGGGCCCGAGGCCCGAGTTTTCTGGATGAGGAGGTCCCGATCTTTGTAATGAAGGAGCCTCACCACCATCGGTCTGGGGGGCGGCCAAGCGCTGGTGGGCGAGCCGGCACCCTGTGTGCCCGCTCCAACGTAAAGAATGGAGTGAGTCCCTCCGGTGCCACCACTGTCCGGAACCAGTCCTCCATGTAGGCCACCGCATCCTCCCCTTCAATTCTTTCCGGCAGGCCTACGACCCGCACGTTGTTCCGCCTATTGCGGCTTTCAGCATCCTCCGCTCGCCGCTCCAACGAGTCCAGCCGGGCCAGAATGTCCGTTATCTTATGTTCCGCGGTCACCACCGCCGGTTTCAGGTCCAATAACAGCTGCTCATGGTCCTTAACCTTATCCGCCAACTTGGCATGATCCGCTCTTAGGAGCCCCAGCCCCGTAGCGACCTGCGCAATGTCCTGCTGCAATGCCTCCTTGGTCGAGGTGATAGCATCCAGAATAGCATCCAGGCGCCGATTCAGTCTCTGCTCCTGGTCCATCATCGGCGGGGAGGCCTCGCCAACCTGGGATAGCGCGGTCGAATCCTCCCGGCTCTGCTCCGTGATGGCCGCTCCACCCTCAGCCGCCATCTTAAGTGTCTCTGTCGCAGCTACACGGGCAGGCCCGGACCTCACTAGGTCCCGATAATCTCTACCCAGGGGACGTGCGCCTCAGCAACGAACGTGATAGAGAGCCTCTGCAGTGCCCGTAGCGCCAGGGACCAAAAGTTCTAGCGCCGTTCGTCCCACTGTCGCCAGAACCGGGGTGGAGGGGGAGGGGGGGAAGTAGAGACGAGCGCGTGCCCCCAGTACTCCAATCCGATGGTGACCACCAATCTCCCCCGCTCCTCAGGGCCGTGCCAGCAGATCCTGCAACTCCGATCTCGCACAGGCGGGCCACCCCGTCAGCCGATGCCAATTCGGCTCAGTTTCGGTTCAGAGACCATCGACCCTCGCCGCCGCCATTTTCTTCGCACTCCGGGCAACACCTCGGACGTCGTCTGACTAGGTCTCCGTGGGACTGGCGGACCCCAAAGAGGTCACCTCCGCTCACCAGTGTTTCCCCAACACTTCGCAGACAAGTTGCGCCGACCAGGGGTCGCCCCAGGCGCGGTTTTCAGGAGAAATAGCGGGACCCTGCGCGGAACTGCAAGCTCACGCCGCCATCCCGATCGGCGTCCAAACCACGCCCCCCAGGTCCAGTTGAGTGCTTTGATCGTTCCCGCCCCCCCTCCCGCTGTCCGTGCCTTTCCCGCTCCCCCTCCCGCTGTCTGTGCCTTTCCCGCCCCCCCTCCCGCTGTCCGTGCCTTTCCCGCCTCCTCCCGCTGTCCGTGCCTTTCCCGCCCCCCTCCCGCTTTCCGTGCCTTTCCTGCCCTCCCTCCCGCTGTCCGTGCCTTTCCTTGTTTAAAATTCATTGGCGTGCAACTAGTCCTCGTATTTTGTGCAGTGTTAGTTTTTAGGCCAACGGAAATACTGGCGCAGTGACTACTATGTTTAGCAGGGCCTCCATTACCGTGCCTTTCACCTGCACTGCAGTCTGGACTATGAAGACGCTGATGGCTGCAGCGGGGCTTCTTTGTAGCACAGATTAATGGACCAGACTTTAATGTTCTAACAACAGGCTTTCAATATCTGGGGCAAGTGTATTTTCGAGACTGCCTGCCAGAGCTAAGGGCTCCCGTAATACACTCTATAGCATGCCTAAGTTGGTGCACACGCGTTTCTTGTGTCCGCGTGCTCAGTGCAGGTTGTGTGGGACTGAAAGACGAGGTTGAAATATGGACCACCGGCGGTCACCCGAGTATTTGTGCCCTGCTCAGTGACGAATGGCTGGTTTCTCTGCAGGAAAGGAATGTGTCTGTGACTTGTCACCTGAAAGTTGTCTCCTGCCCGGGTCATCGCTTCGCTGTTGTGTCTTTTAGAACCGCATGTGGCGCAAGACCCGCTCTAAGAAGTCCTGCAGTCTGTGTATCGGCGCAGACCCCAATTGGAACTGGGATGCTGGATTCGGAGGTAGAAGCTGGTGCCGTCTTTTTGTGATGTGATAGTTTTACATATAGTGTTACTCTGGGGCATCATCCCATGAACAAACAATTACGTAGACCGCATTAAATGCGCCCCTCCATTGATCTTCCAACATCTCTTCCTTCATTCCTATGCCCGACCCATCCTTTCTGTCCTTTCCTTCTTGCCTCCTTCTTTATCCCTCACCCACACCATTGCATCCCCCTCCAGCTGTCCGTGTGCCCGTTCCCCGCACCCCCCTCCCGCTGTCCGTGCCTTTCCCGCCCCCCTCCCGCTGTCCGTGCCTTTCCCGCCCCCCTCCCGCTGTCCGTGCCATTCCTGCCCTCCCTCCCGCTGTCCGTGCCTTTCCTTGTTTGAAATTCATTGCCATTTATTTATCTGTTTTCAAAACCAACACATAAATACAAATGTTGTCATTTACAATGCCAATAGCTCAAACTTTTCAAAAGGCGAAACCATTGCATTGTAAATGCTTGTTACTGTTGATTTTGCTATTACTACAAACATTGCCTGCAGCAAGCACAAAAGCATGCTGTCTTCTATACTTTTCAAAACACGAAGAGAGCTTGTCTTCACAGATTCAAGACTGCCCGATTTCCAAATGTGGGTCCTTTTTTAGCTAACAGATTTTCTATCAGGTGCCCTGTTGTGTGCTGGAAGAAGGGAGGTTAGGAGTTGGAATGTTTCAGGTCATTTGTTCCAGGTAGCCTTCATGTTACAAGATGTGCACTGCTGATATTGGTTTTAAACTAACCAGTGTTACTAATGTTCTGTCATGATTCAATACATACATTTTGGCGACAAGTGATGCGTCCAGCAGCAAGCAGCGTGTGGATTTCTTGGCGTGCCTTGGTGAAAGAACACTGGCAGTGGAGTCGTGGGATTGAGGGAGGAAAGTGCTCTTGGTAATGAAGCATCAGCTGTGTAGTCGAGGGACTGACGAAGGAGAGTCATGGTGTATCTACAGTTTACAGCTTGATTTGAAGCAGTGAATGTACATCGTCACTCACAGTTAGTAACAACAGACTGTTGAAATCCGACAAACGTGCAGTGAAGAGCATGGGGTGGTGTGGTGCGCAGCTGTGGAGGATCCGTGGAGCACATTCCACTTGTCGACAAAACGAACAGCTAGCATCTGCTACATAACGGGGTCAGAGAATTGATATGAATTAGCAACTATTTTGTGTCATTTGAGGGTTAATTCGTCGGCGCATCGGATCCACCAAGCACAACTTGGTCACAGAGTGCTTGTAAAAAAAACAGTTGTATGTCTTCGTAATTGTGAGGAAAGCAGAGCTTTTAAGTAGAAGTGCAAAAGCCATTGAAGGTGGTACGCAGAATGTGGAGTTTGAAAAGGTTGGGAAAACCGTTGGAAGAGGGGAACCTCAAGTATCTACAGAGAGTAAGAATATGAAGTTTCAGAGGCATGGTTCCCAGAGGTGTTATCGTTGTGATAGTCTCAATCATTCAAAAATAAGTACAAGAATTACTGCAAAAAAGCTGTCAAAGTTGGACAACATGGGTGCACCGAACTAGCGCCCTCATGCTTTGCCAGTAATTCTTTCCTATGAATCGTGGAAACAGCTACATTATATTATCTGCACCCACCTGGTGCGGTTAAAATCCAGGTTCCCAGCGCTCCGACTGGGGGAGTGGGATCTGCAGGGACATATCCCAGCATGGCAAAACCCCACAACAAATTAAGAATTGTGCTGATTCTACAGCCAGAACAAGGATGCCATCATGCATATTCCCTCCTTCCTACAATTAAGGAAAGATCTACTTTGCAGAGTCTTCAATCGCTTGGTGGTTCGAACTTGCCGTCAGACCGCAATCAAGGGGCCTAAATGCAGAGAACACCATGTTAAATATCAGAGTCATCAAGTTCCTACAAACTGCTGCAGAGAAGTTAGGTACTGCCAACATCAACGCTCCTTTGGAACCTGGGCCTCATAATTAACCTACTGCCCAATCCTGTTTCCTGTGAGGCTATTCCACTATTACGTTACTTCATCTAGCTGCTCTTCAATATGTTTTCTCTTTCTTGTCTCCATACCTTGACACTAGGCCCTTTTTACATCAAGCCTGCACAACTTTGTGACCTTGCTTCACTGTCCATGTCCCTGTACCGACACACCATGGTGTTCCATGGCATTGTGTCTCGCTGCTTCAAGCGCTTTGCACTTTCTCATCAGCTTTTTCTTCACACTGCTGCTATTTTACATTTGCATCAATTATGGCATAGTTGTTCTCTGTTTTTGCATTCTGCACTTTCTCCTGCGCTTTTTAGGTCTCGCCTAGCGAACGCAGCGCATGCGCTGCTTCGCCTTGGAGAGACTATTGTTGTCGGTTTGGTGCGCGAAGAGAGACAAAACATGTGCGCACCCGGACAGGCGATGTGCACGTGCATGGCGTCTCCTCTCTACCTCACATGCTCCCACCGCGCGCTTGATTTAGCTTTCATTTCATGTGCGCGCCCGCATGGCGTCTCCTCTCTGGCTTCCACCGCGCAGTCACACGCTCCTACGACTCCAGATAATCTCGGACAGGAGATGTGCACGCGCCTGGACGGGAAACAGCTTTATGTCCTGGCCTCATGCTCGAGCCCCCCTTCCTCATCTGTACTTCCTCTGGTTTCACCTCCCCTCCTCCCAACAAAACTTCTTTCCTTACGGTTTTTCGCCCTCAGGCAGAAAGCCTTTTGGCTGCTGGTACAGGGCGCTGGTACAGGGCGCTGGCGCCTGCGCATGCGAGAATCCACGCAGAAGCAAAGCGCTGAAATCGGCTCATTCTTTCCAGGAGTCATGTGAAAGTGGTCATATTAGCACAAGATTGGAACCCATGAGCTGCAATGGCCCTGACAAAGAGCCCTGAGGAGATAGCACCCCTTAGGAATGTCTGGGGCCAGCGCCCTACAAATGTAGGACCCGAGCGTGCAGGAAATTCCAAGAATCACCAGCATCAGGGGGTTCAGAGAAGACTTACAGTGAACACGCAACGAAAGGAATAGGCGTCTGTAGAAAAATCCCAGCGAGGGAGTAGCTGGTGAAATAACATTCATAACCGTTTGAACCATATAACCTAAATGGCACTGAGTGCGTGCAGAGTGATGCGGGTGAACCTGAACCGAACCAGTCCACCCGACAATCCATCCACACACGCATCCATTCATTCACCCATACTTGCCACGACCCACTCACCCTCAGACACACACATTCATCTATAAATCCATCCATCATCTGTCCATCCGTATATCCATCCAGCTATCATTCATCCATCCACACACCCACCCTCGCACTTTCATGCATTCATCCATCCACCGTCAGACAGCCACCCATCCAACCACCCACCCTCAGACACATCCACACATTTAGCCATCCAGGCATACGCACACGCACTTGTGAATGTGCGTGCATTGCGGAATGCGCAACAATGCTCTCTGACCTTTTTTATGCTTCTCCTTAGAATGTGTGCACACAAACGAGGACACTGCGTATACTCCCCATGACCTCTGAAGAGTGGGCATGCCGAGAATGCTACCTCAGTACTGTGCATGTGCACTGCGGGCGGCTAATGATCTGTGTATGTGCACGCCAGAATATATGTGCGCAGAGGTGGTACTCAGTGAATTGGCATGTGTGCATACTAAATGTGAGTGGTGCATGTACATACTTAAGAAACTGTGCGTGTCTCTCTTACTGATCTAGAAGGAAGGATCTCGGCGGGGCCAGTTTAGCTTTTTATACTTCCAAGGTCGGTCAGTAACAAAAGTACCAGTTTGCTGGTTAATAGCACCTGCAGCGCTATCTGGCTCCCCTCGCACTTGGGGCTGTACAAGTGGCCTCCGGTTCCTGGTAGAAGATGAGGCTGGTGGACCCGGGCTGTCGGCGGTGTGGGTGCCCGGGTGGCACCAGTGCTGGGCACTGAGTTGTGCAGTGGAGGGGTGGTGCTGCTTGCCGTCACTGGCACAAGCGGCCTCTCAGTCTCATCGACTCAGGGGGCCACTGGCTGATTGAGCTGAGAGCCTACGACGGCCTTGTCTTTCTACAGACCAACCACAGACCGTGTCTGTTAAAGAATGTTTGTACGGTGTTCGAGGGGCCGCTAGAACTAGGGTGCCAGGCGAATTCTAAGTCTGTCTTGAGAGACGGCCAGGGTTGTGGGGTCAAGGACACGAGTGGGGCGAGGGCTGCTTCAAAGGGACCCTGGCAATAAGCTAGCTCCTGCAGAGGGTGTTTGGTGATGCTAGCAGCACTATCCGTCGCACAGGGATTATAGGGGGTTGCACGTTTGTTTCTGCTGTTCACTGCTTCTGTTGGTGCCCCTCCCCCCAATCGGCCACAGATTGTGTACTTCACTTATGCTGTCTGTATCCAGGTAGACCTCTGAATCCAGGGTAGGCACTAGGGTGGTTCGAATGGTGCCACTGCACTTGGCGCTGACTTCGGGTGGGGGTGGGGAAGCCATGTTTCCACAATATATTGTGGATGTAAAATCACCTGCTGAAGATTCTTTGCCTCCAGCAATTTACAGGCAACAGTAAAATGTCAATATAATGCTGTGATTAAAATTCATGGTGGAGAGAGATCGGAGTGTTGTCTAATGGAAGTTTTGATTGCGCATTTGTTGTTAGTAGCACGCCGTATTCCGTAGAGGGATGCGAAGACCCCTATGATGAAGCATGACACCTAGGGCCCTTTTCGTGTCTGAGGGGTATTTAAGAAATAAGATGTGCTTCCCACCAATGTAGGAAACACACTTGACCCATGATCAGACTTCATTAATTACAGTCTCCTTTGGGTGAATCTTCTTGTTTACCAATAATTGTAAGGGGAGGTTGAATCCACCCCAGGTGTTCATGTAGGACGCCAACTCTCCACTACCTCCTTTGGTTTTTTCTATCATTCCACATAAGGCAAATGTTGAAAAATGACAAAAAGTTTGAATGGTCTAGTCTGCGTCAAGAAGATTTTGAGAGGATTAAGGGCCAGATGTAGGAAGGCAAGTACCGGTCGGTAACAGCCGATTTCAGCTGTTACCGACCGGTATTTGAAGATGGAGTTATAGGGCATGTTAAAATACAGATTCGGTAATTTTACCGAATCTGTAATTTTACCGATTCTGTAAAATACAGAATCTGTAAAATTACTGATTCTGTATTTTGACATGTAGGTAGCACTGCAATCAGTGCTACAGGGGTTTAAGAATTCGTTATTTACCACCAACTAGAAGTTGGTGGTAAATAATGAAAACTTTTTAAAAAGCATTTTTTTTGCTTTTTAAACAGTGCCATGTTGCAGAAATACATGCCCTAAGGTTGAAGTTGAAGTTGGGGGGATTTATAAAGCGCACGTTTACCAACAAGGTTTCATGGCGCTAAACGGTGCAAAACAGAACAGGCAACAAATAAACCAAAAATGCTCTAGCAAATAACCAGGTCTTCAAACCTTTACGGATGTCGAGATATGAATGAGAGAGTCGAAGATTGTCAGGAAAAGCGTTTCAAAACCTTGGGGCCAAGAAAGAGAAACTCGATCCCCCATGTTTTTTCCTCACGAAACGTGGGACAACCAAAAGGTTCTTGGAGGAAGACCGTAGCTTTCTAGGAGGAATGTAGGTTAAAAGCCTGGACGTCACATATTGGGGAGCCAAGCCCGCCAAAGATTTAAAAATGAGACACCCAAGTTTAAATTGGCATCTTTAGGCGACAGGCAGCCAGTGCAGTTGCCTCAGCAGCGGGAGGGCTGGATGGTATCTACACCGACTGTAAATCAGCCTGGCAGCCTGGTTTTGGATAAGCTGTAGTCGACGCAATTCATACGCTGGAATGCCAATATATAAGGAATTGGCATAGTCAACCCTCGAGATGACCAGAGCAAGGAGGATAGATTTAAGAGCGTCGATGGTAAAAAACCGGGAGACCCTCCGAATGGTACGGAGACATAGAAAACAAGAAGAGACAATCATGCTAATCTGAGAGTGCAATGAGAGGTCGTCGCTAATTTTCACACCCAAACTCTTCACAGATTTAGCAGCGGAAGGGGCAGGTCCAAGAGAGGAAGGCCAGAAATTAGAACACCAGGGATTGGGTGAGCCTCCGATCAGGACTAACTCCGTTTTATCGGGATTTAACTTTAGATGGTTCATGCTCATCCAATCCTGAATAAAAATCATGGTATTCTGAAAATGAGAAATGGAATCAGGGGAAGAAGAAAACGAAAAAATAAGTTGAAGATAATCAGCGTAATTGAACACTGAGACCTCGCGATGATGCAAAGCAAAAAGTAAAGGAAAAATATAAAGATTGGAAAGAAGAGGGGAAAGAGCGGAGCCTTGAGGGACTCCACAGGTTACTGCTCGGGGGGTTGAAGAGAAGGAAGAGAGCTGGACGGCCTGTTGGCGGCTCTCCAAGAAGGAGGAGATCCAACTCAGAGCCACCTCCGAAATGCTGGCACATTTGACACGATCGACCAAAAGAAGATGGTCGACCATGTCAAAGGCGGCCGACAGATCTAAAAGTATCAGGGCCTGAGCGGCTCCAAGGTCAGCACCCACTCTCAGATCATCCAAAACCGAAAGGATGACTGAATCTGTAGAGTCGGTAGGACGAAAACCAGACTGATAAGGGTCTAGATAATTAGAAGCCTCAACGAAGGCAGTCAGGCACTGAGTAACGTATCTCTCTAACACCTTACCCAAGAATGGCAGCAGGGAAATAGGGCGGAAATTATAGGGGATAGTAGGGTCAGCCCCTGCCTTCTTCCAAACAGGCACAATCCTGGCAGACTTGAAGAGAGCAGGAACAACACCCAAGGCCAGGGATTCGTTGAGGAGGGCAAGAGGGGGGTCTGAGCAAACCGAGAAAATGTCCCGAAGGATGTGTGAGGGACAGCTGTCAGTGGGAGAGCCAGATTTCGTGGAGCTCACCAGACTGAGAAAGATCTCCGTCGAGATGGGAGGGAAGTGCGTCAAGGAGTGTGTACTAGGGGGGATAAGGGAGGGTCAAAAGAACAAGAGGGAGTGGAAATATGTCTGCAACATGTGCACCCATGCACAATTGAGGGGTGCAACAGGGTGTCAAAGTGACACCCTGCCACCCTTCGATGTTTCCCCCAATTACCGAATCAGTATTTACCGATTCTGTAATTGACATTCATTCCTATGGGCCTGGCAATTACCGAATCGGTAAATACCGATTCGGTAATTACCGAATCATACCGATTCGGTAAAGAAATCGGTAAAATTACCTAAATCCCGATTGCCAGTTCTTAAATACCGAATCGGTATGATTCTGTATTTAACAATCGGTAATCTGGGATTACCTACATCTGGCCCCAAATGTTGTGGTTGGACAGTTGGTGAGAGTGAAGTAACCAGGCAAGGTGTTTAAAGGTGTCAGCAGGTTTCTTTGAACTATGAAGGTTATTAAGGTTATGAGGAATTCCGTAATGTTGGACGATGGTAGGTGTGGAAAGTATGGATGATGGCATGGATGAGGAAAGAAGTCTTGGTGAAGATTTTTTAGGGCGGCCAGACAGGTAGTGGATCATTGGATTTGGAAGGTGAGGTTGGCATGGATGATGGAGGTAGTGGAGCGAACAGGTCGAGTGGTACCGCTGATATGGAGGGTGAGTCTAGGACTGAGACAGAGGTTACCTTTGAAGAGAGTGTGGAGGATGTTAGTCCAGCATGTGGTGGTGATGTGGAAATACGTGTTGAGAAACATGTCACTGTGGCTATGAACTTAAGATCTGTGAAGCCACCTAAGTGGCTACCTGAGTGTGGTATGTAGCCACTACAGGGTAAAAAAATATATACTCTTTCTTCAATATTTTGCTTAACTATGTAACTCAGTTCAGTTCTTGCACAATATTGTTGACAATGGTTGTTATTATTTCCTTATTTAATTATTTTTTTTATTGTTGTTACAGTTTTTTATTGCTCTTTAAAGGGGGAAAGATGTGTTGTGTTGATAGATAATGTTATGTCATGGGAAGTGTTGGAAGAATTTTAAGGGAAGTTACATAAGTCTGTGGGTTAGAATGTTTCGGGGCATTTGTTCCATGCAGCCTACATGTTACACGCAGTGTGTGCTGCAGTTAATGGTATTAAACTAACCAGTGTTCCTACTGTCGTGTCATGATTCACTACAGGCTTTATTTTGGTACCCAAGCCTATTTACTGCCACAGTCCAAACCTGGGAAGCAGGTTGGCTTTCAGGGGCTAAAGGTTTAGACAAAGGAATGCACTGCCTTAAGAGATTGCACTTGCAATATCTGACAATATATTACTCATATAAACGTTATTAGTAGTTTACAGGAGAAATGGTCTCCCTGCACAAAACTATTATATAAATGAAAATTGTTATCATACATTTGAAATATAATACACAAAATCTTTTCAACAACATATACTTAAATTTCATGTTAAAAAGAATGACCCCAAATATGCTCATGTGAATGATTTAAATTGTTTTTGTTAAACATGTTCTTTTAGTATTTGTTCAAAAAGTAAAGGGTTTCCAACCAACTCCCCACCATTGGCGCCATTCTCAATATCCACAGTCTAAATGTAATTTTCGCCACCACACTTCCTCTAATAAACCATAACTTTTGATCACCGGAGAACTCCAATAATGGAGGAACAACATGAAATGTAACTAACAATCAAGACCAACCAGCAAGTGCGTACGTGGCAAGTCCTAACGGCACCAACATAGCAACGGTTAGGTACGTTTTTCCAAAACCTTGTTTCAAATGCCATATTTTTATAACATTACTAAGAATACCAACTCCCATTTTAATGCCCAGGAAACAGAAGTGAAACATAAACTAAGTTTCTCCATTCAAATATACGAGGTATGAATTTCTCTATAGTGAATTCTAGAATCAGATCCAGCTTGGATGAATCTAATAAGTTACAGATGGACATTCATTTAGACATTTTAAAGTCTGATTACGGTTCCTCAAGCCAGCTGCTCACAACGTCATCAAAAAGTGTTGCCTAGGTCCTAAAATGAACTAAATGCAATAGAATAATAACAACAGATGGATGATATTTATTCTTAACCAAATGGCATGGTCAGCCCATCACAACCTAACATGAACGTGGACTTGGATAAAGCTTACAGAAAGGTTTTAAATAAAACAATATATTTATTTTTGGTCCTATATTTAATTTCAAGTACTCACGGAAAATCATGGTTTTTTTTGCCAATTATATTTCATTTTAAGTGTGGCAGCAGACAGTCAAGATTTCCAGAAAGTTAATTTATTTTTACAGTGAACTTCAGGGCTCCTCCACAAAGTTACATTTTTACTCACACAATACGATTCGTTATTGCTTTAAATATTTGTTACCAAAATGCTGTGGTATTACACACTGTAGGTAAACACACGCTTCTATTTGGTAGTCTCCTTACACGTTTTACAAAATCAAATCAAAACAAAGGCTTCCTGTACATGACACCACTCTATTAACTCTGTCATCAGTAAAACTATATTTTCAGGTTTTACCAATAAGGCAAATTAATGATTTCAAAAATTGGTTCTGCACAAGAACATGAAACTATTAGAGCATTTCTGTTTGATTTATCCGTGCAAATAGCTTTATCAATAGGCCCAGTATTTCATGAAACAGGAACCACCAAATACATCTGGCTAGAGAGTGAACCTCTCTTCATTCACCTTTTCCAACTAAGGGGCAAGCTTAAAGTTTGGATCCTAGCAAAACATTTAGAGAATGAAATCTATTCTCTTCAGAGATTGCATTTACAAAATCTGCCACTCTAGGTCTCAAATAAACTAGACCTTTACAAGGGAAACTATTAGGAAGGGGTCTCCACACACCTATACATTTGAAATATAATACACACATTTACTGGAAGGCGGATGTCCATCAGGGTGGTGTCCCCTAAATTTGGAGATCATCAGTGACCCATCAGGTATATCTGTACCTTGACAGGAACTACTGTCATAGTGGTTCCTGTCAAGATACAAACAGCCCCAAACCCTTCTGGCAATTAGAGGAAGCTTTCCGCCAACAGGGGCTCCGTCGACATAAAATTGGTGGGCTTCCCAGCCCTAAATAGAGAAGGCAGACCTACAGAGAGGTACTCAGTCGCATTAACAGTTGAGTTCCTTGCCTGTCAAACTCTAAATCAACTCCATAGAACTTAATCAAGCTCCTGACTGCACTTGACTCTAGAACTACCAGATCTGTCATCGAGAACAGAAGCTGACAGATTTACGGTTTGACCTATGTATGTACCCGCTACCACATGTTCTACCTTCTGTCAAGTTTGGTAATAGAAGATCAATTAGTTTGCAGCTTTTCTGTCTTTCATGTAATGCTTTTGTTTGTACAATTTTGCTGCTAAGAAAACTGTCTAGCACAGCAGAGTTTAAAAGCACTGTAGTTTTAAGATTTCTAATACACACAAAATATTATCCAACTGGCAACAGCTACTGCTTTCTGATTGAATACAAAGTAGCATTGTACATTCTGCCCCTATAAGAGGCTGACCGAAAGGACTGAGTGCTGGTTTGTACAGAGCACTTTGATAGAAGAAAATAGACAAAAGGCCTTATTGACATTGCATGGCCAAGGTACATCTTCAGTGCCACTTTCTTAGGTCTATTGTGTCTGGAATCCCTGACTGGCAGAGATGAAAGAGTGATGGGGCCAGTTTGAAGTTTGAATCTGCCTGGCAGACAAACAACCTAAACAACCTCAAGACCTGCGTTGAACTGTTTTTATGTCTCACCACCTAGGCAGTGCCTGCCCTGCCTGTTGAGAGACAGATCATGGGCTTACCAAGAACATACTGGGGCTTGGAGCCCACCCGTTGCTTACCATTCGTTAGCTTTCCTATCACTCTCATTTGCTGGCTTCATAGTTGTGTCCCAGCATGTCAACCCTGTGTTTTCTCCCTCCTAGGGAGCATAGCCTCGTAATCATCTCTTTTGTTTGACTGGCTTCTATGCTTCTACTGATTGCTTTTCAAGCCTACTTTTTAGGTCTCGCATGGCGTACTGCGCACGTCCGCAGTCGAGCTCGCGAGATTTTATGTCTCAGAGTGAACTTCACTAGCGAGGGTTAAGCCCCGCCCCTCTTCTCCATTGGCTGGCCTCCTAAACGGTGGCCAGCCGTTGGAGAAGAGGTCCTAGTGACGTTCTTCTTTCTCTTTAAGCCCCGTCCTTTTCAGATTGGGTTCCTTGACTTAATGCGGAAGTAAAAGGTTTCTTTTCTTCAAAATGGGTCCAGATGGCCCCATAAAGAAGATAAGGAATCTTTTACCCCAGCAGGAAGTCGGGCGCCCAGTCTGAAAAGGACAGGGCTTAGAGACAAATGGCGAGCGCTTGTTTAGACAATAACATCTACGCCTGGCTTTTAGTGTCCTTTTCCTGTGGTGTTTCAGTATACTCCTTAACAACAACTCAGCACAAACGCCAAACAGTCATGCGGTCTGAACTCACGGAGGCCGAGGGGCTTCAGGTCCCGGCTTCGCCTTCCACGGACGAGCTCCCGTCCATGCTCTTCAGTGCGGAGTGTGGTCCTCATGTGTACCGACCCCCTCACCCGGCTCTGTTTCTCTTTGGGGGTGGGGGTCTCACGGTTTCCTTCCCGCGAGCTTTCCGGCTTGAATGAAAAAGGGGCAGGACCACTGAATGTGAATGAGTTAGCTGGCTCCTTTAGACTTGGGATAAAAAGGTATGGGTGGGGCAAACGGATGGTTGTGTGGTCTACGATATGAAATCCCCAAACCCTATTGTTGGAGTGGCTGAGCCAGAAAACTGTGGGTGCAGCCGAAGCAGGGAAGGACACTGTTTTCTGCCAAAGTGATAGTGAGTCGTGGAACTCAGGGCGCATATTTGCATTTAGTGCATGTTTGCAGTGATGGCAACTTCAACATATGAACGCATCTGTTTTAACAGTGCAACTGCAGCTCAACACTCATGCCATCTGATCTCCACTGATACCGCAAGCTCCATTTGAAAATCCTAGGTGTGGGTCTGCTTTTTTTTTTGTTTGCAGATTTATATAGCGCGAACTCGACCCGAAGGCATTGGAGGGATTTACATGAGCACCAGTTAAGTTACTCAAGGACACATTACATTTTTTTGGTAGGCCTGGGAGGTTAAGTGATTTGCACCAGAGTTTAAGTGATTTGCACCAAAGTCGGCAGCTCTAGCCGTCACACCGCATCCTCTCCCCAGGATGAGGATGCTGTTGGTCAAAGAGAACTTTTTTTAAAAACTATTCTTAGCAACATTTGTTTACTCTGGACGGCACGTGCTCATGAGGAGAGAAATAGTAACCTTTCAATGTGTTGACGGAGATAAAGGAAAGCCTGAGTGAGTGGAGAGAAATTACCTAAGGAGAACCACACTTGAACATCACTGAGGCTTCTAGGTCACCAATAGAACCGGTATATGAGAGCTCAGATATTGTGTAGCATCGCAGTGCCTAATTTTTGCCGGGGCGTGTGGGCGGTGGGAAACGGTATTCATTTTTGTGGCCGAGAACTCTCACCAAGCTAATAATGCTAAACCACTAATCTCAGGTTATTCGGTAGCGTTCTACTCGTTTTAAAGCTTTTTAACGTCTTAAGGGTAGTAAGCGCAACGCATCACTTCATGTCTCTGTGCCACACACCCCATTGCAGCATAAAAATAGGGAACGCATACATCCAGATTGTGATGTAATTTGGATTGAAAGAAATGGCTGCATATTTCAAACATGTTTTTCAAATGCCCCTCGTTGTTTAAAATGTCATAATTCGTATTGAAGCCCTTCCATCTTCATTTCTATACCGTTGCAACACTGACTGACTTTGTACTGGGATATCTTTTACTTTTCAGACAGACTGTGAAATGTCACGCCCTTGTGCCCGATGTTGCAAATGACAAAATGCCACCAAGCTTATGACTTCCGCTACTCTAGTGCAAATCAGAACTACGAAGACCACTGTGTCAGGAAATTCTATTTTCATCGGTGATACATTTTTGGGAAGCACACATTGCACATTGAATGCCTCTAAGCACTATGGTAAATTAGTAAACTTGCAAAGTTCTGGGTTGAAAGTTGACCCTCGTCCTCACAGTAGTGCAAGCTCCTCACTCCGTTCACGTCTGTCAACCGTTGCCAACTAAACAATACTGTCCACCAGTGCCCTTTCTTCACACTACCGACCAGTGCCAGCTCTTAACAGCATCTGATCGTGCTGGTCACTACTGCAAGCTTCTGGCACTGTTCACCAGTGCTAGCTGTGTGCGCTCATCTGCGTGTGCCTACCAGTGTCATCTTCTGAGAGTTCCCACCAGTGCCCAGTTTCCCACACTGCCTATGATGGTCAGCAATGTGTTTGCTGACGCTGCCTACACTATTCCTTCAAAAAATAGGGGTAACCGGTAAACCTATGGCATCTGGGTAAATAAAGACTTTATTTTAAGCAAAATGATGCCTCGGACTCAACTCAGCACACTATTATTCAAGAATGGGACCACTTAATTATCTCATCCTATACCTGATATATTGTATTTAGACGAACCAAATTCTTATATTTCATTTCTTAAGGTCACCCAACCCTAAATAGAGAATGATCATAACATTTTTCATTATGTATTCGATTTTCAATTTAATTGAAATGCAACTCAAGATTAGACTTCTTATTTTCTTGAGCCTATTTTTACCACATTTAGACAAACAAATATATATATATATATACACATCACTTTTTACATATACATACACAATACATACAAATGATAAACTGATATTGCGTTATACCACGATAGCCCAATTTTTTACACAGGATGCTTGCTACTAGTACAGCCTCAGCATTCCTTAAACAGTAAGTTCCTCCAGCCCTGTAAACAAAGAGTATACCAGATCGTTTTTTGATTTTTAGATCTGTCTAATGTCCTTTTTACTCCTTGCCAAATCAATTATTTCATTTGTAGTTTTCCAAAGTTTTGGCTGGGGTCTTCTCTCAAAAAAAATGGTGTTGACGCGTTTCAGCCCTCTCACTATGGGCCTCATCAGGACTTGGGCTAATTGCAATAGTCCGTTCTCCTCGCACTTCTCTGGGGATTCCCAGAGGTAGTTAAACGTGGGTATTGGCCCTCTAAAAGTATCCAGCGTCCAATTGTTTATAGGGACTTTACGAGTATTAACTTGCGCTTGTACTCGCTTTCCTCAATTCTCGGCGGCTTCCCAGAAGAAGTTCAAAGTGGGTAATCGCCCTCTACCGGTATCTGGCGTCCGAATTAGTCAGTGGACTTGCCGAGTATATCCCAGCGTGCGCACATGATTTTCTAAGCTCGGGGCGGCTCCAAATGCCTGTCTTTCCTCCCGACACGACTTCCATCGACCGGATCCTGTTCCCAAGCCGGTCACGTGACCGGGAAGCCGCCGAGAATTGAGGAAAGCGAGTACAAGCGCAAGTTAATACTCGTAAAGTCCCTATGAACAATTGGACGCTGGATACTTTTAGAGGGCCAATACCCACGTTTAACTACCTCTGGACCTACAGACTATTGCAATTAGCCCAAGTCCTGATGAGGCCCATATTGAGAGGGCTGAAACGCGTCGACACCATTTTTTGGAGAGAAGACCCCAGCCAAAACTTTGGAAAACTACAAATGAAATAATTGATTTGACAAGGAGTAAAAATGCGCAGAAGAATACACTTATAGACTGGGAATGGAATTTGCCTGCAGTCTGTGAGTGGGAAACTTGGTAACACTACTCACATCTTCATCGGTGCAATTGGCACACAATTTGAAAACAAATTGGAAAAGGCTCTTGATAACCATGGTCATGAGGCACATTCAGAATGATTCTTCATTAAAGCGACTGTTTACCCAGAAGAAATATGGTGATGAGAAACAATATGGCCCCTCTGCCATTTAGTTACTTCACAGTATTTTGTATACATCTGGTTCACTATGGCTGGTGTACTTTAAGGAACATACCCTTGTTCGAATTTGTAGCCATGATGCTGAGCTGGGGCTGCACGGACTGTTTAACAAGCCCTGTTTCTGTAACTTCTTCGACGTACTGATTTTCCTTTTATGTCCTGCCGTAACCTTGTATTACTCTATTGAATCTGTAAAGCGCTCTGATACCCTCACGAGTCAAGTCCGCGCTCTATAAAACTTTAAAATAAATAGACAGATCTAAAAATCAAAAAACGATCTGGTATACTCTTTGTTTACAGGGCTGGAGGAACTTACTGTTTAAGGAATGCTGAGTCTGTACTAGTAGCAAGCATCCTGTGTAAAAAATTGGGCTATCGTGGTATAACGCAATATCAGTTCATCATTTGTATGTATTGTGTATGTATATGTAAAAAGTGATGTGTATATATATATATTTGTTTGTCTAAATGTGGTAAAAATAGGCTCAAGAAAATAAGAAGTCTAATCTTGAGTTGCATTTCAATTAAATTGAAAATCGAATACATAATGAAAAATGTTGTGATCATTCTCTATTTAGGGTTGGGTGACCTTAAGAAATGAAATATAAGAATTTGGTTCATCTAAATACAATATATCAGGTATAGGATGAGATAATTAAGTGGTCCCATTCTTGAATAATAGTGCGCTAAGTTGAGTCCGAGGCATCATTTTGCCTACACTAGCGCCTGTTTTCCACGTCAGCGCTTCGGAGCCACAACTGTGGTATGAAGTGCTATATACATGCTGTTATAGCAAAGAACACAGTAAATTGCCCACCAGTGAGAACGTATCGCATTGCCATCACTGAAAACATCAAGATTTCTCACCTGTGACGGTTTCTTACGTTCCATTCTCGTGCCAGCTTCATTGACTGCCATCTGTGCCAGACACTACCTACCATGCTAGCTTCCCCCAATTTCCAGCAGTGCCAGCTTTACACACTACCAGTGTGGTTTCACACACCGCCCACTTGCACCACCTTCTCTCGCTGCTTAATGGTGCTTACACCTACTGAGGCCTGTGGTGTAGTCAGCCTTCACGAACACAGAATCCTTGTTATCTGGTTTAACACTGCCAATAGCAGTGGCAATTATAATGTGGATTAAAAAACAAAGAAGTATGTTAAAGTTAATGGAGAGATTGTGCAAGAGGGAGAGAAAGCTTGTTTGGAGGAGGAAGTGTAAACGCTTTCTTAGCACCTGCAGGGCTCCCTCATTCTGGTGTGGGGCGGGGGGCACTGGACTTTGGTCATTCTTCATTGGTAAAGTCATCTTAAAGGACATGTTGAAATAGACAGTGCTGCTTTTTGGAAAATGTAAAACTAACCTGGCACTGTTTGAGATGACATACAATAGTCAGATTCGAGTTAGGAATCTATAAATGGTTTCTCCTTTATCCAGTTGCTAGAATGTGGGGAATTGCCATCTAATGTAGTGCTACAGATAAAAGTGCTGTTTCTTCCAGTTGCTTCTTGGTTATTGGTGCCTAATAACCTATATTAAAGGAGGACAAGCCTGTCAACAGACAAGATAACTCACGCTGCCTGTTATCCTTTGCCCTTAGAAGCCAGCTGTTTTTATGGTCTGGCTTGACAGCGAAGCTGTTGCCAGACAATTATGTGAGAACCACAAGGAGAGGTGCTTTGGCTCCACCCACCTGTTCGGTATCAGTTGTACATCTTTTGATTGGGCTGAAGACTTGTGCTTCCACAAACATGTGCTTGCCTACAACACTGCTGGGATTCTCTACTACGCTCTACTACTCACTCTCTACAACTCACCCCCTACTACTCACTCTCTACTACTCACTCTCTACTAGTCTCTCTCTACTACTCTCTCTCTACTACTCTACTACTCACTCTACTACTCTCTACTATTCATTCTCTACTACTCTCTCTCTACTACTCACTCTCTACTATCTAGTACTCTACTACTCTCTACTACTCACTCTCTACTAGTCTCTCTCTACTACTCTCTCTCTACTACTCTCTACTACTCTCTACTATTCATTCTATACTACTCTTTCTCTACTACTCACTCTCTACTATCTAGTACTCACTCTCTACTACACTCTAATACTCACTCTACTACTTACGCTCTACTACTCACTCTCTACTACTCACAGTCTACTACTCACTCTCTACTACTTACTCTCTACTCTCCACTACTGACTCTCTAATACTCACTCTACTATATGTGTGTGTGTGTGGCTCTCTGTGTGTGGTTGTGGCTCTATGTGTGTGTATGTGGCTCTGTGTGTGTGGCTCTGTGCGTGTGTGGATCTGTGTGTGTGTGTGTGTCTCTGTGTGTGTGTGTGTGGCTCTGTGTGTGGGTGTGGCTCTGTATGTGTGTGGCTCTGTGTGTGTGTGTGTGTGTGTGTGGCTCTGTGTGTCTGTGTGTGGCTCTGTGTGTGGCTCTGTGTGTGTGTCTCTTAGTGTGTGTGGCTATGTGTGTGTGTGTGTGGCTGTGTGTGTGTGTGGGGCGGATGTACGACGTTACAACACATACTTCTACAATGCATACCATTACAACACATATTTTACAACGCAACATCCATTACAACGCATTCCATTACAACGCATGCCATTACAACAAATTTTTAAAAACTACCTTTACAACGTATTCCATTACAATGCATACTACCTTTACAACGCATACCATTACAACGCATAACAGTACATTGCATGTATGGTAAGTATTGGATAGTGTAGGGGTAAACATTACTATTCTAACTCCAGGTGGGTGCAATAGTAGGGTAAGTGTTGGATAGTGTAGGGGTAAAAATTACTATTCTAACTCCAGGGGGTGCAACAGTAGGGTAAGTGTTGGATAGTGTAGAGGTAAACATTACTATTCTAACTCCAGGGGGTGCAACAGTAGGGTAAGTGTTGGATAGTGTAAGGGTACTATGCGTTGTAATGGTATGCGTTGTAATGGTATGCGTTGTAATGACTGCGTTGTAATGACATGCGTTGTAGTGGTATGCGTTGTAGTGTCATGCGTTGTAATGGTTGCATTGTAATGGCATGCGATGTAATGGATGTTGCGTTGTAAAAGTTTAGTTGAAATGGTAGTGCTTTGTAAAAGTTGCGTTGTAAAGGTTGTTTCCCGTGTGGGGCTCTTGTGTGTGTGTGTGGCTCTGTGTGTTTGTGTGGCTCTGTGTGTGCGTGTGTGGCTCAGTGTGTGTGTGTGGGTGCAAATGCAATAGGTCTCGCATTTGCGACAGATTAAGCTATTGGCATTGCCCGCATGTACTTCCTCTCCAATTGCTTTCTTGTGTGTGTCTTCTCTGCCTGCTCCACTGTGCTCTCTTTTGCCCATTTGCTCCTCCCTGTGCTCAACCGTGGTCTTTCTTTGTGTTGTCTGTTGCCCCCACTTTTGTTCTGTGTTGCTTACACGCCCACCCAGACCCTCATGTTGGTTCTGTCTCCCACCTGCACCTGCACCCTGTGTTGCTTCTGTCCCCACGTGTTGCTTTCTACCTCCCGCCACCCATGTTGCTTCCACCCCCAGTTGCTTCCACCACCCCGTGTGACTCCCATGCCACTGACTTAAAAAAATGCTATCACACATTTGTTTTCTTTTTAGTTACCACTCTAACTTGGATTGGTGACTACAAATAAAGCAATTCTTTAGCTATGCTGCACAGCATTGGGTTTGCTGTAAAGCATGGCTAAAATCTATTAGCGAAGCCAATAGATTGCAATGGTGAGACCTTATGGCTTTTTCCAAGGTTGGTTTTTAGGTTTCGCCTCGTCGAAAGCTGCGCACTGCGTGCTTTTCGTCCCAGGCAAAATCTAATGTTAGAAACAGTGTGGCCTCAGTTCCGCCTCTGTCTTCCATTGGCTAACTCCATAAATGGAGGCTAGCCATTGGAAGAGAGAGGCGTCCGTCATTCTGCGAGGCGACTCGTGGGCGTTACGTAGAACTTTTCCCTTTTGCCTATGTCAGTGCGGCGGTGGGCGGGGTTTATTTTTTCGCTCGTCGAGGTTTCATTTGGTCATTCCGCGGCCGACCGCCGCCGGAGGAAGTCCAGGTGAGTGCTTTTCTTGCCGTTCCTTCCCCCCTCCCGCTGTCCGTGTGCCTGCCCGCCCCCCTCCCGCTGTCCGTGTGCCTGCCCGCCACCCTCCCGCTGTCCGTGTGCCTGCCCGCCCCTCTCCTGCTGTCCCTGTGCCTGCCCGCCACCCTCCCGCTGTCCGTGTGCCTGCCCGCCCCCCTCCCGCTGTCCGTGTGCCTGCCCGCCCCCTCCCGCTGTCCGTGTGCCTGCCTGCCACCCTCCCGCTGTCCCTGTGCCTGACCGCATAATCTTCTTGCACTATGACGTGTACCTCGTGTTACAAGGTAACCATGATTGTCATGTTAACAGACGAAATGTCTTTAATGTTTTTTCTAACATACACCCGTCCCTGCGGTTAAGTTAGGGAACCGCAGACGAAGTTCAGGTGTCGGCCCTGCCTCCGTGGCCCCTTCTGTGGCTTGTGCCCGTTCCTGACCCCCCTCCCGCTGTCCGTGTTCCCGTTCCTGCCCCCCCCTCCCGCTGTTCGTGTTCCCGTTCCTGCCCCCTCCCGCTGTTCGTGTTCCCACCCCCCCTCCCGCTGTCCGTTCCCGCCCCCCCTCCCACTGTTCATGTTCCCGTTCCTGCCCCCCCTTTTTTTGCTATGATTGTAAATAACGAGGGCTACTAAACTGTAGGATACAATTCAATATCCTTTATATTTCGACATTAGAAGGATGAAAGACTGTGCTAGTGTTGGCAGATATCAGGAACGGGCATTTACCATGTGAAGCCATCTTGCGTGAGACATTTTTAGTATAAAATTAATCTGGCCACAACGAAGCAATCCTTTACAATCCATAATAAAGCAGAAACCTTTGGCACTATAAAATCACGATTGAAATCGGTATTGCAATAGCATCATTCTAATAATCTTCTTGCACTATGACGTGTACCTCGTGTTACAAGGTAACCATGATTGCCATGTTAATAGACGATATGTCTTTAATGTTTTTCTAACAACATACACCCGTCCCTGTGGTTAAATTAGGGAACCGCAGACGAAGTTCAGGTGTCGGCCCTGCCTCCGTGGCCCCTTCTGTGGCTTCCGGTGTGTACGGATAAGTATTGTTTCAGGCTGAAATTAATCTTCCGCACATCTTCAGGATCTCTTGTGCATGCCAGCTGAGCTGCGCTCAGGAGGGCCGGCCTCCGGCATGTGCGAGCAGGGCTCCCGCCCAGGGCGCAGGAGTCTGCCTACCACGTGGGGCCAATGAAACGTGTGTTTAAACTCTTTATTCTGAAGGGTGCTGGTGCCAAATTGGATTTTGCCCACGGCGCTCTTGGAGCAAAGGCCGGCTCCGCTCAGATTGGACACCTATACACGCAAGTTTTGGCAAAATGTGGAGGTCTGACTTTAATATAAACTTGCTAGTATAAGTGTTCAGTCTGAGCAGAGCCGGCCGTGGGAAATGCACAATTTTATGTTATGAAACCTCTATTGGTTAATGCGAATAACAACCAGCAGCCCATAGAATTGAATCCGGTTTGGTGCAGCAGAGAAAAGTGACTTCTGTATATTCAGTGCTCTGAGGTCCCCACTGCAAATGAGTAACTCATTTTAAACGTGCATTACACCGAGTATAATCAAGGGTGCCATGAATTGCACATCTGAATTCATGATAAAGATGAAAAGTGCCTCTAAAGTATAGATTTCAAGAATGCGAAAATTACACCTAGTGTAAATTTTGTGTACAGTCCGTGAACATTACGGACACGTGGTCGCCCTAACACGTAGCACCGACCAGATTGGGCTTGGGGGCGCCATGACTGAGTTAGGGAGGCACGCCACAAGCAGCATGCGATCCATAAACTGACGGAGTCTCGCCGTGAAAACCAAACAAGCACTGGCTAACCACAGAGGTCTGGCTTTAATGTGCTGAGGTATGCAAACACAGATATGCACCACTGTGCACACACTATATGTGCCACGTTACTGCTCAACCAGCCTCTTAAGTCTTAACATTTTTTACTTCCCTAAACTTCCGGTTTGCTCAGTGGCACTGGAAAAATAATCTGTGCACTGAATATACAGAAGTCACTTTTCTCTGCTGCACCAAACCGGATTCAATTCTATGGGCTGCTGGTTGTTATTCGCATTAACCAATAGAGGTTTCATAACATAAAATTGTGCATTTCCCACTGATTAGTTCAACTTTAATTTATATTTCAGTTGAGGTGAGGTGTGAATTATTTTATATGTAGTTATTGGATGGTAAAAGTTCATTGAATAGTTGCCACGCCTTTGATTCCGCCTCCGCAGTTACTGACCCGTTCCCATTGCAGTATCCATACTTTTTAGGTTTCGCCTGGCGTCCGCTGCGCAGCAGCGTTCGCGCAGGCGAAAACTTTTGAGAAGAGTATGGTGCCTTTGTCAAGCCTCTCACTTCCATTGGCTAGCTCCATAAATGGAGGCTAGCCATTGGAAGTGAGATCTGTCCGTCATGGTCCGAGGCGATTCGTGGGCGTTCCGGCGATGTTTTTCTCATCCTGCCCCTTTTAGCACGTCATGCGGCGGTGGACGGATGTTTTTTTAAATGTTTCTGTTGGCCATTTTTAACGTGTCGTTTGCAGGGGTGGGTTGCGTGATGTCCCGCTGTCCGTTCCCGCTCCCCTCCCGCTGTCCATGTGCCCGTTCCTGCCCCCCCTCCCGCTGTCCGTGTTCCCGTTCCTGCCCCTCTCCCGCTGTTCGTGTTCCTGCCCCCCTCCCGCTGTTCGTGTTCCCGTTCCTGCTCCCCCTCCCGCTGTTCGTGTTCCTGTTCCTGCCCCCCTCCAGCTGTTCGTGTTCCCGCCTCCCCTCCCGCTGTCCGTTCCCACCCCCCCTCCCGCTGTCCGTGTGGAGGGGAAGATGTGTACAGAGCTCACCCTCCCCATGAAGGCTCTTAATCTGCTGGGTGAGTACCTATCGTGACCTACATTCACACAAACAAGTGTGAGTCCCCGGACACCGACGACTGTGATAAGCTTTCTTATTGGCTACTCGTCACGTTCATTCAATCTATGCGTGCAACCACGACCATCTGGATAGTTGTGTCATACCAAATACATGGCTCTTATAATGGAGCACAAGAGAAGACTGCTCATTGAAGCCCTTGGGGCCTCCTGTTCCTCACTTAGGTAAGGACCAACGGTTTCTATAGAACCCGACATGGCCTATGCCCCAACCCATAACCGAACACCAGGCCAGGGCTAGACCACCTGCTGAATTCATTTTGCTTGGCCAAATAGGGACAGGTTAACGGTCCAGATTTGTACAATGAGCGTGCTCCAAACTGAAAGGCATCCGATTAAACTGTACAAGCCTGTGCAACTTCGTATTTCCTTCCTAGTTGAAAAGTTAACAACGCCACATGCACCAGATATAAGTAGTAGTCATCTGCATTAAAATGGTATTTGTTTCGAAATATGCCTGTTAGATTTAGAATATCTGTATTACGTGATGTATAGCCGTATGTTGGGTTTTCTGCAGCTAGTTTGGCCTCCCAGTACAAATCGGGTTTTACACCTCGTCTCCCTGGTTTACAAGATCCTATTGTTCTTTTTGTATTATGGTAAGTAAAAGAAGTGTAAGGATAGTTGGTGTTTTGTTGCTGATAATGATGTTTTATAAGTTTGTTGGTTATGGCTGTATAAGGTTATGCATTTCTCAAAATTGTGACACTGGTGATCATGTCTTTGGGATACAAGGCATTTTTTCAGGAGACTAACAAAATAAACTAAGTGTTTTCTACATGCTCCTATTACATACAAAACAGCTGTTAACATGTAGATGGCAGGGCCCTCTTTTTTGTAGCCAAAACGTAAAATAGCTTAATTGTGCATGGTGTCGTTTGCAGGGGTGGGTTGCGTGATGTCCCGCTCTGCACAAAAATAATTGCTCTGCCTGATTCATGCTTCCCGTCGACACTAACTCAATCACAGTTTGTCCAGTACTTTAAGTGCCATGATTATACGCTCTGGCCATACCATCTCCACCCCCCCTCCTTACAGTTTTCTGTAGCCAACAATTAACTGCGCAAGCAGACCTATCAGATCGCTACATCTGCTCCCTATCTAGAAGTAACCAGTTCCTATAGCTACAGGCTATCAACTCGCACTATCCAGCACAAAGCAGTGTGAGTCTTCTATGGAGAATATGGTGTGTGGGAGAGTATGGTGTGTGGGAGAGCATGGTGTGTGAGAGGCAGCAGTGTGAGTCTTCTAGGGAGAGCATGGTGTGTGGGAGAGCATGGTGTGTGGGAGAGCATGGTGTGTGAGAGGCAGCAGTTTGTGAGAGGCAGCAGTGTGAGAGACCTTTTGTTTATGTTTTGGTTTTTGAAACATAAATAAAACGCATTGTTATCTGTAATATCATTAGCTCAAACTCGCGTAAATACGCGACCTATTGCATTGCAAATGCTATAGGTCTCGCATTTGCGAGAGATTAAGCTATTGGCATTGTAAATGACAATGCCATTTATTGATTTATTTTCAAAACCAACACACAAATAAAAATTGTCATTTACAATGCCAATAGCTCAAACTTTTCAAAAGGCGAAACCATTGCATTGTAAATGCTTGTTATTTTTACGGCAGCAACCACTTTGCTAGCAGAAACATTGTACACTCATTCTAAAAGTTCTGCTTCCCCTCCCTTTACTTTTACATTATATTGCCCAATGGACAGCACAAAAGACTTCAATCTGCAAGAGTGTTGTGATGATGGGGCGACCGTGTTGCTCGCTTCGCAAGTAAAATTAGCTCAAGTGCCTCACTATTGTGCTATCAAGGCAGAGAACCTGAGTTTTGAATTAATTAGCTAAGCTGGGGACACTTTTAAGGTAGGCTTATAAAAGTTACATGAAATTAACATCCTTATTTGGAGGAAAGTAAAATCCTCCTCTTTCTGAAGGAAAATCTAAATATAGAGTACAATCCGCCAGTTGAATTAACTCCACAATAATATTCGCATGGAAATTGCTCCCATGAAGAATGATCAGCTCCCTACACATTCTAAAGGAGACAGGTTCACATGTACAAGGATTGGAAAATGGTTTCTTGTAAAGAACATAATGATTTAACATACATATGTACATTTTCTTTTCAATTCTTATATATCTCATCCAGTGCCAAATGCTATTGCTTGTTTTGGCAGTTTAATGAGTAGTTCTAATAAGAGAACACATAGGTAGATGAGTGACCTCTTGAATAATTTTGATATAATCGTTTTTAAAATTATGAACTTTTATATTACTTGGCTATAGTATAAGCTATAAAATATGGAACTCTGACAGAACTAGCAGAGATTTTTTAATGGAGGGAATAATTATATCTGCACTTATGTGCACCACTTAAAATGAATTGTGTAGAACATAGTTCAGATATAGGGCTTATTGTGGAATCTAAAGAAGTATAATAATTGAGGCAATGACAAACACATTTCCAGTATTCGGATGCAATTGAATGTGATTCAATACAGACACACCATCAGCACATTAGAATACATACCTACACTTGTAGCAAAAATAGAAAATATTATCATACATCTGTATTAATGTAAGGCCTTGGTTTAAAAACAAATTTCGGCCTTCATTTGTACAGATAGCCAAAGAATATGCGTCTCAAATAAATAAGTAACACAAGATCTTGGAGGATGCATTAGCACCCTCCCACCATCAAACATAAATTCTAAGCCATTTATGAAAAAAATACGTTGATGCTCTTGCTACTTAAATTGAATCAAAGGCGATCAAGTTCCAGTAGCAACAAAGCCATATCAAAGATGTTAAATAGCCAAAAAATCTACCTTATTTTCAGTAGGATATTTGGAAGCCTTGCACCAACTACAAGTTATTCTGCAAAGGGGTAACTAACAGTCAACAATAGGATAACACAATAAATTAGTACTCAGGCAAAAGCGTATTCATCAAACAGCGTCTAATGTCAAGAAAGAAAACTACTTATTGGTGCAATAACTTACAACCTAAGAAAAAGAGAGAACATGTGAGCCCGAGTGCAGTAATTGAAGGAGCGAGTTATCCCAGTGGTAGAAAATTTCAGTTAAGTTGCTTGCAACAAACAACATGACTGATATTACTCAACAAGGCAATGAAAGATTTTACTAAGTATGGCAAGCAATAGCTATATCCTCTTTCATCGGTTGTTACCACCCAACTTAAAATTAACAATAATAATATAAGCACAGTAGCGTAGATCATACCGTATTTTTGAAAAATATTGCTTAAACCCCAGTGCCTCTATAGAATTCTGGCACATGCCAGGATGGAAACATATATCATTGCCTCTATCTGGCCAACAATGTTGTGGTTAATGACAGCTTTTCAAAGATTACTCCGCAGACAATACGGAAGAAGGTTTACTCCGAGGAACTTAACCTGGGAGTCAGAATCATTATTCATCAACTAAATATTCCCAAAGATCAACAAAACACATAATCAAACCTGTTCATCCGATCTTCAGACAAGGATGCTTTCAAAAAGCAACTTTGCAATTAAGTAAGAGGAGAGCGCAAATTGACAAGATAACTAGATATTCACGCCATTATATCCATCAAAAGGGTTGCATGATTTCTTTATTCGTGCAGTTGGTTGCGGCAAATTTAATCAATTTTAATTGGGAATAGTATTTCTGCAAACCAATGCTTTGTTCCAGCAAATGAAAGCCCTAATCAGAGAATCGACAAAGATTACTTTTCCTTCTGCAGCTATCTCTTTTATGATCTTAGAGTACTTTGAAATAATTACGGAAATTGGTGTCGAGAAAACTCAAATACCACTCCTTGCTAAATGAAGAGACACAACCCGGTTAATTACCCATAACTTGGAGAGTGTATGTAGTAAGAAAAAAAGCAACAGAAAATCGTGGCTGGATAATGAAGGCACTAATAAGCTGCAGTTCAACCCATATTGAATCTGAAGTATTATCATAACCCCAACACAAATGGTAATTCCAAGTCCAAAAGTTACCCTTACCTAAGTTACTTCTCTCTGTTTTCTTGATATATTGAAAGTTACAAAAATACTTGGGCTGCTCCTCAGTTAGGCGGTGGGGCGAAAGCCAGTAGAGGCAAATGTGAACAAGCATTTGCAATGCAATAGGTCTCGCATTAGGAAAGTTTGAGCTATTGGTATTGTAAATGACAAATATTTTATTTATGTGTTTGTTTTGAAAATAGCGAATTTAAAAGCTTTGTCATTTACAATGCCAATAGTTTTATCTTTTGCAAATGTGACACCTATAGCATTTGTAATTCAATATGTGTTGTATTTACGTGACTAAGAAGAATTGAGTTTTAACTTTTGCAAATGTGACACCTATAGCATTTGTAATTCAATATGTGTTGTATTTACGTGACTAAGATGAATTGATATTACAAATAGCAATAGCTTTATATTTTTTAAATAATTAATACTTAAATAAAAGTTATTGTAATTTATAATGACAATAGCTTAAACTTTTGTAAATAACTTTTGTGAAGATTCTGTTAATTGTATTTTATTGTGACGAAAATCCAGGAACAGAAGTGAAATATTAACATCTTTTTGTGACATTTGTAATAAAGCTTGAAACATTGAGAGAACATATTTGAACCCGATGTTGTTGAATGGTTGCACAGATTGATGCTGTGGTGGCGCTGAGTGATGTTTTGGTGGCAACGAGTGATGCTGTAGCGTTCAGTGATGCTGTGGTAGCGCATAGTGATGTTGTGATGCCCCTGAGTGATGCTGTGGTGGTGCTGAGTGATACTGTGGCGATGCAATAGATAGAGTGAGTGCGATAGATAGAGGGAGGGCGATAGATAGCTAAAGGGAAGGTGATAGATAGAGTGAGGGTGATACATAGACAGATAGATAGAGTGAGGGCGATCGATAGATAGACAGATAGACAGAGTGTATTTATGTTGCATTGAGTAGAATGTAAGTATGAGGTGTGTAATTATATGGCACTGAGTGGTATTATGTGGAGTGTATTTACGTTGCATTGAGAAGAGTGTAATTATGTGGCGTGTAATTATGTGGCACTGAGTGGTAATATGGGGAGTGTATGTTGTATTCAGTAGAGTGTAATTATGTGGCGTGTAATTATGTGGCACTGGGGGGGCGGAGCTTGCCAGCGTCGATGGTGGACGCTTGAGCGCCGAGCTCCACAAAATCACTCACATTATTCGTTAATTATCCTCCTATAACGGTGCCCGTGAACCCTGAACGTCGGCACAGGACCTCTGGGAACGGCAGTCAACATCGGCGGTTGGTGTGGGATGATTCCAAGCGCCAGAGACCAATTTGAGGGAAATTGAGTGTTCAGCAATACAGGCCGCTAAGCCCCGGACTGGAGTGACACGCTACCCAGCTTGCGTCGCCCTACATGCGGAGTGGGTCGCAGCATTGGACCCGGAGTAGCCGAGGGCCTGCGAGTGCACTGTGGCCGCTCCCGGCCGGAATGCGGAGGAAGACAGCGGTGTGCGGCGGACGACCCTGGGAGCTTCAAGCATCGTGGGGGGCACCCTGCCCGAGGCTCGTTTGCCAGACATGAGGCGTGAACCTAGCGCAAAGAGGAACTATACCCGGCATTGAGACCTGCCGGGAGAGGCCCTCTTGAAACGGGTCTGGGGCAGCGCTAGCACGCTTGAAGTCGCTGAAGCGCGGGGGCACTGGAGCGCTGGTGGAGGTGATGGAGTGGAAGTTTGCGCCTAATGCAACCTGCTCCGTATATGAACCTCGAGTATACTTGTAATAATACTAAACAACCCTGTTCGTCATTAATATTCCCCTTTTCCAGTACACGCGGGTGTCCTAGAGATGCTTGCCTATGCGTTTACTAACAGTAACACCGCTTGCATATCATAAAATGGCCGCTTAGCAGAAATTCAGTCTGCGCATGCGTCGGTCATACCCATGTGATGTGACGCACTCGCAGATTTGGAGGGAAAGAGTCCGCTCATGCGCATTGTAGCTGACCTGCCCACTTGTTCTAACCATGCTCTGCGCTTGCCCAATGCTGCTTCGCATTTCTGTCTATTCTCGCACTAATTATTAATCACTATAGTTATTATGAAGTAAGGGGTGAAGTGTAGGTAAACATGGTGTACAGTGTGTTCTGTTTTGCTGTGATATTAATTTGTTTTTGCTTAGTTTTCATGTACCGCGCACACATTGGCCTGGGTATGTGAACCCGACTCCATATTGTAACCCGTTCCGACCCCGACACGTGATGAGGGAAAATCCACACTGCGCAGAAGCAAATCTCAGCCAGCTGGCTCCTGAAGCAAGATGCGCATGAGAACCTACCTAGGCTTGTCAAAGATGCTGACAGTTACCTTGAAAACATGCAACAATGTATCAAACTGTTGTAGACACCCATTGTTTCTCCATATTCCTATGCCTGGGAACCTGAACTCAGGGGGGCGGGTATTAAAAATTAATATTAAGCATGAGAACGTAGAATTCGGGAGGTAAAGGTGACCTAATCATTTCTCCTGACAAATCATAAGTTGGGACCCTGTTATTTGCAACATTTGTGGGTGGTCTGGGAACCCCGGAAGAGTATATCTAGCCTAGTCAGTTAGGGAGAAATTGTCCGACTTGTCCGAGTAGCAGACCTGTCACTGACCCCACGACTCTATAGGTGATTGATACAGAGAGCTGCGGAGCCCTCTGTCCGAATTTTCCACAAACTCCAAGGGGTGGAAATAGTCTTAAGTGCTGGCGAAGCACTTTTGCTGGGGATTCGAGAACCCAATCGGGGTAATTGGCGGATTCCGTGCAGTAAGGGGGTAACGCAGGCGTTGCTTCCGAAGCTGTGGGGGTTGGTCGTGCCTTTGGTGAGCCCAGTCCTGACCTAGAACCTGAGGGGTATCCTGTCCTGGTTTTCCGTGAGCTGCTACCTGTTCACCTACTGGTATCCTAAATCCTTGAGGGTCCTTGTCCTTGTCCTTCCCTTAACTGACCCGTGGCCAGGGTTAGTCTTCATTCTTGCCTAGGTAAATATTACCTGTGGGTGTCCGTCCTTCTATCCCTTTCCTTCTGCTCTCAATAAAGCCTCTATGCACTTGCTCTGATCGTTCCTCTGATGTATTTGCAAACTGTTTATTAGTATGTTCCTATTTTTTCCTTCCCTTAGGATGCATTTGAACTGTTTCTTTTGAATTATTAATGTGTGGTGAACTTTAGAAGTTGCAATACGACTTTAGCTAGATAGAATAGGATTAGGGCTGAAGTACAAATAGGCTATAGAATTTCACTGACTGATGAGGTTTGATCTTGCCGTCCCTTGTTTAAGTCTAAATTGACTAGCATGTTCCCTGTTACCCATACCCTTTAGAAACTCTGTTTACCCTAAATGGTGTTAGCCTTCTTGCATAGCTATTTCATATTTTTGATTCTGCTTATTGATGTTCTTATCAGCATCTGTCTCATAATTTTGTCACTTTAAGTTTGATATATAAAAACCCTCAAAACGCCTCAAGTGTCTGTGGTCATTCTAAAAGGTACATTTAAATGTTGATTGAATAAATAAGTAATGTATTTTTGAAGTGCTATCACCTACCCTCGTGCTCCTGATCCATCAGGAGGAGTAAGTACCTGTGGTAAGTCAGGTGTCATGACAAAAGTGTCACAGGAGACACACACACAATACTGATAGTAGCGTGTAAAATCACCGACTTGTAAATTGGGGTTTAAAAACGCATACATGGGCCCGAGTGCGTGATAATCTGGCAGTCTGTAGGGCCGGGTGACCTGCACGCTCTATCAGTATTTCTGGTAGCCAGAGCATGATTAGGACTAGTTAGGATAGGTAGATAGGAGAGTTACTAGTGAACCGTGAGAAATAAAATGTGCTGCTAAAAATGTATTATATGCTGCTATAAAAGATTGTTGGTTTATATGAATGGCATAGAATAAGTTTGATATATTGCATGCATTTATTGAGTATATTACTAACCAATTGTGAGTAAATGTTTTATGTTGTGGGGATCCCCGGGGAACAGAAATAGCAGGTGGTGAGCAGAATCCACTTGGCTGTAAGGTCACTAGCAAAGGGAGAGATTAGTGCATGGTTAGGCAGAACTGGAAGCGCTAATCAGGGTTTTCCTCTTTTCCGAATTTATCTGAAGTGTGTATGTTAGCTATCAGGACGGTGTTGAAACTCCCGTTGTGATATCACCTAGTAAGGGTCACAGACGGCAGGAGTAATAAGTTCTTGGAGCTTGAGTGGTAGCAAAGGAGAGCATTGGTGAAAATTTTGACTTAGTATATATCCCGGAAAGAAGTGGATTAGTCAAAAGAGTAGCAGGTTCTCCATTTGCTTGTGTGAAAAGGATAGGCGGAAGGGATCTATCCGTTGTGAATGAAAAGTAGGTTTACTTGCAGTAAAAGAAAGACTCTTTTCCTTTCTAAGACCCTTTGGCATAGTGGCAGTCGTTTTACCTTGTTAGTTAAAATTTGTACGCGCACTTTAGGAAAAATTCAAAGTTTCCGTTACCTTGTAAAGGAGGGAGTCAGTCGCAAGACCGCACTGACGGCACTCCGTGCCGCGCTGGTATTGGAGGAGCCAGCGAATACAAGGCGAAGATAGAGTTGTAAGGGAGGGGTGAGCGCCACCGAGTGAGACCGCGTTTTATGAAGGGGCCGCGCATTCATTGGTCAACAGATTTTGAAATCTCTGTGCTGATTGGTTGTCGGAAGTTGAAAGACGTATTTGCATTGGAAGCACAAAAAGTAAACAACATTTTCCGAACCGAGCTTGTAGGTTGTGTCGAGAGGTGTATGTGGTATCCTGAATTTTTGCCTGATCCCAGAAATTTAGGGTGTCATAGGGAATTGATGAGAAGAGGCAGACCTCACAATATGTACGGAGTTAAGAGAAAAATGTCCTTCGCTGAAAAGATAAGGAACTATTTCAAAAAAGATAAGCCCATTCGAACTAGGGAGGGAGTAATCATTCCACCTCCTAATACTCCCGCTTCATTCATGATGTTTGAAAAAGGGTACCATACCTGTGTGTGGTTAGAAAATTGGGTGAAGTACACAGAAGAGGATGGAGTCCTAGCTTTTCCCCTCGATGGTACCTTCAATGGTAGAATCTTGTTTAATCTGAGAACCCGAATGGATGAATTACACCCCCGACCCAGACTAACACAGTATGAAGCTTTAGAGGAATGGGAGATTGAGGCTCTAGAGCGAGACAGACCCCGAATGGAAAAGGGAGTGAGCAAATGGTATCCTAAGTTACACAAAGAGACTAAGGAACAAAAGATGAAACGGTGGAGACAGAATATGATGGTTGAAGGGCTGTTCCCGATGTTTGGGGTAATTGAGCAAACAGGTGGGAAAAAGACAGAGAAGAGTCGACCTCTAATAGCCATGGGGGACTCGGAGGATGAATATCTGGAGGATTTGTTGATGAAAAATCCACCACCTTATGCCGAAGCTTCAGGATCTTTAGGTTCGAAAAATCCTTTTCTCCACCATGCTAGGAGTAGGAGGGGAGGGCAAGCGAGACAGACCTACCTGGTATCTGCAGTAAATCTAGCAATAGTGATGAATTTTGTAGACCTAGTACGGCAGTCCCAAATTACCGACCTTTTGGTGAGGATAGACCGGGGTCAGCTGTTCCCACCGCTCCGAGTATTTACCCTCCTTTGGTGCCTCAAATATTGCATGGTAACTCATCAGAAAGGGTCTTGCAAGAAAGAGAGAGAGGTGCCCTGATTAAACAAAGGAATGAACTGATTCAAACCATAGCTCAGATACATCCCAGCCCGGATGCTCTGACGATACCTGTAACTATTGGTCCCGCTATACCCATTTATGGGGATAGGCAGACTAGTCCTAAAGCTCCAATCCTTACTTCAATGTCAGTTCCCCCACGGAAAGAACCACTTGTTATTGATGACCAGGCAAGCGAGTGTGAGTCTGTAGTCTCTCTAATGGATCTGCCCATAAGAGAGCCCAGTACCGGTGGGTCTAGGTCAGGGAATCACACCAAGGCCAAGGAAGTCCTCATAGAAACTACATCAGGAATCCGGAGTGCAACAGTAGTGACTCCGGAGGAACTGGATAGATGGACTAAGGAGATGGATCGAGAACCTTCCTTGCCCAAACCTTTGGACATTTACAGATTAAGGATAGATATAGAGGTGTTAATGGCAGGGAATGTGGGATTGGACAGGCTAAACACCCTTAGCGAAGAAGAGTTGCTGTTTATCAGTAAAAGCCTTACCCGAAATACTAGAGTACTCCATGAAAAACTAATGGATGCGGCTGCTGACATGGGAATTGATGTAAGTCGATCCAAAGTCCTACAGAAACCGTATAGGGCAGAATTTTCAGACAAGGATTTAGAAAATATGAATGTGTCAGGAAAAAGAACCCAGATAAAGGAATTGTTGAGTGTGTTGCAGAAATGGGGAGATCTGGACAAGTGGAAAACTAGGTGGGCTAAGAAAAAGGAGGAGAGTAGGACAAAGCCCAAAGCTTCTGAGTTTGTGCTAAAATAAGTAGGTCAAGCAGAAAAACTGTGTCCCATGAGGGAAGTGCCAGGGGGAAAGTATGTACATGTCCCATGGTCCCGGCATGACATTGTGTCATTTACCAATGATTTCCCAAAATTAAGGGAGAAGCCCGTAGAATGGTATAGGCAGGTAGAGCGATTTGTCAAGGTCCAGAAGTGCCTTTTGAAAGACCTGGATGGGTTCTTTGACATTGTAGTTTTTATTTATTTTATTTTATTTTTTCAATTTGTAGGGCGCAACAGCTACCCAAAAAGGGTTTCCCGGCGCCTAGACACAGCTAGTAATGAGGGTGGAAGATGGCTGTTGAGTGTTATTGTTCAAACAGCCAGGTTTTCACAAGCTTTCTGAAACTGACGTAATTTTCTTCCTTACGGATGCAGGGGGGGAGCGTGTTCCAAAGGGAGGGTCCCAGATGGGCAAAGGATCTGCCACCTGTTCTCGCCCGTTTAAATCTCGGTACGCAGAAATAGACTGCCGTCTGCGACCGAAGGTTTCTCTTGGGAGTATAGAGGTTGGCGAGGGTTTGAAGATATTTGGGCGCTGTACCTGCTTTAATTCTGAACATATAGCTCAGGGTCTTCTTAAAGCGGATTCTGTTTTCGATCCTGAGCCAATGGAGATTCCGGCGATGGTTCGAGACTCCGGAGTTCTTGGGGATATTGCAGAGTAATCGAACCGCTGCGTTTTGCACCACCTGCAGTCGGCTGATTACAGATTTGTTAGCGCCCAAGTACAGAATGTTGCCGTAGTCAAGCCTTGATGTAATGAGGGCATTGACTACGGTCTTCTGCGTTGACACAGGCAGCATCCAGAGGATCTTCCTCAACCATTTAACTATGGTGAGGCATAGGCCGGTTACTTTACTAGCCTGTTTGTTCATGGATAAGGAATTATCCAGAATAAAGCCCAAGTTTCGAGCTTGGGTCACCGGGGTAGGAAAGGTGCCCATCTGGTCAGGCCAGTGTACGGGATTCCAGAGATCTTGATCTTTTCCCAACACCAGTATTTCCGTCTTGTCGCCGTTTAGTTTTAGCTGGTTTTTTGTCATCCAGTTCAGGATTTTTGAGAGTCCTTCTTTGAGTAACGACGGGGAGTGAGGACAAGATTCGGATAGGGAAAAGATGATTTGGGAGTCGTCGGCGTAGTTCATAAGAGTAAGACCCGATAGTTCAACGAGGTCGACCAGGGGTTTGAGATATATATTAAAGAACAACGGGCTTAGAATGGACCCCTGGGGCACTCCGTGCGATGCGGGCAGGGTGTCCGAAACGGCTCGTGACGATGCAATCTGGAAAGTTCTGCTTGTCAGGAAGGACCGGATCCAGTCCAGTGCCTTTCCTCGTACACCATTTTTATGCAGCTCTTTGATGAGAGTTTCATGGGAGATGGTGTCGAACGCTGCGCTCAGGTCTAATAGCACGAGCGCGACCGTCTGACCTTGGTCCAGCAGCTTTCTGATGTGTTCAGTGACTCCAAGCAGGGCGGTCTCTGTAGAGAAACCCGCCCTGAAACCAGATTGCGATGGATGGAGTAGAGAATTTTCTTCTACGAAAGTGCCTAGAGCAGAATGTACGTGTCTCTCCAGACATTTAGAGAAAGCCGGGAGCAGGGATATGGGTCTGTAATTGGCCAATATTTCCGGGTTTGCCGTCGGCTTTTTCAGGAGGGGTGTAACCATGGCATTTTTCCATAAGGCTGGAACAATGGCAAGATCAAGGGAGGAGTTCAGGAGATTTGCAATGATCTCTACTGAATGTTCATCCAGTTTTTTGATAATTTTGATAGGAATGGGGTCCCTGGGAGAGCCGGATTTGATGGTTTTGAGAATTACATTCAGTTTGTCTACTGAAAGGGCAGGCCAGGATTCCAGTAGGTTTTCACCCATGAAAGTGGGTGTTAGGTCAGAGGGAGAGGATGGTTCGGTATTTTTTGCCTTGATATCGAAGATGATTTTATCAATCTTCTCGGTAAAAAAGCATGCTAATGCCTGACATTGCTGCGTGTTTAATGGGGGTGCAGCAGCTGTAGTGTGTGCACCAGCCAGTTTATTTAAAAGGGTTTTAGGCATATTTGTTGCTTCCACGATAGTTTTTGAGACAAAAGCAGCTCTTGCTTTTGCACAGGCCGTGTGATAAAGATTCCTGGCTTCCTGGTAGCATCTTTTTGCATCGGGGGCGTAGTTTTTACGCCATTTGCGTTCTAGCGCTTTGCATTTGGATTTTTCAATCTTTAGGCTATCATTGAACCATGGAGCCGGAGGGCGATGTCTACTCCCTTTGGTGCGAGTAGGGGGCAGACATTTGTTAGCTGCATTGCTAAGCCAGTTATGTGCTTCGGTTGCTAGCCAATCCATGTTGGAGATTGGCCCAGTGAAGAATTTCCAAGGGACCCACACACTGGAGCCCCTTCTGCAGAGGTGATGAGAAAGTACGACCAAGTCATACAATTTCTAAAGAAAAAGGTGCCAGCAAAAGAAACTGATTGGACCCGAATCGATAGAACCACCCAGGATCACAACGAAACAGTCCATTCATATTATGAGAGGCTATTGCAGGTATTCAAGACCTACAGTGGCATCGATAATATTGAAATGAAAGACATGACTCATTTTATTTATCGATTCGTGCTAGGGCTAAAACCAGAAATATCCCAGTGGATTAGAGATAACAAAATCTGTTGGCAGGGAAAGCCTATAGATGATGTTCTCAAGTACGCTAAGTACTGTGAGGATGAAATGGAGAACAAGAAAAAGGCCCTGAAGGAAAAGGTGATGTGGGCACAGGTTAAATTGGCTGAGCAACAAGAAAAACAGTTGAGTAAAATGAATAGCAATGCTTCGAATAATAATTCGGGAGGGGGAGGGAAGCCTCGAGTTAAGATGAGCAAAGAAGAGGCTAAGAAGTTCCCCTGTCACAGGTGTGGGCAGATAGGGCATTGGAGAGACGAGTGTCCTCATTTGCAAGCTGGTAACGCCCCCATAAATGGTTTAAATCCACAGGTGCAGAAAGAGGGGCCTCGAAAGAATCAGCAACAGGTAAACCTACCTCCATTACCTAGAGCTCCTAGACCTACTTATAAGAATCAGGCCCCACAGAATGAGAGGGTTGAAGTATGGGAAGGACAGAATGAGAGAAATCAGGCAACCTCACAGTTCCTATTAAATGATACATTCCTCTGTGATGATCAATACTGACGGGGCCTGTGGGGGGAGGAAAGGGAGTGTGTGCTTGGCGCATCCCTACCGGTAGACCAGTCAGGGCCATACATTGAAGAAAAGGTTGAAGGAAATGATGTCACCTTCCTGTTGGACACTGGTGCTACCCGTTCGACTGTGAGAACAGCGGACCTTCCTAACCTACCCCTCTCGGGAGAAGCAATCCAAGTAGTGGGCGTATCAAACCAGATAATTAGCACTCCTGTAACTGAACCCATGGAGATCTCTATAGGGAATTTCAAAGAAATGCACACATTTGTGGTTTGCGATACCAGTCCTGTAAATTTACTGGGACGTGATTTGTTATGCAAAATGAACGGTACCATCTTTTGCACGCCAAGAGGTGTTGAGATTCAGACCCCAGATGAAGATGGCCTGTACAAACTAATGCTGTTAAGGCCTGATACCGAAGCCAAACCCATAACAATCCTTGATTTGCCTGAAGAACTCCAACAAAAGGTGATACCAGAAGTATGGGATTTTACCGGGAAAGATGTAGGATTAATGGCAAATGTGGACCCAGTCAGAATAGCCATCAAACCTAATGCTACCTACCCAAAAACAAAACAGTATAAAATGAGTGCAGAAGTGAAAGCTGGAGTCGCACTTGAAATAAACAGATTATTGGAGGCAGACATAATTCAAGAGGTGTTGAGCAGTCCCTGTAACTCGCCCATAATTGGAATTAAAAAGCCTAGTGGAAAGTACAGGGTAGTGCAGGACTTGCGAAAGGTAAACCAGATTGTTGTACCTTGTTGTCCCATTGTGCCAAACCCTGCAGTGATCTTGTATCAGATTCCCTGGAATGCGGAGTGGTTTACTGTCATAGACTTGTGTCATGCATTCTTTTCCATCCCATTGCATCCAGAAAGCAAGTTTCTTTTCTCTTTTGAGTTTGACAGTCATGTCTATGTCTGGAATCGTGTCCCCCAGGGGTACACAGAAAGCCCCTCCATCTTTAATCAGATCTTAAAAAGGTGTCTTGAATCTTTAGTTCTACCAAAGAAGTCTGTCCTGGTCCAGTACATAGACGACCTATTGGTGGCGTCTAAAAGTCAAAGCGACTGTGTTACTGATACCATTGCTCTGCTGAATCACCTGGGCAGAGGTGGACACAAAGTATCTCCTGACAAATTACAGTTTTGTAAAAATTCAGTAAAATATCTAGGACACCAGATCGAGAAAGGTATCAGAAGAGTCACCTCAGAAAGAATCAGAATAATTCGAGACATGGAACTGCCCAGAACTCAGAAGGACGTTAGAATGTTCCTAGGAGTTGTGGGATACTGCAGACAGTGGATTGTGGGATTTGCGGTACTTGCCAAACCTCTGATAAAAATGACAAAGAAAGGGGCAGACGATCCAGTCACCTGGGATGATGAAAGCATGACAGCCTGGATAAAATTGCGAAACTGTCTATGTTCTGCTCCTGCATTAGGAATGCCTGATTATTCCAAGAACTTTGAGTTGTTCTGTGATACACGAGACAATTGTACACTCTCAGTCCTGACCCAAGAGCATGGTCTGACTAGACGTCCTGTGGCCTACTTTTCAGCCACACTGGACCCAGTAGCTGCTGGGCTTCCGGGGTGTCTGAAAGCAGTAGCTTCCACATGCACAAGTCTGGAACAGAGTGAGAACATTGTCATGGGACATCCCGTAACGGTTTATGTTCCACATTCAGTTGTGATTCTGCTAACCCGAACCAAGACTCAATATCTCACTCCTAGTCGGCTGACTAAGTATGAGAGAATTCTTATTGGTGCAGAAAATGTAATAATTTCCAGATGCAACATCCTGAACCCGGCAACACTATTGCCCCTTGCCCAAGATACAGGAGCAGAAGGTGAATTCGAACATAATTGCATTGATCTGACTGAGTTTAGTACTAAACCTCGTCCTGACATAAAGGAATTGGCCCTTATCAATGCTGACATAGTGATGTTTGTGGATGGCTCTTGCCTGAGGCATGAGGATGGTGGGCTGAGTGCTGCCTATGCTGTAGTCACTCTGGAAACCACCCTAGAAGCATCCTATTTGAGTGAAGTCAAATCTGCCCAAGTGGCCGAACTTATAGCATTGGCCAGAGCTTGCAAACATGGGAAAGGCAAACGAGTAACCATATATACTGACAGTCAATATGGATATGGGGTTGTTCATGACTTCGGCCAACTATGGCTACAAAGAGAATTCATGACTTCCTCAGGTACCCCCATCAGAAATGGAAAGGTGGTGCAAAACCTATTGGAAGCGATCCAATTGCCCAAAGAATTAGCAGTGGTCAAATGTGCTGCTCACCAATCTGGAAAGGATGAAGTGGCAGCCGGAAACAGGTATGCTGACCAAATTGCTCAGTACTGTGCACGCTACAAAATGTCCCTAAAAATCCAATTATGGGGCTGAAACAGCTGCCAACTTATGATGTTTGAGAATGTATCTTCCTGGAAGGAACTGAGAGAGTTGCAACAGGCAGCAACCGAGGGGGAAAAACTAAGATGGGAGACTGAGGAATGTCAGCTCAGAGAAAGGGATGGTATCATAGTGAGTAAAGATGGTATGCCTGTGTTGCCCGACTGTATGGCTGACCCAATGGTTCGGATGATTCATGGAGACACTCATGTTGGAAGGGATGGAATGTGCAGTGTGTTTGATAAAGTGTTCTACAATTGAAAGTTCAGGAATATCGCGGATAAGTTCTGCCAGAGGTGCCTGGTGTGTCAGCAGTTCAATGCAGGAAAGAGGACTGTGGTAGAGCAAAGTACCATTGGAAAGGCAGAAGGCTCCTTTGTCAGATTGCAGGCAGATTTCATACAATTGCCCATGTGTAGAGGATACAGATATGTCTTAGTAATAGTTTGCCTGTTCTCAGGATGGGTGGAAGCTTACCCGGCCAAGAAGAATGATGCCATTACTGTAGCTAAATTGTTACTCAGAGAGCTGATCCCTAGATTTGGTTTCCCAGAGACTATTGAAACAGACCAGGGTGGGCATTTTACTGGGGATGTCCTGAAGGAACTCTATGCAGCGTTCAAAATTGAGCCTAAACTACACTGTGCGTATCATCCAGAGGCTTCTGGAATAGTGGAACAAATAAATGGCACTATCAAATCAAGATTGGCAAAAATGTGTGATACCACTAAATTGAACTGGATAGAAACCCTGCCTCTTGTCTTGATGGGATTAAGGAGCATCCCGAACAGAAAAACAGGCCTGAGCCCCCATGAGGTACTAATGGGAAGAGTGATGCGACAGGCATGGGTACCTGGACAGAAACTGCTGAGTATTTCTGATGATTTGGTGCTAGAATACTGCAGGCAGCTGGGTGACCAAGTGCGTTCTATCTCTCACCAGATTGGAGAGACTGCTGATGAATGGCCAACCACTCCAGTCCATAAAATCAGACCTGGAGATTGGGTGGTGTTGAAGAAACACACCCGGAAGAGTTGCCTTGGACCAAAGTGGGGGAAAAAGAGACAAGTGATCCTTGTAACTACCACCGCTGTAAAGTGTGCTGGAGTGCCAAAGTGGATTCATGCCAGCCACACTAAGAAGGTAGCCAAGGAAGAGACGGCTGAAGCTGAGGGTGATGCAGCTGAAGAGACTCCAGACGAGGGTCCAGATCTAGCTGATGTGATACAACCCGGCACCAGCCAAGACGAGTGGTTTCCAGCAGATGACCTGATTCTTGATCCAATAAGAACCAGAAAATATTCCTACTTAGATAGAGAGTGGGATAGTGAGGGTGAGACAGGACAAGAAGAAGAAGGTCAGGTTAACGAGAATCACATCAGGCCTGATCAGGAAATAGGCCAAGTAGGGACAGACCAAGTCATCGACACTCCTCCCGAGACTCCAGAAACCGGAAAAGGACAGATAGTGGTTAAAGTTGAAGTTCATGCAGAAGAAAATCAAGGGGTCGAAGTACAGGAACAGTTATAAATAGACGAACGTGTTCAGGAACCAGAGCCCAAGCTGGTTGAAAATCAAGATCAAATACAGACCATACCTGAACAAGGCCAGATTAGAAACCAGGCAGAAAAAACTGATGAAAGACCTGGACCTAGTCAGACAGGAGAGGGAAAAGACGATGCCAATACAATAGTGCCACACCAAAGTGAAAACAAGGGGATTCACGAGGAAGGCAAAGTATCCTCGACCACTAAGAGGCCTAGAAAGCAGGAGAGACCAAGATATATAAAGAGACTGAAACTAAGACTGAAAACTGTAGAAGAAAAATTAGAAGACAGAAAAAAGGCTGAAAGTGAAAGACAAAGAAACGAGGCTCAGCAAAATAGACACAGCATCAGATTTAAAAAAAGCAAACAAGAACTATCGAAGTCCTGAATGGACCTTTTTGGTGTTGGAAGAAATTGACGACCCTGAAGAGAGTGACTGCAGTGATCACGATTCCGTTGAGGATCACAGCTCTGAGGTAGAAGACCCACCCTGAAAGGTGAAACTGCATTAGCCTCTTGAAACGAAACAAAGAGGGTTAAAAAGTCTCAGTAACATAAATGTCTGATTCAAGTGTAAATGGGAGACCAAAAGGGAATTGTTGCAAAACTTGCTGTAAAATATGTCTATGCAGTGTAGCAATAGTTATAGTAATCTGGATAGGACTAACAGTCTTTATACCTTTTATGATAAGCAAAGATCCTAACCTGTACCCTACTAAACCCATGAACCCAGATCCAGAAGTTGTACATACTGAAGAAACGCCACGAAGTGTAGAAAGACATGACAACTCAGTTAGCCTAAGACAAACACGACATGACTTAGAAGCACCAGATGAGGATGGACTACATTTTCACCACATGAGAAATCGATCACATTTAAATGTCTTTGCAAATCTTTTAGTGCATTACGTAGAAGCTATGGAAATAGAAGATTGTTATGTCTGTATGAAGCTACCCACTTCTGTAGCTGAAGGCGTGACTTATCACCATTTGCCCCTGACTTATGGGATTTCCTGTAGTATATTAGCAAGCTTGTTTTATAGGAGCACATTACAGTACTACTATTCAAACACTGACGTGATTTTTTCTGAACTACCTGTTCGAGGGAACCTAAACGTTGTGCATATTAGAAGCGAGGTAACTAGATACATGGGAGAATACTTCCTGACTATAGGTGACATAGACTTACATGAAGCTCGAAGAGATAATTTGACTTGCTCATTACATGAGCAGGAGAAGATGTTTCTAAAAATGGCAGAAAAGAGAAGGGAGAGTATCCAAAGGAAGGCTAATGATAAGAAACAGCAAACTCCTAAATGGGCTGAAAACATGGAAGGCACCTCAAATGGCGATGCGAATCCTGCGCTATTGTTGGATTTTGAACGAAAGGGGAAACTTTGTCTTCATAGAGAAAAGACTAGTTATTATAGCAATGTATTCATCGGTTCCAGCGAATGCGACCATAATTACAAGGTAATTGGAGGATGGGTTTCAAAAATGGGTCAGAACCTGTGTTTCCCGGAATCTATTATATATGTGGGAACAAGGCTTATTTCAAATTAACGGATCACTGGTATGGAAGCTGCTACTTTGGCATTGTCTTCCCGAAAATATACCATGTGAATAACGCTGCTGGAAGCAATGAAGACACTAATGGCTTAGTGCGTAGTAAACGTGAGAGTGTAGGAGAAATTATAGGTGATATGTTTAGTGCACTGATACCTGGAATGGGGTAGTTCTGAATACTCACCGTATCTGCAAATTATCTACAGTAGTGGATCGGTTATCAACTGACACTGCTGCTGGATTCCTGTTGGTCAATACTGAAATGGTTGCGATCAGATCAATGGTTTTGCAAAATCGCCTTGCTCTTGATACCTTATTGGCAAAAGAGGGCGGAGTCTGTAGAATGCTGAAGGTGCAACATTGTTGCACTTACATTCCAGATAAAAGAGTGGAAATTAAAAAATATGTGCAAAATATAACTAATTTGGAAAGAGAACTTAAACCATTGGAGGTTGACAGTGCCTGGAAGAGACTGGCTGATGGTCTCTCTTCTGTAGGTAGTTGGTTCGCTAATGTAGGCCGTAGTCTAGTAGGTAAAATACTGATGCCAATAGCTGGAATAAGTTTGATTGTGTTTATTATAATAATTTGCTGCAAATGCCAAAAATGCAGAAAAAGGTACACTGTAGATAAGAGAGGAGTGAAACGGAATGTGGATGAACTCGAATTAGAAGAATTAAGGAACCAGATCTATAAAAAAGCTAGAGAATCCCACCCAAATAAAGCTGCAGACAAACAGCATAATAATAAGTTTGTGGAAATTGAAATGAGTGAGATGTAATTTGAAGTTGGCATCTGTTTCCATTAGTAGTGATGATAGTAAATATCATCAAAGAGGGGATTGATGGAGTGGAAGTTTGCGCCTAATGCAACCTGCTCCGTATATGAACCTCGAGTATACTTGTAATAATACTAAACAACCCTGTTCGTCATTAATATTCCCCTTTTCCAGTACACGCGGGTGTCCTAGAGATGCTTGCCTATGTGTTTACTAACAGTAACACCGCTTGCATATCATAAAATGGCCGCTTAGCAGAAATTCAGTCTGCGCATGCGTCGGTCATACCCATGTGATGTGACGCACTCGCAGATTTGGAGGGAAAGAGTCCGCTCATGCGCATTGTAGCTGACCTGCCCGCTTGTTCTAACGATGCTCTGCACTTGCCCAATGCTGCTTCGCATTTCTGTCTATTCTCGCACTAATTATTAATCGCTATAGTTATTATGAAGTAAGGGGTGAAGTGTAGGTAAACATGGTGTACAGTGTGTTCTGTTTTGCTGTCATATTAATTTGTTTTCGCTTACTTTTCATGTACCGCGCATACATTGGCCTGGGTATGTGAACCCGACTCCATATTGTAACCCGTTCCGACCCTGACACGTGATGAGGGAAAATCCACACTGCGCAGAAGCAAATCTCAGCCAGCTGGCTCCAGAAGCAAGATGCGCATGAGAACCTACCTAGGCTTGTCAAAGATGCTGACAGTTACCTTGAAAACAGGCAACAATGTATCAAACTGTTGTATACACCCATTGTTTCTCCATATTCATATGCCTGGGAACCTGAACTCAGGGGGGCGGGTATTAAAAATTAATATTAAGCATGAGAACGTAGAATTTGGGAGGTAAAGGTGGCCTAATCATTTCTCCTGACCAATCATAAGTTGGGACCCTGTTATTTGCAACATTTGTGGGTGGTCTGGGAACCCCGGAAGAGTATATCTAGCCTAGTCAGTTAGGGAGAAATTGTCCGACTTGTCCGAGTAGCAGACCTGTCACTGACCCCACGACTCTATAGGTGATTGATACAGAGAGCTGCGGAGCCCTCTGTCCGAATTTTCCACAAACTCCAAGGGGTGGAAATAGTCTTAAGTGCTGGCGAAGCACTTTTGCTGGGGATTTGAGAACCCAATCGGAGTTATTGGCGGATTCCGTGCAGTAAGGGGGTAACGCAGGCGTTGCTTCTGAAGCTGTGGGGGTTGGTTGTGCCTTTGGTGAGCCCAGTCCTGACCTAGAACCTGAGGGGTATCCTGTCCTGGTTTTCCGTGAGCTGCTACCTGCTCACCTACTGGTATCCTAAATCCTTGAGAGTCCTTGTCCTTGTCCTTCCCGTAACTGACCCGTGGCCAGGGTTAGTCTTCATTCTTGCCTAGGTAAATATTACCTGTGGGTGTCCGTCCTTCTATCCCTTTCCTTCTGCTCTCAATAAAGCCTCTATGCACTTGATTTTTGCTCTGATCGTTCCTCTGATGTATTTGCAAACTGTTTATTAGTATGTTCCTATTTTTCCCTTCCCTTAGGAACTGTTTCTTTTGAATTATTAATGTGTGGTGAACTTTAGAAGTTGCAATACGACTTTAGCTAGATAGAATAGGATTAGGGCTGAAGTACAAATAGGCTATAGAAATTCACTGACTGATGAGGTTTGATCTTGCCGTCCCTTGTTTAAGTCTAAATTGACTAGCATGTTCCCTGTTACCCATACCCTTTAGAAACTCCGTTTACCCTAAATGGTGTTAGCCTTCTTGCATAGCTATTTCATATTTTTGATTCTGCTTATTGATGTTCTTATCAGCATCTGTCTCATAATCTTGTCACTTTAAGTTTGATATATAAAAACCCTCAAAACGCCTCAAGTGTCTGTGGTCATTCTAAAAGGTACATTTAAATGTTGATTGAATAAATAAGTAATGTATTTTTGAAGTGCTATCACCTACCCTCGTGCTCCTGATCCATCAGGAGGAGTAAGTACCTGTGGTAAGTCAGGTGTCATGACAAAAGTGTCACAGGAGACACACACACAATACTGATAGTAGCGTGTAAAATCACCCGACTTGTAAATTGGGGTTTAAAAATGCATACATGGGCCCGAGTGCATGATAATCTGGCAGTCTGTAGGGCCGGGTGACCTGCGCGCTCTATCAGAGGCGCCGGGAGAGTGGACCGCCTCGGAAACAGTTTTGTGCGCCCCGGCGAAACAGGGGTGTCTGGGTCCCGATTCGGGCCTACTCCCCCACCTCCCTCCGGGTGCTTGGTGGCAGCGGGCAGAGTCCACAGCTTGGGTGGAAGAACAGGCGAGCCCAGCAGCCACACGTTTCCACAGTAAATGCGAGCCGCTACCGGTGGGGTCGCGAAGAGACGATAACGGGCCGAGCAGCTGAACCCCCCGTCCCCCGCGCGCCCCGGACGACGCACTCCAGCAGCAGAAGAATTGTGCATACGACACCAGACACATCAGCGGAGGATGTGGCTGCGGACTGGGGCCCACACTACACAATAAACACCTGGGCAGGATCGACAAAGAGCCAGGCGAAAGAGACTGAATTGGCATCCTGAGATTGCTGAAACGGACGCACATCCTGGGGCGCGGGCGTAGTGGGCCCTTGCGGAGAGACCCTCTTGGGTGGCCCCCTGTTCCCCCCCCCCTCCTGCTGGACAGTGAGACGCAGGAACGGCCCCAGTCCGAGGAGAGGAACACCCAACGGATCGTCCAGACAAGTTTTACTGCCCTCCGTCTCAGCGGTCCTGCTTGCAAGTAGAGTACAGCTATTGGTGGGCTGACCAAATTCACCGGGCGAGACTCTGGCGGCAAGGACATTGCGACGAACAGAGCCCCCCTCCCCCTGCGGAGGATTACGAGGAATGGGACCGCTGTAAGCTGCTCCAGCACAATGGGGAAAGGAGACAAGACGCAAACCAAACTGTCGTTCGAACAGCGTCGAACGAAGGCCTCAGACCCACAGGAATCGGACATGGTGCAACAAACCAGGAATCAGGAGAATTCGATTTACACAGACATCAAAGAATTACTGGTCACCATGGAAAAGGGATTGCAGGACAGCATGGCGTCGATAGGGACGAAGATTGACGCCCTCTCATACCGCATGGACAGGATGTCGGAAAGAGTAGATAAGCATGCGGAACGATTGGATATGTCGGAAAGATGCTTGACTGAAGTGGAGGAGGGGCAGATGGAACTGGATAAAGACTGCAAACAAATAGGAAAGATCCTTCAGGTGATTCAGGACAGGTCGGAAGATTTGGAAGCCCGCTCTAGACGCTCCAATAGCCGCATCACGGGAGTTGCGGAGACTACATCCACTGGTAAAATGGAGCTCTTTATGGAGAAATTGCTGACCACCTTGCTGGGCGACAATGTCTTCTCGCCTATGTTTATAGTGGAGAGAGCACACCGCACCTTAGGCCCACACCCGCGCCCAGGGCCCCCCCCCCGAGGCCAAATATTGCGAAACTCCTAAACTATAGAGACAGAGACACTGCACTGAGGGTGGCCAGGGAGAAGGGTCAGCTGCAATACGAGGGCGCGGCTATCTCATTATACCCGGACTTCACTGCAAAGGTACTGGAGGAACGGAGGCACTTCGCTCCGTACAAACAGCAACTCAGAGATCTTGGCTTGGACTACGCCATGCTGTACCCGGCGAAGCTAAGAATCAACATGCAAGGACATACGCACTTCTTCACTGACCCAAAAGACCTACAAAAGGCTCTAAAGACCTGGTGCAAGGAGCAAAAGAACAGCCCTAAAGCCCAGCCGGGGGAGCAGGAACCCACTAGCTGCCTGGACGAGCAAGAATAACAACACAACACCATCCGAGCACCCTAGACACGTGATGAACTACGAAAAAGCTGGGGTGAGATGTTGACATTGAGACTGGCATAACTGTCCACTCGGTCTCACGGTCGGCTAGGGGCGAGGAGGACATGGGGTGTCCACGCGAGCTCCGGAGTCCAGGGATATGGTGAGACTTTTCCATGTTATATTTGCCTATTTCGATTTTTGTGTCTGATCTCAGCACGCTCCAGATGACATTCGCTCCCTCTCACACACAACTGGCGTGTGAGAATCATGATGTTCAGCAAGGGAGGGAAGGGATGCAGACATTACTGAGAGAGTCCACTAGCTGACACACAAGACATTTCGATAGGGCAACCGTTAGGGGATATGTACGGGGTGATGATGCCATGAGCAGGTATTTGAGCACTGTTAAATTGTTATTGTTATTTGATATACTTCTGGCAACCTCTGCCCTAGCGCTATATGCACTGTGGGTCCCTGCTGGGATCAGCATGGATCACTCGGGAATTTCTGGGGGAAAAGTGTTTTCAGGCTAGGCCGAGTTGGGGATGGTCTGCTGTGGGAGGGGGGGGAGAATCTGAGGGGAAAGGAAATGGGGTGGAGACTTTCTGTTCTGGGGGAGACACATTGACTTCTGCGCTACCAAATACACACAGCCCACAACACGGCATAACGCTCACTGGGGGCGCATGCGACACTCTGCATGATCAGGCACCCGACCTAGCCTCCGTGAAAACTCATAAAACAAATCCAATGCAATGGCAGTCACCATAGACAACGCGAGAGTCAACAGACTAAGGGCGCTCACGTGGAATGTGCGCGGTCTTAATGACCACAAGAAGGTTAGGAAGGTGATAAGCTACTTGCAGCGACACAATATAGATCTAGCCCTGATCCAAGAGACACACCTCCCTATTGATAGCAGGATCCTACACAGTAAGGGACTGGGCGGCAATGTAGCGGCTGCTAGCTTCACTACTCATGCCAGAGGCGTCATGACATGGGTAAACCCAAAGTCCAAACTCACGCAGTACACCTTAGAAGCAGACTCGGAGGGTCGATATGTAATCTCTAGATGCACTGGATTGGGACTGTTCTTAGTGGTGGTCAACACCTACGGCCCAAACTTCGACTCCCCTGAGTTTTATAAAGAGTTGGCAAGTAAACTCAGATGCTACAACCCTGAAGACATCTGGTGGGGGGGAGATATGAACCTCACACTAGACCCCACTCTTGATAGATCTGCTGGCCCTCACCGTAAACCGGCGGCAGCAGCAGTGGAATTACAAGGCATTATGACGCGACTAGGCCTGGGGGATGCCTGGCGATCACGTAATCCACTACAGGGAGGCTACACCCACTACTCTGCGTACCACGACATACACACCAGAATTGACTATTGGTTACTCCCTGACTCCACACTGGGTCGTATCGCCAGATGTAGTGTTCTACCTAGAACGCTCCCGGACCACTAGCCTGTGCTCTTGGAGGTGGAAACCCAGGGCTCGGCTATTCCCCCTTTCACTTGGCGGCTCCCGCCGTACTCGCTACTAGACTCAGTGTTTAGGGGTGAACTTGCAGAAGCCATGGATCTATTCTTTGACACTAATACAGGCTCAGTGGACAGCTTTCAGACTATCTGGGAGACATTTAAAGTCTACATACGAGGGGTGGTGATGTCCAAACACTGGGGCGTGCTGAAGGTGATTCGCACGCGATTCGCAGACCTCGAGAAGCAGCTAGAAGGTTTGGAGAGGAGACAGAGAGAAAGGGCTGACAGCGTAGTGAACGACAAAATTAAAAAGTTACTTGAAGAATACCATGACGAGGCAGACAGGGAAGTCAAACACATGGGGAAATACACCACAGCTAGAGTGTACGGAGAACGTGACAGACCTGGCGCACTGTTGGCTAGGGTTATTGGTGGCGGGAGAAAACACCAGCTAATCACAGAGGTTAAATCGGCCACGGGCGTGGCCCTTACAGATCCGGCAGAAATAGCTCGCGAATTTAAAGCTTACTACACAGACCTCTATACAGCCAGGGGGGATGACCTAGAAGAGGACATTGAGGACTACCTTGGACACATAGCCCTCCCCACTCTGCCAAACTCAGATAGGGAATTCCTCATGCACCCTATAGAAAAAAAGACGAAATATCCGAAGCCCTGATGAGCATGAAGTCTGGAAGTGCGCCGGGAACGGATGGCCTGACGGCAGGTTTTTACGAAGTCTTTAAAGAACAGCTCATCCCACATCTGTCGACTCTCTTAGATGACATCTGTGTGGAGGGCAAAATGCCTGCCTCAATGAGAGAGGCGCTTCTAGTGACTATTCCGAAACCTGGCAAGCCAAGGGAGGAATGTAGTTCGTACCGGCCCCTGTCCCTACTAAATGTGGACGCTAAACTGTTTGCTAAGGTCCTGGCCTACCGACTTGCTTTGCTGGCCCCCCAGTTGGTAGCCCCGGAGCAAGGAGGCTTCATTCCAAGTAGGAACCTGACTTATAACATTCGCACTGTACTAGGCGCGATGCAACATACGCGACAAGACAAAAAGGCGCTAGCAGTATTCCTTGACATGGAGAAAGCTTTTGACTCCGTGGAATGGAATTTCATGAGAAGGGTGCTGCAGCCTAGGACAACCTTTCCTATAAATGATAGGAGCTTTGTATCATCAGCCATGTGCCAGAATCAGAAATAACGACTTAGTGACAGACCCATTTCTGATCACCAGAGGCACATGACAGGGGTGCCCACTTTCGCCCCTCCTGTATGCTCTGGTTGCTGAGCCTCTGGCTTGCGCCCTCCAAGAATACCACAGTAACGAGGGCATATGTTTCCCAAACTACAAGATTGTAGTCTCGATGTATGCAGACGACACTCTACTATACGTCAGAGACCCAGACAACAACTTGTCATCGGTACTGAGGGAAGTAGTCTGCTTCGGTGCGCTTTCAGGTCTGAGAGTCAACTGGTCGAAATCGCTGGCGTTTCCCCTCACCCCTGTTACACTGCCCACGATTATGGAGTACCCGCTCACCTGGACCGCTGACACGGTTAGATACTTGGGGGTTCAACTACATACAGACCCGGAGACCTTATTTAGAGCCAACTACGGCACAGCCTTCAGTAGGTTAGAGGATGACGTGACAGCCTGGTGTAAACTTCTGCTCTCCCTAATGGGTCGGATCGCCATCATGAAAATGGTGGTGCTCCCCAGATTCTTATTCTTATTCACGTCCATCCCGATGGTACTCCCCAAGACGTTCTTCCAAAGACTCCAACAAGAACTGACTAGGCTGGCATGGGCGGCGGACAGCCCAGGGAGAAATGGGCGCTGCTCGCACTACCATACCATGTGGGGGGCCTAAACGCACCGGACCTAGAGCTGTACTACAGAGTGGCGCAGGCAGCTCACCTTCACACTTGGTTACATGGGCACAAAGACATACCACACGTTAAAATGGAGACTTTGTTTGCACGCCCACTCTCTCTCCCGCATATGATTTTTGAACCCACCGACCTCCGCACGGGGATCCTAGATTCACTGACGGCCACGAACCATGCATGGAACTACCTCCTACAGAGGCAAAACGGTGCACTGATGTACTCCCCTAGCATGCCCATTGACTGGACCCGGTGGCTGCCCCCACTGTGTGAGAAGGGGGTGCTAGTCGCTATGAATAAACTTAGGATCGAGAATGCAGGAGATTTGTTCGGGGACGGCGTAGTCAAAACCTGAGAACAAGCAGGGGCTGGTCTGGAGGACCTGTCGCCGCTGACGAGATTCCATTACTATAGAGGACGTCACGCCCTTTCGGAGCTTCTGGGGGAGGAAATGGCGGAACCGCCCGAGATGAGGGAACTCACACACGTTATTAAGGTTACAACCTCACAGAAATTGATCACTAATCTATACACCCTGGCACAATCCCATAAAGAAAACACGTAGGCTAAAGCGAGATTGGCTTGGCAAGTAGACTTACAAATGACACTGGATGATGACGCATGGGCATACTGCTGCACTAGCACCAAGAGGATCTCCCTGAACGGACGTCACAGGCTGGTACACTTCAAATTCCTCAACCAGGTGTATTATACGCCCGCTAGACTCTTCAGGTATAGTCTCAGAGCCACTGCGGATTGTGAGAGGTGTCATTCACCTAACGCTGACTTCCTTCACCTGGCGTGGCAATGCCCGGGGATACATGACTTTTGGGTCCAGATCTTCGCTGAACTCAGCACCATTCTTAAGACTGACATTCTCCCTGACCCTGCGATAGCTCTGATAGGGTACACCAAGAAGTTGCCAAGAGCAATTCACAGAATAGCTGACATGGGCTCTTAATTACGGGCAGAGTAGTAGCATGCTGCTGAATGAGGGGACCGAAGCCAACACCAAAAAGATGGGCGCACGACATGCTGTATTGCTGCACACAGTCAGAGGTGTATAGTGAACTCTTTTCCCCCACCAGCAGACCCAAGAATTTCTGGGGGCTTTACCAGGCCTACTTGGCAACTAGCGCAGACAATGACCTTGGCGCTGAGCCACAGAAGTCTCGAGTGGAAGGGGAGTAGCACATAGGGCACACTAGATGCTGACAGATTATCTTGCTTGGGTGACGAGTCATGATGCCGCTGCCTTTGCACGTTCTTAGATCTGAGTGTGTAATTTTACCTGTGAATCCTTAAACGCCGCCTGCCCCATTGATGGGGTTGTTGGCTAAATGGCTGTGTAATTCTTGGAAAATGCGCAGATAAGAGATTGATGTCATACTGATGTGTTAGTCCGCTGGTGGGTGGAGGGTGGGGGGGGGGGGTGGGGGGGGGACATGTTCGATGTGTTTGTACCTTGCCTCAAAAAAGCTTCAAAATAAAATAATTTAAAAAAACAAAAACTTGTCACTCAAAAAAAAATAATAATAATTATGTGGGACTGAGTGGTATTTGGAGTGTATGTTGCATTGAGTGCAGTGTAATTATGTGGCGTGTAATTATGTGGTACTGAGTGGTATTTGGAGTGTATGTTGCATTGAGTGCAGTGTAATTATTTGGCGTGTAATTATGTGGCACTGAGTGGTATTGTGTGGAGTGTATGTTGTATTCAGTAGAGTGTAATTGTGTGGCGTGTAATTATGTGGCACAGAGTGGTATTTGGTAGTATATGTTGCATTGAGTGCAGTGTAAATATTCGGCGTGTAATTAAGTGACACTGAGTGATATTTGGAGTGTATGTTGCATTGAGTGCAGTATAATTATGAGGCGTGTAAATATGAGGCACTGAGTGGTATTTGGAGTGTATGTTGCATTGAGTGCAGTGTAATTATGTGGCGTGTAAATATGTCGCAGTGAGTGGTATTTGGAGTGTATGTTGCATTGAGTGCAGTGTAATTATGTGGCGTGTAATTATGTGGCACTGAGTGGTATTTGGAGGGTATGTTGCGTTGAGTGCAGTGTAATTATGTGGCGTGTAATTAGGTGGCACTGAGTGTTATTTGAAGTGTATGTTGCGTTGAGCGCAGTGTAATTATGTAGCATACAATTATGTGGCAGAGTGGTATTGTGTGGAGTGTATGTTGCATTGAGTGCAGTGCCATTATGTGGCGTGTAATTATATGGACCTGAGTGGGATTTGGAGTGTATGTTGCATTGAGTGCAGTGTAATTATGTGGCGTGTAATTATGTGGCACTGAGTGGTATTTGGAGTGTATGTTGCATTGAGTGCAGTGTAATTATGTGGCGTGTAATTATGTGGTACTGAGTGGTATTTGGAGTGTATGTTGCATTGAGTGCAGTGTAATTATTTGGCGTGTAATTATGTGGACCTGAGTGGGATTTGGAGTGTATGTTGCATTGAGTGCAGTGTAATTATGTGGCGTGTAATTATGTGGCACTGAGTCGTATTGTGTGGAGTGTATGTTGTATTCAGTAGAGTGTAATTGTGTGGTGTGTAATTATGTGCACTGAGTGGTATTAGAAGTGTATTTTGCATTGAGTGCTGTGTAATTATGTGGAGTGTAATTATGTGGCACTGAGTGGTATTTGGAGTTTATGTTGCATTGAGTGCAGCGTAATTATGTGGGGTTGTGTGTGGGGTTTTGTGTGTGGGTGTGTGTGTGGGGGGGTGGTGGGGTGGGGGTGAGGTGTGTGGGTGTGGGGGGGTGTCTGTGTGTGGGTGTGTGTGTGTGGGGGAGTTGTGGGTCATTCTCTCAAGAAAAAACAGATGTAAGTGAATGTGTGAACATTAGTCGAAACAACAGTAAAAAACACTGCGAAAAATACAAGCATGAAAAATGTGGAATCCGTGAAGTTGCATAAAAAGAACGAGATAGCTACATTCCCTAAATGTGTAGTACTCGTCTCGTGGCTGCTAGCAGATGAGGTCTGTTGACGGATGGATTACCTCCTGTTACTTCCCCTTATGATGAGCAGGCGTGGAGAGCAACGTGCAGCAGAGCAACAGGTCAGAGGTTGGGGAGAAGAATTTTAGAAAAATCTAAAGTAAACCAAGGACGAAGAAGCACTGGGCAGGAGGAAGGAGCAACAGAAAGCAGGTCTGGGCGAGTGGAATAAAATGCAGCACACGAAAAAGAGAGAGCAAATGGGGTGAGGGGAGCAACATGGAGCGCTCAAGGTGAGGGGTGCAGGACTTTAGTGGAAAGAAAGCTGCACACGATCCCTCGTGTTTAGCGAACATGAAAAACTCCCTAAACACGAAACATTAAAGCACCTTTCTTTAAAACTGTATTTATTTGTTTTCTTTCCTTATTTTTTATATATTTATTTAATGGCAGCATCTTCTTTACAGAGCCGTCTAAACAGCAGCCCGGGCTGCACTGCCCCATGGAACTTCAGGAAAGCTGAGCGTCACTATGAGGGTAGACAGCCTCTGCTGTAAACTGTTGGCAATGGAAAACAAGCTGCCTTTGAAGAAGGACAGGCAGCGCTGGGAGGGGGGCTGATTCACAAGCAGATGGGCCTGTTTATGACCTGCGGAGCGCGTGAAGTGGGTGGTGGGAAATGTCTTGCTTTGTGGGAGGGGTAGGGGAGTGTGGCGCGCATGAAGTGGCTGGTGGTTTGAAGTCTGATGCCGAGGCACAGGCAAATGGTGTGCAATGTGCACGCGGGGGCGGGGGAGTGTGGGGGGGTTATGTGTGTGTGGGGTTGTGGGTCATTCTCTCAAGAAACAAGAACTGAAATATGGGGTCTGTTCAAGCGCCTTTTTAGAAAGTTATGAGCTGTACGTGGCACTATACAAACGTGCAAATACTGGTGGCTCCTCGGAAAGCGCCTCATTGTACTTCTAATGGCAAGAGATACCATTGTCAGGGGTGTTACTGCAGGCCCTTGGGATGGGGGGGCAGGACAGGCAGAGCTCTGTGGCCCGGGGGGGGCAGTTCTGCGGGGTGGCAATGAGAGAGGCGTGATGGGGTACGGGCTGAGCTGCTCCGGAGGAAGTACGTCCAGGGGAGACCTTAAAAAGAGACCGCCAGGAGCAAAGGTAGAGAAACCGGGGAAACACAGAGAGAACAGAAGAGTGCAGGGCGGGGAGGGGAGGGGGAGAGCGGTGAGAGGAGGGGAGACCGGATAACTCGGGAGAAAGAGGATAGGACAGAGGTAAGGGACAGAGAGAAGAAGAGAATGAAAATGGCAAAAATAGATCAACTGGAAAAAGAAAACAGTGAGATGGAAAGTAGAGTGAAAAGAGTGAGGCAGGGTAAAGTAGGAGAAATGGTGGAATCGAGAGAGAAAAAAGAGATGCCAAGGCAGGGAGAAGGGGGAGATAAAGATGTGGAACAGGGGGAGAGGGAGAAGAGAGACAAATGGAAGAGGAACTGCAGCAGAAAAGACGGGAAAAAAGAGGAAGGTGGAGCTATGAAGGCCGTGGCACACCGGGAGGGAAATAAGTTCATGTATTCAATAAAAAGCGAGTGAGGGAAGGGGCGAGTGAAACAAGGTAGAGAAGAACGTGAGAGGTGGGGGACAAAGGGACAGCGGAAAACAAGCTCTCAGCATTTCTGTGGCGGGGTGGGCGGGGGAGCGGCAGCCTTTGAAGTTTGATGCCGAGGCACAGACAAATGGTTGTGCACGATGTGCACGCGGGGGCGGGGGAGCGGCAGCCTTTGAAGTCTGATGCGAGTCACAGACAAATGTTGGGGTGATGTGGCTGGCGATGGCTTGCACGCGCATAGCTCACATGAACTGTACGCGATCCGCAAGTTTGGTAGAGTTTTTGAACTGCCTACTATAATCTCGCCTATCTATCCCTGCGGGATAGAATAGTCAAGACCTAAAAATAAAATGATAATAAAACAATGTTATTATCATTTTACTTTTCACTGAGCCAGAGCCAGCCGGGTCAGGGCGGGGCCATCCTCAACTTTAGGAAGGAATAACATGCACTGCCATGTCAGTTTGGACTGCTGTCTTAGGATGATTAAACCGACATGCGCACTTAGCCTTTCTACAACCCAGGCTGTATTACACAGCCAGGTGGAGAACAGTCCCAGGCTCCCAGGCACTGTCTGAGTGCCAAACAAGGCTGTTAAGACCAATCACAGCGCTTGTCTCATGCTGGGTAGTAGTATTCCGAGCATGAGAGATAAGTGTCAAGATTAGCATCTGGGAGCCTGTGCAGTGTGCGCCAGCCCTGGACTGCCGGACCGGAGGATCAGGAGAGAGGAGCAAGGCATTCCCCTCACAGTGCCCCCACCTCTTCGCAATGTGAGCCGCCGCCACTGCAAGAATATACAATTCCCAGACGTGGCTGACTGTGTGAATGAATTTCAAGTGGTCCGTTTAGCAGTCACTTTAAGACTTAGATCCAAAGTGGGTTTACTAAATCTGTAAAGTGTGAAGAATGAATGTAAAGTTGTAGATAACATTATTGCCTGGCAGGTGATTTAATATTTAGACTCACACCTGCTACTCAATTTTAATCAAGAGGAGTCTAAGTCAGGGGGTCTGCAACGTGTAGCTCAGGAGCTACTAGTATCTCACTAGTACCTTGGGTGCAGTTCCTTGAAGTGCCCAGCAGAGTACTTAATTCAGAGTGTCTACTCTAGCCATATTAAAAAAAGGTCACTTTGCAAGAAAAAGACTATGAATAAGATAATCCAAAATAAAAAGTACATATTTGATAGAAAACCATGTATTTTAAGTAACTGACATGCTGAGGTTTGTAAACAAAAATATTGAAATGGCAAGAAATATTTAACCTGCTGTTTAATGATAGTTCATACCGAGAGGTGTATATGTATAGCTTTTAGTATGTCCTTTGTGCCAGTGTGCCACTCTTCTGTGACTGTTATGTTATTAGTCATGTGAAGGCATCTTATTCTAATACAGCTTTTCCTGACACTGCTGTTAGCAACCTTGTCTTATGCTTCGAGTGAATGGTGCTCAACTACAAAATCAAATTCTGAATATCGTCCACCCAAAATATTCTATATCACATATAGACCAGCTGTCTCCAACCTTTCCTATAACAAGAGCTACTTCTGCACAACGTTGATTTCCAATAAACCAGTCTGAATTTGAATCAAGATGTACTCTAAGCCACTTGAAGATTCCCACTAAAGAAATCCAAGTTGCACAATAGATTTGAGTGGCTAATTGGTTCCACTCTCTGAGGATATATAATGGCCCTTTGAGTAAGGAAAGTATGTGCAGCTTGACCATCTTCAGACGTTTTGCACCCAGATAGAGAAGAATTGCTTGAGGGGCAAGAATAATTGCTACATTTCCGCACTAGCCATGGCCAGACTTGAGGGAATGCAGGGAAAGATCACATTGCTGAAAGAAGGAGGTAGACTCCCCTTCATACCGAGAACCTACCTTGCTCACTCAAAGAAGCAATTGGCAGCAGCTCATGTTGTGCTATTAGGACCACTACTTGAATAGCTGAGTGCTACAGAAACTGGATGCATTTGCTGATGCCCAGCCCTATCCCAAGACAAATGTTGTTGAGAACAAAGTTCTCACAAATAGTTACAAAAGAGCTGAAGTGCCTCCTGCCAGGAGTGTCATGGAAGAGCTGAAGACAATGACGAGAACATCTGTTTTGTAGCACAGTTTCCCTAGGGTGCTCTTCCTCCCTTCTGAGGCCAGCACAGTGTTTGAGTGTTGGCCACCACATGCCAATCGAGTTACAACCTCTGAGTCATTCCCCAGTAGCACACCACCGAGCACGAAAGTCAAGTCTCGCCCCTGAGGCCGTCACAAACCTTATACCATTGTATAGTGGCACAGACCTTTGGGTTTCCCACTTGCTGTGAAGCAGGACGTGTGCAGAAGTGTCAGATTTACCTAAATACTGCCCACCAGACAGCATATTACTGCACACTGTCTTCCCACATGACCGATAGAAAAAAACTGACTGTGTCTAATTGAAGCACTAGTGACTCTCTGGAACATGCAATGTCCAGACTCTGTCTGATCCCCTTCATGGGACTAGGGCCACAAGCAGGGTTATTGGGTCTCCACTGTGGGGGTTATGGCTCTTTACCTCTGGTATCCCGGGGTCCATTCTGCTACGGCTCTGTAAACCGAGGCAACTACTAACCCTTAAGCACTTGGCTCTCAGTGACAGCAATGGTGAGCAGTCACAGGCTTCTCACAGCAATAGCAATGGGTGCTCAAGCTCAGAACTCCACAATCACACAGCAGTGCAATGACTAAATGTCCAACCCGGTAGGTAAATTCAAGAAACAAAAGTGCTTTAATGCTCACTAGTATTATATTCCCAGGTTAGGACCTTGTAGCGAAGCAGCTTATTTCTTACATGGTCCTCACAATAACATTTCAGCCGCGAACTTTTGCGCAAATTTGCATGCATGACAATGTTGGATTAGTTTCCCTGAAATTTAACTTATTTACACATTTAGCTTCGCACAACATTATCACAATGACCTAAACATCATGTACAAGGTCTCTTTACGCACTATGTACAAATGTCATCTATGTCTTCATCCACGAATGACAGGGCTATCTACATATCTGTAACATCACTAATCTATACGCACATCCCACAGCTCCTTTCCATTATACAAGACGAGCATCCCGATAGATTGGTAGAGGAGGCACTTCAGCTGTCACCGAGGGTCCTGCATGCTGAGACTTCACCACACAGTGGTCTAAAATCTCGTGAAGGGTGTCCAGTTTGTGACCAAGACGGGAGTACTGCATTCTCTCCCATGCGGTTGGATCGTCCCTAGGGGGATTCCTGGCTGTAGACCTACACACACTCTAGGTACACTTAGAGTAGAGTTTGCATAGTAGGAGAATGCTAGATTACTGCCTTATTTATATGCCTGCATATATACATTGTTTAGCACCTTGGTAGAACTATATCTACTATTTATGCTTTTGGTGCTCGTAATCACCTTTATCTGCTTCTGTCTATTAATCATTGCGGCACACACATTTTATACAAGAATAACGTTGGTTCAATAAACATATTAAAAAGCATCCCACTGTATGTTCTCTGTATACTTCTCTGAGAATAAGTGAGCACGAGGGACTGAGCGAACGGTTCTGTATTGTTTCCACAATCCCAGAGGGGTCAGGGTTGTCATGTTCAGTGGTTGCCGAAAAACATTTGCTCCCTGATAAGTGTAGGGGGGGCTTATTGTGGCACTGTGAGCTAGTTGGTCTATAGGCCAACAAATCCTGGTGAGGTGCCGGACTCAGTCTAGGCACCAACCCCCTAGTTTATGTTGTCCAACAAATGTGCAGATCCTACTAATTAGTAGGAACTACACAAGACTAGAACAAAAATATAGTCACAACACCATTTAGTGTTCTGGGAGCTGTTAAGCAGGGCTGCATCTCTATCCGCTATCTCCCCCCCATTCCCCTGTCTGATTTGGTGATTGCCCCCTAATCAGGAATGTGTGATCACATGATCATGGCCCAGGTACAGAGATCCTCTCTATCATACTTGTGCTTAGCCTCTCACAGTTCAGTTTTTACAGTTTCTTACCACCTCTGGGGTATCAGTACTTTTGGCAACTACTTGTCTACCTTCTCCTGCTTCTGAGATGTGGCACTACCAACAATTCCATCTGGCATCTCTGCACTGGCTGCCGTGGCACCTGTCTTGTAGGCTTGTATACCGCAGTCCTGCTTTGGCTCGGTCTCCAGTTCTCTTCTGCGCTTGTTGAGCAGAGGGGAGCAATGTTACCGGGTGAAGGTCATGGTGCAGACAGTTGAGTTCCGCATGAGCTGATTGTCCATACTCTATAGGGTCACACCCTTGCTGACTCTCTACGCTCTGTGTAGCCAGGGACGTGCCAATTTTCTTCTTGTGGTGTAGCCTTACACAGGCCAATTCTTTGTTGGTGATAAAGCCACATACATGCCACTCTTCGGATGGCGACACAGCCAAGCACAGGCCAATTTTCTCTTGATGATGGGCCTCATTCGCACACCGTATTTTGAATCAGGATCAGAGTCCCAACTGAGCCTTAGCAATCACAGTTTGAGTCCTAACAGTTTAGGTCTGGAATCCCAGTGGAGAGAGTGCAGGCCCATAGACACCAGGCTCTACAGATTGCTCACCTCAGTCTTCTTCCTTTGGATGTCTCACCGACACTTGGGACACACTGTACCTCACCCCTCCTTGAAAGACACTCCTCTTGCAGGGTTGGTAGGCTCTTTCCCTCTCTCTGCAGACTGGCAGGCGTGTAGGTGCGTCAGAGCAGATATACAGCTCTTCTAGCCTAAGCCAGACTCAGGAGATACCCACTCACCTCTGGAAAGATGGCAGACAGGCAGTCAGCACTTTTTGTTGCACAGCAGTGCTCTGAGTAATTAACATTTGTACTAAGAAACAAGAAAACCAGAGAGTCGTCAGGGAGCTTGGGTAGTCATAGCATATCAGAACAGTGGTCCCTAGACAGACAATATCAGCAGTCTTAAATACCAAATGGTTGTTTATTTGTAACAAGAGGAAAAAATATGAAAAAGGAAAATCAAACTTATTAACTGGTTGAAGGTGACAAAACTTGCTTGGTGCTCTTTCTTAGGTAGTACACATGTGATAGTAGTGGCCAAAGTGTAAATCCAAAACAAGAACAGCATGGTCAATTACAAATTGATAAATAATGCACATAGGGTCTGTCACAACAATTGCTGTTTTGATCCCTTAAGTGGATATTGGGATCTTGATCCCTTAAGTGGATATTGGGATCATCGTCAGGATTCAAAGGTTTTCTAAGAGCAAGAAAGTTAGATGGAAAAAGCATAAAGGGACTTGGGGTAGTAATACTGAAGATACGTATGACAAAAACAGAATAAGTGCTCCAAATGAAGATCTGAAGGTAGTGGGCGCTCAAGGTAAAAGGATGAGAAGCGACTACATATGGTAGAGTTTCCCAGCACCACAGTGTACACCAAATGAAAGGTCCAAACCATCAGAGGCAGCAGGTGCGTGCAAGGCTAGGACAGGGAATGCCTCGCTTAGAAGAGAGCCATGGAGGGAAGCGTAATGGGTAGCAACCCATAGTAGGGTAGAGGATTTGGGACTGTAACAAATCTGGTATTGGGGGTCAAACTTTTATACAGTCAAATCAGACTGCACATCAATATCCACTTCCTGCATCTCTAAAACCGGTTTGAGGTTGATCTCCTTTCAAGTATCCATTCCTGGTTGCTTTCTAGACACAGCCTTTGTGTAGAGTGATGTTTCTCACAGAAGGATAGTCTCCAGTCTGAAGCACTCACAACAGAGTCTCAGAGAGTTGTGAGGCTTCTGGCCCTAACTGTCTTCAGCCAAAGTGTGAGTGTGATTAGGGAAAGACAGAAAGTTGGGCCTCGACTAAAGGCTTTCACTGTGTGCAACCGAATCTGTAGCCCTCCATCCCTACAATCCCCAATTAGCAGTGTTCAGGAAGACTAATCATTTGCTTGGTTGCCAAGCAAAAGAACTAATTGAATTTCTAAAGGAGATTTGCTTTACTTCCCTCACTTCATTGATTTAGTATTCTCTCTCCAGCTTCAGGAATATCAGCAGTTCACTGCCACTGTCTCGGAAAACAATCTCACTTCCATAATTTGCAAACGGCCAGGCCGGGGGTATCCAAAATTGATCCCACAGGCCTTCCTTAATGTGCTCCATTCTCACACTCCAGGCATGAACCAAGCAGGCTATGTACACATCCATGAATAACATACACATGGGATGATAGTGGTAGGAGGAAGATAAGTGCATAGGAGCAGATCTGTACACGAGTTGGACAGCAGGCCTTCATTCTAGTGTCACAGCTAAAAATGTCTGGTGACAGCGACGGTTTCACAAAACATGACAGGCTGCCACCACTGCTCTACGTGCTAACCCATGACAGCAACCGTAGTCGTCTGTCTGTCCATGGGGGCATGTTTGGTGATCCCTCCAGCTCACGGGAAAGATCCAGTACCGTCATCATATGAATGGACAGGCCTAGGCCTCTGCACACACACTACATTAGCGTGATGCCAGGGCCAAAATCGAAGACCAGGTCCTCGCAGTTGGGCTCTCAGTTAAGGGTTCATGACTCTCACCCTCATACCTTGTCACAGTTGAAATGATTAATGCTTGTAGGTTTTCCCATGCATACTTGGCAGAGACATTACTAGTGTTGAAACTTACTCTGTAGGTAAGAAAAGACATTCTTAATACACAATTGGATCTTTATTGTGACTTAAAAAGTTGCACTTTGTATTACAGTAAACACTACCTAGGCATTATATGTATTGCCTGCTGTTCAAGTGTTATTCATTTCTAGACATTCTACTCCCAGAGTAAGCCTTGCTTGATTGCCAGTGCTACCTCGTGAGTTTCAAAGCCTGAAAAGGTGGGTTTTTGAGTATCAAGCGAGCTCTCAGTGTTTTGTGGTTCAGAGGTTTCAATCTTAACATGTAATACTTATTATAAGGATTGCCCATTTGCCCACCGGTTCCCTAAGCCCCTGAGAGCTGGCCTGACAACTTGCAATATTGTTATTTCCGTGTTTCCAACGTCACTAAAAACGTTACTTCATCTTTTATACTTAGAAGCTATGGCAAAGGAAACAGTCCTTCGCTGTGCTATCGGAATAAATAATTGTTTATGCTACACGGTAGTGCAGTACATGGATGCATTAGGAAGCATGATTGCCCTTATCTAGAATTAAGCTTCCAAAATGTTCACAAATGTAGTACATATGTGTTCATAGGCAGTGTGTATTCGACAGTTAGTTGCCTCTTTCAAAGCTAGTATTTTTACTATAGGGAATTGACATAAAAGTGGTTTAGTAATCCCATTAGAGAGGCTAGATACAAGATATTAAAATCTACCAGTTTGTGAAAAAAGAATATCTGAATGTGCCAGTTGGTTTTAGCATTTTGTAATAATATATATGTTTTTACAAAATGTTTGCAATTATTTTTTAAAGATTAGAGTTAACTATTTATTTTATGTTCCTTAGTAACTAGGGCTGTCCGACTTTATTAGTGTGACATGAGTTGATTTTGTTGGCCTATAAGAACATTTTAACTGTTTAACCAGGTTCGACTTTTTGTACAAATACTTATAGTTTAAACAGCTTTAAATCTTTAAAGCTAATATACATCGATCACACAGCAGCAAACAGCAAAGGGCCAAATGTCCTACAATCAAAACTCTCCAAATACTTCCAGCCTAGCTCCATACATTCCAGACTGCCACATGTCTAATAGTTCGGTGTGTCAAAGAAAGAAAACTATTGGTGGCACTACTTCCTCTTTTCAAGACACCCATATATAAAAATTAATTACCTACCTGCAAAACTTAGAGGAACTGAAATTCTCGGAGTTCAGAAGAATGGTAAAGAGTTGGTAATTCTGAATGTGATCCATCAGAGAATCTGTATGATCTTGTTCATAAAGACGAATAGCAACACACATTCTCGCCTCACTGCCTACAAACAGATGAACCTGCAGTACCCTCTAATGAGAACCAGATCAGCCCAACCCCCTTCCAAACATCACCATACTATATTCAAGATCAATAAGTGCTTTGTGTACGTTTCTATTTAGGTTTTTGCTGTGGTGTAGGACTTTGTCTAAAGAAATGCACATATCTAAGTGTAGAGTGCTATCTGTGTGGCTTGGCACTTGACAACTCCAGATGGGTGTAGTAAGTGCTATACAATGATAATGTAATGTGCTATCTCACATGCAAATAATGCCATTTATTACTACAGTTTTACATTTTAAGATTGCATGCTATCTCAGAAAGTACACTCTATATTCCTAGGACCAGGCATGAAAAAATTAAGCTTGACTTAAAACTAGTGACTGATGTATTTTCTTTCTTTGATAAAAAATCAAAGCACCTCTCCTAACCCGCCATCCTCTTCATGCTTTACTCTCTATGAGGGTAGCCTACTCTAAGAGGCATTCCTGTCTGCTTACCCTCTATTATTGCCTTTCGCAAACTACCCACACATTATTTCTTAGCCAACAACCTCTCCTTCTTTTAAACCGCATCTCTGCAACCTAGCAATACCTAATCTTGTCTCGCCTATCCATTCATCCCATCAACCAATGTGTAAACTCATATGTCCCCACTAATGATCACATCTAATTCCTAATAATTTAATCTACCACAAAGAAACTGGAGCAAATGTATTGAATGGTTTTCCTGAGAGCTCAATGATATTCCCAATCACAAACAATTACGAATAAATAGCCAACAATCACCAATAACCAGTATTTCAACCAATAACCTTGGGCTCCAGAGCAGCGTGTTTACCTACCAAAAGTATTTAACCACCTCATCAAGTCAGAGGTAATAAGAGCTACGTAAACGCAATCACAATGCAATATAAATTATTCTTGTATGATATGGATTCTTTATATACCAAACCCAGTGAGAAAATTAAATACATATATATATATATGTGTGTGTGTGTGTGTGTGTGTGTGTATAGATATATATCTATCTATCTACTATATAGATAGACAGATAGATAGATAGATAGATAGATAGATAGATAGATAGATAGATAGATAGATAGATAGATAGATAGATAGATAGATAGATAGATAGATAGATAGATAGATAGATAGATAGATTCACTGAAAAAAACAAAGGTTTCAAAGAGGTTTTAGTAATGCTCAGACTTTCCACACACAAAACCATAGAAGATCAACAGGTATAATTATCTGAGCTAACTATAACTTACGCCACACAATGCACTGCTTATGACCTCACATATTACATCACTCAAGACATGGTCAGTGACATTACTGATGACATCACTGATGACATCGCTATCTGGACCCCGGTGTGTGTCTATCCTTCGCTGATTGGCAGAGGAGATGCTTTGTGTTAGTGTGACTACAAGCTCAATTTTACCACCGGCGGATCAATGAAGCAAAATAATTGCCTATATAGTGTTACCAAGCAGTGAATACCAAGTAGGCACAATCACTTTCCTATATGTGGCATGCAGAGTACTTGAGGGTAATTTGCACCAACAAAATTGAATGGGTGGTATCTATGAGGTAGATACTTTGTCCTGAAGAACATGTCGGCCAAAAGAAGGGCAGGTACATTATAACTAGGGCTCCCGGTTTTATGGTATTTTTTTTTTACAATTCAGTCTGTATTTATCCATATTTATTTTTTGTCAACTTTATCTGTATTAATCCATATTTATTATGGATTTTGTGAAAAAACATAAAGTTGAAACTGGTATATTTCCACATTTATTTAACCAATAAATATGCACTCATGCTTGAATGTTTGGCAGGTTTCAGTGATATAAACATCTGCAGATGATAAATCAATGCACTTATATGAAAAAATGCACATTTCAGTATCAGCCTTGTGCATATCTACTCCTCTTTAAGCCTCTTTACTAAAATGTCTTTCTTTTTTAACCCCTTACCTATCAATCCACACTGGCAGTCATGGAAAAGTGTATTTAGAATCACTCAAAAAGCACCCAATTTTCGTTTTTATACATATTTAAAAATAAATACAGACAAGAAAATAAATATTTTTCTGTCTGTATTTATCTATAAAAATAGAAAATAGGGAGCCTTAATTATAACATATACTTTTTAGCTCCCCGTTTTAAATCATACCGCCCTGAAGATATATTAAATAGTATCTTTTACCTGCCAGGCAGGTATTTTTAACCTCCACCCAGAACCCCTCCCACTCCTATTCCTTTCATTATCTAGAGTACACCACTTAGTGCTCCCACATAATCCATAGGTGACAGCAAGCCCCGTTCTGTAGTGGAATGGGATGAACCCAATGATGAAGCATGCCACCAAGGGGCAACGCTGGTGGGTGAAGATTATATCAAAAAAGCAAGAGTTTTCTCCCCATCCCTTGGAGGGATAGCATAAATAGCATGGACAGGCTCTTTTTTTTTCTGAAGACATCACTGATGACATTATCCAGTGAGTGGGTTTTTAAAAAGTTTCTGAGACTTAAAGATATATACTAAGCTACTGCATAACTTAAATTACTACTCTTTCTCTACTACTAATGAGTGATACTATTTCTAAGATAGGTCATTTCATCTAAACACCCAGTTTTATAATGGGTGTACTATTAATTAGTAAACTACCCCCTACACTGCCACATGTTCTTTGCTGATCCTCTGCAAAATTGTGGCAACATTGAAAAAAATACACATTTTGGCCCCCGGTGGGGACCCCTTGGGATACCAACACCAGTCCTAGGGTGTCAGGGCATTCCCACCCAGGCCCCTTTTTATCACCTTATTTTTTAATACTCGGGCAAGTCCGAGTTCCAAGATAACTGCCAGCTCTTCCTGGTTGAAGTGTTGGCAGTCAATCAGATCTCAGCATGAGATCTGTTGGATCTGTGGAGGATTCACGTCCCTAGATATCTGTGTTTCTTTTCACTGCCAGTAGGTAAATATATATGAGCAAGGAGTGAGGTAAACTCCGAAACACATTTTTTTTTCTTTGTTGTTCATGTGTGAAATAAAATATACTCTCTGCTGGAAAATCGAGTGGCAGCTCTGATTAATTTTCCTGGGTGACTCATACTAGGATATGTTGCCGTTTGTGATGGATTTATGAGCTCGCTACTTCGCTGACCACTCCTCACTAGAAGAGGCTAGAGCATTTGCAAAATACTGGTTGGATATATATATATATATATATATATATATATATATATATATATATATATATATATATATATATATATATATATATATATATATATATATATAGATAGATAGATAGATAGATAGATAGATAGATAGATAGATAGATAGATAGATAGATAGATAGATAGATAACCCAAAATGGCCGCCTAGCGTAGGAGCTCCACATTGCGCCGGACTCGTAAAGCTTTTTATAGCGTTTTTTCTGCCTTCCCCACCGTCATGCTGCCATCACAATAAATCGGACACAAAGAGCTTCCAGATGATGCGTTTTGCTGTTTGCGCTGACATGAGGAAATAATGAAATCGTTCAGGTGAATTTTTTATGCTGTTTTACTGCTCCATTTTGTCTCTTTCCTGCCGGTTTTCTCCTCTGGGCATCCCCGCGCAGCGGATATTATCCCTGCCGCGGGCTACATTCTTGCCGCCATTCCCCTGAGCCCACAGGCCACGCCCACTGCCGTCAGGCCACGCCCCCGCCTCTCTTTCCGATATATAATGTGCATTTCCCGGCTGCGCAACGGGCGCGCCTAAGGCTAGCACCGCCTGCGCCCGTCCGCGACCGGCCGGGACCAGGGGCCACGCACCCTGCTCCTGCTCCTGTCTACACCTCAGCTCAACTGCTTTCCTTTAATTCGATCCAGTCTATCGCCCCTCCCCTGCTTCAGCATATAGCCGCTCTGGGCATCTCTGCCCCTTCGCCCCCTTCGTCTAGTTCTACTTCTCTCGCCCCCTTGTTATACGTTCCTTCTCCCCCTGCCCCACCTCCCCCTTCTCCACTCACCGTGGCTACTGCCTACCTTCTAAACACTCGATCAGCAGGCAGGCATCAGCTTGAGCTCTTTAATTTACTGGACACTGAAGCCCCTGATTTTCTGTTCCTTACAGAGACTTGGTTCTCGGCCAACTCCCTCCCTGATCTTTTATCCGCCCTCCCCGACTCTTACTACGCCCTTCGGGCGGACCACCCTGATGGTAAAACCGGTGGGGGTGTGGCGATGATCACCCGCTCCAGTTTTCAGTCTCAGCCTCTTCCCCATCCTCCCATGCTTGGCGTTGATTTCTTAGTTGCCCGTTCAGTTAATCTTTTGGTTCCCCTTACAATAGTTCTTGTGTATCGCCCCCCTCAGAATATGCCCTCCTTTGTCCCTGCTTTGCAGGAACTCCTGGCTACGCTTGTGGTCAATAATTCGTCTGTGCTCCTCTTGGGCGACTTTAATTATTGGCCGGGCGACCCCAGGGAAGACCAGTTCTCTAAGGATTCCTCGGCCACTCTTCAGTGCCTTAACTTCCTTCCTCATGTTCCCTCCCCTACCCACGTTCATGGTCATATTTTAGATCAAATATGGTCAGCCAGCCGCACTATTCTTTCCCCTACCATTCTCCCATGCACATGGTCCGATCATTCTCTGATCTCCTTTTCCATTGAGCTTGGCGCACCAGAGAAACTCCTCTTACCCAAGAATATTTCTGCTCGTAACTGGAACCAGGTGGATTTTAATTCTTTCTGTGCTTCCCTCACCTCCTCTCCTCCTGATCTCTCTAACCTCCCCCTTGATCTTCAAGTTGACGCCGTGAATCATTGGCTGTCCTCTTCTTGTGACCTGGTTGCCCCTCTCAGGAAAGTCAAGGCCTGCCGCCCCCATGATGCCCAAAAGTGGTTTACGGACGAGCTGAAAACTCTTAAATTGGACCTTAGGCGTTCCGAACGCCACTGGAGGCGCAACTACTGTCCTCTCTTGCGAGCTAAATACAAGTCTCTCCTAGCTAATTACAAGAGGGCTATCCTCTCAGCCAAAACCATCTACTTTTCGGATAAAATCACATCATCCGCCAATAAGCCCAAAGAGATTTTCTCTATAGTTCACAATTTAGTTGCTTCTGACAGGGCCAACCCTAATCTCATCCCGTCCCAAGCTCTCTGTTCGTCCCTGAATGACTTCTTTACAGAGAAGATTGCAAAGATCAAATCTAACATCCCTTCAGCTTCTTCGCAATCTCTTTCCCCTGTCTTTCCTCCGCCCTCTTCCTTTCTTGACCAGTTCCCCCCTATCTCGTTGGATTCCTTTCTCGCTCTACTCCAGAAAGTGAAGTCAGGCTCTCCAGCTGACTGCGTTCCATCTCGCATTCTGAGAGAGCTCTTCATTCATTGCCCTGACCCTCCCCTTTCCCTCCTCAATGCCTCTATTTCCTCAGGCCTAGTCTCGAAATTTTTCAAATCGGCCATAGTTTTCCTCATTTTAAAAAAACCCGGGTTAGACCCCTCCCTTCCGTCTAACTTTCGACCCATTTCCCTTCTTCCATACCTAGGGAAGATCTTGGAGAGTCACACAACTTCTTGTCTCTCTACTTTCATTGAGGACAACGATTGCTTGGCCTCCCACCAAGCGGGATTCCGCCCGGCCCACTCTACTGAGTCAGTGGTCCTGTCCTTCCTAGACGAGCTAAAGAGCAAAGCCGATTCCAACCTTCCCCAAGCCTTGGTGCTCCTTGACTTGTCCGCTGCATTTGACACGGTCGATCACTCCATCCTTCTCGGCCGTGTCAGCGCAACGGGCGTTCGGGCACTGCCCTCTCTTGGCTCGCCTCTTTTCTTTCTTTTCTTTTCTTTTCTTTCTTTTCTTAACCGCTTGGTTTCATGCGGGGTCCCCCAAGGTTCCTCCCTATCCCATCTTCTTTTTAATCTTTACATTTATCCCCTTATTCTTTCTCTTCTTGACATGGGGGTCTCAGTGTATAATTATGCGGATGACCTCCAGTTGGTATTTGATCTTTCCTCTCCCTTGGACTCCCTGCCTAAATTCCACTCTACCCTAGTTTTCATCTCCGAGTGGATGAACACCAACCAACTTAAACTTAATCTGGACAAGACAGAGTTAGTCCTGACTGGCCCTACCATCTCCCCTTGGTCTGCCGCCTTTTGGCCTCCCACCTTCGGCCCCTCGCCAGTACCGGCAGCCTCTGCAAAGACCCTGGGCATTAAAGTCAGTCGGGACCTCTCCATGCATGCCCAGATTAGTTCAGTTGTTTCCTCTTGTTTTCTTTCCCTCCGGATTATTCGGAAAGTGTCCCGTTTCTTTTCCCCCGATGCTCTCAAACTTATTATTTTGGCAATGATTCTCTCCTGTCTCGATTACGGGAATAGCCTCTACGCAGGCATTCCGTCCTACGAACTACGCCGTCTTCAGTCTATTCAGAATCAGTCCACCCGACTTATCTATCACCTTCCCAAGTCCCACCACATCACCCCTGTTCTGAAGTCCCTTCACTGGCTCCCCATTTGCCAGAGATCCCTTTTCAAGCTGGGATGTCTGGCTTTCATGGCCCGTGCCCGCACTGCCCCGGCTTTCATTAATTCCCTCATTAACCCCTACACTCCCAGTCGTGCCCTCCGCTCCTCCAATCAGGCTCTTCTCAATGTCCCTCGCTTCCGCAGATCCAAGACCGGAGGGACTAGATTCTCTGTATTAGCCCCTCGCTTTTGGAACAGTCTTCCACTGTCCATTAGATCTATTCCAGATTACTTACACTTCCGCAAGGCCCTTAAGACCTTCCTGTTTTCCCAAGCGTACTCCTGCTGATTTTCTTCTTGGCAGACTTCCATGCTCCTCAGTCCTCTACTCTAGCGCCAGGAAGCCGCTTGGTCACAGTGCGCTCTACCAAGTACTTTTTAACTAACTAACTAACTAACTAACTCATAATTCACTTCAGGATGCCTCTAACTGCAGTTTTTTTAATACTTCTTTCATGTTTAAGTACTTTTTCTCTGTGACTCTTGTTCTGCTGTGGGAGGTCTTCAATTCTGTCGGAATTTTGAAGTATTTTGACCTTTAATTCGAGTAGTACTTTTTGCGCTCTTTTTTACCTCAACCCATGGGTAGGAGTAGACGCCTTTTACAGAACTCCAAGTTTGGCGCAAATACTCCTGCCACTTCTGAAACCAGTGTCTCTACTTTCAATACATTTTCATGTTTATCTCAATTATCACCACACGGAGACTGTCTTAATTTCACAGAAAGTCACATTGCTAAGGCGTCTAAAGGGCTGTTACCGCCGACTACAGGCAAGAGGCTTAAACAGGATCCTCCTTCTCCTCCTAAGCCTTCTTCTCCAGGTTCCTTGAACATAGTTTGGGAGGAATTACTCGCCCTCCGACCATTTATTGAGGAAACCAATTCTCGCCTGCAAACGTTGGACGATAAATGGTCTTCCATGAAGTCCCGTATCACTGTGGTGGAACATCATCTGAATGACGTACAAGTCTAATCTACCAAATTGTCCTCGTTGAAGAAAGAAATATTACAATTGAAAAGAGCAACTGGGGATTTGTAAAACAGGAACCGTTGCAATAATCTTCGCATTTATGGCCTTCCTGAGGGACTTCAAGGTGACGATCCCGTCACATACTTTACATCTATTTTGCATCGGTTTTTGGATCTCCCTTCTACCACCAAATTGAACATACAATGAGCTTATTGACTGGGACCCCGTCTTTCCTCATCATCTGCCCCTTCCAATCCTCGTGGAATAGTTATTTTATTTCTGCAATTCACTGACCACTTGCTGGTACTAAATGCTGTGAAAACCAAAACGAATCTCTCCTGGCATGGCACCAAAGTATTTATTTCTCAGGATGTCACTGCACTGACTGCAAAATGTCATAAGGAGTTTCTGGATCTTCGCCCCACTCTTCGCTCCTTAGGTGCGAGATATGGCTTATTCCATCCATGTCTATTCAAAGTGACAGGTCTCTACAAGACTTCTACCTTTGAAGATCCAGCTGACTTCTGCATATTTATCCAATCTCACTCTACTATGTCTGGAACTTGGCTGTCGTATTTCTTTTATTGTATTATCCCATTGAAGTTGTTGTCTTACTCCCTATTTTTCAGACTCCCTTGCTTTTTCTAGATTTAATCTACATAACTCCTTGTTTTCTTTACAGGTATATTGTTTTTACTTTAGTCTTCTTCATGTACTCACCTCATCCTCTTGTTTTTCATTAGACGTCCTGTTGTCATATTTGATCCCCTCGTCTGATTCATTTTGTGTTATTGGATTCCATTGTGCCGTTTTGTTCTCTTCACATATTTCTTTGTTTCCTTTTACAGGTTCAATGTATTTTATCATCCACTATCCGAGTTCCTTGTTTCCGCTACTGCTTATACTTATTTTAGTGATGTCCTGGTGTGATGTGTTGCCCCCTTGTTGGTGTGCTGTTTTCATTGTCCCTTGCCCCCTCTCATCCCTTCCTTTGTCCCCTAAGGTACGCATTACAGTCGTCGTTTGACATGTACTGTCTTCTTTTGCTCTTACTCGTTCTTCCCTACCTTTCTTCCCTCTTTATTATTTCTAATACCCTTTCTTCCTCGTTAATCTTAGATTTGTCTGCTTCCGACTGTTTTTTCTATTTCCTTCCCCCTTTACACATTTATTGTTTGCTTTACTTCTTCACTATTGCATCCTTTGTTCCTTATGTGTTTTTGATGACTTTACATTCAGAGTTATTTCGTGGAATGTGAACGGTTTTATCAGCCCTATTAAGAGACAGAGAATATTATCTCATCTTGCCTCTTACTACCCAGATCTGGTCCTTTTACAAGAGACTCACCTTTAATAAGCTGAGGCATTGAAATTAAAGCGTAGCTAGGTGGGTTCAGTTTTATTCTCTCCTACTTCAAATTAGAAAAATGGTGTCATAATTTTGTGTCATAAAAAACTGAAATGTAAAATGATATTGCAAGAAATTGATACTGAAGGGAGATGGTTGCTAGCTGTTATTAATTAATAATATTTCTTTAACGGTTTTTAATGTTTATGGGCCTACTCATCCTGATTCTTCTTTCTGGCCTCTAATTACACAGAAATATAATCACTTTAGAGATGACTATTTTTTACTAGGAGGTGACTGCAATGAAGTTGTTGACCCCTTCATTGATCGCCAATCTCAGGTTTGCTTCATTCCCCACAAATCACACAAACAATTTCTTGACACTATATCCCAATCTCATCTTGTTGATTCTTTGAGACTCTCTCATCCCGATTCTCTTGATTTCTCTTTCTTTTCTCCCCCTCATAACTCCCTTTCCTGTTTAGATTATATTTTTATTTCTCAATCTTTGTCTTAAAATCGGTTATCCTCCTCTATTGAACCTATTGTTATCTCTGATCATGCTCCAATTATAACTGATCTTGATTTACTCCCACCACATCCCAGGTCCTCCCGTTGGTGTTTTAATAATTCTCTCCTTCTCGACCCTCTTTTCTCTTCCTCTTTTGTCACTTTTGCTAACGAATTCTTTGATCTAAACAGTGTCGCTTCTAATTCCCCCATGGTCTATGGGACTCTTTTAAAGCCACTGCAAGAGGCTTCATTATAGATTGTGTTAAAAAAACAACAACTCTTTCTTCAACATCATAAAGCTACCCTAGCGCACATTAAATCCTCAGAACATAAATTTTATACGTCATCAGCGGATTCTGTACTTCCAGCTTTGATACGTGCCAAATTAAAATTTAACAAAACTTCTACTGATAATGCATCTTCTTTTCTTCTTGGTAGCAGCGCTCGCTACTATGGAGGTCAAAATAAGGTTGGAGAACTTTTAGCGAACTATATTAAATCCCGTAAAGATCGTACTCTGATTGATTCTATCTATTCTCCAGATGGTTCCCTTCTACACAAGGATCAGCATATTCTTAATGCAATCAAAATGTTTTATATGGACCGTTATACCCCAGAATCCCCTCCCTTTAGCTCCCTTGTCCAATCCTATCCAACATTTCAACCCCATCTACTTCCCACCTCAATCTATCAGATCTTGAAACAGAGTTATCGCTTAATGAATTATCCTCTGCGCTAAAGGCTTTAAAAAAAGGGAAAACTCCTGGCCCGGATGGCTTTTCAGTTGAATTTTACTTGCATTTTTCTAACCTGTTGCTTCCTAAACTTTTAAATCTTTTTCACTCATTTTTCTGCTCCAGGAAAACAGAAAGAGGCTACAATCTGCCTCATTCACAAGGAGGGTCGAGATCCCATGTTTTGTAAAAACTAGCGACCGATTTCTTTGGTCAATGTAAACTTTAAGCTATATGCCAGATCACTCGCATTGCGTTTAGATCCCCTTATGCCTCACTTGGTCGGCAAAAAGCAATGTGATTTTGTCAAAGCTGACTTCGGATAACTCTCGCCTCTTTTTTATTGTTCTAAACAAGATTTCTTCTCTTTCCACCTCTTTAGCGGCCATTTCGGTCGACGGTGAAAAAGCATTTGATAGAGTAGACTGGTCCTTTCTATTTGCTGCTTTGAAATGGCATGGTTTTGGTCCCAAATTGATTTCACTTATTTCTTTATTACACTCTGCCCTTAGAGCTTCGATATTAATTAATGGTTGCGTCTCATCCTATTTTTTTCCTTAAACGCAGATCGTCAAGGCTGTCCCCTTTTCCCCCTTCTTTTTATTCTTGCCTTTGAACCCTTTTTATCTTCAATCCATAATAATGATTCTATTTCTGGATTTTCTTATGATGATCAACATTTAAAACTTTCCGCTTATGCGGATTATATTCTACTTTTTATTTCTGTTCCTCAAACCTCTGTGCCTCCTCTATTACAAGAATTCACTTCTTTTTCCCTTATTTCTGGATATGAAATCAATTTAGACAAAACAGAAATCCTCCCTCTCACCAAATTTTGTCTCCCACATTCTTTTTCTCCACTGGTTTTGCTTGGAGTGGTTCCAAAATCAAATTCTTATGTATGTGGTTCTCTAACTCCATCGCCTCTATTATTAAATTAAATATGTCTGTGGTCCTCTCTCGGATTGACAAACTACTTTCCTCTTGGAATCCTCTTTTTCTTTTGTGGTGGGGTCAATTAGACTCAATCAAGATGATGATTACCCCTATTTTTATTTATGCTCTTTCCATGCTCCCTGTACATATTCCCGCTTGTTATTTTAAACAAATTGACTCCTGTCTCTCTAAATTTCTCTAGAAAAATAAAAGGACTATAATTTCTTTATCTTCTCTTCGTAAGACAAAATCTACTGGAGATGTTAATTTTCCTGACTTCTGCCTTTATCACAAATCATATTGTCTTCGCCAGGTCTCAAAGTGGCTCCTTTCTAAACCCTCGCCTTTCACTTCCCATTGACTTTCCATTGAACGCGCCTTATTATTGCCTTTCTCTTTCAAAGAAGTCCTCACTTTTTCTGCCAAAACCTCTCACACTTCTCTTCCCTTGTTTAAACACACTTGTTCTTTATTAAGTTCTCTCACCGCTCCAAAGTCTATGTACAGAGAATCCTTTTTAGAATCACCTATTTGGCATGATTCCCTTCTTGTTCTCAATAATAGAACCATATTCTGGAAAGCTTGGAGACTGAAGGGTATAATTTGGGTTAAACACCTATATGATTTCATATCTCCTTGTTCCTTTCCCCAATTTCAAGCCACATTTCGCTGTCCCCGTTTTTTCCTATAGAAATTTTCCATTCTAATGATGGTTATCCTTGATATTTTTTACTCCCTTCCATTTTCCTCCTCCTCTGTTCCAAATTCTCTTCTTAATGTCCTTCTTTTGTTACCCAGAGCTTCTCTAAATTGTAATATTTCTCAGCTCCCAATCCAGAACGTGCTAAGACTAAATTGGAACTCTCATGGGAATCTGACCTGGGATGTGAGTGGAACATTCCCTTTTGGGATAAACTTTGGTCCCGTTCTCTCAAAATTCCTCACTCTGCCTCATTCACTCAATCTATGTTCTTCCTATATCACAGACTTTATCTTACTCCTACTTCCTTGGCTCGGTTTCTCTTTCTACTGATACCAACTACTGGACTTGTGGCTCCTCAAATGCTGATATTATGTATCTTCTCTTCCTTTGCTCTTCTGTTTCTACTTTTTGGAAGAAAGTTTGGTCCTATATTTCTCGTCTATTTAATATTTCCATTCCCTACTCCATTTCTCTTCTTTTCTCTGGAAGTCTATCAGATTCATTAGATCTTTGCCCCCATGAACATGGTCTCTTTGACCTCATGCTTGCTTTAGCCTTCCAACACATCACTCTTAACTGGAAAACGCTCACAAAAATCTCCATCCAACACTGGTGGAATAGTCTCTGTCACTTTCATCAACTTGATATTGCATTTGCCTCCTCCTGCAAACCAATGGTTATTAGAGATCGCTTTTGATTACCTCTCACTACTCATTTAGATAATCTAGCATTAACACATAATTCTCGTTTAAATGCTCAAAATTTTAAACCTCCCTGAATGCTTATCGTCTCTGCTCTTTGATTTCTATTTTTTATTGGTTTAGTATATATATTGTTTTGTTAAAATGATCCCTCACATTCCTTTATAATATGCAGTTATCTTTTTTGCCTCAAATTTGATTCTTTATCCATTGACAAGATCTCCCTTTCTCCCTTCCTTCCTTCTTCGCTCCCCTCCCTTCCTCTTCCCCCTCATTCCTTCAAAATTTAATAGCTTTCTCTTCTGTTTTTTAATACCTGCCATTTTATTGATATATTTCCTTTTTAAGATGACTTATTTTGTATTGTTGGGCTTCTGTGATTTTATTATTTCTTCATATAAAGCATTAAACTTAAAAAAAAAAACTCCACAGTAGTTTTATGATTAGGTATATATTTAGTGTTGTATTGTCAGGCACATATGTACTGCAGTTTTTGTTTATTGCGATGCTTGAGTATACATTTTCTGGCACTTGGCAATTTTTTTACGTGTATTTGATTTAGCATGAAGATGCATGTGCACGTCATTCATGTTGTCTGTTTTAATAGCTTTCAATACAGGAGTTTCATCTGAAGTTTATAAGCCACTTGGCAGGAGCATATGTGTTTAACCTGTTTATGTAAATACAGGTATTTTGTCTGATGTTCATAAGCCACTTGGTAGTGTAGTTTTGTTTAACCCGTTTATGTTGTTGTATGTAATGGTCTAAAGGCGTAGGGCCATTTTCTGACACAATTGCTTACTGTGATTTTTTTTTAAACGTAGTTTATTGTTTTTTTGTACAAAATATACATAAAACTTGACATATTAGTTGCCATTGCATCTGCAAAGAATCAGTCGAAGACCCCCCAGCAGTTATACATTACATGGTATGTTGATATATTAGCTCTTTGCAATCAGTGCACCGGATTAAACAGTGTAGGAGGGTGGATACCTGACTATGGTTGCCCCCAACTTTTTTGCCTGGTGTTTTGCTGGTTTTCCGACTTAGTTGACCTGGGACCCTGCTATTCAGGGCCCCAGGCCTACTGCTCTCTCTGTAAAATGGATTCCATGTACCTTAGGTACATATCTAATTGGTACTGGGCCACCTTATCAGACCCTGTAACTCAGGGCATAGGTGTACCCAGGGCCTACCAGGGGCTGCAGCATGTATTATGCCACCCCTGGCTGGCCATCTAAATCTGACACAACTGGCTGCACGACAGCTGGGGCAAAGTGGTGTAATCACCCTTTGCTTTAGATATAGTATACCTATATCTAACCCTAAAATGGACACATGTATTCCTATCAGTCACTCCTATGGCAGGCCTTGACAATCCTGAAGGCAGAGTGCTTGGAATAATGTGAGATGGTGCTCTGGCATGAGCTGAGCCCATTTGCAGCTTGCGGAACCAAGTCCTAATAGCTATTCCATGATAACGCGTACCATATACTCTTAAGTGCATTATAATCCTCGCGGTTATATGCCAACTCTGGTATCGCTTTATCAAAACATGTCGAGTAAGGTGTCATACGAATTGGAATACTAACCCCGCGCCAATTCTGGCGACGGGGTTAGCATTCCACCCTTCTAGAGGGACACGACATGTATGTAACTGTGAACCCTGGTTAAAGTTAACTCAAGCCTCAGCATCACAAAATGGATGCTGCCACCACAGACACAAGTCTGACCTCCTGCTGCTGGGAGTCCTTCCAGCAAGGGAGGCTTAGACAAAGGGTTTCCTGTCAGGGGCGGTGCTAGCACCATCCCAGACAGGGTTTTGTGTAACCTGGGTAGGCAGGGCTTTAGAGGAAGGTGACTGCAAGTGGCACCCCGGTGCTCACTATGCATAGGCCGGCTAGAACCAGTTCCAGGGGCACACCAGCCCCTGACCTGGGGAAAGTCCGGCATGGGAGAGGGGTGTAACCACCCCCCTTCCTGGTCCCACCCATGGGCAGGACCTAGTCGCGTGCCAGCCCCTTTTCCTAGTATAAAGATAGGAGCGGGCCCCCTTCCAAATTAGATCATCTTTGAATCCTGAAACTACTTTCTACGAAAGGAACTCAAGACTTCTTCCTAAGATTTCTCCCTTGTGACTAAGGAGTAGTCACCCTGCACCCGCAGGCACCATCTAAGAACACTGCGGTTTGCTGCACGTCCTTCCACCGGAATCTGACCGACCAGCACAACGAGACCTGGCTTCCCTGGCACCTCTGACCTCTACCTACATCTTCAGCTCAGCTGAGATCCGTGGGTGTGACGAGACCTCGAGGGACCGGCCATCTTCAGAACTGCACGACGCTTATCCAGCACGACCGCCGAGGGATCCTCGAGTGAGTGCTTTGGGGTTCGAGAAGCCCTAACCCTGAGCAGCTCCAGCACCGAAGTCCAGCCCCCCAGCATCCACCAGATCTGCGTGGGGCCCTTCTGCTCTTTGCTGCTCACTGCGTTGTCCGGCAACTTGCCTGCTGGCTTGTGGCCCTCTTGACGACGCACCACGACGACAACACCGCTGGTCTGGTTGCTCCAGACTGGCCCTTGCTCCCCTCCAACAGAGGAGCACCCCGGACCCTCCTGGTCCACTCCAGACGCCATTTTTAGTCCACCGCGTGAGCTTGCATTTGCCAAGACTTGTTGCCCCAATCCTGGGTCCAGCAACGTCGACAGCAGATACCATCGTGGGACAGCTCGCACCTCCATCCTGGTCGCCGACAACGCCTCCTGGTCCGTCAGACTGCAGAGCCCAGCGTCGCCCACTCACCTGGTCGAGGTGACTCCATCCTGGTGCCCATCTAATCACTGGCTAGTGATTCAGAACTTGGTTCCCTCTGCTTGCAGGTATCCTCCATCACCGATCCAGGCTTGGGTCCCTCCGAATCTCTTCACTGGTCGCCTGCCAGCAACTCCTTCTTTCAGGCTCCATAGACTGCAACGAGGATTCCCGACGTCTTTTCAGACCTATGCAGCCGCAGCCCCTGGGCTAGGTAACCTCAGCATTTCGGTGCTCCAGCATAGCCTCACTATCCAAGGGTCTAGATCCTTTTTCGTTTCAGCTCTACCTAGTCGGATTCGTCCGATAACACTAACTTTGTAATTCCTAGCAACCATAGACTTTGTCCCGCATCCCGCGTGAGAGTGCACACTCTGCACCCGATCTCCCTAGGCCTCCTGCTAGTAATCTGAAGGTTCAGTAGTTCAGTCCTAGCGATCCTAAAGTCTATTAGAGTAGTACTTACCTGCTAGTAATTTCGCATTCCACTTTTGTAGTATATGGTTTTTCGTGCCCCTCGGGCATTTGTGTAAATTGTGCAACTTTGCGTATTTTCTTAAGAGCTTTGTATTGTGCTTAGCACCCTGTCCTCATAAAGAGTCCAGGGTTGTTGTGTTCTAAATAAATATCCTTTTATTTTCATAACAACTTGTGTGGTGTCCTTTCACTTGGTGTTCAAGGGGTATATGTGATGGTATAACAGCTGGCTTAACACGCCCTCTAGAGTTTAGCCTAAAGACTGCTCTTGTCCATGCTACTAGGATAGCTGGTCTATGGTTGACTTACAACCAATCATCAATAAGGGCTGTTTGGACTGATACAAAGTGCTCACTAGAATAGTGAACATTATATATCAGGCCAACTTCTCACAAACAGAACCCTTTGTAATATAACCCCTACACTCACTTCTGCTAGAACTGTAACTTCCCTCCCCCCTCCCTAACCTCCCACCACCAACGCACACAATCGTATCTGTTCTCTTTTAGCATGCATTCCCCGGAGTGGCTATGTGTTGAGCTATGCGATGTACCTGTCATGGTCCGGGTGGGGGCTATCCCCCTGTTAGTGATCTGCCCCTCTCAATCGTCGTGTGGCTCGTATTCTTGTAGTGCCTGTACTAGTGCTTCCCATGCCGCCACTGCCTCTAGCGCTTTATCGTCGTTTCGCCTACGCGCCAACTGATATCTTAGCGCGCTTTCACTGGTAGCCCAGCTTAGGAACTCGCCCTTCCATCATTTGCTAGTGGGATCCACTGTTGCTTTCCAATGTTTCGTGATTTCTCGTTTTACCAGTATAAGCCGCATAGCTATAAATTTACTCGTAATCTTTTTTTTGGATGTGTGGGGGAACCAGTGCAATATACAAATGGCCATATCAAACTCCAGTCTCCTCTCTGTTATCGCATTTAGGGTATCTCCCACCTCCTTCCAACAGAGTCCCATCGCTGTGCAAGACCACATCATATGTTCTAATTCTACCCCAGCTCTCGTGCATCTGGGGCATGCCGCCTCTTCTACCTTAAAATATTTCCGGATTTTCCCAGGTGTCAAATATGCTCTGTGGAGTATATAGAAGTGTACCAGTTGGAACCTTGCATTCCTCGTGCTCTTCCGGGCCCGTCGCACTTTCTGCGTCCAGGCTGCCTCAGGGATATCTTTACCTAAATCTATTTCCCACTTTCCTTTCAATGTATCCAGGGACGGTACGCCTTCACTGAGGATTCTAGAGTACAGACACGTGACTGCCTTACAGGTCCCTGCCACCATCATGGTGTACTGGCAGGCCATCGACGTCTTAGGTTCCATCAGTCCTTCCTTCCAGTGCGCTTGTATCGCTCTAGGTAACGCTGCATGCAACAAGAAACCTCCTTTCGGTAGGTCAAATCTCTCTTGGAGAGTTTGGTAGGGTAGCAGAGCCCCATCGTCGTACAGGTCCCCTAACATTTGCAGTCCCACTTCCTCCCAAATCTGTAATTGTGACCAATCGCCGCCGTGCACTAACGCCGTCACCAAGCGGTATCTCGGGCGCATACGGGTGCAACACTCCCGCCCTGCGTTGGGAGCGATTCCAACAGAGTCTGAACGTTTTCTCCTCTGTGAGAAGGTCCCTGAGGTCTAGCTTCTGCTGCAAAGCTATATACGAGAGGACGTGGCGCGGTGTTCCTTTACCCTTCTTGTGATCCGGTCCTCTGAATTCCTGTGCTATTTCTTGTGTGAAGATCTGTAGTTGGGCTGCTAAATAGTATAACTCAAAGTCTGGGACCGCCAGTCCTCCCTCGGCCTTAGGTCGTATGAGCGTCGCCTGTGCGACTCTACGCCTGCCCGCACCCCAGAGAAAAGATACTATTAGCGATTTCAGTAATTTGAAAGTGGAGCCAGGTATCCACACTGGCAGCGTTCTAAAATAATTTAAGAAGCGAGGGAGTGCTACCATTTTCAAGAGGGCTATGCGGCCTGTCACCGATAACGGGAGGGTGGCCCAGAAGGCAATGCTGCCTTTCAGCGCCTCACGCCATGGCCTACATTTCCCTCCAGCATGTCCGCCGCCGTGTGATAGATGTGTACACCTGGGTATTTCAAGCAGGTGGGTTCCCAGCTCACTGTTCGATCTATGTTTGGTCGAGTCTCCCCCTGCCTTACCGGGAACAGACATGTCTTGGACCAATTTACCCTCAATACCGAGATGTCCCCGAAGTCCGAGAGCAGGCCCTCCACCCCCGCCATTGCCCTGTCAGCGTCCTCAAGGAAGAGCAGTAGGTCGTCGGCGTATTTACTGTTGCCCGTCTCTGCTCCCTAGGCCTCAATAGTGTTTTCCTGTCCGAATCTCGACCGCGAGGGGCTCTACTGCAGAGGCGAACAATAACGGGGATAACGAGCATCCCTGCCTCCTTCCACCGGGTATTGCGATGATATCAGCGAACCTATTCTCACTCTGGCGACCGCTGATGTATACAGTACTTTTGTCCATTGTAAATAGCCCTCTCCTAAGCCAAAACGTCTCAAAACTTTATATAAGTACCCCCATTCTAAGCTATCAAAAGCTTTCTCGATATCTACTGAAAATATCATTGGCTTTTGCGCCTCTGGGTGATCCTCGTCCAGTAGTCGCACCAATCTCCTGATGTTCGCGGTCGTATCCCGCGTTGGTATGAAACCAGCTTGGTCTTCGTGGACTAGCGTGGTCCTGTATTGTAATAATCGGGCCACCAGTATGCTGCTCAGTATCTTGTAGTCGGTGGTTAACATCAACAATGGTCTATATGAGGCCGTGTTCTCACTCTCCCTCCCTGGTTTCAACAGTGTGATCACCAGCGCTTCCCGCATTGACTGGGGTAACTGTCCTGACTCTCTTGCCTTTCTATAGACTTCCTGGAGCCTCGGCGGCAGCAGGTCAACATATTTCCCATAAAATTCTATGGGTAGGCCATCAAGGCCCGGGGTTTTGTTGTGGGCCATATGCTTAATGGCACCTCGAATTTCTCTGAGCTCTATGTCTTTACCCAAGTCTTTCGCCTGCTCTGGATTTAGTCCCGGCATATTTAATTCGTCCAGGAAAATATCGATGGCAGGGTCCCGGACCGCTAGTTTACTTTTATAAAGTGCTTCATAGTAGCGCTTGAAACACTGCAAAATTTCGTTTTGGGTATGGGCCATTTCTCCCTCCATTTCAAAAGCTAGTATGGGGGAACTTCTCTTTGTCGGGTTGGCCAACCGGGCCAATAAAGTCCCCGCCTTGTCACCCTCCGCATGAGCTCTCATCGTGTAAACCATATGGTCAAAGCTGCGCAAGCGCTCCACTTCAACTGCTACTGCTTATTTAGCTGCACTAACCTCTTCCTATAGTTCCGGGTGGCCAGGTCTCGCTATCTCTACCTCTCGTAGCTTAGATTCAGCTTTGTCCATATCGCTTAGAGTACTTTTGCGTATTCCCGCATGTTTCCCTATGCAGAGTCCCCTGAAGACCACTTTAAAGGCATCCCATTCTGTCGCCCTCGTCGCGGTCGTACCAGCGTTTTCCGCAAAATACTGTGTTATCCCCTTTTCCAGCGCGGCATGGAAAAGCGGGTCATCCCATGTTTCGGGGCGTAATTTCCAAGTAGGGACGCAAGAGGTCCCAGCCATCCAGTCCATGGTAACTAACAGAGGGTTGTTATCTGATATCGTTCTGGTTAGATATTCAGTTTGCATAATAGCTGGCATTACTGTTGGGAAACATAGCACAGCATCTAGTCTTAGTGTAACTCATGAATGCCAGAGAAATAGGAGTAGTCCCAGTCTCCCGGGTGTTGCGCACGCCAGGCGTCTATCAGTCCCCAGCGTACCTGCCAATCTAGTCTACCTTTGGTCAAGCGATGTATCGGGGAATCTGCCAGGGGAGGATGTGAGCTATCTAGGGAGACATCCGCAACGGAGTTGAAATCCCCCCCCATTACTAGAGGACTCGCAAGATAGGGCGCCAGAGCCCCAGACATCCTCGCCAGAAAACTCAACTGATCAACATTAGGTGCGTATACACTACAAAAGGCGACGTCCCTGCCTCTTAGCTTCCCCTCGATAGCTTCATACCTACCCTCAGGGTCGATCGTTTGCCTAGTCACTTGAAAAGGGACTCCCGCTCTAATCCAGATCAGTGCCCCTCTAGCAAATGCAGAGTATGTAGTGTTGTATACTTGGCCCCTCCATCTTCGTTGCAGCGCTATCCCTTCAGCCTTTGTTAAGTTTCTTGGAGTAGTGCAATGTGTACTCCCCTTCGTACTAGATAGGCATGAACTCTATGTCGTCTCGTCATAGTATGAAGCCCCTCACATTCCAGGTTATACATCTCAAGTTAGTGGAATCAGCCATACTCCCATGGCATCCTGTGCGATCGAAAACATTCCTCTGTTTCTGCGTCGGTGATGGCCCCTCCCCAACTCCCCCCAACTGTCTCAATCCCCCACACCCCCAGGAACAGGACCTTGTAACTTTCATCTAGTTCCCATCCAAACCATGACATCTGTCAAACAGCTGTTAGACCCAACAGCAGACACTGTGGGCATGCCTTACGGGCAATGAGGGGGGACTGGTTACCAACGGGCAGCCGCCACCCTTCCTCTAAATCATATTGTCCAACTGAGCCCTCTATAATCGGGCCCCTCTGACATCCCCCTTCCCCCCAACAGTACTTGGCCAAACTCTCAAGACAATTCACACCCAGGAGTCTATGACAGTACCAGTTCTGTAATTCGGCCTTCTCCCCAGGCTCGTTTACCTCACTTCCCACATGTCCTCAGCTGCCTCCCGTTGCCTCCCTTCCCTCCAGTCGCATATCAAACCTGCAGTAATGAGTCCGGCAAGTTCAGGGCGGTTCACCATAAGCAGTCCCACAACCGCCTTAGCCTTCATCCAGCAACCCGTCTGCCGTGGCTGGCGTGACCTTTGGCAGGTGTGCACTGTCCGCCTCAGCCTGTTCAGCATCTGAATTGTCTTTGTTGGAGTCTGTTCGTTCCGGAGTTTGTTGTCCTTGCGAGCTCAACAGCGCAATCACCGCATCAAGTGCATTTCGCCGTTCCGCCTCTTCTTCCTGCGACAGTGGTCTCTTTAAGCTCCTTTGATGGCGTCGAAGCCTCTTTGATCTCCTTTGATGCAGAAGATCCTTGGGAATCCGTGCATTATATCCTGTTCCATCTTTTCCTGCCCTGTATAGTTCCAACCATGCCTCTTCCGGTGTGTCATAGAAGTTCGTCGAACCATCCACAATGACTCGCTGCCTGGCCGGAAACAGCAGCGAATATTGGAGTCCTTCTTCCCTCAGTTCTCTCTTAACAGCTAAAAAGGAGGACCGGTGTCGCTGGGTTTCGTATGTGTAATCTGGGAATAAGTTTACCTTGCTGTTTCCCACCTGGTAAGGACAGTACATTCGCGCTCTCTGGAGCAAGAGGTCTCTGTCGCGATAGTGCAGCAGCCTCGCCACTACTGGTCGTGGGGGTCACCCCTGTTGGGGTGGTGTAGCGGGCACCCTTTGAGCTCTCTCTAGTGTGTAGAAGGTCGATAGGCCCTCAGGAGCCACCACCGTCTTGAGCCAGTCCTCCAGGTACTTCCTCATGTCATTCCCCTCTGTTTTTTTCTGGTAGTCCCACTATACGGATATTGTTCCGGCGATTGCGCCCTTCTGCCTCCTCCGCCCTTTTCTCCAGCGCTCCAACTCGATCCAGAACATCAGACCTAGTGGCCTTGAGGGTAGTCTGCACTGGTCCCATGGTCTGCAGCGTATCCTCCACCTCTATCAAACTATCCACAAGCTTGCCATGGTCCGCTCGCAAGAGACCAAGGCCCGTGGCTACTTGCGCTATATCCTGCTGTAGTGCCGCCTTGGTGTCCACTATCGCCGCCAAGATCTTGTCTAACTGTAGTTGCAGGTGCGGATCGCATGGTTGGTCCTGCTCTTCATGTTCGCCGTGCCCCGGTAGTTCAGTATCCGACTGTTGTTGTGTCCCTTCTTTCTTGCCTTTAGGTTTCCCCATAGTGGGTCGTCGCAGAGGCTGAGACCCTCCTCTCTCCCGTCCAGTCCAGAGGGATCCTAGGGTCTCACATTGCCAAGGGGCGCGCTCGTTCTCTCTACATCAGCTGGGTCGGTGTTTCGTTCGCCCCCTATCAGATCTTAGTCCAGTGCTGCGCAAGCATGTTTTCTAGGCTCTCCAGTCCTCGCCTCCATTGTTGCACCAGTGCCGGCAGATTCCCTCGGCGTGCACTCTGTGTCTCCTCTGTGCGGTTCGTCCTGGGCCACCGAACTGACTCCCTGGCAGTGCTCTCTCCGCTCCCAATCGGCAGGGCAGCAAGTAATTAGGCCGGATTGTGTAGGGTGTCACTAATTTCAGCTGTTCAATACCTGTGGGCGAACTGCCAGCTCCAGTATGCTATCCCGCCGCACTTCTCCACCAAGGGAAATAGCAGTGTCCTGTAGCCAGTCTCTAGTTATTCAACCCTGCGCAGTGGGGTAGAGCTCATCGATATTATCGCCAGCCGGCATATATAGTAGGCCCGCAATCTCCGGGTTTTTTAGCCGTTAGCTCTCTGATGTATCCGGGCCTCTCAAGGTCAATGTCTCAGTACTGCAATCCTCCCTTCGTTTAGTGGTTGTGATTTATTCAGTTTCCCCCTCTCAGAGACGTCCACGTTCTCCAGCTCCCAGTTGGGCCTCCCGCTTGCCGCTCTAGATCTTCCCCGTAGTCCAGACCTGCGTCAGACCCAGGAGCGCAATCGGTCGTCACCACCGCAGAAGCTCCCCCCTGGCTCCGTCTCCACGTTGCACTGCCGCCCGCCGCTCTATCGCCATTGCACTTCTGCTCTTGATTCCGGTTTTCCAGCTGGGAGATCTCCCACGGACGTCGGGCGCTGCCGGGTGCGAACGCTGGTAGGCGTAGGGGTCGGGCCGCGGACAGGATGACCAATACTCCTGGTCCCTGCTGCTCCACCCCAGCTCCGTCCTATCCGTATCACGAGCGGGGCTGCCTTAGTCTCAGCCTCCGAGTGGGGTCAGTACAATCCGGCAAGCTTACACCCGCAAGCTTTGTCTCTCTTTCTCGTCGATGCTGGCATCCTAGTTCTGGGGCTCCCGTCTCATCGGACTGTGCAGTGGCTTTAGGCGAGTGCCGGGTGTCCGGGCTCATGTGGCTCACGAGCCCGCAGGCTCAAGTGTTCTCGGGCCTAGAGGGCTCACGGGCTCAGGGCGCTTCAGCGTTCCAATTGCTCCGGTTAGTTTGCAGGTCAGCACCCGTACAATATTGTTCCTCAATTGCCGTGCCTCTCGTCTTGCTGTGTCCCGTCTCGCACCTCACGTCCCCGCCTCCGGCGCTGCTCAGGGTAGCTGCAAGGTAGTGGGGGTCCGCTCCGCACTCCCTCCACTCTGGTAGCTTCAAATCTGTGTCGCGGCTCACCCTTCTCCGCAATCCGCCATCTGCTGCTTGCTGCAGCCGGGCGCTGGTGTTCGAGCGCTTCAGGCAGCCTCGGGTTTCGTTTTCCCCGTCAGGCCGCCATTTTGGGCTGTGCGTCTCCGTCTCCACCGGTCAAACTTTCAATCGCCAGATCTCGGGTCGTCGGTCAGAGATCCGCACCAAAACTGTGTCGAGTGATCTTAACCCCTTCGTCTGTCCCCTGAGTGGTTCAGGGGGGTCCGGGGAGTCTTTGTTGCAGGAAAATTACGGGCTCAGTGACGGAGCTCATGATCTAGGCGGCTTCCATCTGCGGCTCCAAGCCACGCCCCCCTTGATTACTGTGATGACGAAGATACTGCTTTCTATTGGGTGAATACTTATGGCCCTGCCTCACTGAATGTTTTGTGTTGGCTATCAATATCGATCTTATTAATTAATGCGGGCTTGCTATGTTTTTGACATCGCACCACATACCTCCAGGTATAAATATTTTTCAGCTTTTTTTATGTAATACGCTATTGTATATATGTCTATGCACTAAAGTATGTGCAGTTTGTCTTCTATGTTGATGATGATGTTTTGTTTAAAGTGCACACATACATGCATTACTGTTATGGCTTTTGAAAAAGACTGTGCTGGTCGAAACGTGTCAGCTTTCTTATTAAACTTTTCACTGTAGTAATTTCTCTGGAGTGTAAGTCCTTTTTATGTGGTACTGTAGTATATGCAACGCACATGGTTCCATATATATATATATATATATATATATATATATATATATATATATATATATATATCACCTCGGATCCCCTGGGCTCACGTTGTCACCACAGAAGTCACGACACTATATATATATATACACACACACACATGCATACATATACAGGTAGAGAGAGCAAGAGCACAGCAACCCGAATCTCCTAGCTCACAACAGCCTACTTGCATAAAGTCTAATATTGATGCTTAGTATACTCAGAGCCACTGGAATTATTCAGTTCTGTCTGCAGCTGTGGCATTTTTAGCATAATTATGGCTTTGCTGCAATTGCCAGCTAATCCATTATCCACCGTATAATTTGAAGATTTTAGCAGAAAATACTGTTTAGAGTTCAATCATATCAAAGGTTACAAAAGACACAGTCACACATGTTGCAGCGCGGTGGAAGCCTCCTCCCATATGTTGACTGGTCACTTTTCAGGTGCTTTATGTTGTATTTTGGTGCTAAACTGGTACTAATGATTTGAAAATGGCAAAATAATTAACTAAAGCTATCATAAAATGTACCACATAATTTGCATTTTCTTGCCGCATAATTTAGTCAACCCTACCACATAATTTAATTCTCCCCTTTAACATAGTTGCAGAGACCTGAGTATACTTATGAGTGTTTGCAATTTGGGGGTTAACTGGAAGAGATGCATATAGTGCATTGTCCAGGCTCACACAATTCATAGCATACGAAAACGCTAGGGTTAGAACCCATGTCTCCTGATTTCACAGAGGGTAACAGCCAATAGATCACACCTGATGCTACCTTCATTTTAGAGCTCGTTACACAGGAAATTCTCAGCACGCATCAATCTGACGCCACTCTTGCTGACGTGATGCCAGCTTGTGGCTCCAGCTCTCTCGGGGCCTAGTGACCCGGGGGCGGGGCCTGAGCTTTGAGAGGGGCTGGCTGTACCTCCAGTGGGACAGGATGACATGGCATAAAGCAGAGAGCCTTTCCAGACTGCTGGCTCCTCTACGCTGTGATGAGATCAGCGTGTTCTGGTCTTTGTAAACCCCGGCCATGCACTTTCACAAATCCTTCCCTCATGTGATGTAGGACTGCGGCAGCCCGGAGGGTGCTGATAAGGGGAGAGCAGCGACACCCCCAACCCTCCTGACTGAATAATGCTCACTCCAACACTTTGTTTAATTTTTTAATTTTTATTGTTTGTAGATTTATATAGTACGAACTCGATCCGAAGGTATTGGAGCGCTTTATGTGAGCTTATTGAGTGTTTACACGTTTCCTTTCACAGTTACACAGGAACGCGAACCTCAAAAATACACTTCCCCGCCTATAAAACAAAAGCGTTCTGTCCGAAGATTCTGAGGTAAACCTCAGTGGTGACTTCTGACCCCAGTGACTCCCTGGGCTTGGGAGGCACAGTCCCTGTGCAAAATCATTGGATTCTCCTGTAGGCTGGGCCTGCTCCACCTCAGACTCTTGGCACTCAGGCCCTTCCCGGCTTAGAGTTGGGATACATTTTCCACCGCAATAAGGCCCAGACTGTTCTCATTCCGTTCAGGCATTTAAACAAAATAAGCAACATTGATTTCCACAATAAACACAACATAATCCAACAAAACCGCAAGCTCCAATAAACCCAGAAGGCCTGGTTTATGCAGTTTTATCTCAACATAGCAGGGATAAGGGACAATCGCCTCTCAAAAGGAACAAGCATTGCCAAACGCCAGTAGGTCTCACTTTTGCGATTTACTGCCTGTGACAATTTTTTTGGGCTATTCCGAACAGCATTGGTAAAATGCCCATTGAGAAAAAGGCGCCATAACGTGGCCGCTGTTGTCGGTCGTGTCGTTGTGCATGCACACGCATGCTTCTCCATGCATATGCATGCCTACCGAATGGCTTGGGTGCCATTTTAAAAAATGATTTTTACTGAACGACCTAAGATGCAGCGACGGCCCGTGTAGGGCGTTCCACCGGGCGGTGACGTGGGGCGGGGGAAGGACAGGGTGGGGGGGTGTAAAATACGGGAAACGGACGATTACAGGTAAGTAACATAAAAAATAATGAAAACGAATTTAGTTGCGCGCACTGCATCGCATTTGGCGTTGCAGCGCCCGCGACGAAAATCGTTTTATTTATTTTTTACGTTATTTACCTGTAATCATCCATTTCCTGTATTTTACACCCCCCCCCCCCACCCTGCCCCTCCCCCACTCCACGTCACCACCCGGTGGAACGCCCTACACGGGCCGTCGCTGCTAAGATGACAGGCATCACCTATATCGGTCAATAAAAAAAATTAAAATAGAAAGGAGAAAAGACAGCAGCGGTTCCACCTCCCCCGCACAGCTGCAGAAATCTGGAAAAATAAAATGGTAATGAAAGGATTTTATTACCATTTTACAGAGGCATAGCTAGAGCTTGTGGCGCCCGGGGCTATCCCTCAGATTGCCGCCCCCCTTGATGGGGAAAAAAGACGGCGAGCACTTGAAAATGGTTCAAGAGGCGCGTAGGATTGCTGCCAATAGTTACCTTGATCATGCAAGTTATATGCACATATATGACATAGTCTACGACTACACAGTTGAATACACCGGTGACCAGCAGTTCAAAAAAGGAACACACACACTGCATGATCTATCTGGGGACTCAGAAAAACTGCCTGTGACGATTGGCAGTGCCTCACAGAAGTAACACCATGGGAGTCTGCAGACTGGCAGTCGCCTGCATCCTCAGGTTCTCATCATCTGCGACTGCCAACTGATAACAAAAATTGTGATGAAGTAAGAAAAAGAAAGAAGACACAGTGCTAAGTGCCTAAGTCTCCATACCTCCACTATCATTCTCAATTCACATAATCTGACTAACATATTCACCACTCACCTTACTTTCATATTTTCATTATACTAATTCACCACTATTCCTTTCTGGGTTCCGAAGTAACGTGCCACTCGCCAAAAAAGCACTTTAACACCCCATCAAGGGTAGCAAGCGCTTTATAAATGCAAACCTTTTTCCTTCTTCTAACCCTTCACTATCCTTCTCAATCCTTTTCTTTTTTTTTTATTTCTGTAATTTTTTATTGAGTAAAAAAAATATATATTTACATGGACCGTTTTGACTGCCGCCATTAGCAATAGGTCAATGAGGTCGTGATCTTCTGTCGTTGTGATTGACGGAGACGTAAAGCCTAGGACTAGGTTTAGGAAATCTATGTGTATGTCTATTCCTGCGATCTCATTGATGAGTGTTCCAATTCTGTTCCAGAATCCCCTGACCTTAGGGCAGCTGAGCAGAAGGTGTTCTAGGTCCCCCTTCGCTTTGTGGCAATTCCAGCATGTATCGCTGTCTCGGATCCCCATAGCGGCCAGGCGGACCGGTGTCCAGTATGCCTTGTGCATTAGCCAATATTTGGTCTGGTTGAGCGCTGCCGTTATTTTCTTCCTAGTGGAGGATCTCCACATCTCTGCTTTCTCTGCTTCGCTTAGCTCCCTTCCTGCTACCGCCCCCCAGAAGTTTGTGACCTTATCGTTTAGTTTGGAGTTCTTGGGGCGGAGGACTTTGTATAGGTGTGCCACTTGGTGTCCTAGTGTGGTGAGACTGGCTGCAAGTTGTATGAGCGGAGGTGTGCGGTTGTTGAGGTTTGCCTTCCTGATGGCTACTTTGATTTTCAGGAAGTTGTAGAGCTCTATGCTTTGTAGGTTGTGTGTTTCTTTGATGGTGTCGAAAGTTGTGTATGCGCCCTGTTCCTGAAGGTCTTGGGCCGTGGAGATGCCATGTCTATACCATTCGTGCATGTCTAGGACCTTATCTCTGTATTTCAATGTTGGGTTGTGCCATATAGATTCAAGTTGGCTGCCTCTTATGCTAGATGTCAATAGTTTGTCGACGCTCAGGAGAGCTGTTTTCGTGTTCTTAAGGACGGGGTTCTCCTTGACTGCTGGCTGTCGGGTGGCTGTGAGGAGGGTGATGGGGTTCATGCCTTTTAATAGTCCACGCTCTAGTGTTAACCATGCTGGGGTATATTCCTTTCTTGAGTCTAACCAGTGTAGTCCCTGTCTGGCTATGCATGCTACCTGGAATCTTTTGAAGTTTGTTATGTTCAGACCGCCCTGATCTTTTGTGAGCCTAAGCTTGTGTAGGCTTATTCTGGGTTTTTTCTCTTTCCACAGGAAGTTGTTAAGTATCTTGTCTAGTTTCTTGTGGAAATCTTCTGTGTTCGTCAAAGGGAGCATGGTTAGCATGTAGTTAACCACAGGTGTTAGCATCATTTTTATCGCTTCTACCCTTCCCCACCATGTGGTGAATTTGGGTGACCACCCCTCCACTTTCTCTTTAATTTTCTTGATTGTTGCCTGTTCGTTGTGCTCCAGTGTCGTTCTTAGGTCTCTCTCAAAAAGGATGCCTAAGTATTTTATGGGCTTCTGTTGCAATGTTAATCCGGAGTTCCCTAGTATCTCTCTTGTTGTGTGGATATTTAGGGGGTTGCATTCAGATTTATCTTTGTTGAGCTTGTACCCAGTGACTTGGGCGTATTTGTCAATAGTGTCAGTCAGTGCTCTAATGGATCTTTCGGGGTCTTCTGTGACTATTAGGACATCGTCTGCATACGCCGCCAGCTTAAAAGTTTCTCCCCCTATTGGTAGCCCTACTATATCTTCATTTGTTCTAATCATCGTGAGGAGTGGTTCAATGGCTAACAGGAATAGGGCTGGTGAAAGTGGGCAGCCTTGTCTCGTACCCCTGCCTAGGTTGAGTATGTTAGATGCGCCTCCATTGACCACCACCCTGGCCTTGGGGTTGCTGTATAGGGCCATCACCATCTTCCTGTAGTTTGGTCCTAAACCGAATTTCGCCATACATTGCTCTAGGAAGGGCCATGAGACCCTGTCAAAGGTTTTCTCCGCGTCTAGGGCTATCATGACTGCGGCGTTGTTGCTCCTGGAGGAGTGATTGATTATGTGGCATAGTAGTCTCGTGTTGTCGTGGGACATGCGGTTTTTGAGGTATCCCACTTGAGAGTTGTGTATGAGTTTGGGTAGGTATGCATTGAGTCTGTTGGCAAGTACTTTAGCGTATATCTTGCAGTCTACATTGATGAGGGAGATCGGTCTGAAGTTCTTTGCCTCAGTTGAATCCTTCCCCTCCTTTGGTATGACAATTATGTTTGCCTCAGCCATCGAGGGGGCCATGTGACCTGTCTGGACGCATTCTGTGAATACCTGTTTCATTGTGGGTTTGAGGATGTGCATATAGTTTTTGTAGAAGCTAGCTGTGAAGCCATCTGGCCCTGGCGCTTTATTATCCTTGAGGCTTGCCGTGGCTTTGGCTATCTCATCCTCCGTTATATCTAGCTCTAGGATGTCTCGTTCACAAGTTGATAATGTAGGGGTGGTTATACTTCCTAGCAGCTCTTTGCCTCCATCCTCCTTTAGTGTTCCATCCCTAGTGTACAGTCCCTCATAGAAATTTCTAAAGACCTCTAGTATTTCTTTGTTTGCAGTCATGGAGTTGCCCTGTCTGTCTTTGATAGCCCCTATCGTGTGTTGTTGCTGTTTCCCTCTTAAGTAGGATGCTAAGTTCTTGCCGGCCTTGTTTGCAGTGCAGAGGTTGATAGATTTATATTTGTTAATCCAGGTCCCTGCTCGCTCACTCAATATTCTATTGAGTTCGTACTTATGTTTTGGTCATATTCGTGAGTGTGTTCTTGTCTTCCATTCTGGCTATGTGGCTGTTCTCCAGTTTTTTAATTTCATTTTCTAGATCTTCAATTTTTTTGTTCCTTCCTTTGTTTAATCTGCCCTTGACTGTCATGACTACACCCCGTACGGTGGCTTTTAGTGCGTCCCATAGTACCTCCATGTTTGTCTCTGGTGCGTCATTTATTAGCAGGTATTCTTTCATCGCCTCCTCTATCTCTGCTTTCACTGAGGCGTGATGGAGTATGCTATCATCGAATCGCCATCTGCGGGTTGGCTTTTCGTTATGCCTGTCTGCCAAGGTTAGACTTACGTGCGAGTGGTCTGATACCGATCTGGGTCCTATCTCCGTGTGGTCTATGAGGTGGGTGTGTGTTTCTGACATGAGAATATAATCTATTCGGCTGTATGAGTTATGTGGGTTGGAGTAGAATGTGTATTCTCTGGCGTCTGGGTTGCTTAGGCGCCATGGGTCTCTCAGTCTGAGTTTGGTGCAAAGATTCTTCAGGATGTTGGTGTTGTTTGCTGTTTGGCTCGGCCTGTTTGGGTGTTTGTCGATCGCTGAGTCTAGAACCTGGTTCATGTCCCCGGCGACTATCAGCAGGTCTTCAAGTGGTAGTGTGTGTAGTTGTTATCCCACCCCCTCCCAGAATGATTTATCTTCGGTGTTGGGACCATATATGTTCGCAACATAAAATGTTTCTCTCGCCCTTCTGAGAGTTGTCACCAGTGTCCTTCCTTGGGTGTCGACTTGTGAGCCTACCACTGCTAGCTGAGATTTTTTGGTGATAATTGTTACTACCCCATTCTTCTTGTTCTGTGCCGGAGATCCCACAACATCGCTTATCCAGTTTGCACCTATGTGCCCTATGTCTGCTGCTTCTAATCTAGTTTCTTGGAGCACATAGATGTCTCCTTTGAGTTTCTTAAGGTGCTCGAGCACCTTCCTTCTTTTGACCAGGCTGTTGAGACCCTTGACATTTAGGGACACTATCTTAATGTCTGTTGCGATGCTGCTCTGGTTGGTGTTTGTCATTTTATGTTGCTTGTGTTTCGCGGTCTGTTTGGCCCTTCCTTGCGTGCTTGCGATGTCTGTGTTGTATGCCTTCCTCGGTACCTATGCCTGCGTTTGCTGGACCTCGACGTGAAGATATAGAGGGGAAGATAGTAGAAGAAGAAGAAAAGATGATAGAAAGTAAGCCCATGTATACGCTCCCCGCTCCCCCCGCCCCCCTTGCCCCCCCGCCCATCCCTCCCCTCCCTCCCCCCACCCTCCCTTACTTGCTGAGTGGGTGTGCGACGACAAAGTTCCTCTGCCCCGCATCATCCCTGAGGTAGATTTTGTGTTCTTCCTTTGTTTGTGGGTAAGTTGGAAGTAAAGACATTGTCTTGTTCAGTCCCTGTTGCATAGTTGATCGCTGGGATTGCCATCGTCCGGCGGTAGGTCTCTTTGTATCTGCTTGGGGGGTATCCCCCGGCCTTTTTGTCTATTTACAGCTCCTGTTTGACTGTTCGTGGTAGTTTGGGGTAGATTTGTTGTCTTATGTCCTGAGTATTCCTTGGTTTGTGGTGGGTCTTACTCCGATTGTCCGCTCACGTCTGGTGATGCACTTCTTTTTGCTGCCCCAGGGCTTTTTATCTCCTCCATCTCTTCCACCGGTGGTCCTCGTAGGTAGTTCCTTAGATCATCTGGGCATTCAAAGATCATTGTTTTCCATTTGTCGGTTACTTTGAACCTGGCTGGGCCCACAAAGCTGAAAGTGGCGCCTCTCTTGCGTAGGGTTTCTCTGGAATGTCTGACATAATATCGACAGACAGAATATCGAAATGCAAAAATATCGGAGCAAAAATATCGACAGCAAAAATATCGGAATCCTATCTTCATTAAGGTAAGTACAAAAATATCGAAAAAATAATATCGTAGTACAAAAATATCGGAATCAAAAATATCGTTTTTTTTAAATTATTAATAATAATGTAAAAATAATTTTAAAATACATATAATTTTACAACTATTAAATAAAAATATTAAAACAAAATTAAAACTAATAAATATACATTTAAAATAAATAAAACACTTAATAATTTAATGTAATTTTAATTTTTTTCATGTAATTTATTTGATTTAATGTATTATTTTTTTGTTTTTACCCTGTATGCCTGTACCCCAAAAACCCAAAACTGACCCTGAACCCTAAAAATATCCCTGTACCCCAAAAACCCAAAACTGACCCTGAAACCTAAAAATACCCCTTTACCCAAAAACTGAAAACTGACCCTTATCCCTAAAAATACCCCTTTACCCAAAAACTGAAAACTGACCCTGAACCCTAAAAATACCCCTTTACCCAAAAACTGAAAACTGACCCTAAACCCTAAAAATACCCCTTTACCCAAAAACTGAAAACTGACCCTGAACCCTAAAAATACCCCTTTACCCATGAACTGAAAACTGACCCAGAACCCTAAAAATACCCCTTTACCCAAAAACTGAAAACTGACCCAGAACCCTAAAAATACCCCTTTACCCAAAAACTGAAAACTGACCCTGAACCCTAAAAATACCCCTTTACCCAAAAACTGAAAACAGACCCTGAACCCTAAAAATACCCCTTTACCCAAAAACTGAAAACTGACCCAGAACCCTAAAAATACCCCTTTACCCAAAAACTGAAAACTGACCCTGAACCCTAAAAATACTCCTTTACCCAAAATTAATTAATATTATTTAATTACCAATTAATTATTATTAACAATAACAATAAAGTAAATATATTAGCACATTTGCTGTAATTAATTTAATTTAATAATTAATATTATTTTCCCCAATTAATTAATTAAGAATAACAATAAATTATATATAAAAAATTACTATAATTAATGTAATTAAATAATAATTATTAATTAATTACCAACTAATTAATCATTATAAATATGTAAAAAAATTATATTAATTAATTAACTAATTAATAGAAATTAATTACCAATTAATTATTAATTAAAATATGTACAAACATATATCAATTAATTAATTATTATTAAATTACTTCCCACCCTATTCCCCTATAAACCCATAACCCGCTACAGAACATATTTATCAATTAATCAATTAATTAAAAATAATTAAAAATTATTTCTCAAATAATTAATTAATAATTCCTACTAATTAATAATTAATTTAACATAATTAAATTACTTCCCACCCTATTCCCCTATAAACCCACAACCCGCTACAGTAGTAAAAGACAATATTTAATTAAATTACATTAAAAATAAATAATAAAACATAATAAATACAATATAATATACACTAAATTTATTTAAAAATTGATATTAGTAACATCGAAGTTATTAATTTCGATATTATTGACATCGATATTTACAACTTCGATATTACTGATATCATACCAATATCGATATTAAGACTGTCGATATTACTTACCTTCGATATTTTGTCCCATCGATATTTATACTCCGATATTTTTGTATATCGATATTTAAAAATTGATATTTTGTCTGTGTACCTTTCTCTGAGGGCCAGGAACCCTTTTCTTGACTCTACCGTTTGCTTCGAGTAGTCTTGGGTTAGCACGATCTTGCTCCCCGCCCACAACAGATTCTGGTTCTTTCTGGCAAACGCAAAGATGGCTTCTGTTTGGCTCATCGTGAGTGGGTTGCAAATTATCGCCCTTGGCCCCTTGCCTGTCATCGCTCTCCCTGCTGGTATCCTATAGGCCTTTTGCACCTCGAACCTTCTCTCAAATGTGATGCCCATGAGTTGTGGAATCATCTCCTCTAGCATGGCTGCGCACGAGCCCGCTTTGTCTTCTGCTTCTTCAGGTATGCCCAGGATTCGTATGTTGCCAATTCTTGCCCTGTCGTCCTTCTCCGCTAGTTGTTTTTGTATGGCCTTCGTGACTTTCTGTAGTTCTTATATGGCCTTGGTGTTCTCTTTTGTCTCATCTTCCACTGAGCTTATTCGGCCTTCCGCTGCTTCCATTCTTGTGTTCGTTTTGTGAAGGTCCGCTCTTATTGCTGCCAGCTCCAGCTGCATGTTCTCCACTTTAAGTTTCGTCTCCTTCGCCACCTCATTGCCCTTGTTTAATCTCGTTAGGATGGTCTCTAGGGTGGCTGTTTCACCTTTGGTTTTCAGTGGGGAGCCTTGAGAGTCAATTTTGGGCCTTTTTTGGTCCTCCCCTTTCTTCCCCTCATTGCCCGCCATTGTTCCGATGCCTCTTCTGGATAGGATGTTGCCTAGCCGCCCCTCTGTTTGGACCTCCTTTGGTAGATTTGGTGTTATCTTTATCCCCGGCACGTGGGTCCCTAGAAATCTATATCTGCTGGGCTCTCTGATGAGCCTTGTTCTTGTCTTTGCCTTAGGACCTGCCAGCGTGTGCTTTGTCTCGTTCGCAGCTGTTAAGGCCGCTTGCTTGCTCCTTGATTTGCAGCTCTGCGCGTCTTTGCGTCTGGGAGATGTGGGGTAGTTGTAGCTGTTATGGTCTTATTGAGCCCTTGTTGTTGTGACTCCTGATGTTGCCGATGTGTCTCTACGTGGTGTGCTGAGCGGGGTCTTCGCGTCCTTCTTGTATCCTCCTGGGTGCTTGGCTTACCTCCTGCCCAGGGTATGAGCCCTGTTTGCTGTGCCCCAGTGTTGGCGGTCGCGGGGTCCCGCTGCCTTGCTCGCCCCCTGAGCGGAGAGTGGTGTGTGATGTTTCTTTCACGCCCCCCAGGAGGGTGCGGGTGTGCTTTTGGCGGTGGTTACCAGTGCTCGGGGCTGTGTTGTGGGGTTTGCTACAATTGCCCTTGTTCTCTTTGTTTGCCTCGTTGGACTGAGCTTTGCTGGTCGTGTTGTTAGTCCTATGGCCTCATCCCTTCGGGCTATTGTGGGCCCTGTTGTGGGGCTATTGCTGCTTGGGCCCTCTTTGTTGGGGCAGCTTTCACTTTGTTAGCTTGTTTTACTTAATGCCAATGCTCACGCGTTTTGTGTTGCTTGTTTCTGCGCCCTTCCGGTCCTACCAGTATCTTCCGGGCCCTTGGCGCTCTCCCTAACCGCTGCTTCCACTGGTTAAAATTTAGCTGGCACGTTGTCAGATGTTGGCAGTCGCTAGATTCCGTTGCGTTACTTGTATAGCTCTACTGTGCGCTTCTCTCGCTCCTTTCCCCCCCCCGGCGGTGCAGGTTCGACTGTGGCGTTCACTGCCCGGCGCTGTGTGGGGGGACTTACTTGCTTTCTGCCGTTTCTGCCGTCTCCCGCACCCGCCCTGCTGCTGCCTTACTGCGCTGTTCCCTCTCGCTGTCCTGCCCCAGGCTCGGTCCTTCCTCCTCCGATCAGCCGGGTCTGGTGCTGCTGGGCTCGCGCTTCCTCCGCTTGCTTCCGCTTGCTTCCCGCTTGTGGGGGGGGTCCTTAGCTCTCACCTCCGGTGCTGATTCCCGCACGCTTCTCTGTCCGTGCGAGAACTTCCGGTAGAGCTCCTCTCGCACTTTGCTGTTTTCGGTCTCCTGCTTCCGCTTCCGCCTCAGGTTGGTGAAGACTTCCTGCAATGGCGTCCTCTCTCGCAGCTACTTCCGGTTTATATACACCACTCAAATTTCTTTCAAATTTTCACTATACTAATTCACCACTAATCATTTATGGGTTCCGGAGTAGCGTGCCACTCGCTGAAAAAGCGCTTTGATGACTCGTTATGGGTAGTGATTGCTATATAATTTCAATTACAATACAAAATATAATTGCAAAAGTGCCATCAACACCCTCAAGCAACCAGACAAGGGGAAACCATGCAACCAAATTTAAATCCATTCTTCCAAACTCCCGACCTCCACAAAGATCGTCGGTCCATATCGGTGCGTCAAAGGCAATATTTGAAGCTACATGAAATTAACCACATCTGGCCCACATTCTGGGTTAAACTACACTTTAGGTTAAAGTTGTTAGATATATGAGGCGCTGCACCTAAGCCTCCTCTTAGATATGTTGCAGCTTTGACCAAACCACAGAGAACAAATGCGGATTATGCAAGAAAACAGACGCCAAGGGGTTCACAAGAGGAGCCCGAAACAATTGAAGGGATATCAGCAAAGAAAAGCAAAAATGCTCATGTGTGCATGGGAAGCAGTTAGAAACACATGGGAAAATGACTTAAACCCCATTATTATTCACAGAACAATCTGGACCTCACAGACCTCCCCAGTGCCCAGTTGGCAATGTTCTTCTGTGCTGTAGTGTGACATTGTATCTGTGGTTGAAGCAGGCTGAACTAAGGTAAGAAGCCATGGCAGGAGTAGAGGTTTGGCTTCTCATGGGGGCTGGGCTTATCAGTTATACTGACTGGGGGCCCAATTCGGTTAAAACTGAGTAGAGACCAATGCACCTATGTCCAGACCTAGCCTAGACCTTTTTTTCTTTGAATTGTTCGTCTTGAAATCACTGCAGAGCTGCAGGCTTCAAAACTGGTCACAGATCATAATACTTGCTAGTGGTACAGTTTAAGTGCAACAAAGCATTATGGGAAAGGAGGGACGCAGTACTCACATCTTCAAGTGACCCTTTGACATCAGTGACACATTCATCAAGTCCTGCTTTTGTGACAAACAGCACTTTGCTTTCTGGTGTTTTAGGATCCACAGAAGCAAAGTGGTGTTGGCTAAAAAGCCAAGATTGGAAGGCATCACTTATGACAATGGGCGGTTAACACGCTTACTACTTTCATTAGCAGGATAGGTTGCCATCTTACAGATTCGACAGCAGGCACCTGATCACATCAACAAATCCTGAGATGGAAGCACCGTTTCTGCTCCAGCTGACACAAAACTCGAGCGTCTGAATTGCCTTTGACTCCTTTTTTTAAATATTTTTTAATGGAATACATTTTGTTTCCACGAACCCCCCAGCCCGGTGCATTTCAGTGTCAAGGTCACCCAGGCTCCCAATTTAATGGCTGAGGATGCTTGTGTGTCACGGATATGACCCCTAAAGTATAGGGAACAAGAAACGTGCTGCACCCCAGCTTTAATGTGCCCGTGGAAAAAAAATGCTTTTCATTTTCAGAAATGCAAAGAGGTATCAGCAGGCACATTCCAGACCACTTGAAAGGAGCTGACTCTATTCCATGTTCCAGTGGTCTTAAAGAGCACGAGACCGCAGAGTTACCTGGGGGCCTAAATGGTGATCAATCAGACCATGATGATACTGCAGAGCAGACAGTGGCTCTTCTAAAACAGAGTCCTGGGTTTCCCAGCCAGTTCCTCTCAGACTCAGCAATTAAATGCAGTAACACCTCTGCTTAGTTCCTTCCACAAACTCCCCGCCTTCGGCTGAAGGACGTGAGCTCACGTCAACCGGGGGCTCCTGGTATCATGCATATGACTCAGGCCTGACCTCGCTGCCCTGGGCAGCCTGGGTCTCACAGGCCTCGCCTCGGGCAGGAGGTCTTCCTCGCTGTGCCCTCTAACGAACGGACCACCAGTGCTGTGCGGTAGCTGCCCCTAAAATAGTGCCGCCTGGGGTGGACCGCCCCCTCCACCCACTCTGCCCCCCCCCCCCCGTAGCTACGCCTGTGGTGACATTTTAGTTTTCCTGCTTTCTGCCGAACTGAGGGGGCAGGGTGGGGCCAGTGCGTCATTGCTGCTCATTGGCAGCAATGACCAGTGGCCCTGTCAATATGAATTGGGCATGTCGGTTTGGCCATCTACATTATTACGGCCAAACAGACATGCGCAATTCACCCTCTCCAACCCGGCTGTCATGGACAGTCAGGTTGGAGAGCAGGCACAGGTCTTCATTGCTCTTCAGAGCGCTGAAGCAGGGTGCTCCAGCCAACCCAGACATGCCTCTCATGCAGCATGAGAGCAGTGTCTGGATTGGATAAGGAGCTGCAGGACCGCACTCTGTAGGATTAGGGAGCTGGCTGGAGGAGTCGGGAGCCGGCTGGAGAACACAGAGGACACGACGTGATGCAAGCTGAAAAGGTAGGTAAAACTTTTTTTTAATTTTAAAATGTTAATGTATATTTTATATTGTTTAATAAATCTATTCGACACCATTTTCGTGGGACACCAACCGCCACTGAGAAAAGAATATTAGCATGAAATCGCTTTATCAGGGGGCCAGAAGCAATTTGCTACCTGACACTAACAAAAAATATATTTCTTTAAAAAATAGAAAAATGGGTGGGAGGTCAAAGGAAATGTAGGTGGAAGAGCAGGTTGGGAAAGGTAATGGGCAGGGAAGCTCGAGGAGAGCAAACCAGGTTTGATAAGAAGCACACGAGGGAGACTGGAATGCAGGGTGGTGGGAGAAGCATACAAGAGAGTCAGCAACACAAAGCACTGGGGTGGGAGGAGAAGTACATGGGAGAGTAATTAGCCATTAGGGAGAGAGCACACACAGAGAGGGTGCATGGGCTTTTAGTGTCGAAAGTTGGGGAGAGAGCAGAAGAGGGAGAAACCTGGAAAACACATGGAATGTGATGGAGTACTTAACCAAAAAGTAAAAAGCTGGTCCCTAAACAGCAGTAGAAGGGCAAAGGGCAACTTTTCAAGAGTCAAGAAAAGTGACATCGAATCAACGGTACCCTGAAAATGGACACCTGGCAAACTGAAAAACTCTGAGGGGAGGGGGCTTGAAGGGTGCGGTTATAACAAAATAATTAAGAGAAGTATAAAAAATGCAAAGCATGGATATTCTATCAATGCGCCAACTAAAATGGAGGAAAATATTCAGCATTTTCCGAAAACCCTCTATTCAAACCCACTGACATTTAGAACTTAAAAATAAGTAACATGATGCAAAGAAAAAAATTAGAAGCTATGATAAATGACTTTGGAAAAATCCCTTAACCTCCCTCTCCATTTGCCCATGCTCACTACAGCCATTGTTTTCTAACGTTAAAGCCCTGACTATGGATGAGACGGTAAAGGCTGGCTGTCAAGTTTCCCATCGTCAGGGGCTCTCAGCAAACCCACAGATAGGACACCATCAGACTGGAGTTGAAGAAGTGCAACAAAGAAAATAAACAAGGCAAATTGCCTTCTCTGTCTATGCACCAGTTATCTGGGCCCATGTCCCCATATCCATCAGGAGTGCCCTGGCCCTGCTGCAATTTAGGAAAGAGTTAAAGAATTTACATCTTTCTTAGACCTGACAGCCTTAGGGTGGTCTTCCCCCAGATTTTTGCCTGCCTCCCTCCATTTTTCTGTACTCGTTTTTCCTGGCTTTAGGATTCGGGGCACATTACTACTGCTAAAGTGCTTGTGCTCTCTTCTCTAAACATGGTAACGGTGGAATATTTAATTTGCTTATAAGTCTCTAGTAAAGTGCACTATATCTGCCCAGGGCCTGTAAATTAAATGATACTGGTGGGCCTGCAGCATCAATTGTGTTGCCGACATATGTATCCCCTTAACCATGCCCACTGCAGCGCCTGTGGGTGTGCAGTTTACTGCCACTTCGACTTGGTATTTAAAACTACTTGCCAAGCCTTTGACTCTCCTTTTATTACATATAAGTCACCCATAAGGAAGGCCCTTGGTAACCCAGAGGGCAGGGAACAATGTAAGTGTTGTAAATAAATGCCACGTAGTCCATGTAATTTCTTGATGCTCCTTTATTCATGTTAGTTGGTAGGTCAAGTATATAAAGGAGGAACCCCACCAGGAGTGGCCTCCTGCCACTCAGCCCACATTCAACTGCCAGACATCCACACAGAACATTCTAACAGGCTCTTGCATCACACATTCTATGCTGGGCAGCAGGCACAAATACTACACAAAATAAAAGGCAGGATATGTACTTCTATGTTTTACATGTCCTTGTAGTGACAAGCAGATACATTTGTTTTCACTGCTGTGAGGCCTACTCCTTTCATAAGCTAGAATCGGGAATTTCATACAATACCTTTAAGCTGTTATTCCTGATCAGAAAGGAGTAGCTTTTTCATGTTTCCTGTTGAAATGGTAATGATACATCCTCTTTACTGGTAAAGACAGATTTACCATTACTAATTTAGAAATGCCACTTTTAGAAAATAGCTATTTCTCTGCTTGTTCTGATCTGTATGCCTTCCAGCCTGTCCCTTGTACAATTATGGGCTAGGTGATATATCCATTTGGGCATTCCTTCTAGAAAGTCACAGGTACAGGGAAGGGCTGGGTATGATTTAGCACCCATCTGAGTTCATCTGCATTTCGATTGGTCTTCCTGGGCAGATGGAAGGAAGGGTCTCACCCTTACCCTTCAAAGGGTAGGGGCCTGACCACTTAAAAAAGACTGATAACCCCCCACTGGTAGTCTGGAATGAGGGCTCAGATTGAAAGGGACACTGGTGCACTTCAAAACCACTCTTTGAAGTTTTCCTCACAAAATCGACTCATTTGGATATAAGTACTGGGTGTCCGGCCCATCAAATCAGACATTTCTGGACCTACACAGAATCTCTGTCAGAAGAACTGTGGTGCTGCTCAAAGGACTCAATTGGACTGCTTCACTGGAAAGGTTGCTTATCTATTTGTTGCCCTGCTGCCTGTTGCTCTCTGATGAGGATGTACGGCATTACAACACGGGCTTTTACACCGCGTGCCGTTACAACGCTGTTTTTACAACGCAAGTCGTTACAACGACTTGCGCTGTAAGGGCTGGATAGTGGAATAGTTTAATTTTCTATTCCAACTCCAGCCCACGTTACAGTAGGGAAGGTGTTGGAATAGAAAATTAACTATTCTCTATCCAATAGCGCCCTCCAGCGCAAGTCGTCGTAACGACTTGCGTTGTAAAGGCAGCGCCGTAATAGCAGCGCAGGGTAATGCCCGCGTTGTTAAGGATGTTTCCCTCTGACTCTGGAAAAGGAGCTAAGCTCTGCCTTCCCTCCAAAGTGATCTCCAAAGGCGTGTTAAGCTTGCCTCCTGTTTCTGAGTCTCAGGCGCAGTTCTGCTAGTGCTGCTGGGCTCTACCTCCTGTGAGTCCTACCCTTGCCTGAGGTGCCTCCTCCAAGTTCTGGGCTTCAGAATTGGGTTCTGCAGCTGAGTCTCTGCCAAATCCAATTTAAAACAACGTGAAGACTCGCAAAGCCTTGCCGCACAGTTGACAGCTCTTGGAACCAATGCCGGACAATGCGAAGTCCCGCAAATCCTCGCCTAAAAGCCTATCCGAACCAACACCGAATGGGGCAAAGCCTTGCAGCTCAGTCTGCACTCCAGGATCCAAGGTACTGTATCAGGAAGCCTTTGTGGGTCCTTGTAGCCGGCAGCTCTCCATTGCGGTCCGCCTGAACTTTGGATTTGTACCGGTCCCTTGCAAACTGAAGTAACCTTTTTAGCGATGTGCTCCTATCATCTACCAAGTGTCTGTGCTACAGGCTTTTAGCAGCTCTTTTCACCAAAAAGCCTAATTGAATTGTTAAAGGAGTCGTATCTCTTCTTTAGCCAGTTCAGTGTCTAGGTCTCCTCCCTCCAGCTTCAGGACTGTCAGCAATATACTTCAGCTGTCCAGGAAAACAACCTTAGCTCCATTATGAGGACACAGGAACAGGCCAAGGGCTTCCAAAATAGCACACACTGGCTCGATTACTCTGGCTCACTCATACATACAATGTATGCAAAACTCAGGCTATCTATACAAACATACACAACATACTTTGGGATGTTAGCACAAGTATCTGGGTTAGCACGTAGATGTGGAACTTCACACAAGTAAGTCAGTAGGCCTCTGTTCTAGTGACCCAGATACAAACGTTTGGTCACAACTACAGATTCACAAAACACAGTACATTGCCACAACTCCTCATGCTTAATCCACAACAGCGGACAATAGTCAACTGTCAGTAAAATAATTGCATTCTTGGTGCACCCCTCCAGTTTACAGGACAGGTCCCAAACCTCACTCAGGTAAAGGTACAGGCCCAGGCATCTGTGCATACCCTAGATTAGTGGAGGCCTAGTGCCAAAATTAAAAACCAGGATACTAGATACTAACAGTTGGATACTCAGAGCAGGGTAGCAGGATTGTACATTGCAGGACACATTCCAGTCCCAACACTCCCTATCAGATCAGCGCCATTCTCCTACAATTCAAAAAAAGGCTGGAGACACACCTCTTCAAGGAGCACTACCCCTGACCCAATAGTCCACCACTGACCTTCCTCCAATAAATGTATTTTCCAGGGCACTCCTTTGTTTTTGTGCTAGGTTCACGAACTACAAATAACATCACGTATGTTATCAGTGCATTTGCACACTTGGAAAACAGCTGCTTCTCCTATCACGTTAACTGTGTATTGCATTTAATAATATACAATGCTCCACAGCCTTTATTCTTGCTAAGGATGACTGTAACAGAGCCGCTTTGGGTAGATCTCTAGCTCACCCTCACTCTACAGCGGTTGCCTTCTCCGGATCCATACGGTCTTGCGTGTATGACCACCTCGGACAACCAGCATTGGACTTCCGTTTGAGAACGGTGGACATCATGAACAACATGGAAATACTTCTCATATAAGCTCAAAGCAAATAAAGCAAACTTCCAACCCCACGCATGTATGGTAGCAGCACACTTTCTGGATGCAACACATCTACACAGTGTAGTGTGCTGCCTGTCTGGATACACGCTTCAGCGTCCGTCATGGGGTAGTTAGGGTTAGACAAATGCCAAACAGAAATACAATACAGATTCATAAATACATGTCGCTAGATATATCCAGCATCATTGAACAAGGAATTTCTCCCGGCACTATCCGCAATCTCACAAACCTCATTTATTTATCGAGGAATTTATTTATTTATTTAATTGAATTTGCGCTATAAATTCAATTGTTTAAAGGGGCTTTTAATGTGTACAAAACTGTTTTCTCTGAATTATCATGCTCAGCATTGAACAAAACAGTAAACCCTAAGCATTGGATCATTGATTAATGAATTGTTTCTATGCTCTTTCTAAAGCCAAGCAATCAGTTTACTTTTGAGATCTGGTCTAGAGATAGCTTTAGCATTCACGACAGCATCATGAAATAAAAAAAACATGAATCATAAATGAATACTCATATACATACATTGAAAGAATTGAGTGTGCCTTCTTCGGCCATTTGTATTTTCATCTTTTATTCACTTTTTGCTTCCACCCACCATGGATAGCACAGGTTAACCCAATTCAATCACTGCTGTTTTGCTCTGTCAGTGACAGCATTTGTTTCTGATCACATGTATTAGTCCACCTAAAAAGAAGTGCACTACAGTGGCAGGGCTGCAGGTTAATAGTTTACCTTGCCAGTGTTTTTTCTTTCCATTCTTTATAAGTTGTTTGTTTTCTTTTAGTCATGCTTATGTGTTTAAAGTATGTGTTCTGGTCACAGCAAATCAAAGCCAATATTGTGGTAATAAGTCTCATACTTTCCTGTGATGTGAATTAAAACTAAAAGGCTTTTTATATCTGTTCTAAGTAAACGTGCCTGTAAGGGCAGATCAGTACTATTCTGTAACATTTTTCCATAAGTTAAATATCTACATTTATAGTCCAAGCATATGGCTGCATCGTTTAGATTACAGCAGTTTTTTCTTTTTTCAGCTTTGTTTTATTTCTGTGTCAAACGCATCAATTACAAACATATTCGATATACTGTGACCGTCTCACCAGCTTGTCCAAGACAGACCTTTTCTCATATCTTGCTCTCATGAGCCTATGTTTGAGATGCACTGAGTACTCACCCAGAATTTAACCTCAATGGCCGTGGAGAATGGTAGCAAGTGACGTTATCCTTCAAGTATGCAGGGGTATTTCGCTACATCAGGCAGGCCAAGTTTCCCTCCTCAAAAATTAAGATATTTCCCACAGATACTGAGATAGTTAAACCCAGTATAGCATCAAGTCTAGGACTTGCCTTCCCATCTTAAGTAAAGCACAGGAGGAGAAAACTGAGGGGCATATTATCAAGGACCGGTGCTAAAATTATCGCTGTTTTATCGGCAGGAAATAACGGCGGTAATGGGCTTGATAATGCGCCCTTGTTAATTCCCATAGAAGCCCATGTTCTGATGTTAACCTGGGCTTCTATGGGAATTAACAAGGGCGTATTATCAAGCCCGTTATCGCCGTTTTATCAGCAGTTTCCTGCCGATAAAACGGCGATAATTCTAACTCCGGTCCTTAATAATATTGCCCCTGAGTTCTCTGGTAGAGTGATTGATATAGTTTATCCTCCAGCTAATCTGGAAAATAGTATGGAGAGAAGCTATCTAACAAAGAACAGGATCCTTTTCAATTATACACCTCAAGACTGCAGCAAATATATGCCTTAAAGATAGTTCCTGTGCAGACCAAGAATGGAAAAAAGAGTAAGACTCAGAGAACAAGTCTGTCCAAAGTAGTAAGCGGGAGCAGTACTGAAGAGTATGTAAACGAGTGAAACAAGATGGCGTCCAAGAAGAGTACCAGATGCCAAGAGCCTTCGCCAATAATAGGTAGCCGAATGTTGGAACTAGACATAACGTTACATGAAAATGACACTGGTTTTAAATTGGTTGTTAACAAGTTGCCAACATAATATTGCACATTAGTTTCCCACAAATGTAGAGAATTTCAGCAGAAGAAGGGCAAATCACAGACTTTCGCGGAGAAGTGCACAGGAGGTAATGAATAAAAGGATGCTTTTGCACTACAAAAACTGTGGCAAATGGTTAGTTAGATTCTTAGCTTGTTCATGTTCCTAGAATGTGGAGCCACCGTTTAAATTTTTTTTATTTATTAACAGTTTGAGTAATATCATATATACTGGCATTGAATACATTTGTTAAGTGAAGTAATAAAGTTGGAATGTATACCACATATCCGCTGAAGGAAATTCCTTGCATACAGTATACATAGTTCAAACGCTGCATTGTAGCGTGTATGCATACAGGCTTTTATGACAAGTACCACAATTACTCCTTATTTAACATACTTAAAGCAATCTACAAACCGTGGAAGATGTGGAAAGAGACATCGTATGACTAATTGAAGCTTTAAGTATAGTGTGGCAATTGGGGCACAGAAAGGGTGATTCAGATCGCTCAGGGTGATTAATCTGTCCCACCATAACTACCCATGGAAGGGGGATGAGGAGGGGCGGAGTGCAACCCATGGTGTGGGCAAAGCAAAAACAACAATTGATGGACAGAATGCAGAACAATGTCATACATTCACCCCAGTGCAGAGATCTGGGCCTAAATCCATCGTTTTTTTGCACTCCACTCCACCCCAGTTCAGACATGACCATATGCAAATCAGCCTTGACCCTGTGCCTCATGGGAACAATCCAGCCCGAACTGACAAGCCATGTCTTTCCTGGACCGGAATCAAGCATCCTAGGACCAGTTTCTGGCTATCAGCCATCTTCAGCCAGGATAGCTTGACTCCAGTGGTGTGGAGAGTATGGGACTCACGTCTGAGCATACCCAGCCCACTCGGTGACAGGGTTGTTCACCCCTGGTTCTGCCATGTCGCTAGTGCCACGCACACATTCAGAAGGAGGCTCGTTTTTGCTGGGTCTCCATCACCTCCAGATACGTTTGCCAATTTGGGGGGTGAGGCGGTTGGCCTGCCCCTCCGATATATGTTGCTGCTTGTTCTTCCACAATACCAGTGCGCCGGAGGGAGAGCCATCATTTAATGGGTGAGGGAGGCATCTATTTCCAGCTCATTTCTAATCTGAGTTTAGCCAAGACCAAAGCCAAGTCGTCCATTTTGTTAGTAGCTTTACGCATAGCTGACCGTTAAGTTCTCCCCAGAAGATAATAGAGGCCTTCTGTTTGTAGTGTAGTGCCTACAGCATCAGAGACTACCTCTGTCACTGTTGCCCAGCTGGGGGCATAACCATACCATGTGGATTAAGTTGGCTTCAGCAGTATGGCACAGCGGGCAGGAGTCCGAGGCCCTTGATACATACGAGCCAATCTGGGTGTGAAGTATCGATGATGGAGGTAATTCAGTTGGGTATATTGAAGTCTGGCGTTCATAGATATGCAGTTTGGGATCCCTAAGCATTGTTCCCCTTGCTTGTCAGTAAGTGTAGTGAATAATGCCTCATCCCAATAGGCGCGTAGGCAAGCGAGGTTTGCTCCGCCATCTATCTGTAGGGAATTATATAGTAGTGTGACAGCATGGCGACCGGTCCCATTTGTGAGCATGACCTGGTGGGGTCTGAATGTATCTGGTTCATCATGCGTTCTATGCCACACCTTGTGTAAATGATGGGTTATCGAAGCATAGAGGAAAAAAGTACCCAGTGAAAGGCCAGAGTCATCAACCAAATTCTCAAACGTGCAAAGTATTTTGTGTGAGAAAAGGTCACCCCATGTTGTGAGGCCAGAAGTAATTCAGGCAGCGGTTTCCGGTCTGGCGCCCAAATCAATGCATTCCGGCAGTGCCCATAGTGACAGCTCAGTGGTGTATGGTGGATGGGGTTTCTTTTTGACTACATATGCATTCCAACATGAGCAGGTTGTTTTCATAAGAATATTCCTGACCCTTTTAGGGATCACTCTCTCCGACCTCAGCAACTATTCCAGCAGCTTAGGTGATTGGATCCTGCCTGACCAGTGTCCCTTTTCTGCCATGTTTTGGTCTGCAAACCACTGAGTAGGCCATTGTAGTTGAGCGTCCTCGTAATAATGCTCGTAATTCGGGGCACCTAAGCCACCTTCTGCGAGAGGGGCATATCATTTATTAGAGACACTTGCTTCCTGTCATTATCCCACATTAGTGCAATCAGGATTGCTCTCAGGTCTTGAAAGAATTTTTGAGGAATCAGAATGGGGAGGGCAGCAAAGAGATATAATAATCTATGGAGCACCAACATTTTGGAGATGGCTATGCGGCCCATAGGGGAAAGCAGCAATGCAGTCCAGAATGATAAAGAAGATCTGGCACTGTTGAAGGCCTTACCCAAATTGCCATCCAGTAAGTCATGTTCGATTGGTAGACCTGGATTCCCAGGTATTTAAATGAATCACAAGCCCAAATGAGCAAAGTGACTGTGAGTGCCCACCGTTGATCTGGTGAAACGGACATTATTGGGAACAATTGGGATGCATCCCGATTCACCTTAAATTCTGAGGCGCTTTCGAACTGGTCCAACAGTGCCATAAGACTCGGAAGTACCATGGCATCTTCCCGTAAACACACTAGGGCATCATTCACATACCTAGATATTATATGCTAATGATTGTCTACCTGTATCCCCCAGTCCACTGCGCGCTGTTGAAGTGAGCAAGCCAGTGGTTCCAGCGCGAGCGCAAAAATAATCGGGGAGTGGGGGCATCCTTTTGCGGGTGCCACACCCTATATTGAAAGAATCAGAGAATATGGCACCCGTTTTTACATGGGCCAGGGGTGAATTATACAGAAGAGAGATCCATTTAAAGGATTTAGGTCCCATTCCGAATTTATCAAGCACTGCCATCAGATAACTCCATCCCAGTGTGTCGAAGGGATGTGACCGAAGGGTGCACATCCATCTCTTGAGGCCAGTCTATCGATATGAAGAGCCAAAGCAGGTTCATGAATGTATTTCTGCTAGGGATAAACCCATTTTGGTCAGTATGAACTGCATGCTGCACTATTGGGATCAGCCAGTTACCCAGTACCTTTCCAAGAATCTTGTAGTCCAAGTTCAACAGGGAGAGGGGACGATATATAACCCCAGGAGCAGTGGATCCCTATCAGGTTTGGGCAAAACTACCAATACCGCCTCCCTGATAGTGAGGGGCAATATACCCACTGTATAAGCCTCTGTGTAGGTTTTGAGCAGCTGTGGGACGAGCTGAAATATGTAAGCGGAGTAAAACTACAGTGGCCAGCCATCCAGCACAGAATTTTTACCTTGAGCCATGTGTTCAAGTGCATCATAGATCTCAGTGTTGGTTGTTGGGGCTTCCAACTGCACGCGTTGTGAGGCCGATATGCGGTGGGAGAGTTACCCATCTAGGTAGGACTGTATTGATGTTGAGTCCTCCCCTTGTGAGGCCTTGTAAAGTTTAGCATAATTTTATGTATTTGTTTAAAATATCTTTATTTACATTTTTTAACTTTTCCAGAGTTACAGATAACAATATACATGTATGTATTAGGGGACAGTTGACTACAATAAACGTGATAAGGAGCGTTATTCTCGCCGTTAAGACATGTTGTATTGAGTCTGGTACTGGTTCCATATAGCAGGAAAATGGCTACATATTGTGTCCTCTGTGCATAATGTCGCATACAAATGTCGGAGGAGTTGCGTTTTATGTCCATTGGAATAGCAAGATGCTTATCCCGTCTCCTGTGGTATTGCCTTTTATCCAAGCGCCCAATTAGTATTACTTGTAAATGTCTGTACCTGAACATGCAGCTGGAACAGAAGGATGAGGCAAAATATGATACAATTTCTAATCAAACAAACGAACAGTGCCATCGTCTACTTGCCAGACCTAAGTCAATATGTGTGTAGTATATATGCTTCGTTCCCGGCACCTCCGTGTCAGGCTCGCCACTGCTTCCTCGACAAAAGAACCTACCATGACAGACGACCAGGCTTCTCCTCTGATGTTGATCGTATATTGCAAATGTGGCCCATTTCCCCATGATAACCCATGGTCTTATCCTGAGCCTGGAGTGTTAAGCATCTGTGAGTCCGAGCCCTCGTCTCTCACATCAGTCGCCTGCGAGGGACTGTTTCCCCCTTTCCCATCATGCATGCAAAATCCATGAGTATGGTACTGTGCAATGGGGTATTCGCATAATCCAGCTGTTTCAGCTCTGTGCAGTGATGTGCTTTCTGCTTGTGCCCATGCTAGGAGCGATTTTTTCCAACTAATGACAACAGGGGGTCAGTGTGTTTCCATCTCTTAGTTATTAGTCTCTTTGCCACAATCAATCCTAAGTCAATAAATCTTGACGTAAACCTGTTTTTCTTTGATCTGGGATAAATGCCTAATATGCATACTTCCCATGTGAGTGATATTGGCCTGTTAGTAATTGTTGCGAATATCGTGGTAACTTCTTGCCAATATGTATGTAGGGAGGCGCAAAACCAGAGTATATGTAGGAGGTCCGCATCTGTCTGTAGACAGCACGGGCATGCCGAAGTGGTGATATGAAAGTATTTGTTTAGTTTCTCCGGGGAGAGGTACGCCCTCTGCATTATATATGTCTGTATAAGATTAAGCTTAGAACTTCTCAGAATGTAAGTGGAGCTAGCTAGCAATGTGTCTCATTCATGGTCCGTCCATTTTTGTCCCCTATCTGCTTCCCACCATGATCGAAGGGCCATCATGGGTTTAATTGTGTGAATAATTAGCGCCTCAACCAGCAAGTGTACAATGTGTGACCCATTGCCCATAACATGGTGGTATTACATCAGGAGATGTGTCTACGGTTCTGTTGTGATACTGCACCATGTCGCGGAAAGCGATCTTGAGATCGAATTATGTAGTAAGCATTGACCTGTGGGCAGGTCGTAATCCTCCACCAGTGTCTCGGATGGTATCATAATGCCCTCTGCATAGAGATCACCCAATGTGCTTAAATCTGCTTCATGCCAGCGTGCAAGTGCCTCGTTAGAGGTGCCCATCCTGCCCATAGGTGTCCCCAGGAGTGGCAGTGATGGAGCATAGGGACCGTATCTTTGGCCAGACAGGTTTGCAGTGGGTGCGGTGATCGGGTAATAGGGAGAAATAGGTGATATATCTTAGATTGGTGTGTTTGTCATGTAAACCAGAGTAGTGTGAGAACTCCCTGGCCTCTGGATTCAAATTGTGCAAAGCATCCTTTACCTGAGTGTTATTCGCCTATCTGTGTAAATGTTGTGTAATAGTAATCGATTGTGCCCCACTCAACGGGGGCGGGAGCAGTGATAAGCTAAGTCCAGGGTACAATTAAAGTCCCCTCCCTAATAACTAGGTGCTAAAACATTATGCAGCAGTACTGGAGACAAGGAGTGTAGGAAAGGAGCTTGATTAGTCTTGGGTGCGTACAGTGATATGTGGGAGAAAGGGAGACCATCCAATAAACCCTTCAGTATGACATACCGTCCATCTGAGTCAACTTTGGTGTGCAACACCTCTAGGGGTACACCTGGTGCCACCCACATTAAGACTCCCCTGACATATCTGGAATATGTGGTCCCTACGAGTGTGCCCCTCCAACCCTTGCACATGGCCTCTAGGTCTGCAGCGATCAGAATCTTTCACCTACATAGGTATTGATAGACAGGACATCCCTTTGTGTAACCTGCTAGTCCTCTCCCATTCCATGTCATTAACAGTAGCGAGGAACCAGTAGCTACAATGTCAATAGCCATTGTAATGTATATGTGAAGTCCAACCCAGCCCCCCCACTCTACCCCAGACCCCCTCACTCCACCCCCGCAACACACATAGCATGTCATACTGTCCATTAAAAGGGAAGAAAAAGGTCCAAACTGGAAACTATAAGTAGAGAATATAATGAACTCTCATTCCCAAGCCAGTTAACCAACTTGTGACCAGCCATTGGTACTATGATGCAACACCAACAGTTAAAGGTTAACAGTCTATACCAGCGGTATTTAACAAGTGGGGAGGTCAGCCGGTGGACCTGTGTATACATGACCGCAAACCTAAGCCATCGCATCAACAGTTATAGCATGCACTCAGACACTGGCCACCACAGATGTAGTACCTAGGCATTCACAGTTCTACCAAAACTGGGACTGCCACCTACAACAAATCCTCAGCCGTCTGTTGTGTGATGAGTGGGCCGCCACTCAAAACTTCAGCAACTTGTGAAGTAGACACTCCTGGGGAGTCATCAAGTAGAGTCTCTGCTTCTGATCCTGGTGGGCGGAGGTTGCTACGTGCCGCTCTACATCCACCATTGCTTGAGCTTGTTCTTTAGCCTCTTCTTCTTTAGTTGGGATTTGCGGGCAACATCTGCTATGAAGCTTATGCTGTCTTTGCATTTTACATTTGGGAGGAGGATCCTTCCTAACCCGAGGGGGTTGTGATGCTTCTGAGTGCCGGCCAAACCAGGCATCCTCTGGTGTTGTACAAAAAGAAGGATGGCCCTCGTGTACAATCCAAAGCTTGGCAGGAAACTGTAAAGCATATTTTATGCCATGTTCATGGAGGCATTTATTACTTTCATGAAGGATGATCTGTGGCGTTGAGCTTCCAGAGTGTAATCAGGGTAAATATGTACTTTGACATTCTCGACAGACCAGAGGCCTCTGTGCCGCTTCACTTTTAGAATGTGATCTCTATTTCTGTAATTGAAGAGGCGGGCAACCTCTGGCCGTGGAGGGGCACCAACAGGGGGAGGCCTGCAAAGCACCCTGTAGGCCTGTTCAAAAGAGAAAAAGGAAGATTGTTTACCCTGCAGAATCATATACACAAACCAGTCCTCTAGATACAGTTCCATATTTGGACCCTTTGCCTGTTTTGGAAGGTCCACAATCCTCACACTATTTCGTCTTGATCTGCCTTCCTGGTCATACACCCTCCCCCTTGATTATTCTATCTTCTCCTCCATAGCCTGGAGGCGCTTGTCAGAATACAGTGCCGTAGGCCTCAGGGCCACCAGTGATGATTCTGCGTCGTCAACGTTGTCTTTCAGTTTCTTATGGTCTTCACAGAGGAGGCCTATTTCAATGCATAAGGTGTCAAGTTTAGGCTGCAGGGTGATTTTAATGTCTAGCACAGCTGTCATCAATGCGTCAAATCATCTGGAATGATCAGATAGAGTGGACACTAGTGATGAGCCCGCTGTATCAGTGGTATTCATATTCTCCTTACCCCCATGGGCGCTAACTGGGGTCTTATCTGTCTTCGGGGACACCTTTGTGTGTGTGGTGCGTGATCTGAGATCGATACACTATAGTGCAATAGGTCACGTAGTTTGTAACAGAAGTCCGAATGGTATCCGGTTCTGTGCAGTGATGCCGTTGAAAGCAGTTGTAATTAGTAAAAGAGGGGTGAGGAGGACTCCCTGCTGGAATGAGGTGGTCCAAGGTAAGTTCTCTGACTTGATCACCCGGCAGACCAGGAGGGTCAACACCAGAGTTGGTGTGTCTCAAACGGAGGTGGTAAGTATATATGTGAGTTTTCAAGAGGGTGCAGGCCCCCACGGTAAGTTATTGCATCATAGGGCACCGGGCAGATTCTCACAGGGCGCTCAAGACACCAATAATGAATCACATAGACCACAGGGAGATGATGTTCAAGCAACTAGGAAACACAAGGTCTATACGCCTAAGAAGCAATTCAGTTGGCTTAGGCCCCTCGCAGCCTGTGTTCCTTAATGCAGTAGTATGATTGAGGGATCAAATGGGCCTCCCGTACCCTATGGCCAGCTCACCTAATGCCGCAGGCTCTGCAAGTGGAGGGCAGATGCTGCCAGGGGCCCCAATTCAGGCTGAAGCACGTGCACCGCACCTACATCAGGGTCTGTCCTACCTGCACCGTCGGCGGCACTGCTGCGCTGCCCAAAATTATCAATATCACTGTGCCCAGTTGAAGGAGGAATCCATGCACTCCATTTGGGTAAGCAGGGGTCTGCAGCCCAGATCCGCAACAACAAGCTCACAGTGAAAGAGGTGTGGAAGAAGTGTGGCGCAGCGGCCAGGACGACTGACGCTGGACACTGGGTATAACGGTTCGATCCCCGGCTCTGGCGGCAGGGGTCTGCCCAGCACCATGTGACTCTGGGCAATAGCTCACTTAATCTTCCCAACAGCCCCCAGCGCCTTGACACCTTCGGGTAATTGTTCACGCTTTACAAATACTGGATATTTACATTTACATTTTACCGTGGGAGGCAGCACTATCACTGCGGGCAGTCCCAGGAGCAGCATGGCCGCTGAATCCACCAGTCTCGAGTCACCTACACCATACAGCATGCCACACACAGCAGCTGCCGCCCCGGCCCAGGGGCTCCGTAACGGGTCTCGACAGTCAGATCGGGCACCCTCGACCTCCGAGCGCCCTCCACAATCCGCAGGCAGGCAGCGGGGTCCATGGCGTCCAGCAGGCACACAAGTCTCAGTGCCCAAGGCCTCTAGGTAGACGTGTCTCAGTAGGTCTCACTGCTTGGTCCGCAGAGGTACCGGGATATCCCCCCCCCCAGTTCGTGAGGCAACACAGTGGGTGGTGCCGCAGAGTCATGTGATGCACCAGGATAGCTTTGTTTGTGTAAGCGTGGAGGAATACGTGGAATAAATGTAGGATTTTGAACAAGCCAGGCGCAGAGTTCTCTTCTTCGCATCCGTTGCGGCCTCCACCTTGGATACACCCCCATGTGGACCCACAGTTAATGTGACCATTCAATGTTATATGAGTTGGAGCAGAATGTTGTCAAAGTTGGATGTGGACAGTGAAAAAGGATTTAGAAATGTATTTTTGACTGTGTGAGGCATGAGGTAATTTCCCAATAAAGAATATGCTGCGCATCAAATTATCAGCAGTAGTGTAAACCCAGGATTGCTCTAATCTTGCTCGACTAGAATGACTTTGAACACCTGCAACAAGAAAACATAAATACAACATTCCTACAATTTTCCTTTCACAGGGTATTAAAAACGTGCTCCTCAGAACAAGGCACACAAGTGCTCTTTGAACTTGTTATGTTATGTTAACTCCATTTTTAAGCGCACAGCTGCCCCAGCTAAGGGGCGTCCCGGCGCTGCGCCTGGAAAGGAACACAACACGAACAAGCAACAGAAGGGATCAGATAGAAGAGAATTAGCAGCTATTTGGGAAGATATAAGTTTTAACAGCTTTCCTAAATGTCAGAAGATCATCAAGGGCACGAACATGGGCAGGAAGAGAGTTCCAAAGTTTGGGGGCAAGCACTCTAAAAGAGCGACCGCCGGACCTACTTCTCAAAAAGCGAGGAACCACGGCTAAATTTTGTCCACAGGATCTCAACTGACGGGAAGGAATGTAAGGGATAATGAGATGCTCTAGTATCTGAGGAGAAGCAAGTTTCAATATATTAAAAGAAAGACATAAGGTCTTAAATTCTATCCTCTGAAGCACAGGCAGCCAGTGGAGCTTGAAAATAGTACTTCTAGCATAACAGAATCTGGGGAGACCGACTAGAGCCCTAGCTGCAGCGTTCTGGACGCGCTGCAATCTCGTAATTTCGGCCTGATTGGCTCCAAGCAACAGCGAGCTCGCATAGTCGAGCCTAGACAGTATAACTGCCTGAATTATCAGTTGTCGAGTCGGAGCATCAAAAAATTTCAACACCGGTCTAAGTCCACGTAAGATACCAAAACAGGTCGCAGCTACTTTTTTTGTATGGCAGGAAAAACTAAGCGTAGAGTCCAGCCAGACGCCCAGATTTTTCACCTCGACAACCGGAGTAGGGGTAGGGCCCAGATCAGCTGGCCACCACTTATCACCCCAAAGATTACTCTGTTTGCCCACAATCAATACCTCGTTTTTTTCGCATTGAGCTGCAGGCAATTAGCTGTCATCCATCCAGCCACCGCACTGAGACCCTCACGGAAGTTGGAGGCCTCAGGGTCAGAGTCTCCACTAAGTGCAACCGCAAGCTGCGTGTCGTCAGCGTAGGACACCAGGGCCGGACTGGGAACCAGAACCGGCCCTGGCAAAGTGCTCGGCCGGCCCCCTCCCCCCCTCCGGGAGGAGGAGGAGGTGTGGCCGCGCTCTGTGCCAGGGCCGGTTTTCGGCCGTTTTTGTTACAGGGCCGTTTTTGCAGCATAACGGCCCTGTAACAAAAACGGCCTCCAGGAGGCCAAAACCGGCCCCCAACCATGCGGCCCACCGGGGGATTTCCCGGTGCCCGCAACGGCCAGTCCGGGCCTGCAGGACACCATCGTAAGGTCCCAACGCTTGGCGACAGCAGCCAGCGGCCGCACATAAAGATTGAAAAGCGTGGGGCTCAATGCTGATCCCTGCGGGACTAAAGTACTTGAAGTACTAAACACTGTATACTGCTAATGAATGTATTGTGACCCCTGATTGGCTAGCTGTCTGCACTGTATAGAAACAAAACTTGTTTTGGCACTCAATACAATTAATTTGCATTTGAATGGCTTTCAGTGTGCAGTCTTTTAATGCCCCATACCAGCTGCCCTAGATAGCCCAGGAGAACCACCCATGTCTTGGGAGGACTGCAGCAAAGACTTCAAAAACCTATCTAGATGCTGTGAGGGGGTATGTTTTTGTAACAAAATGAAAACTTGCCAAATTAAGACATTGCATTGGAACGGACGGTAGGAAAGTTTTAAAAGCATTACCTAACAAAAATACTACCAAATGACAATGATTCTGACATGGAGGAGGGCTCGATGATGAATATGAAAAAGTAATTAAAGCATTAGAAGAGAATTTTGGCATATAAAACAAGCATTGAAGGTGGAACGGTATACGTTTTTCTCCAGAACCCAAATGCCAAGTCAATCAATATGTAGCAGTTTTATGTACTTTGGCGGAGACTTGCAAATTCAAAGATCTGCATGAAGACATTACAAGAGATCAATTAATCAACAGAACATCCAATCTAAGGATTCAAAAGAAATGGCTAGGTTTCAAGGAACTATCTTTGGAAAAGTCAATCAACGTAGCCAAACACATTGAGGCTGCTTCTCACACAGTTAAGGAACTGAAAGTAAAAGACGAAGTGTGTAAACTTAGTCATAAACCTGTAAAAACGGAGCTTGATGAAACACATGTATCAATAAGAAAAAAGATGAAGGGAGGAGACAAGGAAAAATCTATGACTGATTCAGACAAGAAATCTTGGGCCAAATGCACAAACTCATTTCCCCATAGACACATAATGAATCATCTGGCCCCATGTTTCAGACGCTGAAGCATTAAGCATGTGTCCAGCTATAAATGCAAGCTGCTACAAGTGTAAAAACAGGAATTTTTAAAGAGTGCAAATGTGATGGAAGGTGGGAAAAACTCAGAGTGAAAATTTCAGGGTCCAACAATACTGATAGGGAACAGAATTGACAGTGTGAGTGAGGATGAAGATGTGAAAGTCCTGGTTGTGTGCAAAACGAACACGAGTAAACAGACTGTAACTGCAGTATGTGAACCACACTGGCCTCCCAAATGTTCTGTAGAGGTTGGTGGAGTAGAGGCGGAGTAGGGGTGCCAAAGTGGGCAGAATCCTGTTCTCTTTTTATGCTCATCAACGAAGACACTTGGATTACTCTTAGAGGGTTAGATTCTGTGGAGACTGATGTTGAGCCCCAAGGTTACTGTGGAGTTCAAATCAAATCAAATCAAATTTATCTTTATTTCGATTGTTTAGAAGCAATCATAAAAGTACAGCTAAAAAATACATTGATTACATTATTAAAATACATAATTATAGTACAGAAATTCATCAATCAATTCAAGGGATTGAGGCTCAGAAATAAAAGTTTAAAATTTAAAGTGTTTTTACAGTGCATTTAAATGTCCATACTTTTCCTAGTGCGCATCACATCTTTTAAATATAATGTTATTGTTGCTACACATAGGTGGTTGTCAAGACATTGAATGTTAAGCATCGCCAAACGACACTGTCAATGTCCTAATTCTCTTAATAATGGGAGTAAAACATTTTTCCTTGTTGCATCATTAAATTTACAAAACAGGAGGACATGGATAGTACTCTGAGGTGAAATATAATCACAGTGGCAAGGAGGTAGATCATGCGTCCAATTATTAATCATAGGAAAACAAACCAGTCTGTGGAAAATACCAAATCTAAAGCGTGAAAGTAAAAAAAACGCTCATATTTATTTGATACATAGAATAAATAGGGCTGAATATTAAAAGTCGTTAAAACCATTTGATGCTGCAAGACAGAAGGTTTTAAGACCTCCGTTGCAATTCTATGTGAGTCCAGAAAAGCTAGACCCTCCCTCTTCAAATCTTTCTGTGAGATGGCTGAGATACTAGTAGGGTTCAAGAAATAATCTTCTCTCCCAATATCCTTTAAAAAATTACAAACATAATTCACCCATGGTATTTTTGTAGCTCCCTCTAGTTTTAAAATGTCTGTCAGAACATCTCTATTTAAGTGCGTTGCATCTTGTGTCCAGAGCCAGTGCCACAATAGTACAGGCTCTAGTTTAATTAGGTCTGATATATAAGAGAAAGCCAGTTCTGAATGGCAATTGTAGTTAGCAATGCTTTTGGGAAGTGCCAAAATATATTTTAAAAATGAATTTTCAGCCATCTGAATGGGTGCGGGATTTGCATATCCCCAGACCCCGCTACCATAGGTAGCGCCAGCCACACACTTAGCTTTATACATTTTAATTAGTTCTACAGGTGGTCTGGTCCCTAGTTTATTTGAAAAGATTTTAAGGGGAGCAGTTGAGCGTAACAGCTCAAGTTGTTTTGCAGACACAGCTTGGGTCCACGTCTCATTTTGAGCGAAGAGTATCCCAAGATAGGAGAACTGCTTGGCAAAATCGAGTTTCAGTCCTGCTATAAAAATAGGCCTCTTGGGTTTACTTTGCCTACCACAGTACATAGTGAAAGTATTTGTTGTATTGACTTTCAGGCCCAGCTCATTCATAAAACGTGAAAAACTATCAACCACACGTTGTAGGCCCACTTGAGTATGTGACATAAGTACAGCATCGTCAGCGTACAATAGTGCTGGTATTGGGCGGCCACCTACATAAGGGGGATCCGAGCTATCATTGCACAGAACTTCTTCCAATCCATTTATATAGAGGTTAAAAAGGAAAGGGGCCAGGACACAGCCCTGCCTGACCCTACTCCTGATTGGAATGTTGTCGGTGCATTCTCCCTTTAGGCCAAAGCGAACGCAGGCTGAGGCGTCGCTATAAAAACGCTTAAGATAATAGATAATATTAGATTCAACCCCAAGTTGTTCTAGTAGTAACCACAGCTTAGAGTGGATCACACAATCAAAGGCGGCCTAGAGATCAACGAAGGCCAAAACAGGTTACCCTGTTTTGCCCTCGTATACTTCCCGACCAACATTAAAAGGTTCAAACCCTACTCTACTGTCCCCAGGCCGTAACGGAAGCCATACTGGAGATCAGACAGGACAGACTTTTCCTCTGCCCATTCCAAGAGCCGCTCCAAAATTACTCTCCCTGCTATTTTTGTAAAGGAATCCAGAAGGGAAATAGGCCTATAGCAGGCCGGGTCATGTCTATTCCCCTTCTTATAGATCGGGACTATTATAAATTCCACCCAGGTGGGCAGGAAATCCGCAACACAGCTGGCATTGAGCACCTGGACCAGAAGGGGTGCCCACAGCGAGGAAATGGTCTTAAATATATCTATGGGGACCCCGTCTGGGCCAGGCGCTTTACCGCTCTTGCTTTTACTCAGAGCTTTTTCAACCTCCTCGAGAGTAAAGTGCAAACTTCTACTGGGAGGATGGTCAAGAGCAGGGTTCAAAAATCCTACTTGTACTTGCTCCTCCCCCTCATATACTCTCGAGAAGTGTCTAACCCAGTCTGAATCAGGGATTGCTATTTCTATTGTCGGGCCAACCTCTTCTCTAAGAAAGGGAGTTCTCACGAGTTTCCAAAAACTCGCACTATCATTCCTTGTAGAAGCGGAATGGAAAGCCTCCCAAGCTTCAGTCCTCAAAGTATTCTTCCGATCTTTAATTGCTATTTTATATTCTTTCCTACGTCTACCAACATCCTCATTAGATCTCGGTTTTTTATGCAGCGCCTTCTTCAGGAGCGCATAGGCCTTAGTGCACCTAGAGTCAAACCAACTGCCCCCTTTATTTTGGTTCTTAAATTGCCTCGTAAGGGAACCTTTAATTTCATTTGATATTGAAAGGAAGGCTGCAAGGCAGACTTCAGGTGGTGAATCTACATCTAGACACGTCATTATCTCCAGGAACCATTTGTCAGTAACTCCTTTAATTATCTCTGCCTCATTTACCATAGCCCATTTTAGCGTATATTAACGCTACCAATGGCTACATTTGCGTCCAAACTATCGCTTTCTTCCTCATTAATCCGCGTGGATACAGTAGGTAACTGGATGGTCACACAAAGTGGGAAGTGGTCACTACTGTGGAGTTAATTGCCTAAGTTGGACTTCTTCACTACCATGTTGTCGTATAGGGGCATACATACTGAAGCTAAGGTATATGTTGTCAGGAGGAGAAAGACCTTACTAGGATGAAGAGGGCAACATGCTCTGGGAATTGTGTTAGACCCTAACCATCCTGAGCAGGTGTTATTGATGGTGAAAGATGAAAGTGAAAAGTGGAAACGAAGTTTCCCCAAGTTGTTCAGCAATATGTTGGGTTGTTGTAAACAAATTACTCACAATATTATTTTTAAAAACATAGGTTTACCAAGACTTCTGGAATTTTCCACTGATTTTGAGAGGACCATTGACAAAGGAGTTGGAGAGATTACGTGAATAGGAACTCATAGAACCTATTGAGGCATCAGAATGGCAAAATCTTATAGTTATTGCACAAAAGAGGATGGTAAAATGTATGTGTGCAGACTTAAGAAATTTGAATTAGAACATGAGTGGCTAGCCATCTTTTGCCAAATATTAATAAAATGTTGACAGATGAAAAGAATTCTAAATATTTTTCAGATTTGTCTAGTGCATATCTTCAGGTATTGGTAGATCCTAGTTTCAAACATCCTATATCGTTTATAACCCCTTAAGGGGCATATCAGTTCATTCATATGCCATTTGGACCTGCTTCAGCATTAACCCTTTTTCAACTTTTGGTGCAAAGGTTACTAAGAAACTTGGATAATGTTACATTTTTCGAAGACAATGTATTGGTGTGGGATATCCCCAAGGATTACAGATTATGTATTTGGGTTAATAACTCTGGAAGAGGCTGTTCTGCAATACTTGATAAATCCAGATTTGCAGTAAATCGGTTGGACTAGCATAAATAGCGGTATACACCTGTTACAACGCAACTTTTACAACTACCTACTGTTACAACGCAACTTTTACAACGCATACCATTACAACGTATTGCACTGGGGGGCGCTCTAGGATAGGGAATAAGTATAATTTACTATCCAACACCTTCCCTAGTGTCCACGGGGACTGGAGTTAGAATAGTAAATTATACTTACCACTATCCAGCACCTCAAAGCGCTATGCGTTGTAATGGTATGCGTTGTAATGGTCGCTTTGTAACAGTAGGTAGTCGTAATGGTATGTGTTGTAACATGGTACATCCATAAATAGGGGACCCCCTCTTAAATACTTCTGGCCAGGGAAAAGAGAGGAAAACAACAATACAGCGAAACAAAATTCCCTCATGGCCTAAATACTTTTCATCTTATGACACAGTTCTCATATTTCACAAAAGTCCTTCAAAGTATGACAGAAACTTTCATCAATTATGTTTACAGTAATTTATTCATTTTTTTGTATCAAAAACTATTTTCACTTTTTTTTAAACATGTATATTTTCTATTTGGAATTCATTATATTCTTTTAGTCAATACATATAAATGGTAAAATACAAATCATCATATATATTTCTCAAATTTTATATAAAAGATAAACAAGATACCCAACAGACCGCATACCTCATCACTCAAACACACTTGCATACTCTTCATATATACATCTAAACACACATCCCTTCTCATCCAAAACACTCTCTTTTCTTCTGTGGTTAAGGTAACACAGATTGTTATGTGAATTTCCACGCCAGGTCGACGCACGTTTCGGTGGGCTTGTACCACCTTCCTCAGGACCTCGACAGAGAAAAGCTTGTGCGGACACAGGGTATCTGGAATAACAAATACAACATAATATACCCATACCATAAAATAGAAGGACAATTAATTACACATTGCAATATATGCCTATAACTAATACTTGTGGTTGCATTGGGGTACACGTACACTGACAATTTATGAGCAACTTGGAGAACCAACTCTATAAAGTTCACTATTAAGCTAACCCTTTACACAAAAATGATTTTACATTATTACCAGCACAATGCCAAAAAACCCCAGTAAAAAGTCATTTTGACATCAGTTCAGAGAAAGGGGAGGAAAAGAAAAGAAAGAAAGATCAAAGAAAGAGAACAAATAGTCTCTCTGCACCGTAGTGTCCCTTGTTTCAGCAATTATTCATCTAAGACATTCTTACCCTCTAATAACTGTGATGATGCGCAAATGCGCTATTGAGCGCTGAATGGTTACTTGATTCAGTTGTCAGTCCTAAAGCAATAGTAAACACTAGTTAACTATCAGGTATCCCTTATGGTTTTATTACTGAGATGCCAAAATTTAGATAAAGATGTCCTTACCTATAAAAACATACGTGTAAGAACTTTATTGTTATATGATTCCTTTTTTCTTATTTGGATAATCCCAAGTTGATTCTTTGGTAGAGTTCTCTGAAAATAAAGATATATATATACGCCTCACAGTTAGTCTAATGTTTTTCCAAGAAAGAAAACCAACACAGGATTATAAAGCAAACTGACCTTGTTGGCATCAAGAGGCTTGTCTTTATGTTCGTTCTTTTACTAGATTAGAATTCAACGTTTTTTCATCCTTTCAGTTCTATGTTCAAAAGGACGTACTTTTCAGGAAGCCTGAAACAATATGTAGAACCACAGACATATTACTCATTTACTCACTACCCTATCAGGTGTAGTTAAGGTTTTAACCTACATATTGTCTTTGCAATCTTCTATTCAAAGCATCTGCTTTGTAAGGCCAGCAGTCACCCAGTAACAGTATAGTTCTTATCCCAATGGTTTATCTTTCTCTTCCTCAGATATATTTTCCCTGTCTGTGCTGCCCATATTTTCCCCTAAGTTGTCTTCGTTCGAGCTAATACCACACAACTCGCTCTCTCATATCTATTTCGTACAGCGAACATGAACGCAGTAGCGCTAATTTATTCGCCCATAGCATATACAAGTGCACTGACGCGGAAACAGATGGACTATGTCAGGCACAGTAAAATGTCCAGGTCTCATAGAGGAAGCCGACATACACAAAGTATGACTGTGGGGCACATTACCCTAATGGCATAATCCTATACTGGTCACACATGTTGACCCCAACTGCTTCACTCACCCATATCGGGAAGGGGGGCGCGCTATTGACTCGGGCATATAGGTCTTCCCTACTTCCCACCAACTCAACACACAGCTTATCGTCCATTTCCTCTTGTGTCACCGAGTCTACTCCATTAGAAAAGGCACCGCGGAGGGAAACTGCACCTGAAGCCAGTTTAAGGATTGTCAGTGGCGCGAAAAAAAGGGGTCACGTGCAATTGAGGCTTAGTTTGTCGGTCACACCTTGATGACGATCTAATCCTATATGCTAAGAACAGGCGCCATCTTGTAGTGTGTTAAGGCGCTAGTTTTAACCAATAGGGTACTTATACCTGCTTGATACCGTGAGTGTATTTCTATTTTGTTTAGCTATAGCATCAGTTAATCATGATTTAGACAGGATATTGCCCAGATGAATCAGCATAACAGTGTGTCGTAAAAAACTGTGCCCAGATACGCGCCGTCGGTGTAAATACAAAAAATATGACCACCTTCATGCCATGGATGTAAATACAAACATAGGACCATCATAACCGTTGCAAAATATGCGCCATTTTGGAATGTCCTAAAAATGATTTAGCATCATATTGGGAGAATATAAAACGGAAAAAGGCTCATATTGTATAGCATTTTAAAGACAAGGTAATACTTGCTTTTCTTAGTTAAAGGCAATGCTGTTCTTGCCGATATTTAAAAATATAGTTTAAGATTGCACGTGATACCCAGATTCAGTACTAATGTCTTCAATAGTGAATGTCAAGATAAATGCAGACTCTAAGAAGATTAATATATTGAGTTTATTATCATCGTAATGCACATTGGTATGTTAAAAGTTCTTGGTGATATACCATGATATGTTCTCATTTAAGCCTTTACGGACACCATCCAAATGGAAAATACAGAAACTTTCCCGTTTCTTGCATGTAATTTCCATTAATTGACCCATTTTAAGTTGTACCTTCTCTAATATACACCATTTTAGGTCCAAATCAATGTGATTGGAATCCAAACAGTGTTGTACTAATGGGGTTGATGTTTTTTTCGTCCTTGCAGCGGATTTATGTTCACTGAATCTTGTCCGAAATTCACGTCCTGTTTCCCCTATATACGCTAGACCACACGGACATAGGATGTAGTAAATAATATAACTACTCCTGCAATTAGTCATGGATCTCAGATTCACATTTACATTGTTGTAATCGATGGAATCAGTTATTATCGCAGAATCACATGCATGACACGACCCACATCTATGATTTCCATGAATCATAGGGAGACCGGTGATAGATGTCTGAACTTCTCACGATTTCTGTTTGTTTCTTGTATGGACCAGCCGGTCCCTAAGGTTTCTGTTGCGTCTATATGCTATCATCGGTTTTGGAAAATGTGTCTCGTCATCTGCTACATCTAGAATTCTCCAATTTTTATTGATAACATTTTTGATTTTATAATTCAGAGACAAATGGTTGATAACACAAGTTATTTTGCCATGAGGTTCTCGTTTGGTACCACTCAATAAGGCATCCCTATCATAGAATTTGGCTCTCTTAAAGGCCTGACGTATCAAGCGGCGTGGGTATCCTCTCTTTATTAATCTTTCCCTCAATGCTTCCCCATGTATCTGATAAGTCAGATAGCTGGGTACAATTCTGACGGATCCTAAGGAATTCCCCAAAGGGGATAGAATCTTTCTGACAATGGGGATGAAATCTCCCGAATTGTAGTATAGTGTTTTTCGCTGTTGGTTTTCTGAATAAGCTCACTTGTAAAGTCCCACTATTACCCTCAATTACAATATCAAGAAAATCAACCTTCTCAGTACTATAGTTGGAGGTAAATTTCAGATTTGTATCACTCGCATTAAGCCACAGGATATAGTCTTCCAATTGTGTTGCGTCACCTCGCCAAAAAAAAAAATATATAATCGATAAATCTTCGCCACAAAAAAACATTATCAAAAAATGGGGCGGCTTCGTTATAGATGTTTTTTAGTTCCCACTCCCCCATGCATGTGTTCGCTACACTGGGGGCGCAAGAAGCCCCCATACTGGTACCCTTTATTTGTTTAAACAAAGATCTATCAAATTCAAAAAAGTTGTTAAGGAGAACAATCTTCAAACATTCAGTTATGAACTCGTCTGGTCTATTATTGGGGTATCTTTGTAGTAAGGATGCCACTGCATGTAACGCCTGACATTGAGGTACGTTGGTATAAAAAGCCTCAATGTCAAGCGTTACTAAAATATATGTAGTTGAATTAAATACAATACCCTCAATCTTGGCAATCATGTCTCCCGTGTCACGAATGAAGGACTCATATTTCTGTGTCAAAGGGCACAGGAACGTATCCACATATGTCGATAATGGCTCAGTACTTGAGCCTATAGTTGAAATTATTGGTCGCATAGGTGGCTGGCACTCACTCTTATGCGTCTTTGGGAGACCATACATCGCCGGTATTACCGGACATGTTTTATTAAGGAAGGCAAATTCGTCATCACAGATGTATCCATTTCACAAGGCTTCCTGAGTCATTTCCTTTATCAATGTATTTAGTCGTTGGAGTTCTCTTGGATGAGCTGGTCTATAATGTGGTCATGTGAAATATGAGAACTATGTCATAAGATGAAAAGTATTTAGGCCATGAGGGAATTTTGTTTAGCTGTAAATCGGTTGGACTACTTAGGACACACCTTGCCATGTGAGGCGATCAATCCCAAACTCAATCCCTTGGAAGCAATTAAAAAAGCTCCTTGTGCTCTCTGTGCACTCCTTCCTTGGATTGGCAGAATATTATGAGACAGTGATTTATTGATGTTTGAAGATGAACACGAGTCACCTGTTTAGCGTCTTCGATGCTCATGACGGCTCCCGGCCGTCATGAGTCACGTGGTCGTGTGCTGATGACGGCCGGGAGCCGTCATGACAACGCCCGCGATAGGAATGTTCAGCACTGCGGCGGAATTCGCGCCGCAGTGATGAGGTTAAGTAGTGTCACCATCCCCACTCAGTGTTTCGTCAGTGTTTTGAATGTGGCCTCTTGCTCAATACATTTTGGGCATGTCCATGGTCTATTCATTATCATTATTCAGTTATCATGAACTCAAATAACTAGAACTTGCACCTTTGCCATGCATAATTATGTCGTCAATGATGCAATTTTAGTTGTCACCAGTGATGTTATCAATGATGTCATAGAACATGTAATGAGTGCTGTCCTAAGCACTGCTTGCAAGGCAGGAATTTATACAATCTTGAGTTAACTATGGTCAATTTCACTGTTTCTTTTCGTTTCAAATGTTATGTTTTAATTGTTATTCTCAATTAACTATACCGTTACTTTCACCTTTGATTTTTTTAGTGACGTAATGTAAGGTAAGATATTGTTGCCATACCTAAGGCCCTTCCCTTTACCCTATTACTGTTTAGAAGCAATTCAATCATTTAAGAAGAGGATTTTGACCTAAGCAAATGAAGGTCTTGAGTATTTGGGTTCATTCCTGCTCAGTATGATGATTCCAGGAGTTCTTCTCCATGCTGGAATAGAGTCACACACCTCAGCAACACATACATCCACCAGGGCTCAGTTACTGACTAGCTCAAATGGGTGGTGATTGTCCCACTGTTGAAGTACTCTGCAGACTCCTAACTCCTATACCACTATTGCTTCATCTCAGATCAGTAAACCCCAAATGAACAAATTGAAAGGAATGTCTCGAAAAACTGTGGGTGCAAACCCCAATCAATTATTCTAAGTAATGCCTGCAAGAGGGCACGGTCTGTGCTAACAGAAATGAGATTACCAAATTTTTACCTTGATGAAGACCTGTCAGAGTTCACATCCTCCTTGACCTAGCCCGTGCCTATGGCCAACAAAAGCCTTAGAAACATGTCCATAAGGATGACAGAAAGCTTACACTGCTTGACAGAAGGCAAGACAGAGGCCCTAACTATGGAGAGAGGATCCAGTGATGCCCTGCCCTTCACATACTTACCAACCTGCTTACCAACACCATCAACAGCACAAACAGTAAAAATCTAGGTGTCCTGTTCGAACCCCAAGATGTCTTTCAGGTCGCAGTTACAAGTGGAGATTAAAGCATTGACGGCTCTCGACATTTTGAACAGTGGCTCCAGCATGGCCTGGATTAGATTTTGCACCTGCAAGTCACAAAATCTACAAAGACATGGGAACATACACATTTAAAGTGATAGAAGGGTGTGGCGTGTCTCATTTGTGCCACTTGCGATGAACAGGTTTTTATTGTGCATGGCAAGACTGACTCTGCAATGTAAGCACTTAGAATCAGGAGTGAACATAGGTCAGTCACTGTGACATTTACAAAAGAGTAGGTACAGTTGGCCTCCTACTCAATCACTCATGGGCTTAAAACTTGGTAACACAATGTCACCAGCCAACAATACAGGACAATACAGACTCCTCTATGTGTGCATCCTCTTCTACCATTTCCTCCAGAGGCATGTGAGACAGGCAAGTGGCTGCCATGTTGTGTGCCCTGGGGATATACTCAGGCTTAAAACTGTACCCTTCCAGATGTTACACTGGGTTGTTATACACTTATCTCCCCTAAAAAAGAAGAGAAATAAGAGATGCTTATGGTTTGTTTTTGTCAATCGCAAGCTACCAAAAGCTCGCAGACACCTTCTGAGTAGCTCACAGCCTTGAGTTCATTTTTAGGTCAAGCCTGAGAAGCATATGCGCTGCTCTGCGAGGCATGCTGTATTCAGATATGGAGATAAAGCTCCGCCCACTCTCCGCCCATATTTGTCATTGGCTTGTGACATAGTCCTTTATAAACTCTGGCTTTTCATTGGTCAATAGGCTTAGTAGTCCCGCCTTAGTACCACCTTGTCTTATCTTGTAACCTCCCATGAGGATTGGCCCTCTTACGTGTGTAGTTACTCAGTAGACTTTACTTACAGTCTCCAAGCACTATTTCATTAAACGGTTTTCACCTGCCTGCTGTTGCAGGCAAGACACCTTTCTCCAAACACTTTCCTTTGTTTTTTTTTATAGCACTGCACACCACAGTGGCGTGGTGCCTTTGGCTTATTTGCGGCACCGAACGCGGCTGCATGGCCTTTTTTTCTATTTATTCTCTTTTTTTGTTTACAAGCGTCCCATGCCACGCTTAGACGTTAATGGCGGCCGTGCCCCTTTGTTTAGACGAGCTGCACCAAAAGAAAGGTCCGCGACCACTATTAAAGTGAAAGCGCTCTATGGGGCGCATTTTTTTAAAAAAAGCATTTGTTTGTCAACTTGAGAAACAAATGCTTTTTTTTGTAAAAGCGCCCCATACCGCGCTTTTCTTTAATGGTGGCCGAGCCCCTTTCTTTAGACGCGGCTCATCTAAACAAAGGGGCGCGGCAACCATGAAAACCAAAGCACGGCATAGGGTGCTTTAAAAAATAATCAGCTACATTCATGAATCATTTTTGCGGGCGCCAACGGTGCGAATCGTAGAATTCGGCCGTTTGCGCCCGCAAAAATGGCATTTGAAATTCATCATTGGGTCTTGTACTCGCAATTTGAGAAATGGCAAAAAAATGCGATTTTTCAAATTGCGATCGCATTTAAGGAATCTCAATTTGAGATTCCTTAAATGCTATTCATGACTCAATAAAAGTCGCTATTTACCGCGAAGTCAGACTTCGTGGTATATAGCGAAAACTGAGAAAAATGCACTTTTGTGCATTTTTCTCAGTTGTATGTTACACACACACATGTCCTTTGGACATGTGTGTGCGCAACATGACTCTACATTTTCATTTCAGGGGTGCTACAGGGTGTCCTTTGGACACCCCTAGCACCCTTGAAATCGCATCCTTATTTGCGATTAGCAAATTGCTAATCGCAAATAAGGAATAACTCCCCATTCAATCCTATGGGCCTTTAGGCCCATAGGAATGAATGGGGAGTTATTCCTTATTTGCGATTAGCAATTTGCTAATTGCAAATAAGGAATGTGTAGGAATCGCAATTTATTTTGCGATTCCTACATGAATCCCGTTTTTTGAGTCTGTAATAGCGATTCCTTATTATTCGCTATTACAGACTCGCAAAACATGCCGATGATGAATCGGGCTGAATATTTTTGCAATGCAATAGGTCTCACCTTTGCAAGGTTTTAAGCTATTGTCATTTACAATGCCAATAGCTCAAAGTATCATAAATTCAAAACATATTGTATTGCAAATGCTTGTTAAATAAGCACAGGGTCACATTTTCCTTTTAAATATAAGAGAAGTGTGGGTTTATTTTACATTATCATCATCAGGCTGCAGCTAGCAGGACCTGAAAATGAGCAGTGCTTATGCCCCAGGCTGGGACACAGGGGTCAAGACCTGAAACACTGAGGTATTTAACTCTTAAATAAAAGTCCTTGTCAATATAGGAGCATGACAACAAAATGCTGTTTCTGAATGTTTTTAAATGGGAGAAAATTAAAATAAAGTTACCCTAATGTTTACATTAGCTCTTCAATTTAATTTTCTCCTATTTCAAAGTGTTGCATTTACAAATCAATCAATCAATCACGGCATTTATATAGCGCGCTACTCACCCAGGAGGGTCTCAAGGCGCTGGGGGAGAGGGGTGTGTCACTGCTCGAACAGCCAGGTCTTGAGTTGCTTTCTGAAGGAGAGATGGTCTTGGGTACGTCGAAGGTGAATGGGGAGGGAGTTCCAAGTCTTGGCTGCCAGGTAGGAGAAGGATCTTCCTCCGGCGGTGGCTCTGCGGATGCGTGGTACGGTGGCGAGTGCGTGGCTGGTTGATCGTAGCTGGCGCGTGGGCGTGTAGTAGGTCATGCGGTCGTTGAGGTACTTGGGGCGTAGGTCGTGTAGAGCCTTGTGTGCGTGGGTGAGGAGTCTGAACGTGATTCTCTTGCTGACGGGGAGCCAGTGCAGTTCTCTCAGGTGTCCGGTGATGTGGCTGTGTCGGGGGATGTCCAGGGTGAGTCGTGCAAAGGCGTTCTGGATGCGTTGTAGTCTTCTCTGGAGTTTGGCTGTGGTTCCGGCGTAGAGGGCGTTTCCGTAGTCCAGTCGACTGGTGACGAGTGCTTGGGTGACGGTCTTCCTGGTTTCAGTGGGGATCCATCTGAAGATCTTGCGGAGCATGCGTAGGGTGTTGAAGCAGCCATATTTTTGCCAGCGGCCAGTAGACACTTTGTAGTATGAACTTGTGGCACAGAACATACCTTTCGCCATATGTGGCATCATTACGTCTATCACAAACCTGGAGTATCCACGGGTCTATATTATATATTCTGTACCCTGTAAAAATCTGCAAGAAACAACACTGAGACCGACGTCACAAGACCAGGGAAAAAAATCCTAAAGAAAATTACGGATTCCCATCACTCACCCAACCTGGTGAGATGCATCATCATCTGGGTCTCCTATTTTTAGACCAGACTAGTGGCTCTAAGGGCTAAAACCTTATCATAGTGATAGGGAGCCCAAAGATGTTTTAGTTTGATTGTTTCTGGTCCTACCAGATGAGATTGTTCCACCGCTAATCTCACTGACATTCCCCGGAACTTTGACTTACTACCTAGAATTTCTCTCCCTCTTTACTTGGACACTAGTCCCACCTCTCCTCCTCTGATCTCCTTGAATGGGAACATTACAAATCCGGCTCCCCACGTCCAACCTCTCCCCTCTCCTAATCCCTTGGATTCCATCCAAACCCTGACCCCTATTCACTCTCCCTCCATAGACCCAAGTCATTCTCGCCCCTACCTAAAACCTTAAACTTTTTCCGCTCAATAGCACAGCAACTGAACATAATGGAGCGTAAAATTAACTCCCTTGCTGCCGATTTCCTATACTTACAACAAGACCAAGTCAACAGGACCAAGCCATGTGCTCCCCCTCCCCGGGTAGATTTGCTCCTACCCCACTCCATACCTCTCCCATGGCCCCAAAGAGCACCCCTTGACCCTCCAGTCCGTCACCGAGTACGGCACTTCGACCCAACCCGGATCGCCAACCCTTTTCGGTACCGAAACCTGATGAGATCAACAACTCTTACCTTGCTTTGAGCCAGAAGTCAGCCCCATTCCTCATCCCTGTTATTATTGGCACAAACAGAATCCCTAAAACTGTCCACTCGCCTAGACCTCCTGCTCAATACTCCTCTATCCACCTAACTCCCCCCATCACCAAGGCTCCCTGCCCTCTTTCTTGCATGCTCCTAAACTGCAGATCAGCTGTACAACACGCCACAGACATTGCTAAAGCTCTACTTGCAGAAGAAATTGACATCGCTTTCCTCCAAGAATCCTGGCTCAATGTCTACTCCACCCCATTCTTGACATTCTCACCCCTCCAGAGTACAACATCATCAGACAAGACAGGCCGATCAAAACTGGGAGGGACTAGCCATCATTCATAAAGCTGAAATACAGATTACCAAACTTAAACCTGCAGAACACCTTTTGTTTGAATACCTGGGTATCGAACTCACTGCCAAGGGCACCTCACCCATCAAATTCCACACCATCTACCATCTTCCTGGAAAGTGTACCCTTTTCCCCAAAGAACTAACAGACCTAATAACATGGTTCTCCATGCAGGACACTAAATACGTGTTCCTGGGTGACCTCAATATCCACTGGAACAACCCAGAAGACTCCACTGTCCAGAACCTATCCAACCTGCTTGAAATATATAACCTCAAACAACTCTCCAATAAATCAACTCACATCAAAGGTGCAACACTGGATGCGATCATTACCAACAATGAACTGGTCTCTCTGAGAGCGATTGCTCCCATTGACTGGTCCAACCACCAACTCATTCTGTTCTAGATTGACGCACTTGTCAGCCACCAACATATTTGTGAAGACAAACCTAAACACTGGACCAGAAACATCAAAGAAGTCCCTTTATCTGAACTTGAATCCAAGATTCATGCCCATCTTCAACTCCAACCCTCATCATGGACGGCCGATGACCTCACTACACACTTTAACTCAAAAGTGACAGAGGTTTTATACCAAGTATCTCCACTCAAACTCAGACAATTGAGGCGAACCAAATCTAAACCCTGGTTGAACGTGGATCTGAATGATGAAAGGCGTCAACTTAGACAAACGGAAAGGTCTTGGAGACTAAACCCTTCGACCTTGCACCTAGCGAAACTTAGATCTGCTCGGCAGGCATACAAAAATAAATTTTCAGTAAAAAGGTGCCTTTCTTCCGTAGCCAATTAGATCTGGCAAAAAACAGACCGAAAGAACTCTTCAACATTGTCAAAAGCCAAACAAACTGCACTCCCTCTCAAGAAATCAAAGCCACCAAAGAGCGATGTGAAGAAATTGCCACCTTCTTCACTAATAATGTCTAAAAAATGTATCAATCCTTCATCCAAACAGCTAACCCTCCTTCCCTCTTAACCTGCCCCCCTTTAACCACCAATGACCAGTCAAAAAGAGTTCTTACCAAGGACAATCAGGTCCACCTCCAGCTAAAAAACACTGTGCATTGGTCTGACTTTGAGCTAATATCGGAAAACGAGGTCTTCAGTATAATTTCTAACCTAAAAGCTTCCTCCCACACTATGGACCCCCTCCCATCCACAATCATAAAAGAACTCAACCACACCATTTCTCCTTTCTGGACAAAACGCCTCTCTCACCTCAGGCTGTGTCCCAGACTCCCTTCAACTAGGACGAATCACACCCATTCTCAAGAAACCAGGGGCCGACCCTAATGATCTTAACAACCTCAAACCTATCTCCAACCTCCCATTCCTTGCAAAAAACATTGGAGAAATGCGTTCACCAACTCAACATACACATCAATGAGTTCAACCTCATCGACACCTTTCAATCAGGATTAAGGAAAGGCTGTAGCACGGAAACAGCTATTCTCAACGTTTCTGATGATATTCACAAAGCTTTAGATGAAGGTGATGCCTGCCTACTGATCCTTATTGACCTACCTGCGGCATTCGACACATTAAATCATGCAGCTCTTCTGGAGACCTTGTCGAAGCGCTACAGCATTAATGGCACAGTACTAAAATGGTTCACCTCCTTCCTTCAACACAGCGCGCAACAAATTAAAATCAACTCCTGTCTCTCAAAGCCACAAAAAGTCACACTTGGGGTCCCACAAGGCTCGATCCTCTCCCCGTCCCTCTTCAATCTCTTCATGGAGCCCCTCACAATCATCTTGAAAAAAGCTGGAGTGAATTACCACCTTTACGCTGATGACACCCATATCTAATTCAAAATCAAGTCTCCCAGCAACATCCGACACCTCAATTTCACTCTAACCGAGATCCAAACTTGGTTCAACACTAACCACCTAAAGCTCAACACAGATAAAACTGAACGAATCCTATTCTCTCCAAAAAGCAACCATCAACCAATCCAAGAGTGGCTCAAGCATCTGGTTGCCCTTAACTCCCCCTCGTCCTATCCGACTCAGTTAAATCTCTAGGCATCACCCTTGACAAGAACTTATCAATGGAGGCCCACATCCAAAACTCTGCAAAAAGTGCTCTTTTCTCTCCAAAACACCTCAAGAAATTGAAACCTGTTCTTCCCCATGATGACCTCAAGACAGTAGTCCAATCCCTAGTTCTCTCTAAAATCGACCACGGGAACGCCATCCTAACAGGGACTCCAAAAGCTCACCTAGCCACACAAAGGACAGTGCTGAACATGGCCGCTTGACTCATATCTGGAGTAAAAAGATTTGAACACATCACTTCCGCTTTCAACTCCGTCAACTGGCCTCCCATGGAAGGGAGGTGTATTTACGAGCTGGCCTGCATCACACACAAAACCCTTCACTCTCCGGCCCGCAACTACCTGAACAACAAACTGGTAAGAGCAGGTCAATCCAGAACACTGAGAAGCTCCAACTCACTCCTTCTTATTCCTCCGAAACTGAAAAAGAAAAGCACCCAATACCGATCGTTTTCTGGCAACGCTCCCAGGATGTGGAACGCTCTCCCAAGAGTCCTCAGATGCAACCCCTCCTTCTCATGTTTCAAAATGGGACCTGAAACTCCATCTCCTTAACAAATACTTTCCTGACCAACGTCAACTAACCTAGACTTCAATATCCGAGTTGACTCCTCTCTCTCTTGACATTCATGGATAGTTGGTGACCAGACTGTGTTAGCCACCTTTTGTTCGGTTCTCTCCCCCTCCAATGCACTGTTTACTTATTTTTCATGCTGTATTTTTAGGTCTCGCCTGTCGATGCGCATGCGCATCGAGCAAGCGAGACTATGGGGGCTTATCCACTCTTTATCCACACTGCAAGGAATCGTGGCGATTCCTTGCAGTGCCCGTGACTTTTAAGCTCAATGCGCATGCGCATTGAGCTTAAAAGCGCGTGCACATGGCCCCAGCCGCCTGTCTTGCCTACTCTCCCGCCCCCTCACTTCTTGATTGCACGGCCGCTAGGCCGTGCCTCCCCTACTCCTCCTCCTACTCTCCTCCCCTCCCGTCTGTTCCCGCACTCCTCCCACACCCCCGCTCCGCCCCCTCACTCTCTCTGCCCGCCCGCTCTCCACTCTATCAGGCAGCCAGCCGCACTCCTCCCACACCCCCGCTCCGCCCCCTCACTCTCTCTGCCCGCCCGCTCTCCAGGAAGTACTGAAGCATGCTCGGGTGAGCCAGAAAAACACATGTCGAAACAGTTCTCGACTTCCGATTTTGGGCGGTGCACTGCTGACCTTCATTTACAGTTGTATATTGCTCGAGCTCGGCACAAAGGCATTGAAGTGCTTTACATGAGCACTATATTACATTACATTACATAATTTCAGAATCATGTTTAAGGCATGGGCCGATGACTCGATGGATGCTAAGCGGATTTTCCCTTTGTCACCGTGCTTTTAATGGGCAGGGACTGAGTACCTGCACTTCGTTAGTTTGAATGGTAGAGTATCTGCACTTATCAGCACTGCTGCAATATATGTAATGAGGCAGTGCCCGCACGTCATAGAGCAAATCGTTACTTTATATTCTGAGTACCTGTACTTCACGTATCTGACTCCGGCATGCCTTCAGACACCCAGAGTATCAAGCTCGGGCATACCTTCAGACACCCAGGATGGAAAACAGGAGTGACACGCACCCCACCCTGAAGGACATTCGGGCGCACAAGCTTGTAAAATGTAGTAGTGACTAAATGCACCATCTGCAGCATTTGGTACATTACTAGCGGTTCACACTCAACCTTTCATCCTAAATGCGCACCATTACGCTGGGATATATATATGTCAATAAAAACGAAAGAACTGCTATCCCAAAACGAAGACACCCGCATTAACCCATCCATCACTTACTGGACATGCTTTGGCCCGCTAGTCGTCCTTATGGTTACCGTCCCATCCTTAATATATGCCGTTATCTATTTCAGACCCTGGTATCATTTTTGAACACGTAAATATGTCTACACGTTTTTCATTTCACAACTGTTATTATCAGCACAGTAATATTCAAGGGCAGTGTTACAAGTTCGCTTTTTTATCGAATGTATATTTTAATGCGGCCTCTTCTCCACAATCTTATTTTATCCTCTACTCCACTGTAAAGCGCTTTAACGTGGACTTCACACGATCCGCGCTATACATAACCGGAAATAAATACATTAAAATAAACAAGGGAATGGGTAGCATATAGGGCTACCAGTTATTAATGCCCCTCTACCACCTGCCCCTCCCCCGCCCAATTGCTTCTCTCCTTAAGAGAACTCACTGCACAGGAAAACAGTGCCAAGCCCCCCAGGGGGCCTGCGTGCGCGTGCAGCAGCTTTCACGCCAGGCCCAGGATGACACGCCTTCCTCCAATCAAACGGCGCGCTCACTTTTCAAGACAGCCGGGGAAACCCCAATCAACCTCTTTCCACCGCCGCCATTCTCTGAATTTACTCCCAAGGTGCTCCGTGTCTGAAACAAACACAAGTAATTGCCGCCACTTCCTTCCCACCATTGTCCCCATCAGCGCTGCTGGAGGGGGAGGGCTTCTGCCCTTAAACCCCGAGTTTCTTCACATGTTACTCTTCCGCAGCAGCGTTTGCTTGTCAACGTACATTGGTTTATTTCTCAGGAAATACTTCAAGGGTGTTACTATCCTTAATTTTCAAAACAGGGCATTTCTGGCACGAATTTTACATCCTGGCGTGCACCTCGACGCACGGTACAAAAGGAGTGTCTGTGGCCCAATAACAATTATTCCCATCAAGTATACCAATGTAGACACCCCCATTACAAAACTGTGGATGTCACATTCCATTTGACTAGTATTATTACAGCACTGCGAAATGTACATGAGAAAAAACACTGTTTACCGCCTCACAGACTGCATGTTACAATGACCCTACATGTCTTCTAAGAGTGGGAGGCCTCTTCAAAGGGAGATTTTCTTACTGCACACATTTAACCCCTTGCATTCTGGTTTCAGTTATGTACCTTGATTTAAAGCAAATACATTTATAAAAAAAATACCATGGTATAAACCATATATGCAGAGTGTAATAAGTCACAATACCTTAAAGCTATTTTTGAAACGCATAGAAACAACTAAGTATCATACCATTATCGGCACTACAGGTCTTGTGTTGCGGATTGAGTTTCCTTTTAGAGGAAAGTTTGGTTCTGATTTGCATGTGTGCCAACTGGGGCCTCTGGTCAAGAATTGTAACTTCTGTCATTGCACAGAGCCCTAGAACTTTGGGTGGGCTCGCTCACATGGCGGCCATCTCGCAGCTCGGCTAGCCACGCACCCCCAATGAATCACCAAACTTAGTGGAGAATGAATCAAAATAGAGTGGGACATCACAAGAAAAACACACTCACACTCACGCAACGTTACACACCCGAAGCCTCACACCCCCTCACTCACACTCACCCTCACACCCCCTAACGCTCACACCGCCTAACGCTCACACCCCCTAACGCTCACACCCCCTAACAATCACCCCCTAACCCTCACCCCCTCACTCTCACCCCACACCCTCACCCCCTCACCCCCCCACCCTCACCCTCCACCCTCACTCACCCTCAACCCCTCACCCTCACACCCTCAACCCTTCACCTTCAACCTCTCACTCACCCTCACTCACCCCAGCCTCACCCTCACTCACCCTCAACCCCTCACACTCACTCACCCTCAACTCCTCACCCTCATTCACCCTCAACTCCTCACCCTCACTCACCCTCACTCACCCTCCCTCAACCCCTCACCCTCACTCACCCTCAACCCCTCACCCTCACCCTCACCCTCAAACCTTCACCCTCAACCCCTCACTCTCACTCACCCTCACTCAGCCTCAACTACTCTCACTCACCCTCAACCCCTCACCCTAACTCACCCTCACCCTCACTCACCCTCAACACCTCACTCACCCTCACCCTCACTCACCCTCACCCTCAACACCTCACCCTCAACCTCAACCCCTCACCCTCACCCTCACTCACCCTCACCCTCACTCACCCTCACTCTCACTCACCCTCAACCCCTCACCCTCACTCACCCTCACTCACCCTCAACCCCTCACCCTCACTCACCCTCACCCACCCTCACCCTCACTCACCCTCAACCCCTCACCCTCACACAGTGCAATAGGTCTCGGAGCATTTGAGTTACAGCTTTTAGAATTGTTTATGGCTTTTTTTATTTGTAATTCTTCAGCATTGGCTACAGGAAACAAAAATGCTAAAGATTTGCAAAAAAAAACCATAAACAATTCTAAAAGCACTAACTCTAATGCTGCGAGACCTATTGCATTTCCAATGCTTGTTTATCTCTGGTTTGCTTCCTTGCTGCCTGCCCACTATGTAATGCAATTTCCTTCTGTTTTTTACAGTGTGCATGTAAAGCGCTCTGATACCTACGGGTCAAGCTAGCGCTATATAAAACTTTTAAAATAAAAAAAAAATTGCTGGAGAAACAATTCAAGAAATTACCATCCGTCCGATGATTATACCAAAGCATGCTAAATTGGTCCGACAGTACACTTTCAGCAAACCAAGACACAGTCAAGTGAATACATAAATAAAGTCAGCTAACTTAAAACCTAGAACAGAACGACCTACACGAGGCTAGAATTTAAATCCATTAACCGTGTCCTTAGATACTTTCTCTGACACACTGTCTCGCTACTCTCTGACACCCTCTTTTGCTACACTGCAACTCCCAACTTTAGGTCCTCAAGCCCAACCCTCCTTTCATTTTTTTGATCTTCAACCTCTTAGGTCCCTTCCACTGGAACTCCCTTTCACCTAATATCCAAACCCATGCCTGCCACTTTTAGCTGGATTTTAAAACGATGTTGAAATGTAATCTGCTGTGCAGTGGGTAATGTGTAACCGTTTAACCAGACCATTCACTTGTAAATAAGTATGCAATTTATTATCCTGTATGTGTTACCCCGTTTACTATCTCAGGCACCTATTTTAGTTGTTTTTTTCTGTTTCCAAAAACACTATTTTCACTGTTCATTATGTTACAACCAATCAACTACGAGTTATCTACCAACTTTGTTCCACTGTAAAACATTTTTGTTTCACATGTTCTAGTGGGGCTGAATAGATACCTTTTCAAAAGTGCCTATATGGTTCATCAGCAGTGGTGTGGGCTTTAAAATTGTTTATAACTAACGCTGTACAAGGTAAACACAAACAAAGTCACTTTCTTTAGAGAAAAGCAGAGTGATGGCTGAATGTGGCACTGGCATGCGTGAAAGAGGCTTGGAGGCCAGGACAGGGGTATTCGCTACACCAGGACAACGTGGAGCCCTGGATTAAATATTTTAGAGTGGCGAGTCAAAGTGGAGATACTAAGTGGGGGGCTTGAAAATAGGGCAGAGGTCACCCTGGGGTCACCGAGATGTCACCACTGGAAAGCCATGTCATGTCCATTGTGTGTAATGGGAGGTGGCAGGAACGAGCTTGCCTAAGCCTTCCTGAGAGGCGGCAGAAACAAAACCCGCCAGGAAGATGCGCAAACTTGGGAGGTTGTTTTTTCAGGGTGTTTCTGCCAAATAAACACCATTCAACCAACCAGGTGAAGCGTGAAGGATTCTGGGGAGGTTGTTGTGTTCACGAAACTGCTGAAATCAAAGAAAACGAATTTTTAAAAAGTTGTCTTGTTTGCACGAAGTATTTTCAAAAAGTTGACTTCTTTGCTTAACGTTTGTATGATGCAATGCTAGGGGGTCATAATCGACGAAAATAACTTTTCTATTTTTAATATATATACGGAGTTGTGCCCCTGAAACGAGGGCGTGAGCAAGGCAGAATCAGTCAGATGTCAGGCGATTGTGGATTTCTCCCAGATCGAAGCCTCCTCTCGCAAGGCCGATCCCATCAGGGCAGAAATTGAATGATTCTCGGACAAACAGGTGTCTGACGTGCTATGTGGCTGACTTCCGCTGGGCCCCAGCTTGTCGACCAATCTCCCGATTTCCCAGGATATCAGTTCCGGTCAGACGCAGTCTCCCGCAGTGGGGGATACGTTCTTATAATCGTAATGTGTTATGTTCGTATTTATAACGCGCTTCGCCCCCAGAGGAGTTACCGAAGCACATTTTGCAGGCAGGTAGCACGCGACTTTGAGTCCTAGGGTGGGAGTGAGTGTTTTTGTTGCGGCCTATGGGAGTGCCTCGATGTAGCGCGTATATTTAATTGCACACAGCAGCATGGGGGAGAATTGCTACTAAACGAAACGGGCGTAAACGTCGGCCATTGAGGAGCTGATGGTTGGCTGTGAGACAATGCCATCGGGCTGCATTGTCCTCTCACCGGGCCCTGCAGTCTGCCCACTCCAATCACACTAGTGAGAAATCAAACCCGTCCCCTGTCCAGTCAGCGGGCCGCGCACAAAGGCGAGCAATTAGTCCGCGCGGCACCTCGTGGAGCAGTCGATGTGATGGATAATAGTTAATGACGTCCTCGGGCCCGGCCTCCTCCTCCCCGGGGATGGGGATGTTTGGCAGCAGTGACCCCGGCAGGGCCGTCCCAGGGAAGGGCTGCTTGGGTGACAGGAGGACCGGCCTTCATTAGCCACAACAAGCCCTGCCCTGACACGGGAACATCTAGAGATAAGTCATGACAGGAACACGGACTTTGAGAGTAGAAATATATTGTAACACAATGACAGCAGACAACCCCCGCTACACACACGCATCCTGCACGCTCTTCTTGTTGCCATCTACCCAGTGCTTTGTTTTTGCTGGTGGTTGACAATGGCGCTCATTTCTGGGCACCGCAACTTGTTTATTCATCATCTGACTTCAACCTACAGCAAGAGAGAAACAGGCAGAACACGCATCTGCAATGCAATTGGTCTCGCATTTGTGAGAGGTAGAGCTGTTGGCGTTGTAAATGACGGTGTCTTTTACCCATGTGTTTTGGTTTGGAGTGGAGTGGATGTGGGTGGAGTGAAATTATGTTTGTTGGATTGGACTTTGTTAGCTGTGGAATTGTGTGTGGTGGGTAGTGTTTTTATATAGTGGCGTCGTGTTTTTATATAGTGGCATTATGTGGCATTGTAAATAGGGGTGAGAGCTGCACAGAATAGTTTGAAAGTAAGTTAGAGAGGGATAGCTAGTTTGTGCATGAAGTGGTGAATTAACTCCAGATAGAGGAGCAGAAAGAGTGGGTTAGAAAGAGATAAAAAGAAGGGGAGAGCAGGCCACAAACACATAAAGAGGGACTGCATGTGTGCGCAGCTGACATTTCAAGAAAAGGAGGAGAGGGTGGGTTTGAGTGAGGCAAACCTAGAAAAGGCATGGGAAAGAAACTGTGCTCGAAGACCTGAAGTGAACCACATGAGAGAGGTGGAAAGAGTGTGTGAGAAAGCAAAAGAGAAATAAGAGGGAGAGATGGTACGAGAGAGAGAGAGGGACAAGTGGGAGGGCTACCTGGGGGAGATGGGCCAGTGCATAGCACGAGGAGGTACAGAAAGGTAGCACTCGTCTTTAGTGCACCCACCGTTGCTGCATTCAACAGATCCGGGTGGGCTTTAGGCAGTACATAAAGTGGGGTTTAAAGTGAGCATTTAGCACCTACACAACTGTTGCAGTGTTTGGGTCCTTTTTTTCTGTCATCTAGTTAGCAACCACTCTCTGGTCCTCCGATGGACCTTGCTCCATGAAGAGGGGTTTAACCAGCCATCCAGGGAGGACCAGGAATTCGATAGATGCAAACTTATATATTTTTCTTTAAACAAACTTTATTGAACCCTCAGTTGGAGTCCGATATGTTACGTAACAACGAAGGAGTGGACCAGGTCAGCTAGTGGTGTGTTGCCTTGAATGGAGAGTAGGAATCACAAAGACACCCGTGTGGACCTGTATTGTTGGGTCACATTGGGCTGGAAAAAAGTCCCATCAGACCACCCTCTTGGCAGTATATCATCATGTGGGGATAAACAGCCTTTCCATATACCGCTCATGAGATTCTGCGGAAATGGAACAAATGGCGCTTTGTGCCATAATTGTGCCCAAAGTAAAATGTGAAAAAAGTGCAGTGCTAAGAAACAAATGATGAGTAAAAATGACTACCTAGACTAAGCACATAGCTTATCAATACAAGTGTAGGTGTCAAGATTAAAAACACGCCTAGTAGTAAATGGATTGGACTACATCATGGCGCAATGTGAAAGGGTCAACTAGTTTCAGCTCGATGGAGCATTGCTCCAGCTTTCATCAGGACCAAAAATTAGTAAGCTACTGCAACACAATACACTATGGGCCCGATGTAGGTAGGGCTTTACCGATCGGTATTGGCCGAAAATACCGATTTTTGGCCCTTACCGATCGGTAAACAGCCATCGAGATGTAGGGAACCAAAAACAGAACGAATCGGATAGAAAACCGATTCGGAATGAGTACCGAATGGGAAAGAATCCGATACGTACATACCGAAAATCGGATATGTAACGAATCGGAAAAACACCGAATCGGTTACAAAGACCGAATCGGTCCTTGTACCGATTCGTTAGTGACACCGAATCGGAAAATCACCGAATCGGTCCAAGAACCGAATCGTAAGTGACACCGATTCGGAAAATCACCGATTCGGTCCTTGTACCGATTCGTTAGTGACACCGATTCGGAAAATCACCGATTCGGTCCAAGAACCGAATCGTAAGTGACACCGAATCGGAAAATCACCGATTCGGTCCATGTACCGAATCGGAAAAAATACCGATTCGGACATGATCCGAATCGGTAAACATGCCGATTCGTATGAATCTCCGATCGGGAAATTCCCCGATTCCGACAGTTGGGGAGATGTAGGGAGGCACAGAAACTCCGAAATCGGCTCAAAATCGGTAGAATTCACTCGGTATTTACCATGGATTGCAATCAGGTGGTAACCAACTCCAACCCATATAAACAGTCCCAAAATGCATTGCAACTTGCAGGATGGCAGCTTTCTATGTCATTGCGAGGCGGCTACGGCTACAGCAGGAAGAACAGAGGGAATGGCTACGAAATGAACAGGTCTACAGACAGAGGATAACCCTGTTCATGCTCACTGAGGCTGAGATCCTACAGAGATACAGGCTGGACTCTGACACCATACTTGAGCTCATCAGGGACCTTAAGCCATACTTGGACCACCACACCCCAAGGGCACACGCCATCCCTGCGCACGTCCAGGTGCTATGCAGCCTACACCTGGTAGCGTCTGGTAGCTATCAAAGTGGAGCAGCAGCAGCAGGAGGGGTGAGCCAGAGCAGCCTGTCAAGGTTCTTCCACATATTCCTTGACGCCATGATAGACAGGATGGAGCAATACATCTCATTCCCTGCAACCCACGCAGAACTGCTACAAACCAAAGCAGACTTCTACCAGATGGCGCAGTTTCCCCAAGTCATCGGTTGCATAGATGGCACGCATATTCCGATTTGCCCACCAGCGGACACCGAATACATATACCGCAATCGGAAATCGACACACACCATCAACGTGCAGGTGATCTGCAATGCCAAGTGCACCATCACAGACCTGGTAGCAAAATTTCCAGGGAGTACCCATGACTCCTATATATTCCAACAGAGCGGCATATATGCACGGCTGATGGCTGGCGATTTTGGAGAAGGATACCTTCTAGGTGAGCCACATCATCAGACCCCCATAACACATAGTAGGTAGGTGTAATACATGTATGCATGTGTCTAATGTGACCCCTTTCTCTTCCAGGCGACAGTGCATATGCCCTCCGCTCATTCATACTCACCCCCTACCTCAACCCCTCCACACCCAGCCAAAGGAGGTATAACCGGGCCCACATACGCACCAGGAATGTTGTTGAACGGACCTTTGGCATCTGGAAAAGTAGATTCAGATGCCTGCACAAGAGTGGAGGTGCAAGGCAGTATACCCCCATCACCTGCTGCAAGATCATAGCTGTATGTGCAATGTTACACAACCTTGCGGTCAAGAAGGGCACTGAGGTGGAGTTGTCTGACTACGAGGACTATGACGACGACGAAGCTGTGCCACTGACACAGCCAGCTGGGGTGTGTACGCCATGTGATGGCAGATACAGACGTGAGGAGATCACTGAGAACTATTTCTGACTGAGTACAGATGCAAAGACAGCTAAATGTTGCTTGGAAAATTAAATTTTTAATAGTGATGCACCACAGTTACATCACTGAAGTGCATCAAAAAATGGAGTCTGTAAAAACAAATAAAGTCCAGGGTTCTGGTTTGCTCATCCCCCCTTGCCAGCCTATTTTTTGGCCCGCTTTCCAGACCCACTGGGGTGTCCCTCGGCCCCCTCCGAATGGCCTGCAGCATCAGCGGATCGCCTGGTGCTCCTCCTTGGCTCTGATGCAGCGCTGGCCGGGCTGCTGCGGCTGCTGCTGTCTCCAGCATCACCCAGGTCCAGGGCAGGATTGGAGGCGGCGTTTGATATTAACATGGCCTCCATGGCCGTGGTGATCCTGGCCATCCCCCTGGTCAGCTCAGCCGTATGCTGACTGAGCACCGACTCCTGATTTGAGCTTCGATGGCACAGCTGTGCGGTCGCCGCTGCAAGGCGGGCCATGGCCCGGTTGAGCACCCGGGCATCCCTCCTGCGCGCAACCTCATGCTCCTCCTGCCTGGCAGAGGAGTGGGTGATGGCAGTGGTCAGCCTGCCCAACCCTGCTGCCACCTCCTTGTTGCTGTCCACAACAGCCTGGAAACCCTTCACCAACTCCCCCATCTGCATGTTGTGCTGCAGGAGCTGGCGTTGGCAGGCCATGGTGGATCTGGCCTGTTGGCGCTGGATTTTGACCATCTGGCCCTCCAGGCCCAGGAACACACTGCCCTCCCGTGCTGGTGCAGCAGTGGTGGTGGTGGTGGTGGTGGTGGCACGGCGTCTGGCACTGCTGCCTCCGGCCTGCTGAGTGGGCAGGGGTGCCACTGGTGGGGGTGTGGTGCTGGCCGGTCCCGGAGCCCCTGCTCCCAGGACAGGTAGGACGGGTGGCAAGGCCACGGTTGTGGCAGGTGCTGTTGTCGGCGGAATGGTCTGCCTTGTAGGGGAGTTTTCAGGTGAAAATTGCAAGGGGGGTGTGCTGGCCAGTACTGGGGAGTGCACTGCTTGGTAATCAATCACCAGGACTCCCTCCATTCCAAGCCCTGGGGTGTCTTCTTCCTCATCCTCATCCTCCTCCTCCTGGCCAGGCTGGCTGGTGCTCGGCCCTGCCACTGCAGTATTTGATGTTGAAGCTCCCTCTGCTGCCACAGTGGTGCCGCCTGATGGTGCCCCTAGGTACAAAGAAGCATTTGTAAACTGAGTGCCGATGTATTACAGTCAGTACAATTATGGCATTCCACATGTCCTTGCATCTCCTTACACCGTGTCACACTGTTTCCTGTCTTGTGATTCTGCACTGACATATTTGGCTAACTTCTGCTGACTACATGTACCATGATGCTTGTCTCTTGTATGTTGGTGACAGTACAGTGCTGGTGTTTGCCTATGCATTGTGTCTAATGGGGAGGTGTCTGGTAGGGTGTGTCATGATGCGCATGCTTCTTACCTGTAGCTGTGGCCATCGCAGTGCTGTCCAGGGTCCCGATCCCTACGATGCTCTCCCTCTCGATGGTGCTGGAGACAATTTCCTCCAGCTCGGTGAGGGGTGGCGCCGGGTTCTTGCCTCCTCCGGTGAGTCCAGCCTGCCTTTGGAGGTCGGCCAGCTTCCTCTTCGTGAGGCTGCGGAGGTCGTAAAACCTTTTCTTAAGTTCCTCAATGGACCTGGGGGTGACTCCAGCAGCATTGACCTTCTGGGCGATGTCGGCCCACAATCTCCTCTTGGTGCTGTCTGGCACGTTGAGGGACAGCTTGCCAAAGAGCTGGCGGTGCACCCTCACCACCTCCTCAACCAGCACCTGAAGTTCTGTGGTGGTGAATTTGGGCTTCCTCTTTTGGGAGGACTTCTGGCTTCCTGCCTGATCTGCCATGTTCTCCTGCTCCTGCTCAGTCTGCAACCTCCTTCTCCCACTGCTGCTAACTGTGTGTTGGGCCCAGGCAGGCTTTCCAGAAACTTCTAGATACTTCTTAATTGGCTGCACCTGCCAGGGTTGCCACTCCCTGTTTGGGTGGGGGAGGGGGAGCCACCTCATTGGCTGAATCGCCTATTGCCGATTCGGCTATTACCGAATCGGTAAAATCCGATTCGGTAAAATCCGATTCGGTATTTTCCGATTCGGTAAAAGCCGAATCGGTTCATGCAATGCATTCCTATGGGCTTTTTCGCCATGGGTCTATGATTGCCGATTCGGTTTTTACCGAATCGGCTTTTACCGAATCGGTATTCGCCGATTCGGAAATATCCGATTCGGTGGTAGCCGATTCGGTGTTTTCCGATTCGTTGTTGGCCGATTCGGTAATTTCCGATTCGGACCGAGCTGAATCGGAACGTACCGAATCTCATTACCGATGCCGACCGATTCGGTTTTCATTCGGTATTTTTTTCCTACATCTCGTTTTCCGATTTCAGAATACCGATTCGGCCCGCCTCGGTATTTTGAAATCGGAAAATCCCGTTTACCTACATCGGGCCCTATGTGGGGTGTACAGAAATGGGATACCAATAGGTTGCATCAAAATACTCTAAAGAGGAAAAAGTGTCACCCAGACTTGAAACCTCTATGTCCTCTGTAGATAGAGAAGAATCTTCTACCTGTCAAGGAAACAAAAAAGATAACATATATACATTTCCGCACAGAAATCAAAGTAGCCCCACTCACACCATCAAGACAAAGACACACCTGCGTAAACACATTGCGTTCCGCATTATATATAAGCTTATTAGCTAGATCACGTAGAGGCATTTCCTCACGGTGATACTCACCCAGCTTTGTGTGGGTGAAGACCTCACCTCGCCCGGCAACCGCTCGGGAAATTGAGGCCCCGCTCTAGTGTGTAAAAAAGAGGACACAATTAACAAACAGTTTAAGAGTGTCCAGCCGAATCGCTATACACAATAACCCAAAATACGTGTGTTAGACTCATGGCCACCCAAAAACGCTACCAACTACAATCCCTGAGTCAACAGATATAGTTTGTAATGAATAGATAACTCAGAGGAGGGGTGGTGGTAATAATGCCAGTGGTGACCATGCATCACCCCTTAACTCTTGCTGTAAATAGCACTTACAGGGTAGCAATCAGAGCAACCCTTGACTCTTAAAGAAGAAGTCCTCAATGTCGTGTCTACTACTAAAACAGGGCAACAGGGAAGACCTCAGGCATAAACAGTTGCATATCAATTAGAAAACGCTGCACAAACGATGGTGAAAACTGTAGACTCCCAGTGCCGCCTACATCTATATTAGATGCTGAGACCCTGTTCAGGCAACCTACATACACTAAACTGTTGATCACAAAAAGCTGACGCTGTACTGACCTGTCCGTCGGTGCCCGCGCTCAAGTCCGAGCGGAAGTGGAGGCACCGACGGAACTGCCCGTTCAGTTTATAACAGCGAGGCTTGAATTTAAATCAGCCAATGGTGGCTACTGTTGTGGAAAAAGGCCAGTGTTAAAGGCTCAAACAGGCAAGCGGGCTCACCTGGGACAACAGGACGCGAACCAAAGGCGGTCCTGCAGAACCTGGGCTCGTCTATGCGCGCAGGCGCCGAATTGATCTGCTACGATTCCGGCACTAGTCTCCGCGCGCATGCGCAAAAATGCTCGGTTCCGGGACAGAATGCACAATATACTGCCGGTCAGAATTGAAAAGGGCATTCTACTCTCCTACAAAAAGAGTCTAAACTACATCTATGCTAGATGGAAGGGGTAAGAATGGATCCCCTGTCATAAAGAAAAAAGAAAAAAGAAAAAATGGATCGCCATGGTCGTGAATGTCCAGACATGTGGTATCCAGTGGCGATGCTGTGAACAACGTGTGTGTAGAAGCAAGAAACCACGAGTCAAACATATACTTAAATGTTTGTTGTAATATGAGACAGAGGAAAGGGGGGGTTCCTCAATTAATGTAAAGGAATATTCTAGTCATGGAAGTACCATACCTGGCAATGTAAAACGCCACTGCTCTAAAAAACCTCTGACGACTGGCCAGAAAAAGTTGAATAGAACGAAGGTGAAACTCAAAACAGGGGCAGCAGAATGAAGGTAAACAGAGTCAAACACATTTAAATTAGGTGAGCTAAAGTCATGCAACCAACAGATAGGTATGCATATGGAGAAGACCCGCAACCAGGAAGTTGCTCTAATTCATAAAAAACAAAAGTGTGGAGGGTCAAAGAGGGGAAATGTTTTAACGACCTGTCCACTCATGCCCCTATATTGTGAATACGTAACAACGAAGGAGTGGACCAGGTCAGCTAGTGGTGTGTTGCCTTGATTGGAGAGTAGGAATCACAAAGACACCCGTGTGGACCTGTATTGTTGGGTCACATTGGGCTGGAAAAAAGTCCCATGGCCACCCAAAAACGCTACCAACTACAATCCCTGAGTCAACAGATATAGTTTGTAATGAATAGATAACTCAGAGGTCCATCGAGCTGAAACTAGTTGACCCTTTCACATTGCGCCATGATGTAGTCCAATCCATTTACTACTAGGCGTGTTTTTAATCTTGACACCTACACTTGTATTGATAAGCTATGTGCTTAGTCTAGGTAGTCATTTTTACTCATCATTTGTTTCTTAGCACTGCACTTTTTTCACATTTTACTTTGGGCACAATTATGGCACAAAGCGCCATTTGTTCCATTTCTGCAGAATCTCATGAGCGGTATATGGAAAGGCTGTTTATCCCCACATGATGATATACTGCCAAGAGGGTGGTCTGATGGGACTTTTTTCCAGCCCAATGTGACCCAACAATACAGGTCCACACGGGTGTCTTTGTGATTCCTACTCTCCATTCAAGGCAACACACCACTAGCTGACCTGGTCCACTCCTTCGTTGTTACGTATTCACAATATAGGGGCATGAGTGGACAGGTCGTTAAAACATTTCCCCTCTTTGACCCTCCACACTTTTGTTTTTTATGAATTAGAGCAACTTCCTGGTTGCGGGTCTTCTCCATATGCATACCTATCTGTTGGTTGCATGACTTTAGCTCACCTAATTTAAATGTGTTTGACTCTGTTTACCTTCATTCTGCTGCCCCTGCCTTGAGTTTCACCTTCGTTCTATTCAACTTTTTCTGGCCAGTCGTCAGAGGTTTTTTAGAGCAGTGGCGTTTTACCTTGCCAGGTATGGTACTTCCATGACTAGAATATTCCTTTACATTAATTGAGGAACCCCCCCTTTCCTCTGTCTCATATTACAACAAACATTTAAGTATACGTTTGACTCGTGGTTTCTTGCTTCTACACACACGTTGTTCACAGCATCGCCACTGGATACCACATGTCTGGACATTCACGACCATGGCGATCCATTTTTTCTTTTTTCTTTTTTCTTTATGACAGGGGATCCATTCTTACCCCTTCCATCTAGCATAGATGTAGTTTAGACTCTTTTTGTAGGAGAGTAGAATGCCCTTTTCAATTCTGACCGGCAGTATATTGTGCATTCTGTCCCGGAACCGAGCATTTTTGCGCATGCGCGCGGAGACTAGTGCCGGAATCGTAGCAGATCAATTCGGCGCCTGCGCGCATAGACGAGCCCAGGTTCTGCAGGACCGCCTTTGGTTCGCGTCCTGTTGTCCCAGGTGAGCCCGCTTGCCTGTTTGAGCCTTTAACACTGGCCTTTTTCCACAACAGTAGCCACCATTGGCTGATTTAAATTCAAGCCTCGCTGTTATAAACTGAACGGGCAGTTCCGTCGGTGCCTCCACTTCCGCTCGGACTTGAGCGCGGGCACCGACGGACAGGTCAGTACAGCGTCAGCTTTTTGTGATCAACAGTTTAGTGTATGTAGGTTGCCTGAACAGGGTCTCAGCATCTAATATAGATGTAGGCGGCACTGGGAGTCTACAGTTGTCACCATCGTTTGTGCAGCGTTTTCTAATTGATATGCAACTGTTTATGCCTGAGGTCTTCCCTGTTGCCCTGTTTTAGTAGTAGACACGACATTGAGGACTTCTTCTTTAAGAGTCAAGGGTTGCTCTGATTGCTACCCTGTAAGTGCTATTTACAGCAAGAGTTAAGGGGTGATGCATGGTCACCACTGGCATTATTACCACCACCCCTCCTCTGAGTTATCTATTCATTACAAACTATATCTGTTGACTCAGGGATTGTAGTTGGTAGCGTTTTTGGGTGGCCATGAGTCTAACACACGTATTTTGGGTTATTGTGTATAGCGATTCGGCTGGACACTCTTAAACTGTTTGTTAATTGTGTCCTCTTTTTTACACACTAGAGCGGGGCCTCAATTTCCCGAGCGGTTGCCGGGCGAGGTGAGGTCTTCACCCACACAAAGCTGGGTGAGTATCACCGTGAGGAAATGCCTCTACGTGATCTAGCTAATAAGCTTATATATAATGCGGAACGCAATGTGTTTACGCAGGTGTGTCTTTGTCTTGATGGTGTGAGTGGGGCTACTTTGATTTCTGTGCGGAAATGTATATATGTTATCTTTTTTGTTTCCTTGACAGGTAGAAGATTCTTCTCTATCTACAGAGGACATAGAGGTTTCAAGTCTGGGTGACACTTTTTCCTCTTTAGAGTATTTTGATGCAACCTATTGGTATCCCATTTATGTACACCCCACATAGTGTATTGTGTTGCAGTAGCTTACTAATTTTTGGTCCTGATGAAAGCTGGAGCAATGCTCCATCGAGCTGAAACTAGTTGACCCTTTCACATTGCGCCATGATGTAGTCCAATCCATTTACTACTAGGCGTGTTTTTAATCTTGACACCTACACTTGTATTGATAAGCTATGTGCTTAGTCTAGGTAGTCATTTTTACTCATCATTTGTTTCTTAGCACTGCACTTTTTTCACATTTTACTTTGGGCACAATTATGGCACAAAGCGCCATTTGTTCCATTTCCGCAGAATCTCATGAGCGGTATATGGAAAGGCTGTTTATCCCCACATGATGATATACTGCCAAGAGGGTGGTCTGATGGGACTTTTTTCCAGCCCAATGTGACCCAACAATACAGGTCCACACGGGTGTCTTTGTGATTCCTACTCTCCATTCAAGGCAACACACCACTAGCTGACCTGGTCCACTCCTTCGTTGTTACGTATTCACAATATAGGGGCATGAGTGGACAGGTCGTTAAAACATTTCCCCTCTTTGACCCTCCACACTTTTGTTTTTTATGTCCGATATGTTACATCAAGTTCTAATGGCATTTTTTGTTTTTGTTGGTTGTTATCCAATCCTTACCAGTAATAAGTGTGTCAAGCTTCAATTCATTATGCCCAGTGTAGTTTATCACAGTACAAATAATATAAATCAAGAAAAAAACGTTAGAATCATCCATAACATCTACTTACATCCAAAGGATAATTATCTTCGCATCTGAGCCTAAAACCATAAACTGAGCAAACTCCCCACCCCCCTCTCTCTCCTCCCTCTCCCTCTCCCTGGCCTGTCAGTCTTCTACCGTCCATCCCGTCTCTTGCACTGAACTTAGTATGCTTAACTGACCGACACTGTTGGTGTGTATTGGGCCAGTCCATAAAGTCTGCTCTGGTTGTATCATCATTGTACCACAGATTTAGCTTGGGCATGTGTCTGGGTCAGCTAATACGGGTGGGACATCCAATTGTTTTTAGTTCTTCCAGCATAATGTTCCATTCCGTAGAAATGGGGTGTTTTTGTAGTCCACGTGCTTCCTCGCGTCTAAGTGCCGCACTTTCGGCACCTCCCCATCTAGCTACCTCATCCCGCCATATGTGTATTGGAGGGCTCCTAGGGGACTTCCACCGCATCGTGATTGTTCCGATAGCCAATATGAATGCAAGGTCTAAAAATCGCAATTGTACTTTCAAGGCACTGGTGTGCCTACGCATTACAGGATGTTGTCTGTAATTGTGAGGTGCGTGATTTCCACAAGTATAGTCCGGATCTTTCCCCAGTAGTCGCGAAGATGTGGGCAAGCCCATAACATATGAACAAAGCCCGCCTCCTCTGCTTTGCATCTTGGACAGGACGTTATTTCGGCGATTACGGCCCTCCGCGTATTTAATCCGGTCCTGGAGGCCACTAACCTGGTGTTGCAATTGTTTTATGTGTGTAGCATGCTCGAATATTTGGGGGTCAATACTGGCTAACGCCTTCTCACCATCCCCTACTGTGTCGGCGAGCCTCCCATGGTCTGCCCTCAGTAGAGTAAGGCCGGTCGTAAGGGCTCTGATTTGTTGTTCCATTAGTTTCCTAGAGTCTCGAACTTCTTCAAGTATCAGGTCCAGTTTATCATATTGGGTCTCAGCTGAACCAGAGGCAGAGGTGCTTGGCGATGGGTCCCTAGCAGCGGATTCGGGGGGGGGGGGGGGGGGGCACCCGTAGCCAGTCCATTGTCCAGCACCTTACCTTTGGGCCTGCCCATCCTGGACTCCAACCAGCTGCGGGGGCAAGTAAGGCTCTTAGGGCGACCACCGCCAGACTACACCCCTGCCCCACACAATGCAGTCTTGGGATGTAAGAAAAGAAATGGGGGGGTTGGATCTCCCCGGTAGCCACTTGCAGCTACAGTTCACAAGTCTAGGTCACACTCGCCAGGTTACAGCTCCTTTCTTTGTGCCATATAATTCTTAAGAAGTGAGGACTTGTGGGATGGCGGGGGGGGCAGTACTCTTCCTTACTGGGTCCCTCCAAGACTTGCCCAGGCACCTCAAATCAATTTTGACCCCTCAATCCGCCTCCGCCGCCAAAGAACAGAGAGCCGCTGCACTGCTAGGCCCACCAGTGGCCGCGGCACCCCCCACCCTGAGTCCCTCCAAGTCTTGCCCAGGCACCTCAAATCAATTTTGACCCATCAATCCGCCCCTGCCGCCAAAGAACAGAGAGCCGCTGCACTGCTAGGCCCGCCAGTGTTCGCGGCACCCCCCACCCTGGGTCCCTCCAAGTCTTGCCCAGGCACCTCAAATCAATTTTGACCCCTCAATCTGCCTCCGCCGCCAAAGAACAGAGAGCCGCTGCACTGCTAGGCCCACCAGCAGCCGTGGCACCCCCAAACCGCTGTCCCCTTGTCCCAATATGTCCCGGACGTCATCACTGTGAAGAGGAGCCAGTCTCAGTGCGGACACGCCAACTGCAGAATCCCAGCAATAATGTCCCCAGCGTCTCACGACTCAGCAGCACCGGTTGGGGGGGTATCCACTGTGCGCACCGTGGGGTGGGGGGGAAGGGCTCGCCCGCCCCACCTGGTATCCCCGCCATACAGCAGCAGGAGTCCGCAGCTATGTCCCGTGTGCAGGTCAATCGGGTCGTCGTCTACGGGCACCAGGCAGCGCGGGCTCTGAAAGTGAGGAGAGGGGAGGAGAAGCGAGAAGGCCCACACTCAGCCCGGTCCTGCGAGGCGCCCGCTCTCACCCGCTCCCAGTGCTGCACTTTACCGCAGGCTGCACTGTCACACCAGCAGCGACCAGCCCCCTTCTCAGCAGCCGAAGACCACAGCACGATCCGCCAGCCAATCAGGGCCAGTCGTCCGCCACTACAGGGGCTTCAGGAGCACACTCGGCCGGGATCAGCAAGGCTGCAGCAAGCCAGCTCTGGCAGGGTTCCACAGGCAGGCCGCTGGTCCTGCTCCTGCATCCAGGCGCCAGCATCCACTGCCCCGCCGCCGCCTCACCGGATCGGACCCACAGTTTACCTCCCCGGACACGAGTGTAGGCCGTCGGGACGCTCCAGACAACGGCGGTGTCCGGCAGCGCGGTGATTATACAGGATTAGTCCCGCCAGGATCCGGAGCCTCACCAGTTTGCTACCGCCATCCTAGGCGGTTGGCCACGCCCCGGGATGTAAACTTATTATCAGATTCATGTCACCATCTGCCTTACTTTCTCCTGATTTCACTAGCTCTCTTCCGCTCCAGGGTCCCCTGGATATAGCCACCCAATCCCACCTACACACCTCACTGGAAGGCCATCTGAGCGAGATAGCACTCTGCCTTCAACAACTTAAGACAGAGGTGCGTAGTCTAGTACATATCACTGAGGCTTTGTCTGCTAACTCCAGACTAAGCTGCTCCACCATGAAAGATCACTATCTCTTCTCGCTCTCAGATTGCCGGTGTACCGGGCTCCCTCCCCCCCTTTATACTCGGCGATCACCTTCTCACACCACCCACACACCCCTTAGGTGGGCCTCTGCTCTGCTCCCTATAGACCTTGCTCACTCTTACAGATGCAGAGCCTCCCTGTCTGATATGGATATTCATTCTCTCCTACTTTCTTATGTTCCAGCACATCCCCCCACCATAGCAAACTCTCAAAAAATTGAAGCCATCCCCACTGATCCCTTCAGGGAACTTAGGCCAAACACCAGATCCTTAAATGAGAACGACCTCACGAGAGTAGTCACCACCACTCTACTGGCATCAACAGATACCAACATAAGTCTCAAATGCGAGCTACTAAATTGTAGATCGGCGGCTAAACACACTGCTGACATTGCTGACCTCACCCTGGTGCAGGATCTTGACCTTGTAATGTTGACAGAAACCTGGCTAAATGACTCAGCGCTCCCCATCCTGGACTTCTTAATACCGCCCAACTATGATATCATTAGGATGGACAGATCCAGTGCTCAAGGTGGAGGCATAGCTTGTTTATATCGTAGCAATCTTACAGTGAAAGTACTACCGACTGACCTCCTACCGTCCTGTGAATACCTATACATTGAAGTGACTGGTGGCAACAATCACTCAAGCAAACTGCACACGTTTTACCACCCCCCTCGCAACAACCTTCCCTTCACAGAGCAGATCATGAACATTATCTCGACCAATACAGATTGCCATGGCACTTAGATCTTCCTGGGAGATTTCCACCTCCACTGGAACAATGTAAATGATGTGGCGGTAAATAGCCTTAAATCCTTCCTACTTGACCCCAACCTAATCCAAATCTGTGACAGCCCCACTCATACCAAAGGAGCTACATTAGATCTTGTCATTGGTAAACCCAACTCCATCCTCCTGGATTTGATTCTCCCATGTGATTGGAAAGACCACTACTGCATCTCCTTCCGCATCTTGGAACCGGTAAGAGCAAGTAAATCCGAGCCTAATAACCCAAAACTGTTGAAAAGATGCCTACGGAACATCAACCCGCAAGAGCTGACTGCTCTCTGCGATACCATCCTGCCCCCCCCCCCCTGCCGAACATGTCTAATGTCCACGACTTTAAGGCCTTCTATAACAACTACAGCTTAAAAGAATGTCCTCTAAACTCTCTAAACAAAAGAGAGCAAACCAGGTCAAGGGAATGGTGTCCAACCATGTGAGAATCCATGAACAAACATTGAACGCATGTGTGAGCACCTGTCATTGAGGTACATAGGCTATAAATAAAACCCCATCAGACCAGCCATTTGCCGGAGAATACGTCATATGAGGGTTTGGTACCGCACTATAACCCACATCCGACTTAGTGATGACGGTGTAGGAGTAAATGTCAGTACTATAGCCATGAAACTCAATGCAGAGATATTGTGCAGTGCTACAATGATAGTGAAACTTTAAAAATGGCTACTTAAACACAGAAATAGGTTCAAAGCGAAAGACTAAGTGTCAAGATTAAAAGCATGCCGAGTAGTACGACTACCCAATGGCAATTATACAAAACGGTCGACATGTTTCAGCCAAGTAGGGAATTACCCTGGCTTTCTTCAGGACCTTTGAATACAATATGGCTACTGCAACTTTGAAAAAAACTTTTTGTGTCAAATGTAACATGACAGTATGTACTGGAAACAAGTTACATAGCTACCAGGAACTTGAAAGAATGTGAGTCCACTGGAAGGGAAGAGACGTGTCTTCTTCCTAACAAGACAACAGAAAATATATAATTGTTTTTCTTACTCATCAACATTGGATGTCACACATACGATCGCTAAAAGCACATGAGAAACACATAGACAGACACTAGCATAAGTAATTTACATTATGCATTATAAAGAAAGCATATTAGCTTAATCACCAGGAAGTATTTCTTCGCGGTGATACTCACCCAGCGTTGTGTGGGTGAAGACCTCATCTCACCCGGCAACCGCTCGGGAGTGTGAGGCCCCGCTCTGTGGTGTAAAAAAGGGCACAGTAAGTACTACGATCCTCTGCGTCCAAACCAATTGTTTTACACACTAAACCCAACAAAAGTGTATTAGAAGCACCCTTGGCCATACTCCAAAAAATACCCACTGCAAAGTTCTCTTTGAACCTATAAAAGCTATGGGACTTCCACAAGATTTTTAAACAATATGTTAGAAAGCACTGAAAAATACTGCTTCTCTCGAATTAGGAGTGTCAGATAACAATGGTTACAGAGAGCCTGGCCAGAAACTAACCTGTCCGTCGGTACCTCCAGTCGAAGCCGAACGGGAGGGGAGGAACTCTTTGTGCCGTTTTCCACCTTAATAAATAGATATGTTTAATTGGAGGTGAAGGGCGTTGACTTCGTGTAGCCTGACGCGCCAAGAAACACTGTTTCTGCGCGCATGCGCTGTTGCCCTAAGAGTATTTGTATCGCGCCCGGGCTCTAGTCGTGTCTAATAGCCAATCAAACAGAAAATGCGGCTATCAACCCAGAATATTGTGGGTGTATTTGCCCGAGAGACTGGGAATAATGCGCTACGGAGCGCACTAGACACGAAGTATACGACTTACGTGTTGAAGAACTACAACGGTAGTGTGCGCACGATCACGGGACAGAACACTGATCCCCGAGCATGCGCACCAGTGAATGCTACCGCCCTGCAGATGCGTGATACATATTCAGTGTCAACAATACAGAGTGTAGAGCAAACGGCGCCATGAATTAACTCAAATGAAAACAACCAAAGGGTGTATATATTGATAGATCCTGTGATTCAAGGACTGGCATGAGCAGTATAGGACGTGTGGTACTTTGTGCAGTGACTCGATCAATCTTAATTAAGGGGGTATTTATCAAGGTAGAAGACCGTTCTATATTAGAGAGTTGGTATGTAAAGAGTAAAAATCATGTGAGATTACCAGAAGTTGACAAAAACGATCTTTAGAGTAACCAGGTCAAACCCAATAAAAAGAGTATTAACTTTAAGGGAAAAAGACCATTCAATACTTGAGTGTGTAGTATTATCAAGCTTATTGCCTACGGCAATGTTTATTTTGAGTGGAAGTAGTATGTAGTGTGGGGTAGGAAGAGATGAGCGGAGGGGCTGCATGCACAATTAAGTTGGGTGAGCTGAAAGGGTACAAAATGTTTGTATCCATGATATACGACCCGCAACCAGAGGTTGCACTAAATACCATAAGACAAAAAGGGTGTGTGGAGGGGCAAGGGGTAGTTTAACGACCTGTATGCTCAGTCCCCTATCCTAAACGTTCCAAACAAAAGAGAGCAAACCAGGTCAAGGGAATGGTGTCCAACCATGTGAGAATACATGAACAAACATTGAACGCATGTGTGAGCACCTGTCATTGAGGTACATAGGCTATAAATAAAACCCCATCAGACCAGCCATTTGCCGGAGAATACGTCATATGAGGGTTTGGTACCGCACTATAACCCACATCCGACTTAGTGATGACGGTGTAGGAGTAAATGTCAGTACTATAGCCATGAAACTCAATGCAGAGATATTGTGCAGTGCTACAATGATAGTGAAACTTTAAAAATGGCTACTTAAACTCAGAAATAGGTTCAAAGCGAAAGACTAAGTGTCAAGATTAAAAGCATGCCGAGTAGTACGACTACCCAATGGCAATTATACAAAACGGTCGACATGTTTCAGCCAAGTAGGGAATTACCCTGGCTTTCTTCAGGACCTTTGAATACAATATGGCTACTGCAACTTTGAAAAAAACTTTTTGTGTCAAATGTAACATGACAGTATGTACTGGAAACAAGTTACATAGCTACCAGGAACTTGAAAGAATGTGAGTCCACTGGAAGGGAAGAGACGTGTCTTCTTCCTAACAAGACAACAGAAAACATATAATTGTTTTTCTTACTCATCAACATTGGATGTCACACATACGATCGCTAAAAGCACATGAGAAACACATAGACAGACACCAGCATAAGTAATTTACATTATGCATTATAAAGAAAGCATATTAGCTTAATCACCAGGAAGTATTTCTTCGCGGTGATACTCACCCAGCGTTGTGTGGGTGAAGACCTCATCTCACCCGGCAACCGCTCGGGAGTGTGAGGCCCCGCTCTGTGGTGTAAAAAAGGGCACAGTAAGTACTACGATCCTCTGCGTCCAAACCAATTGTTTTACACACTAAACCCAACAAACGTGTATTAGAAGCACCCTTGGCCATACTCCAAAAAATACCCACTGCAAAGTTCTCTTTGAACCTATAAAAGCTATGGGACTTCCACAAGATTTTTAAACAATATGTTAGAAAGCACTGAAAAATACTGCTTCTCTCGAATTAGGAGTGTCAGATAACAATGGTTACAGAGAGCCTGGCCAGAAACTAACCTGTCCGTCGGTACCTCCAGTCGAAGCCGAACGGGAGGGGAGGAACTCTTTGTGCCGTTTTCCACCTTAATAAATAGATATGTTTAATTGGAGGTGAAGGGCGTTGACTTCGTGTAGCCTGACGCGCCAAGAAACACTGTTTCTGCACGCATGCGCTGTTGCCCTAAGAGTCTTTGTATCGCGCCCGGGCTCTAGTCGTGTCTAATAGCCATTCAAACAGAAAATGCGGCTATCAACCCAGAATATTGTGGGTGTATTTGCCCGAGAGACTGGGAATAATGCGCTACGGAGCGCACTAGACACAAAGTATACGACTTACGTGTTGAAGAACTACAACGGTAGTGTGCGCACGATCACGGGACAGAACACTGGTCCCCGAGCATGCGCACCAGTGAATGCTACCGCCCTGCAGATGCGTGATACATATTCAGTGTCAACAATACAGAGTGTAGAGCAAACGGCGCCATGAATTAACTCAAATGAAAACAACCAAAGGGTGTATATATTGATAGATCCTGTGATTCAAGGACTGGCATGAGCAGTATAGGACGTGTGGTACTTTGTGCAGTGACTCGATCAATCTTAATTAAGGGGGTATTTATCAAGGTAGAAGACCGTTCTATATTAGAGAGTTGTTATGTAAAGAGTAAAAATCATGTGAGATTACCAGAAGTTGACAAAAACGATCTTTAGAGTAACCAGGTCAAACCCAATAAAAAGAGTATTAACTTTAAGGGGAAAAGACCATTCAATACTTGAGTGTGTAGTATTATCAAGCTTATTGCCTACGGCAATGTTTATTTTGAGTGGAAGTAGTATGTAGTGTGGGGTAGGAAGAGATGAGCGGAGGGGCTGCATGCACAATTAAGTTGGGTGAGCTGAAAGGGTACAAAATGTTTGTATCCATGATATACGACCCGCAACCAGAGGTTGCACTAAATACCATAAGACAAAAAGGGTGTGTGGAGGGTCAAGGGGTAGTTTAACGACCTGTATGCTCAGACCCCTATCCTAAACGTTCCAAACAAAAGAGAGCAAACCAGGTCAAGGGAATGGTGTCCAACCATGTGAGAATACATGAACAAACATTGAACGCATGTGTGAGCACCTGTCATTGAGGTACATAGGCTATAAATAAAACCCCATCAGACCAGCCATTTGCCGGAGAATACGTCATATGAGGGTTTGGTACCGCACTATAACCCACATCCGACTTAGTGATGACGGTGTAGGAGTAAATGTCAGTACTATAGCCATGAAACTCAATGCAGAGATATTGTGCAGTGCTACAATGATAGTGAAACTTTAAAAATGGCTACTTAAACTCAGAAATAGGTTCAAAGCGAAAGACTAAGTGCCAAGATTAAAAGCATGCCGAGTAGTACGACTACCCAATGGCAATTATACAAAACGGTCGACATGTTTCAGCCAAGTAGGGAATTACCCTGGCTTTCTTCAGGACCTTTGAATACAATATGGCTACTGCAACTTTGAAAAAAACTTTTTGTGTCAAATGTAACATGACAGTATGTACTGGAAACAAGTTACATAGCTACCAGGAACTTGAAAGAATGTGAGTCCACTGGAAGGGAAGAGACGTGTCTTCTTCCTAACAAGACAACAGAAAACATATAATTGTTTTTCTTACTCATCAACATTGGATGTCACACATACGATCGCTAAAAGCACATGAGAAACACATAGACAGACACCAGCATAAGTAATTTACATTATGCATTATAAAGAAAGCATATTATCTTAATCACCAGGAAGTATTTCTTCGCAGTGATACTCACCCAGCGTTGTGTGGGTGAAGACCTCATCTCACCCGGCAACCGCTCGGGAGTGTGAGGCCCCGCTCTGTGGTGTAAAAAAGGGCACAGTAAGTACTACGATCCTCTGCGTCCAAACCAATTGTTTTACACACTAAACCCAACAAACGTGTATTAGAAGCACCCTTGGCCATACTCCAAAAAATACCCACTGCAAAGTTCTCTTTGAACCTATAAAAGCTATGGGACTTCCACAAGATTTTTAAACAATATGTTAGAAAGCACTGAAAAATACTGCTTCTCTCGAATTAGGAGTGTCAGATAACAATGGTTACAGAGAGCCTGGCCAGAAACTAACCTGTCCGTCGGTACCTCCAGTCGAAGCCGAACGGGAGGGGAGGAACTCTTTGTGCCGTTTTCCACCTTAATAAATAGATATGTTTAATTGGAGGTGAAGGGCGTTGACTTCGTGTAGCCTGACGCGCCAAGAAACACTGTTTCTGCACGCATGCGCTGTTGCCCTAAGAGTCTTTGTATCGCGCCCGGGCTCTAGTCGTGTCTAATAGCCAATCAAACAGAAAATGCGGCTATCAACCCAGAATATTGTGGGTGTATTTGCCCGAGAGACTGGGAATAATGCGCTACGGCGCGCACTAGACACGAAGTATACGACTTACGTGTTGAAGAACTACAACGGTAGTGTGCGCACGATCACGGGACAGAACACTGGTCCCCGAGCATGCACACCAGTGAATGCTACCGCCCTGCAGATGCGTGATACATATTCAGTGTCAACAATACAGAGTGTAGAGCAAACGGCGCCATGAATTAACTCAAATGAAAACAACCAAAGGGTGTATATATTGATAGATCCTGTGATTCAAGGACTGGCATGAGCAGTATTGGACGTGTGGTACTTTGTGCAGTGACTCAATCAATCTTAATTAAGGGGTATTTATCAAGGTAGAAGACCGTTCTATATTGGAGAGTTGGTATGTAAAGAGTAAAAATCATGTGAGATTACCAGAAGTTGACAAAAACGATCTTTAGAGTAACCAGGTCAAACCCAATAAAAAGAGTATTAACTTTAAGGGAAAAAGACCATTCAATACTTGAGTGTGTAGTATTATCAAGCTTATTGCCTACGGCAATGTTTATTTTGAGTGGAAGTAGTATGTAGTGTGGGGTAGGAAGAGATGAGCGGAGGGGCTGCATGCATTGAGTTTCATGGCTATAGTACTGACATTTACTCCTACACCGTCATCACTAAGTCGGATGTGGGTTATAGTGCGGTACCAAACCCTCATATGACGTATTCTCCGGCAAATGGCTGGTCTGATGGGGTTTTATTTATAGCCTATGTACCTCAATGACAGGTGCTCACACATGCGTTCAATGTTTGTTCATGTATTCTCACATGGTTGGACACCATTCCCTTGACCTGGTTTGCTCTCTTTTGTTTGGAACGTTTAGGATAGGGGACTGAGCATACAGGTCGTTAAACTACCCCTTGACCCTCCACACACCCTTTTTGTCTTATGGTATTTAGTGCAACCTCTGGTTGCGGGTCGTATATCATGGATACAAACATTTTGTACCCTTTCAGCTCACCCAACTTAATTGTGCATGTAGCCCCTCCGCTCATCTCTTCCTACCCCACACTACATACTACTTCCACTCAAAATAAACATTGCCGTAGGCAATAAGCTTGATAATACTACACACTCAAGTATTGAATGGTCTTTTTCCCTTAAAGTTAATACTCTTTTTATTGGGTTTGACCTGGTTACTCTAAAGATCGTTTTTGTCAACTTCTGGTAATCTCACATGATTTTTACTCTTTACATACCAACTCTCTAATATAGAACGGTCTTCTACCTTGATAAATACCCCCTTAATTAAGATTGATCGAGTCACTGCACAAAGTACCACACGTCCTATACTGCTCATGCCAGTCCTTGAATCACAGGATCTATCAATATATACACCCTTTGGTTGTTTTCATTTGAGTTAATTCATGGCGCCGTTTGCTCTACACTCTGTATTGTTGACACTGAATATGTATCACGCATCTGCAGGGCGGTTGCATTCACTGGTGCGCATGCTCGGGGACCAGTGTTCTGTCCCGTGATCGTGCGCACACTACCGTTGTAGTTCTTCAACACGTAAGTCGTATACTTCGTGTCTAGTGCGCTCCGTAGCGCATTATTCCCAGTCTCTCGGGCAAATACACCCACAATATTCTGGGTTGATAGCCGCATTTTCTGTTTGATTGGCTATTAGACACGACTAGAGCCCGGGCGCGATACAAAGACTCTTAGGGAAACAGCGCATGCGCGCAGAAACAGTGTTTCTTGGCGCGTCAGGCTACACGAAGTCAACGCCCTTCACCTCCAATTAAACATATCTATTTATTAAGGTGGAAAACGGCACAAAGAGTTCCTCCCCTCCCGTTCGGCTTCGACTGGAGGTACCGACGGACAGGTTCGTTTCTGGCCAGGCTCTCTGTAACCATTGTTATCTGACACTCCTAATTCGAGAGAAGCAGTATTTTTCAGTGCTTTCTAACATATTGTTTAAAAATCTTGTGGAAGTCCCATAGCTTTTATAGGTTCAAAGAGAACTTTGCAGTGGGTATTTTTTGGAGTATGGCCAAGGGTGCTTCTAATACATGTTTGTTGGGTTTAGTGTGTAAAACAATTGGTTTGGACGCAGAGGATCGTAGTACTTACTGTGCCCTTTTTTACACCACAGAGCGGGGCCTCACACTCCCGAGCGGTTGCCGGGTGAGATGAGGTCTTCACCCACACAACGCTGGGTGAGTATCACCGCGAAGAAATACTTCCTGGTGATTAAGCTAATATGCTTTCTTTATAATGCATAATGTAAATTACTTATGCTGGTGTCTGTCTATGTGTTTCTCATGTGCTTTTAGCGATCGTATGTGTGACATCCAATGTTGATGAGTAAGAAAAACAATTATATGTTTTCTGTTGTCTTGTTAGGAAGAAGACACGTCTCTTCCCTTCCAGTGGACTCACATTCTTTCAAGTTCCTGGTAGCTATGTAACTTGTTTCCAGTACATACTGTCATGTTACATTTGACACAAAAAGTTTTTTTCAAAGTTGCAGTAGCCATATTGTATTCAAAGGTCCTGAAGAAAGCCAGGGTAATTCCCTACTTGGCTGAAACATGTCGACCGTTTTGTATAATTGCCATTGGGTAGTCGTACTACCCGGCATGCTTTTAATCTTGACACTTAGTCTTTCGCTTTGAACCTATTTCTGAGTTTAAGTAGCCATTTTTAAAGTTTCACTATCATTGTAGCACTGCACAATATCTCTGCATTGAGTTTCATGGCTATAGTACTGACATTTACTCCTACACCGTCATCACTAAGTCGGATGTGGGTTATAGTGCGGTACCAAACCCTCATATGACGTATTCTCCGGCAAATGGCTGGTCTGATGGGGTTTTATTTATAGCCTATGTACCTCAATGACAGGTGCTCACACATGCGTTCAATGTTTGTTCATGCATTCTCACATGATTGGACACCATTCCCTTGACCTGGTTTGCTCTCTTTTGTTTGGAACGTTTAGGATAGGGGACTGAGCATACAGGTCGTTAAACTACCCCTTGACCCTCCACACACCCTTTTTGTCTTATGGTATTTAGTGCAACCTCTGGTTGCGGGTCGTATATCATGGATACAAACATTTTGTACCCTTTCAGCTCACCCAACTTAATTGTGCATGCAGCCCCTCCGCTCATCTCTTCCTACCCCACACTACATACTACTTCCACTCAAAATAAACATTGCCGTAGGCAATAAGCTTGATAATACTACACACTCAAGTATTGAATGGTCTTTTTCCCTTAAAGTTAATACTCTTTTTATTGGGTTTGACCTGGTTACTCTAAAGATCGTTTTTGTCAACTTCTGGTAATCTCACATGATTTTTACTCTTTACATACCAACTCTCTAATATAGAACGGTCTTCTACCTTGATAAATACCCCCTTAATTAAGATTGATCGAGTCACTGCACAAAGTACCACACGTCCTATACTGCTCATGCCAGTCCTTGAATCACAGGATCTATCAATATATACACCCTTTGGTTGTTTTCATTTGAGTTAATTCATGGCGCCGTTTGCTCTACACTCTGTATTGTTGACACTGAATATGTATCACGCATCTGCAGGTTGGTAGCATTCACTGGTGCGCATGCTCGGGGACCAGTGTTCTGTCCCGTGATCGTGCGCACACTACCGTTGTAGTTCTTCAACACGTAAGTCGTATACTTCGTGTCTAGTGCGCTCCGTAGCGCATTTTTCCCAGTCTCTCGGGCAAATACACCCACAATATTCTGGGTTGATAGCCGCATTTTCTGTTTGATTGGCTATTAGACACGACTAGAGCCCGGGCGCGATACAAAGACTCTTAGGGCAACAGCGCATGCGCGCAGAAACAGTGTTTCTTGGCGCGTCAGGCTACACGAAGTCAACGCCCTTCACCTCCAATTAAACATATCTATTTATTAAGGTGGAAAACGGCACAAAGAGTTCCTCCCCTCCCGTTCGGCTTCGACTGGAGGTACCGACGGACAGGTTAGTTTCTGGCCAGGCTCTCTGTAACCATTGTTATCTGACACTCCTAATTCGAGAGAAGCAGTATTTTTCAGTGCTTTCTAACATATTGTTTAAAAATCTTGTGGAAGTCCCATAGCTTTTATAGGTTCAAAGAGAACTTTGCAGTGGGTATTTTTTGGAGTATGGCCATGGGTGCTTCTAATACACGTTTGTTGGGTTTAGTGTGTAAAACAATTGGTTTGGACGCAGAGGATCGTAGTACTTACTGTGCCCTTTTTTACACCACATAGCGGGGCCTCACACTCCCGAGCGGTTGCCGGGTGAGATGAGGTCTTCACCCACACAACGCTGGGTGAATATCACCGCGAAGAAATACTTCCTGGTGATTAAGCTAATATGCTTTCTTTATAATGCATAATGTAAATTACTTATGCTGGTGTCTGTCTATGTGTTTCTCATGTGCTTTTAGCGATCGTATGTGTGACATCCAATGTTGATGAGTAAGAAAAACAATTATATGTTTTCTGTTGTCTTGTTAGGAAGAAGACACGTCTCTTCCCTTCCAGTGGACTCACATTCTTTCAAGTTCCTGGTAGCTATGTAACTTGTTTCCAGTACATACTGTCATGTTACATTTGACACAAAAAGTTTTTTTCAAAGTTGCAGTAGCCATATTGTATTCAAAGGTCCTGAAGAAAGCCAGGGTAATTCCCTACTTGGCTGAAACATGTCGACCGTTTTGTATAATTGCCATTGGGTAGTCGTACTACTCGGCATGCTTTTAATCTTGACACTTAGTCTTTCGCTTTGAACCTATTTCTGAGTTTAAGTAGCCATTTTTAAATTTACCTATCATGGTAGCACTGCACAATATCTCTGCATTGAGGTTCATGGCTATAGTACTGACATTTACTCCTACACCGTCATCACTAAGTCGGATGTGGGTTATAGTGCGGTACCAAACCCTCATATGACGTATTCTCCGGCAAATGGCTGGTCTGATGGGGTTTTATTTATAGCCTATGTACCTCAATGACAGGTGCTCACACATGCGTTCAATGTTTGTTCATGTATTCTCACATGGTTGGACACCATTCCCTTGACCTGGTTTGCTCTCTTTTGTTTGGAACGTTTAGGATAGGGGACTGAGCATACAGGTCGTTAAACTACCCCTTGACCCTCCACACACCCTTTTTGACTTATGATGTCCTCTAAACTCTCCAAACCATGGTTTACTGATAGTCTTAATTCCGAAAGAAGAAACTTAAGACTTGCCTAAAGGCTGTGGTTTTCCTATCCCTCCCTTGAGACAGTCTACCACCTGAGACGCATATATAACAAACGCATCAGATGCTCAAAGGCCTCCTTTTTCAGAACTCAACTAGACCAAGCAAAAAAAGTCCACAAAAAAACTTCGAACTCATCAAGTCCCAAGCCAATAGTCATACGAGCTCTGCGTCACTGGGTCAAGGGACATTGCCTAATTGTGAAGAATTCGCTAAGAATTAAACTGAATTGCGATCTGCCTGTGACCACCTGTCAATCAGTCCACTGACCTCCCTCTTTCCACTAGGCATGGATATCACTGACCCTGTACAACCCAACCTCCCCAAACACAGTGCATCCTGGAGTCTGTTCCAAACTTTGGATGAATGCACTATACGCAAAACACGGTCGACTCTGAAACCTTCCAATCACTGCAACAACTCTATGCCATTGATCCTTTTTCCGGAAGTTAGATCCTCCTTACTAACATTGTGGACTACGATCGTCAATGCATCACTTCGGCAAGGTGCTATCCCGGATTGCCTAAAATCGGGTCAATTTACCCTGATTCTAAAGAAACCAACTGCTGATCCCACGGACTTTATTATCTTTCGCCCAATCTCCAACATCCCCACCCTGGCAAAGCTCCTGGAGAAATGTGCGCTCGCCCAACTCTGTTACCACATCAACCATTTCCAATGCCTGGACCAATGCCAATCTGGTTTCCGCCCGGGCCATAGCACAGTCAGCGCTAACGCACATTGTCGATGATGCGCTAAGAATGCTGGACCATAATGAGTCGTGCCTATTGATCCTTCTTGACCTTTCGTCAGCCTTTGATGCTGTCAAAAATGATAATCTAATTGACCTCCTTGAACACAGGATGGGGCTGTCTGGACCTGTTCTGAACTGGTTCTCTTCGTTCCTCCATAACAGATCCCAAAGTTTCAAGGTGAACCAATCCCTGTCTCATCCTGCACCTATTACACTGGGGGTTCCCCAAGGTTCAGCACTCTCGCCCACGCTCTTTAACTTGTTCATGGAGCCTCTAACAGAAATTCTGAAAGCATCCAGCATTCACTACCACATGTATGTGGACGATACTCAACTATACCTGAAGATCACCTACCCTGAGGACATTCAGTCCCTCAACTCAGTGCTGCTGGAAACACAAAGCTGGCTGACACCTAACCACCTGAAACTAAATGCTCTAAAAACAGAATTCCTCCTAATCTCGCTTCACAAGCAATCTCCGATCATTGAACAATGGTTGAATTAGCTTACTGCTCTTAACTGTAGATCTCACCTCGTGGACTCAGCATCCTCACTTGGTATTATAGTGGACAAAAGTCTGAACATGCAAAAGCACATCAGTTCCCTCACCAAAGGAGCAAACTTCCAACTCAGCATCCTAAGGAAGCTCAAACCCTTTCTCCAGGCTCATGACCTAAAGGTTGCAGTGCAATCATTAGTGATCGCAAAGCTGGACTATGGCAACGTAACGCTTTGTGGTTTGCCTAGAGTGAAAACGGCTCCTCCTAGGGTGGCCCTCAATTCTGCCGCTAGGCTCTTAACTGGCACTATAAAATTCAACCACATCTCTCCGGACTTGCTGGCCTTGAACTGGCTTCCATATGAAGCTTGGATACAGTTAAAAAGCGCATGCATGGCACACAAAGCCAACCACTTCAAGACTCTGAGATACCCCGGAGCTCTCATGTGATTCAAGAGCCTCCAGAAGCGCCAGCACCCTTTTGCTCAAACCACAAAAATTCAAGAAAAAAAGGACCTATAATCGAGCCTTCACGGGTATGGCGGCGAGGATCTGGAACTCTCTTCCCCCTGAAGTCAGGGTGATCCCTTTCACTGTCCTCCTCAAAATAGAAGTCAAGGGACTCCTGATGAAGACATTTCTGCCTCAATCTGGCTACCCCACTTGATTCTGGGGCTATAGATGCTGTTTTGTAGCCCAGCTGCTTGATTCGCGAGAATGTCGGCCATTTTAAAACTATTTACTTTTCACTATGTTGAATCTGTTTGTTTGCCTGTACCCTTCTTGTTGCATAATCTGTAAAGCACTCGGATAACCTCAGTGGTCATATTTGCTCTATATTAAACTTTCTAAATAAATAAATGTATATAACTCTCAATACTATACTGTACACATATAAAATCAGGATTAGTATAGCAAATCTCCTGAAGAAATTTAATCGGGTTAGTATCATGCTCAGTAAAAGCAAAACAAACGAGTAATGTCAGAATTTGATACCCAGAGTATCTCTCTAGAGCAATCTCTCTAAGTAATCAATAATCAATAAAGAATGCACAATCAATTGGAAATAATCATGGCAAGACAGAAAAGTTTTATTTAGTTAGTCCTTTTATCAAATGTCAGTAAAATAAGCACATTAGTACTTCAAGCTCATTTTAAAGGAAAAGAGTATTAAGATATATCAAGATTTGTCATAAAATGCCCAAAGCTCGATTAATTTCAAGAAGGGACATGAGTTAGGCCAGTTCGAAGCAGTCTCCCATGAGGGAAAGACCATCAAGGCGCACACAGAGTATGCGTCAGTCCAGAGTCCGCAAATTAAGTCTGGATAGATTCACAGGAAAATACAAAAGTTTTCCCACGGATGGCAGTTCTGAGCGAACCCTTGCCACAGACACTCTCGCCGCCATTGCTCGCGCCGGACTGCTGCTTTTAATCAGCACTTCGTTTCTGAACCCGTTTGCCGTTCGCCTCTCACCATAGCCTAGCTGCCTTACAAGCAGAGCACAGAACTTTTGGGTGCCGGCTAACATTGGACAAACACAACGCAAATAGTTTAGGGGAAAAGAAACGCGCGACGCAATCTCTTATCTTGTATAGCTGGGAATCCTTAAGAGCACGCCCACAAGAAGATCTGAAGAGTTGTCCGTTCATAGCAAGATATATACGAAATATTGAAATATCAGCAGGAAATCATACTCCTATATAGAAAGTGGAATGATTAATACTTCGTGGCATTGCCTTTTAAATCGTTTGATCTAATTTTTCCTGAAGAGTCATTTGAGAAACAGCTTCAGATATGTGCTGATAAGGTGCTGTTAAGGTCCTGATGAAGACACTTGTTGTCGAAACGCGTTGACCTGAACTATCAGCAGTGGAAAGCATTACAGTTTCCACTCTCTTCTTTCACGATAAAGAGATTAAGTCTATCTGTTTTCTCCTAATGTTATCTCTGATTTTAATATCAATAATGTAATATATTTTTTATCAATATGTATCCATGGTATTACATTTTATATGTGTCTATAATTAATGGTTATCTTGCTTTCTTTTACTTGTGTCCATATATTGTTGCACTAATTTTATGTAATTTTTGTGTGTTTTCTGCCAGTTTAATCTTATCTGTTATTGCCTGGATATTGTTGCTTTCTATTTGTTCTGAGCGAACCAGCCAGGGTAGGTGAGAGAATGAGTATGTCCGTTCGAACAAGGCCAAGCCAGCCGGTCAGCCAACCAGCCTCTCCGTCAAATCAAGATATTTTATATTCCATAAGTTCCGGGGAGACACATCTCATTTTGTCAGACCACACAGTCCATTGTTCAGTTTGTACAGGATGCTTGTCATGAGACATAAAGAAGACACATTTTGCAGGAATAAAGGCGTTTCAGGTTACGTAAACGGTCAGATCGTCCGGTAGAGGTGGACCTTTAAACAAAGATCCTTTAACAAGGCACAAGAACAAGTTTGAAAGGGCAGCTTTCCAGTCAGATGTTTCTGGTGTTACAAAAATTGTATCCAAAAGTCTTTGTAAGCTCATGGTAACTTCTGAAACAAAATACAGTTGTAATACATTTGAAATACTGAGATATTCTCCCACGGAGGCAAAGTCGAGCAAGAGGGAAAGGGAAAAATATGCATGAATAAGCAGACAGGCCTATTTGAATTTAGGCCAATATAAACAGAAATATAAAGCATTCAAATATGCATTTCCATTAAGAATTATGACATTTAGATATGATTTGCTGTGTACATATGCTTGAGGCAAGTTAGTTCCATTGTAAATGGCAGGTGTAACTATAATGTACTGCTGCATTTTAAAAGTACCAACGTGTAACTTTATCTCGAAAACGATCATAATTTTAGGGCACATTACATAAGTACATATATAAAGTTCATACTGTGAAAGTTTCAGGACATTATCATGTAATACACAAGTGCAGTGCCAATTTTACTTTCTCTCACTTGGTGCATATTTTCACATAGGCATAAGATGGAGTCTGGAATGAAAACTCTCTATGTGCACACAATTCTTGTTAAAGCTACATCAGTTGTTCGTAAGTTTTCACATACTTCTTTATTAAAGAGGAAGATTAATAAAATCATTATAACACATAAGTTGTCACTGTTCATGTTTCTATTACATTGTATATGAATATTGCAATACATTTGAGTAAACATGAACCTATGTTATTCAAATTAACATTTTCGTCTACTCTCCTCTGCATGCTTTTACCATGCAGTAACTAATATTTCTCAAGTATTTCTCATATTTTCGTCTAACGTGCAACTCATACATGTTCAGTGTAATTTCTCAAAAAGGTGTCAAAATCGGTTTTATGTGTCAATTATAAGTTTAGCAATCTTCCCTCTGCATCACAACCTATCGGTGAATGTCCTGTATAAGTATTCCACACATACAATAAGGTGCATTTCACCCATTTCATTGCTGATCACCCCCAAGTCTCAGAGTAAGAAGCCTCTACAGCCATGGCATCCTAAACCATCCACCCATGCTTTATCGAGACAAGATACTTCCTCTCCCATGCACCTGGTTGTGCTCTACCATAGTCACCAAGTATTCTTAAAGTAGTAATCCCCCCCATCCTTCACAGTACTTACACACACCTAGGGTAACTGTCGCACAGCCACTGTGCGAGTCCCCTATGCAACATTAAAACAAGCTCCTCAAAGACCTTTCAGCACCCTGCCCCAGAGAGGCACACTGTTTGCTGATGATCTGTTTTTAAGCCACGCCACAACTCCCCCACATCCTCTGCCCATAAATATCATGCTGTGCCCCACTCTCTCAAGCACAGTGCTCTGAAATCACACCCTGGCACTTATGGCTGCACTCCTAAGGTCTCTCATCCTAACGACATCTGCCACTGTCAACTAGATGAACAGGAAGAAAGAACGAGTTTGCATGCATGTGAGCGAAAAGTGCTGGCATGGAGGGTAGGAAGTCCCACCTAGGGAAACCCAAATGAAAGAGAAGACTGGTCCCTTGCTTCAATAATCCAAAATGCACTATGCTGTGAAATGACATGGCTGCCACCTTGAAACTACAACTTTTCCATAAAGTCAAAGGAAAGCTTACTATAAAAATACGATTTTATAAGGGTCTTCAAAGTTATTTGTCTGAAATTGAGCCTAATTATTAAGGCCAAGGTTTTATGAATTTTAATGCAAAATATTGACAAGTACACATATGATTCCTGTTTTTGCATGGATAGGGTATTCGTTATATAAACATTACTGGTTTCTTAATTTCTGGATAATAGATTATATTACTCTAAAATATATACCAGTCTCTGTATTATGACACTGTATTGTGATTGTATTTATATAGAGCCTACTCAGTGCTTTAAATAGGACAAGCTGCAAATTGGGAGGGATTGTGCGGCGGCACGCAACACCAACACCGGAAAACAAGCATTTTAGTTGTAAATAGGTGCCCTATCATTGTTAGTGTAAAACCATGTTTAAAAACAAGTAGCTCTGTATTATCACTACGGCAATTCTACTCCCGCTTTGTGAACGTGTTGTGATGCCCAAAATGCTGGGTAGGGACCGGGTCAAGCTGCAAATTAGGAGGGGGTTGTGTGGCGACATGAAACACCAACACGGAAACAAGCTTTTCAGAACATTTGTGGGGGAGGGTCAAACTGCGAATCGGGAGTGGGTTGGACGAAGGCTCAACATAGAAAGTAAGCATTTCAGTGCATTCTGCAGTGATCAGCCAAGATTAAAAAAATGCGTTGAAAGTACCTCAAAAAGACAGAAGCGAACACCTACATGTAACAGGGGCAGTAGCCATGGGAGTGAACCAAGCACCCAAAGGCGGGACAAAGACAACCAGTGTAATACTGAAAAGCCAGCATTTCAGAAGGGCATACACAAAAAAACTCAATGGCACTCAATGTGCGTGATTCAAGCCCATAAAGTAAGAAAAAGAATGTCTTGAAAGAGACAGCACATGCGCTGCCTAGGCTCAACCTAAAAAGGAGAAAGAAGAATGAGGGAAACAGCGACAAAGGGGGAAAATAGAGATGAAAAAGAACCTGCAAGATTGGTATAAAAAGACAAATACATTTTGGTGAATAAAGAGTCATGAGATGGTATCAAAACTACACATCGAGGAAGCGAGGAGATCGGACGTAGGCGCAGAGGAGTGAGTCCTCCCCATTTAAACGCTTGACCAAAGGGGTCTCCCCTCCTCACTCTCCTATGGGGCTAGTAGGTCCCATCAGTTAGGGCGTATATTTTAGCCGCACATACAGTGGAGTGTAAAGTGTTCACCCCACCAAGTGGAACCCTCACCAGCATAGTACGTTAAGGGTGGAGCCCGTTTTGTACAGTATGGGTCCTGATTAATGCCACAGACCCCTTGGGGCCAGCAGGCAGAAACATGTTGACCATTTATAGTACAGTGGGGGGACAATAGAATCCCCAACACACCGACCTTTTATTTTAAACACCAATCAGGTGCCAGTTACATTAAAATAAGTATGACATCTGTAATGGCTTTTTAAACCTCACTTTTTTTGTAAGGGCCCCCACTTAGTTTTAGAAGTGCCTCCCTGTCTCCAGGTGTATACCCGCCCTCACCAAACCAAGGTTTTAGAGAGCGAGGACTGGTCAATGATGAAGCATGACACCAGGTGGTGTGTGAGACCAGTCTTTCACTTTTTGTGAGATTCTTGCATTCACAAGATAACAATGTAACACTATAGCACGTAGGTCATCATACAAGGAGCGGCTCTATTGTGGTAAACACATCAAAACTACACAACCTTGGTATTCGCCAGATCCTGACACTTAATTCTTTATTTCATCATTACGAAGCGCCACAAATGAGGGAGGGGTTGGGGCAGTGACTGCGGTCTTTCTCTGCAGTCTATAGCATGCAGCTGACACTGGTATGCTTGCTGGTGAACAGGCCCTGCACATCCACCCTCATATTTATTGTTCCACAGGACCTTGTGAGCAGAAGGCTATGGAAGCGAAGGGGTAATAGTTCAGCGTGATGCAATGCTAGGAGTAGTGCTGACATTGACATGGAACTTTTAAAATCGGGGCAATTAGTTTTCAGTCCTGTGTAATATCTGATCTCAATATGATTCTGTCATGGAACTGTTACTTTACGTATATGGGTAATGCAGAAACTGCCACTGCAATGTTGGCTTTTCATACCGGATTGGCATCATGGCTGCACATTTAACATAGTAGATACCATTAAGGTGTGAGGCCTGACCCTTGTGTAATATGCTATCTGTAATAATCCTAGGACCCCGAGGTGCAGCCCCTGCACCATGAGTAGGTCAATGGCATAGTGGCCTGTCTCCTCTCATGATAAGCAGCGATTCTTAGATTACTTACCAATAATCGTTGTTCCACGGAGTCCTACTCATCTTTGCCCCTAGTCCTTCTTAATGCATGGGATGTCCCACCTCCAGAGAAAGGCCCCTTTAAAATATTAACTTCCTTTCCTCAAAAATAGGAGACAACTTCCCAACATATGGGCTACAATATATTAACTCAAAAACAGGATATCCTGTAATCATACCAAGCAAAACACAGTAGAATAGCAATGCCACCACTCACAGGAGAGAGAGGACATGAGAAAGGGACAAGGAAGAGTAGGCCTAAGCGTAATGAAGATTATCGATAAGTAATCCGAGCTTTCCCACCTCATCCCCCTTTATTGCCCCATCCTTAACATATGAGGATCTAACTGTGGTGATTCACAGTGAATCACAGCACCACGCCAGGCGACGTGTGGACACTTTTACAGAGAGTTGTATTTGAAAAATAATTCACTGAGGACTAGGGGCAATAGAGGATGTGGAGACCAGGCACTGCCCAACAGTGTGCCCCACACTCCATAGTTATGCATCTGCCGTCACCTTATTGGGTAGAGCAAGCTTCTCCAATGATTAACTCAGAGAGCTACTGCTAGCTCTTCAGCTACCTTTAAGGAGCTCTCTTGTGTGCAGCAAAACTTACTAAATTGGAGTCTTTTCTTTAGTTGAATTAATATCTGTATGCCAAAATTGAAAAGCATGTATTTGTGCAGGAAATGTGTACATTATCAGAACTCATGACCTGATGTCTGTATAACAATGTATGAATTTCAAAAATATAGTTAAATCTGACACTGCACTTATAAATCATGTGGTTTTGAGGAGAATTGCTACTATTATTACTTTGGTGCCAACAACATTGCAGTTATGAATGTTATTAATTACTAATGTAGAGGCATTGCACACTGACTAAGCCTTTTTTACCTTACTCCTGGCTCATTGAGGTATTCATGGATGGTAATCTTTCATATTGTGACCACTAATGTATTGTGACCACTAATGTAACCTAGTCTGATGTGGTCACTTTACAATAATACTAGTATTCGTAGCTTGGTATAAATGTTAATGAACATAAGTAGCTCTTCTTACAGAAGAGGTTGGGAGAAAGGAGTGGCACAGAATAGGCCCAGTGGTGTAACATGTTGGCCCAATGCCATCTTGCTTTTGGTTATTTTGAATGGGGAGCATTGTCCTCTACCATGTTTTGCACGCTATTAACTTCCTGTGATGGTTTGGTTTCCAGGTAATGTTAGTACAGTATAAAAGACCATTAAGAGAATCATTCTTTGCCTGGCAATCGCTTCCGTGGTGGATGTTCTCGCTGGTTGCGAAGTTTGCACTGGGCTTCCCTGTATTTTGAACTGTTATTGTTTTTGCACTATCCTTGGTTCTGTCAGTTCATGAGTTTGCTGTAGATCTGCTTGGTCTCTCTCTTCTCTTCCCCCCATATATGTTTTCTTCAGAATCCAGGTTCACCTTCGAAGACTCCAGAGTTCCTACTTAAACCACAATGACCATCTTCCCACTGGGGGTTGAGTTTATTTTTAATGTTCTTTGTCCTGCATTCCTAACCAATATATTCACTATTGGTTATATATTTCTCGTTTCAGTCTCTTAGTGTTTGGAGTCATCTGTGAGCCTTCCTGGGCTCGCCGAATCTTCCTACTCCCCCGTTTTCCCTTATTTCCTGAACCACGATGCATAAGTGAGAATTTATTATCCGGTGAAGAGAAACAACACACAAAAGGACTTCAGTTAGTTGTATGGAAGAACCAAACGTAGCACCAGACTTCACTATTTGTAACCTATAAACCTCAATGAATGTTCCTGGAGAAGCCCAGGTAGCAACTCTGCAGACATAAGTCATGATAGATCATGCGCTACTGCCCATGAAGCAGACATTCCCCTGGGGGAACCTTCTAGGACCTTAGAAAGTATGAGGAAACTTACTAGATCATAAGCCATACACATTGCCATAGGAACACACCGCCTGAGAGCTGCAACTAAAGGCTTTAGACCCAGATGGCTTAAACCATATGCGTCAAAAAGTCTAACTTGCAAAAATCAGAAGTCCTCTGCAAATACCTCTGTTCAGCCATGCCAACTAGAGGTGTAACGTAGGCCCCCATGGTGCAGGGGGGCAGCAAAAGTGCTAGGTGGTGGGCCAGGGAAGTGGGGGTACCCTCCGTGTACTTTGCCACAGGCCCCCTCAAGTTTGGTTACACCACTGTTGCCAGCATCCAGTGTATATAGGGAAAGCTCTTCATGAGATAAGTGACAAGCCAACCCCAGCCTAGCTGAGTGGAGGAGGAGCTGGTCATGAATAGTCAGGAAACCTGAAGATTCAGAGGAGCAGCAGGAGAACGTTACTTAGGGGTAGTCATGGAACCCATGACCTAGCTCTTACCTTACGGGGATGACCTCGCCGTAAAAATGGTTTCAAATTAGGGTATTTCTAAGTTGGATGATACCAAGATGATACAGGAGGGTAAGGATGAAATGAAGAAATCAATGTGTTGTCCTTGGCAGGTCCTTGTGTGACTAGCTGATCTGAACGAGACCCAGGCCATATTTAGCCTGTAAAGGGCAAGTTGAGCAAAAGAGTCTTTTCTAAGGAGTCCCCTTTCCAAGATCTAAGACAGATATTATTTTGTGCTGGAAGATCAGAACCAATTACAAGGAAGAAGCATTGCTAAAATCCAGCGCAACATCAGACAAGAACTGCGGCTGCTTTTTCAACCATGTCTTGCAGAGCTGCAGAATTGAGCCATCTTTCAGCAGAAATTAGGGGATGGAGCTCACTAGTGAATGATCAGAATATGCTGCATACATGTGTGTCCTGACGCTGAAAGAGGTAGTAGTGTCTTGACATTTAAAGGCCAATTGCAACCTCTTATCCACACGGTCAGAGTCAATTGAGGGGATATAGGTGTATCAAGAGAGACAAGAAAGAAGACAATATATGTTCAAATTATCAGGATAGTTCTGCTCAAAATTGATTAAAGGGTACATTTTCAACCAGTATCTAGTATATGAAGCCTTTTCAGTATCTTTCCATTCTTGTACCATAATCTTTAGAATGTCTTGATAAAAGGGGAGTCCCGAAGACACTGAAGGATGGTTTGCGATAAAACATGTTCAACTGATTGTCCTGAGAAGCTGAAGGCTGTGAGAAATCAGCAAAAAACATATTAGAACACAAAGGGACAATGACTTCTTCCAGGACCTCATAATAAATGTAATGCCCGTTTGCCTCTAAAACAGAAGAATCATCAGCATTTGGGATGGAAACAGAAGAATATTTACTCACCTCTTATTGAAACTCTGTAAGGCACTGCTGGAGGTGTGCAGGTGGTGGAAACCGACTGCCAATGGCAGCAGGTACACAGAGTCTTTATTCAAGGCTTTAGGTATTCTTAAATAGACCTGGAGAGCTCAGCAGGTGAACATAAAAAGCTCTAGTGGGAGGACTTTATTGGTACCTATTCTTATGCCTGTGTTTGTGATGAGTGGCTATTCTCAGTAGGGCTGCAAAGACACTGCTTAGAAGTGAACTTATGAGTGAGGGAGGGGTAGTGAACCTGAGTGCTCGTGTTTACTCAGAAATAACGACGTCTCACTCTTCGGTCTCGCGACTCACCGAAATCAGAATATTATGTCACTCACCGGGTCACTGAAGGCCTACCAAAAGACAGGCTTTTGCAGCCATTCCTAAAATCTGCAACAATGCGTTGCCCCTCAGCAAAGGACTTCCTCCTGATATATGTTCATTGTGGAAAGTTCCCATAGCAGCATCCTCCATGCGAAAAACCTTTGCCTGGTCCTGTACTGCTAGGAAGGAGAAGGAAAGGATTAGCATAATGACATTTCCTTCCAGACTGGTATATAAACGGGAAGCCTGTTGTCACAGAAGATAAGACAAAAAATGAATTTCCTGTTCCCAAAGTGATGCATTACTGCCCCTATATGGGGGAGTGGTCTGTTATTTTTAGGGAAAGGAAGTTACTAGTTTAAAGGAGATTTTCTCCAGACGTGGAACAGTTAAGAACTCAGATGAGGAAGAGGGACAAAATGGTAAAGGTACTTTTCAGTCAATGATCACACCAGCAAGGCTGACATTTTTAGAAGCACCCATGGGAGGCTGGATGGACTCTTAACTGGAACAGTTCTTAACTTAACTGGAACAGATCTTAAAACTAGTGAAACTGTCCTTGGCATTGGATTCTGCATGGGCGTTTACTCAGTGAAGAACACGGCATCAGGCACTGCATCTTCTATGACACAAATATTTTACCGTTTTATGTCCTCTGTCCATAATTGTAACTTGCTCCGAATTTCTTTTAAGGCAGATACGTGCTTTTTTAGTTTAATATTGCTCATGGATTATATAGCAATCCTTCACACAATATATATGACAACTTTTTTTGGAGAGCACCAGGTGTGCTCACTACACTCAATTGAACAATATTGTGTGGGGCTGTTCTGACCATTGAGCTGCAGCTCCTTTTGGTACCCAGTCCATCCTTGCACCATACCACGGCTAGAGCACATCCTCTGCTGACTGCCTCGGGTCCTCTCCAGCTCCATGCCCTGCATGCACTGCTGTACTATCACTTCTGAAAAGAATGTGATACAGGGGATTGTGTTCATGCTAAAAATCCTGTTTTAATAAATAAACATTCTTGTGTCACTTCTAAATTCCACTTTTGGCTAACATATGAGGGGTTTTGCCTAAACATATAATGGGGATCTCCTGTTAATGAACCTTTGGTTAATTAAGTGCTACCTGTCACCTGCACAGATATTCAAATATTCCTGTAATAACTCTATCTTCAACCCTAGTCCCTTGGGTGTAATTTTGCACACATAAAGGGACAAGAATGAACCTCATTCATGCATTGTAACTGCCTCAAGGAAAGCCCTGCAGAGAACAGAGTGTCCAACTTGGTATCTTTCCTGTACCAAATGCATGGTTTTCAGCCTATTTAATGTTATGACTATGGACTTTTTTCTCGGATCATGCTGTGGGGAAATTAGAATGGTTTACATTAGATTAGCATGATCTGCAGACCTGATACTCATAAACTGAATTAACTACTCATACCCGACGTGGCCTATGTGGACTGTGGGAGGTAGTTATGCTTGAGGGACAGACTGAAAATATGTACTGGGTGACATCCTCACACCCGATGGACACCCTGACATCTGGCTACTGTGGAATCAGTCTACATCTGATCTAGAAAAGTTGGGCATCTCTGGACTGGGTGAACAATTCACACCTATGATGAAAAACTTTCTGGACCGGGTGAATTATTTTTATAGGTGATAAGATGATTAGGCGTTTTAAGCACTAGGGGCCAGATGTAGGAGCCCTAATACCGGTCGGTAACGGCCGAATTCGGCCGTTACCGACCGGTATTAGGGTTTCCAGATGTAGGGGGCCTATATTTTACCGATTCTGTAAAGTTACCGAATCGGTAAATTTACAGAATCGGTAAAATACCGAATCGGTATATTTACCGATTAGGAAAAACCACATGTAGGTGGCACTCCTAAGAGTGCCACAGGCCCTTAAAAATCGGTATTTTACCACCCAATCCTATTGGGTGGTAAAATACCGAATTCAGGTGTGCATGCACACCTGTGCAATGTGACACACAGACATGCCCTTAGGGCATGTCTGTGTGCCACATTGCACACAAGTCCAGAATTGCGGTGCTAGAGGGTGTCAAAGTGACACCCCCTGCACCCTTGCAGGATTCGGTATTTACCGATTCTGTAAATACCGAATCTGTATTTCACATTGATTCTATGGGCTTCAAGGCCCATAGGAATCAATAGAAAACACAGATTCGGTATTTACAGAATCGGTAAATACCGACTCTTACAGATTCGGTAATTTTTTACCTACATCTGCCTCCTTCCAATTTACCGACTTTTAAATACCGAATCGGTATGACTCGGTATTTAAAAGTCGGTAAATCGGATTTACCTACATCTGGCCCTAGGTGTTGATAGCTGGTATGGCCTGCTGGTCATAGGACCACACCTCCCCACCTTACACCCACATGTATCAATGACAAGGTTCTACTACAACATGGAGTGGGTATTGGTCATGTTTACTTCACAACACATCACAAACACCACATTGTGTTTGAAACCAAATGGAACACTCTTCAAAGAAAGAAGCACTAATCTATGGCTATGGAACATAACATTTGATACAATTTTAGAGAAAACATTCAATGTGAAGTAAACGAAGGGGGATGAATCAATCAAATGAGTGAGACGAAGGTAGAGCCACAGCACCAAGGTCTTAATCCTCAACCCTTGACCACCTGTCATGGTACTCACCCCCCCAACCCTCCAGAGCCCCCTATGGAGTGAGACCAGAGGTGACAGTCCCATGCCCTACACTGATGAACAGTGTGCCACTGCTCTTGAGCCGGTGTGAATATTCTTCCCAGGATCTAGGATCTTTGGAAGTATTAGAAGGAGAGCCCCTCTATTGCTGAGAAGAGTTATTGTTGTGAAATGCTAAGACCCCTTACACACCCTAATTAATGTCTATCATGACATAAAGGGGGGACCGGATGGGTGGGAATTTGCATTTGTGGTCCTCCTTCCTTGATTCGTAAGGTCCTACGTAGGCCTGGGCAGTAAATTATGTTCCGTTCGCGGAATTTGCATACTTTGGTTAATTTCGCGTTCTGTGGAGAACGCAAAACTGCCCAAAATTTCTGCGTTCCGTGACTTCGTGAAGTTTTTTGCTTGTTCGCGTTCTCAAAATGCGTATTCGCGAGATATTTCCCACCGAGCACGCAAACAGCAATTGAGAACAGTAAAAAAGCATCGCGAACAAGCAATTCCGCTTGCTCGCAGAATTTCTGCGTGTTCGCAGAGATTTTTTACCGTTTTGTGGAGATTTGCGTAACGCGATTCCGCAAATTCCGCCCACCCCTAGTCCTACATCCAATGCTGAGGTGCCGCAAAAGGAAGGAGCCCCTGCATACTGGGCCTAAATTAGCCCCATCCAGACCTTGCAACATATGGGGCAAAAGTGGCACATCCCCACGATCTGTCTTCTTGTTCTTGCCCCCGGCAGCATCTCACATGACTGGGAACAGGAAGAACACTCGCAACCAATACCCCCATTTTCACTCCCCTCTGCCAAAGAGTCACAAGAGTAGGGTGGGGGGAGGTGCACGTTCACTGGTGCCCCAGGTCCTAATGGAGCCTACCCCAAAATGGTGAGTTTGTTTAAAGCAGTGATACTCAAAGTGCGACCCTCTTGACCTCCACATGCGGCCCCCTGATGAACAGTAGCAGAAGCTGTTGTTTGTTTGCTAACCACTGCAAAAAAATGCTTGTCCTTTTATTTTTAACATTTTTTTAGACCTCCTTACGCAATCCTTGACCCACCCAGGACCCCCTACCACCACAGTGCGACCCTCAGTCACACCACAGAACATACTTTGTGGCCCCTGGGAAAATGTTTACTAGTACCCATGGTTTAAAGGATGAAGGGCCAGATGTAGGTGGCCATTTACCGACCGGTAACGGCCGATTTCGGCCGTTACCGACCGGTAAATGGTCATTCCTGATGTAGGGGGCCTATTTTACCGATTCGGTAAATTTACTGAATCAGTAAATTTACCGAATCGGTAAAATACCGAATCGGTATTTTTACCGATTCGGTAACTTCCATATGTAGGTGGGACTCTTCTGAGTCCCAAAGGCCAGTCAGATTCGGTATTTTACCACCCAATCCTATTGGGTGGTAAAATACTGAATCTGACTGGCCGATACAGGCCGAATACTGGCCGAATACAGGTGTGCATGCACATCTGTGCATGCACACCTGTGCAATGTGACACACAGACATGGCCCATCACTATTGGACAATAGTGATGGGCAATCTGTCTATTCAACGGGGGTCAAAACATGGCTTTGCCCATGCCCCTAGTAGGGTATCTGTCAAGGCATCACTGAAAAGCAAAAGAGGCTCTGTATTTGTTTATCCAGGTTGGAGGACCGCTGTGAGATCTTTGGTACTTTTTGCCTCCACAGTAGGCAACTGGAGCTCCAGTACTTCAGCAGTCCTCCTCGTCGTCACCATGACTGAGGTGCTGTCCTCTGTGGCAGTACCATGAGGGTAGACTAAGCAAGTGTCTGGAGAAATAATCCAGCCCCTGGCATCCTGTAGTTCCTCATACCAAATGTCTGTGTATTGGCGCACTAGTTCAAACCCCACACCATAATGGTTATTGTCCAAATCGGTACCAAATAGTTTATGGAGGACTTGGATCCTTCCTTGAAACAAGGGCAATGTCTCAGAGTCTAATGGGTTGCTGGAAGGCTGCTGCCCAGTGGGATCAAGGCACAATCTCAGCTGAGGTCAAAGTGAGGTCGGTTCAGAGATTGACAGCAGTATTGGTTGTACTTCGTGGTGTGGAGTAGATGGCGTCAGTGCAGATGCTCAATGGTCTAACACAGGTCATGATGCGGGATTAAGTTGGTACTGAAGTGGAAGCGGAGCCTGTTTCGGGCACAGAGATTCCAGCTGGTGCCAAAGCTGGACACCCACTGGTGCGGTTCCAGGTGGATGATCTTGTGGTTCTTTGGGGCCCAACCACTCACACAGAAGGGGGCCTCTGAAGCTATACATAGGCAGGAGGAGCAGGGGAAACGGAGAAATACAATCAAGACAAAATCTCCTGCCTGTTGGATGTAATCAAAAGTGCTAATCGTCACTGATGTACGTATATGCATACATGAAAACTGGACTTCCAAAATGCAGAACACAAGTATATTGGATACAAAATTATCAAATATATTCAATAAATTACAGAAAATACAAAATGTTTGAGAATTGATATATAATAAACCATGAATGACCCAAGCGCAACCAACACTACACACACACAATATCGTTCATACAGACCAGTGCATACCCACACATACACATATGTCCTAAAAAGATATGGGTTCAAAACATTCTAAACACACATATATACAAAGAGCCACAAACTCCCTTTGATAATCACAGTTAATGACACTGTGAAATCCACAAAGGTCAAATATGTGGACAAATTGTCAATTCAGGGATGTTTCATAGGTAAGGAACAATTGGTGATACAAGTCATTGATGAAAATCAATTTCTTATTGACATAGTTGTATATATTGTGGGGAAACAGATGAACATAGAAATTCCAGAGCCAGCCACGTGCCAGAGGGAGCCATTAGCATGGCACAGCATGGCCTCAAAAAATTATTTTATTCGCTGAGGCATCGCCGATGGACCCGGAAGTGTTGGGTTCCATTGGCACAAGATTCGGAATATGCTCTGAAGGAGATTGAGTTTGGGAGTGAAACAGAGAGGGACATGAATGCCCTCGTACCTTCACTGGAGTTTGACAATGATGAGAAGGGGCAGAGTCCCAGTTTTTTTTTTTTGTGCTCTCCCCCAAGCGCCTTGAGACCCTCCGGGTGAGTAGTGCGCTATACAAATTTCTTGATTGATTACTACCTTTTTAACTTACCACAGTACTTCCAACAGCATCGAACAGCTGCCACAGGAACGACTGCAGGGGCAGGAAACAAACCTTCCCTTCGACCTTCACCAATCACGGCGAGGAGTCGGCCAGTGCTTGGCCATGTATAACTTCACCTCATATTCTCTACTGCCGTCAGATTCTTCTGGCCACATTCACTACAGACCTTGGAGTTGTGACCCGATGCCAGGCACCACAGGCATGCCCAATGGGGATCTGTCACAAACATTTGTTTTGCGACAGTCCTACAAGATTTGAACCCTGTAGTTTTAGTGTGTGAAGGTGACATTTCCCGGCACACTGGTATGTTTGTATTACTTTTGAAGAGAACGGTCTCCTTGAGGAGACGATGTGCAGCTCAGGATCCGTGTCTGGTGGCACAGAAAGAAGGGAACTGACGCCAGCACGCATCGGGGCGCTAAAAAGCATTTTGTCTCTTTCAGAACGGAATGATGTTGGAGTGGAGCCGCACAATGTCTCCTAGTGGCACGCAGGGGCACTGCTTGAACATTTACAGATCCAGGCTGTATTGAGACGTGGGGAATATTCAAAAGGTGAGAAGGTTTTCAGAACTGTTCTGGTAGTGCAGGTTGAAAAGAGTACGGTGAACCTCAGTGATGGGAATGTATGCATGTATTTATGAACAGGAGTAAGGTTATGCAAGTTATTGGCTGTGTATTAGAGGATATTGTGATATGGAATGGTTCTGAACGTGTGGCTAAAAAAAGAACTGATGGATTTTTGAATTATAATGAGAGCAAAAAAGTAACTAATGAGGCTTTTCGGGGAAAAAGAGCTTGAAGGGTGCCACAATGGATAGAAGATGTTTGCTCCGAGTATCATATGCATTTATCAATACTTCTAAAATTATTATACTTATTAACAAGTATATACCACTGTTTTTTTTAAATCTTTTTCTTTTGGAAATGTGTTTTAGACTGAGCGGTTTGGTATTTACTGTATATATATATATATATATATATATATATATATATATATATATATATATATATATATATATATATATATATATATATATATATATATATATATATATATATATATATATATATATATATATATATATCAAGCGATGTAGGTTCACCTTGAATCACCAGTTGTTTTTCTGCTCAAGGAAAAAACCAACGAATCCCAAAAAGTGCTGGCAAAAGGTACTTTATTCACATGGAGGCTACAGCAGCGTTAGCAGATGACGCGTTTCGGGCGGTTGCCCTTGCTCACATAAATATATATTGCTCATATAAATAAATAAATATATATATATATATATATATATATATATATATATATATATATATATATATATATATATATATATATATATATATATATATATATATATATATATGTATATATATATAGCTGAATAGAGGCTTTGTGGCATCATGTAGTGGGAAACCTGCCAAATAGAACATGTGCCTCGGTCCCTCATTTGGCATTTGATATGGTGCCCCTCATGACTAGATTGTGTATCTAGTTACAATATTTAGTTTTTACTCACTTTTCGAGTCTTCTTCGTTTATTTCCCCCCATTAGTCAGTAGTCACTTGACAGCTCTGCGTCGCCATTCTACTTATATCATCCACTGATTGCCGGTCAGCCCTCCTTTCCACAGTCGTTCAGTTGCCCCAGTAGGCCAATAGTTACCCCTGGCCCACTACTACCCAGACACACACTAACAGCCACTAAAGCAGGCAGCTGACACCTCCCTATTAATTCCCAACTTCGCGATTTTTATGCATGTCGCAGAATTCTGTAGAGCCTGACTTTAGAGTCAGTACCTATCAAAAGTTATCCAGAGAAATGTATGTAAAATTATGTCCACACTTATAGAATGAGGAAGGTGGTAAACTATACACAAGGAAAACTATGTGTCAGAACGAGGGGAAGACCACCTAATTGAGTTATTAATGAGTTTATTGAGTTTAGAGTTAATTAGTGTGAGATAGAATTATACGAGTGACATTGGCATATTAATACACATAATGAGACAAAACAAATGACTGCAAAATAAGAGAAGGCTGAAACAAATCTCGTGGGTTGCTATGTCAGTTGTGGTAAGTGCTCCTTTGAAAATTTGCAAGACTTATCTCAGTGGTTACATCATTTCAAATCCTAGGTGCAGTCCCCTAAAAGGCACAGGTAAGGGTGGGCATTCTTTTAAAAGGGGTGGCTTGAGAAGTTGTGTTGATGTAGACACAGTCACACTGCCTCGCTTTCCTCTTCTCGAAAAACTCTCGCTCGGCCTGAGCACATCTCAAACCCACGCCATTCTTTGGAAACTATAGACAATGATTAGGCGGGATCCATTTTGCATATTGTTTGTGCTGACATAGTTAGCTAATCAGTCTTTTTCTGCAGATAATACAAGGGGACGTCTGCGCTGATTTTCACATTGATTTCTTTCGAAAAATAGCCGGGCGGGAGCGCGGAAAGAGGGGGGATAAAATGAACGTGTGAGGCTCAACAGTGTGACCATTTGCTGCAGACGGCGAGGTGCAGCTGCGTCGTGAAGCGCGGGCCCTGCGGACGTCGTCTACGCAAGCATCACTGGCTTTTGCAGATGTTTCCTGACTGGATAATTAAAGGGGCCATGCAGAGAAAAGAAAACATAATCTCGTTCTCTTACCCAAACTTGCATCATCAACAATCACCAAAAATAAGGGTCTCAGGAGGGCCCTTTGTTTCATGATGCCTGCTGGATTGTAAAGCCTATTGTGACGTCATTCCCTGGGTGGCCTGTTTTAAGAGTTCGCTCCGCTGGGGATGAAAGTGGAGATGAAAAAGCAGATTCAAGAGAGTTGGGCGAAAGATGGCTTCCTCTATTATGGCTCCAGCTTAACTCTTATTGGCTCATCCACTTGGGCATGCCAGGCAGAGCTTTTCACTCAAGGACAAACAGGGTAATGAGCTTGGATCACGTAGACAGACAGTGCAAGGTGCTTGGAGCACTTGGGTGGTGTGAGGAGCTATCACTAACTGCCCGTCTCTGTAAGAGGCTTGAAGCCCATTGACAAAGGTGCGAGGAACTTGAACTTGGAACATATGCACAGATAACGCAGGTGGCTTTGTAGTCCAGTGTTTAATTTGTAAAAAAAAAAAAAAGTGCCAGGCTCTCCTTGGGAGGCCACTGCAGCTTGCACCACGCGCTGCCCTGGTCAGCGCTGCCAATGACAGTGCCAGCACACCTACTTACCATCACACACCTACAAGTGTGACAATTCTGACTATTATAGGCCACTCATCGATATAAAAATGGTGTGAGCAGCAGATATTATTTTATTTAATGTACAATGAATTAATAAACAACTGTTGTTGTGCTCATCATAATATTAGGCAGACAGCACCACCATGTGGCGGACTGTCATAAGTTGGTGAGGAAGCCCCTGTGCCCAGCACCGCAAACCACCGGCTCAAATTAAGCACTGCTTGTTCACATGTCCCAGGCATGTTTCGCGCTTGGGAAACGTAGACAGGCAGTCTAAGAAGCTGAGGGCGACGTGCCTGATAATGTGAGCTTATTGGGCTATACAGAAAGACTAGTCTTAAGCACTCTAGGCCATATTGTGGTGAACCTTTGGCACATTGGCAGACAGGGGTAGGACCTTAAAACACACAAGCCAACAAAGGACACTGTGAGCGTCTTGAGGTACATAGGCTCACTTTCTAATGAGCATGAATCACAATGGCAAGCAGTGCGAATGACCTAGGGCATATGCGGACAGAAAATGTGCAGTAATGGGGGGTGGGAAAACAAGCTAGGAGTTTGGGGGATGTAGATATAGTGAGATGAATTTGGGGAACATGAATAAATATTATGAGGAGCTCAGCCAGAGGTGTTTTAAGGGCAAAATGGGCTCTGTCCGAGGGACCCAGTATTCAGGGGGCCCCCTGATAGATCAGGTTCTATTCTCCACACAGTCCCTGCCCTGATGAATGATTTTTAAAAATAGATTGTTTTAAATACCATTTTCCTTTAATTTATGTTTAATAGGGTAATATGTGGGAGTTTATTTCAGACATTTTGAAGAGAAATGTTGTGTTTGTGTATTTCAACACCATGCAACATCTATAGAATAAAGTTCCTTTTAGATTAAAACTGGACCTCACATATGAGAAATGGTAGTGGGTCACAGAGATTATTTGCAATAATATTAGTGAGCTGTTGCTATATTGCAGTATTAAAAACACACATCACTTTCCCTGAATACTATATGGAAACACACTTAGAATTTAGTCTGCCTGTGCAGTGTCAGTGAAATAGCTGGGATTGGATCATACCTCAAAGCTGTTCCAAACAACAGCCCTCAAAATATGTTTAGCCCAGGGCCCCAAGTATCCTTTTTTTGATTATTATTTTATTTATAAAGGTTCAGTACATAACAACGCTTCAGCACACAATCGCCATGTGGCACACTTTCGCAATCCCTCATATAAAACATTCCCATGAATCTCTTGGTTACACAGCTTCTAGGCCAACAACCCAACTTGGGCACGCAGCGACTTCCACCATTTACAATACAGTTCGGACCGTGTGACCATGATTTCCCGCTTCCATCGTGTGCGCTTCCCGGGGCTGATGTTCCATTTTCCTAATGTAGGGTGTCCTGTCCCAACGTTCAAAAGCCTAACCCTCTACCATCTCACCATCACTCGTACCTGCCTCTCCTGTGTTTGCCTCCGGAGCTGCACTCACCTCCCCAGCCTCCCCCTGTTTATATGTCCTGTATAATCCCCAAAAATTCTTAGGTCTGCTGCGTGGAGGGAGCAATTCACTATTATTCTCTGTCTGTGTACAGCAGTACAGCATATCATATGACCATCTTTTCACTGTTGGTATTGGGCCCTTCATCCAGCACAGCACCACTACCCTTTTCGCTAGTAGCAGTCCCATATCCATAAGTCTGCGTATCGCCTTGGGCAGTGATTTGGAGTATCCCAATAAAGCTATTGCAGGATCCGGGGTCAGTTCCACCTCCACTATCCTCCCGAATTCCCTAAATACTTCTTCCCAATAAGCAAGTATACCTGGGCAGTTCCATGCTAGGTGTATGAAATCCGCAGTCTGTGCTCGGCACCGTTCACACGTCACCTCTTCCGTGAGGCCATACCTACATAGCCGTTCTGGCGTGTAGTAGATTATGTTAAGAAATGTAAAACGTATAAGCCTATCCTTTCCATGAAGTGAGACACGCCATGTGTTCGAGCAGCAGTACTGCCACATCATGTCATCTATCGTTGTTTGTAAGTCCCTTTGCCAGGCCAGCCCGGCTGACGTGTATTTGTGTACTCTGTGCGTCATCGCTATTTTATAGATGTTGGTGACTATCTTACGGGGGTAGTTGGATTTAATGACATATGTTAGTTCAGGGATTGCCGGAGGCTCTTGCATATCCTCTCCGAACTGCTCTAGCATTGCCGGATGCACCCGGTAAAACTGAAATTGCTGTCACTGCATGGCCACCTCTGCCCCCTCCTCTACTTGTTCCCAGGTTTTTGCTACCCCATCTTGAAAGAGGTCTCCCGCAACCTTGATGTTCAGCGCTTGCAGAGCTCTGATGACTCCTCTGTCTCTGCAAGGAGTCAGCCAGTGAGCCCACTCTATTGGCATAATCGGCATGTATAGTAATTCTCCTGCCTGTTTCTGTAGTAAGCAGTACCATGCATGTCTGGTAGCGTTCATTGAGTCAAGGAAGCCGGTTCTGCGGTCTGGTTCTTCAAACATTGTCGCCGGTGGTAAGTGTGGAGCGGCGAACAGCATTTCCATACGCAGGAATGGTATACCTGCCTCACCGTGAATCCAGGTGTGTAAGTGTGTGCACTGCGCCACCCTATAGTAGAGCTCAAAATCTGGCGCCTCTAGGCCTCCCATGCTATAGAGTAATATATGGACCCGCCATTTTACCCTCGCCTGCTTACCCGCCCACGTCAACATTAGCATCAATTGGGTGAGTCTTGTGGTAGTACTATTGGTATATTAGTGAATATGAACAGCATCCTGGGCAAAACCACCATCTTCATAATTGATATTCTTCCCATCAAGGACAGGGGAAGCTTGCACCAGGCCTCTACGTCGTCCTCCAGTCTATCCATGGCTGTGCCATAATTCTTACGTAATACCGTCTCTGAGTCTGTGTGCAGTCTAATCCCTAAGTATCGGAATGAGTCGGTAGTCCATTGCAGCGGATATTCCATTTCGAATTTTTCCGTGACTGGGGTCAGCGGAAAAACTATGGACTTGGCCCAGTTGACTTTTAGTCCCGATAGAACTCCAAAGTGCACCACTTCCCTAAGCACCGCCGTCAGATTTTGTTCGGGATGTCGCACATACAGCAGCGTGTCATCTGCGTAGGTGGATATAACTATGTTATACGTCGGGAAGCCAAAACCCTCATGCCAAGGGCTCCACGACCAGGGCATACTCAATGGTGATAGTGGGCAACCCTGTCTTGTGCCTCTAGTGATGGCGAACTGGTTTGTGACTAAATTACCTATGCGTACTCTAGCTGTGGGTTTGTGATACAGTGTGCCAATTAATTGTAAAAAGACCGACCCCAGTCCCATCCTTGTTAGTACCCTACGCATGAACGCCCACTCCACTGAATTAAATGCCTTTTCCATATCCAGGAATACTGCCACCACTTTAACATCTTGCCTCACATGCTGCATTGTGCCAAATACTGTGCGGATATTGTATGTGAGATTTCTGTTGGGTATAAATCCTGCCTGTTCTGGTGCCACCAATATCATAGACAGGGGTGATAGGCGATTGGCCAGAATCTTAGCAAATATTTTAGTGTCCACATTTAAGAGCGACAATGGGTGGTATGAGCTGCACTCCTCCTGTGATTTCCCCGGTTTAGGGATCGCTACCAGTATCGCTTCCCTCATGGATCTCGGCATGGTACGCTCCACGCATAAATTGTCGAAGAGCGTGGCTAAGTGGGGCAGCAAAATATTGATGAAGGTTTTATAAAAGTTGTCCGTGAGGCCATCCGCCTCCGGTGAGCTGCCCAACTTCATGCCCGCCAGGGCTTCTAATATTTTGCCTTTTTCTATTGGGAGCATTAAGAATTCCCTGTGCACATCCGAAAGGGAGGGTAGTGCTATATGCTCTAGGTAGTCCTGCATTTCCTCTTCCATTTCCTCTGAACGCGATGTATAAAGATCTGCGTAGTATTGTCGGAATCTCTCCGCAATATCCACTTCTTCCATGAGCAGGTCTCCCTCGGCAGATCTCACCTGCGTTATCAGTGTCTTTCTGCGTTTTGCTTTCAGGATCTGGGCCAGTATGGAGCCCGCCCTTTCCCCCTCCCTGTAGGTGTGAGCTGTAGCGTATTTGCCTAAATGTTTGATCTCACTATCTGCCACTTCATGGTATTCTTCTAGTAGGGCCTTTATTTCGTCCTCCCGCCCCTCTTCCCCATCTGTCCCTTGTTGGTCCTCCAATTGTTTTAACTTCCGCTCTAGGTGCTTCAATCTCTGCCTTATGGCCTTCAATACCCCAGAATGTTTGGTCATTGCAATACCGCGTATATATACCTTGAAGGCTTCCCAAACTGTTTGAAAACTATCTACCGAGCCTATATTGGCCTCAAAAAATGTTTCTATTGCTTCTGCTAGACCACCCCCAACTTGGTCGCACATTAACCCGGAATACCCTCCCAGTCCCCCCCCTCCCGATCCCTCCTCAAGTCGCAACCGCTGTGCCAGGCACTCTGAAGCGGAGGTAGCTCCATGGACAAGGTGTATCACCAAACAGAGATAAATCCAGCCCAGCCTAGCCGCACATGCGTCGATTGCCATAGATTGCAGTATTTAACGCCAACCAACTCCCACACTAATAGAACTTGAGTCTCTATCCCCACTAGAAAGCACTTTCCCTCATTTCTTATTGCAAAAGATCTTTCTACCCCGCTCTGCCACAGGGCCCTACACCCTGCACAGTCCCAGGGAGGCTCTATTATAGTTCAGATTACAATGTCTCTCGTCCTACAGGCTCGGAGACCCAGGGCACCCTCCAGACAGTACATGCAGACCTTACCCACTTTGATGCACCAAAAAAGGACCCCACTCCGAACCTCAATCTCCCACTTGATCTCAGTCCTGTTCGTCCAGTGGACCTCCGGTCGCTTCATCCAAGAGCCTGCTATCCGGGCTGCTACGTTGTTCCTTCGCCCAACGTTTGATGGCCTGCTGTAATGACTTGGGGTCTGTAAATATGTGCGAGCAGAGCACCCTTGTCTGTTCACTCTAAGTTTTGCAGGATACAGCATGGCGTAGTCGACACCCATGTCTCTGAGCTGTTTCTTTAGTGGGGCGAAGTGTCTACGAGCCTCCTGGACACGGGCAGTGAAGTCCGGATACAGCGACAGCTCGGAGCCCTCGTACCGCAAAGTTTTCTTCTCTCTGGCTAGGCTCAGCACCACATCCCGGTCACAATAGTTAAGTAATTTTGCAATTATCGCCTAGGTAAATGTAAAATGTAAATGTACAGGAATTTATATAGCGCAAATCACCGAGCGGTTTCTAAGCGCTTGCTTAGGGAACCCGTCCTGGTATTCCCCTGTGAGATAACCCCGGCAGGGTATCCGCAAGGTGAAAGCCAGGCATCCCGCCGCGAGGGGCCGTTGTGGAGATTAAGCAAGCTATTGCCAGAGTCGCAGAGTGTGAACTCGTGAATCGAGTAGGCACCGGGAATTGTCGAGTCCATGGACATTTTAGGACTCAAGACCCCGCCGAGCAGGGAATTGAACCCCAGTCCCGGCTGACCTCTGCTTCCAGGTCTGCCTCCTCTAACCAGTGAGCCACACTTCTCCACCAAACCGCCTAGGTGGGGGGCCCACTGGCGGTTTAGGTCCCAGAGAGCGGTGCGCCCTCTCAACTACGAACATTGTGGGGAAAACACCCTCTCCCAGCAGAGTCACCAGCAGCCTCTCCACAAATTACTCCATGTTACCGGTGGAGGTGGTTTCCGGAAATCCTGTAATCCGCAAGTTGCATCTTCGCGAGCGCACCTCTAAATCTTCCCTCTTATCCTGCAGGATTCGCATCACCTTCCCGAGTTGTATGTGATTCGCATCCAGGATGGTGTGCACTTCTTCCACCTCCGTTATTCGCCTTTCTGACATATCTAGCCTTTACCCGTATTTATCAATACGCTCTGCCATTCTGTCCATCCTATATGAGAGTGCATCCATTTTTGTGCCCAGCATTGCAATGCCACTGTGCAAGGATTTCTCCATGGATCTAAGCATGGTGCGTATGTCCGAGTCCGGGTCATCACTTGCTGGGGGTTGCGATCTAGTGTCCTCGCCTGAAGCCCCATCGTGAGATTTCAAGCGTTTCTGCTAGAAGGATAGCTTAGATTGGGTCTTACCTCCTCTGCCCATTTCTGTGGTGGTTCAGCTCCCCTCGCCAGGGGAATACTCTGCCTCTATTGTTCCTTCGTACTATGCACATGCTGGCTGCGCATGAACGTGTGGGTATCTCCGCGCCACCACCACCCCTTCCACATGTACCGTGTCAGAGGCCTAACTCAGTGAGCTGTCCCACCGTCCATCAATAGTACGGCTTGACTAGGCCCGGCCTACCTCTGTATCATCCGGCACCCTCAGTTCTAAGTCTTCCAATGCTGTGCTGGTTGGGGTGCTATGCAGGTGGGTCTACGAGTGTGTGTCACTCCCTGGCTCGGTAGCCGACACCTCAGTCACAGTCCTGCTCCGCTCTTCCAGGGTGGCCTTTCCCTTGGCAGAGTCACCAAACTCGCACACTGGGAAACACGTGCCCGCAGAGTCTTGCCTCACTCCCGTGTGTGCTTTGCCTGCTGCGTATCTTCTGCGCTCCTCCGCAAAGTTCCACCTGTGTCTCTTATGTGCCCTCTGCCAGTGTTCGAGGCGCGGGTAGAACAAGGTTCGCTGGTGTCACACAGCAGTCTGTCTTGCCACTGGGGACGAGCCCCAAGTCACACCCCCTGCTGCGCCTCCTCCTGTGCACTCCAATCCTCCACCCAAGCCGTGGTACACTGCTCTCGACTTTGTCAGCGTTCCATGCGGCTGCACGGTCCTTGCCTGTGAAGTAGCTGGGGCAGTTTCACTCCGGCACGGTGTCCTTGTTTGGAGCCATGCAGGCTCATGTTGCCGTTGTTCTCCACTGTGAGCCAGAAGACTCCGTGAGGCAGCCGATCCCAGTCTCACCACACGCTGCCACCAGTGCCCTGATGAGTCCGTCATCACTATTGCACGCCGCCCGGCATCCACGTCTGCCGCACGTCGCGCCACGTACCTCCGATACCGCTGGCACTTTAGCCTGGTGCTTTTCGGCCCTCCAGTCACCTATGCACACCGCGCTCGTTCTTCAACTGCGGGCTACAGTTTTTCAATCGGAGCGGCGCCGAGTCAGCCGCACAACGTCCGCCAACCGACCCTCAGTTTTGGAGAGCTGGGTCCCAGTAATACTGCAGGATAAATGCAAGATTGTAAATTGACGCAGCGGAGAGCCGGGCTCAAGCGGCCATTTTAGTCGCGAGCTAGCTCCTTCTTTGGCCCGAGTATCCTTAAGATGTCCTGAGCTCAGTGGACAGATGCAGCCAGGGTGGGGAGCTTGCAGCACATTCATAGACCGAGTTAGGGCTTTGGAGCACATTAGAATCAGTTGCATGCATTTGGAGCAAATGGACAGATACAGTAAAGAACTTTTGCCGTCAATGAGTTAGTGAATTTATCCTAGAGGGTACTGTAGATGAGTGGAGAACACAGGCTGATTACAACAGGACATCTGCACTGATTCTACTAGGCTGGTAAACCTCTCTGTTGCCTTCAAAACCGTCTGTCACCCAACACTGTTGACCAGACTTAAGAATGTGGGTATTCATAGCAAAGTCTTGGGGATAATTGAAACAAGCACTTCCAAAGCCAATAGGTCTTTCCTGTGGGGCCTATTGACTTCGCCAATCACGTGTGCGGAACACCATTGTAAAAAAAAAAAGGTTTTGGATCAGCATTTGCATGATTCCACTTATGCGTGCATGCTTCAAAATGCACGTCTGCACCCGTGGAATGACGTGGGTGCTATTTGTTTTAATTGTTGATTTACTAATCCAACATGACAGACGCCGCTTGGATTAGAAAATAAAAAATAAAAAATTTTAGTGCAAAACCGCAGGTGTTGGGGCTGGGGGTAACGAAGGAGCAGATGGGGGGGGGTAAGAAGAGGAAAGCAGCACACGGAGAGCATGGGGAGAAGCACAAAAGGGGAAGAACCCCACAGAAGTACACAGGTGAGAGAGAGCAACATGGAGCGCAGCGTGGGTGGAGTAAAGCACAAGGGCGAGAGAGAGAGCAGTGTGGGGGAAGAGGAGCGATATGAGACAGCAACACAGGGCAGAAAGGGGGAGAGTGGCACAAAAGTGAGACATCTGAAAAACACATGCACTCATAGAGAGCTTAAGCAAAAAGAAATGAGAGAGAGCAGCATGGGGAGTAATGCACACAAACGAGAGAGAGTAACACGGAGTGATGTAGATAAAAGCACACAAGGCAGACCGTAGGAAAACAAGTGCACTCTCGTGGAGAATTTAAGCAAAATGGAAAAAGTATTGTGTTGTAATTGCAATTATATAGAGCTTACTATCCCTGACGAGGCATCAAAGCGCTTTTTCAGGGAGTAGCACGCTACTCTGGAACCCATAAAGGATTAGTGGTGAATTAGTATAGTGAAATATGCAAGTAATTTGAGCGGTGGATATGTTAGTTCCCCAACAGTGAGCAGGGGAAGGACACAAGTAGATGAGGAGCAAATACAAGATGGAAAGGCAAGCCATTGAAAAAAATGGGAGTGTAATACAGCCAACTAATGGAAACCAATGGGAGCGCTTTAAGACCACTGTATGATCTTGGCAGGCTTGCACTACATGGTAGGCTCGACCTAAAATCTAATGGTCCGATTTATTGTCAAGCTCTTTTATTTTTTGGGAAGAGGACAGGGGACTAGAGAAGAACAGCAGCATAAAAATGCAGATATCCCTCCTGGTAGTAGTCTGTTTTTACGGACAAAGAAGTGAATGATTGAAGACCCTCTAGTTAGCTGTTCATACTTCCCAGCTATCCCTTATTAAGAAGGCAGTCTTGACAATAATTGTCCATGTTTTTGCCTTCTTTTTTCTTCTTAAAGGGCATTCTGCACAATTTTTGCAAGACATCTTTTTTTCTACATTGAGTACATCCTTCCTCCCAACTCAAAAATATTTTTCTTTATTAACATTTTCAAATATACTAATTTTGACCATAAGGACAACTAGAGTCTATTCCTGGATTTAGCATATAAGTAAACAGATGTGATTCTGAGAAAACCACTGTCCCTCCCGGGACTTTAAGTTCTATATGCTTTAAAGTACAAAGGTGTAGTATAAAAGCACCAGATAGAGAGCTGTCTACCACTCTTTTGATTATATATTGTTTTCCAACATCATCACCACATTCAGATTTTTGTATTAATTTCTCAAACAGCTCTGATCTACAGAGGTGCTGTTAAATCTATACTCTCTCTAATTTGAGATGCTGCTGCTGACATATACATTTTCTCTCTAAAGTACTCCACTATTCTATAGAGTTGTTTAAAAATGCTTTAGTAATATAGATGAAATAGACAACTTATACAGCACAGCCAAAGTGAATTCTGGTAATTCTCTTCTGCTGCACTCGGTGTTCTTTCTCGTCTTCGCAGAAGGTAGCGGGGCACCCCCAAGACAACTCTGCTTGGTTTAGCAGCGACCAACCCATAGAGGTGGAGGCATTCACCGTCTATGGAAAACCTAGGTGGCTGCAAATACATCAGATGACTCACATGGTGATGAAAGCCTTTTTTGATGACTTGGTTTGCTTGAGGCTTCTGGGGCCAGATGGTTGTGGACTGGTATTGCTCCCGTTTTGCGCATGCGTGGATCTCGATTCTGGATGTGCTGAGTCTCACATATTCCGTTAGCATCCAGAGGTCCGTGGCTCAGAGGCCGCGGCTTAGGCATGAGGAGTCCTGGTCCATCATGTTTTCCAGCTTGACAATGATCACTACATAAACTGTGGAATAAGTTAGACTTGTATATTAAAACGTTGAAACCCCCATAGTCACGACCCTTGCCCCATCCACAGATTCATACCAATCTTAAATGTTTTCTTTTGTAAATTTAACTTTTGCTTTTCTCTCCACGAGATTCTGTTCGAGGTGGTCCACTAAACGGTACAATACCAAGCTCACCAAACACCTTCTCCGTTTGGCCGACCCCTCTCCCTTCTTTTCTCCTCCTATTCCCTCTCCCCCCTTGTTCTTCTTCACTGAAATAGCCACCAACAATGCCTCTTGCATTACCACTGTATAAACATACATCTTTCTTATGCATGCTGAAGTCGGCTACTAGCGGTACAAAAGGGGGTGGTGATGAACTGAGCATCTGAATCAATCAAACACTCACACCCAGTCAAAAGATCTGGGTTTAATCCATCACCGTTCTTTAGCCCACTCTGCCACCCCAGTTCAGACATGGCTATATGCAAATCAGTCTGACCCTGTGCCTCATGCGAGCAGTCGAGCCCGAACTGCCAAGCCATGTCTTCCGTGGACCGGAAACAAGCTTCCGAGGACCGGTTTCTGGCATTCCAGCCGTCTTCAGCCCGGCTTGCTTGAATCCAGTGGCAAAGTGAGCAAGGGACTCACGTCTGAGCATACCCTGCCACACTTATGGCGGCCAAAAGCGGTACAAAAGGGGGTGGTGATGAACTGAGCATCTGAATCAATCAAATACTCACACCCAGTCAAAAGATCTGGGTTTAATCCATCACCGTTCTTTAGCCCACTCTGCCACCCCAGTTCAGACATGCTATATGCAAATCAGTCTGACCCTGTGCCTCATGCGAGCAGTCCAGCCCGAACTGCCAAGCCATGTCTTCCGTGGACCGGAAACAAGCTTCCGAGGACCGGTTTCTGGCATTCCAGCCGTCTTCAGCCCGGCTTGCTTGAATCCAGTGGCAAAGTGAGCAAGGGACTCACGTCTGAGCATACCCTGCCACACTTATGGCGGCCAAAAGCGGTACAAAAGGGGGTGGTGATGAACTGAGCATCTGAATCAATCAAACACTCACACCCAGTCAAACGATCTGGGTTTAATCCATCACCGTTTTTTAGCCCACTCTGCCACCCCAGTTCAGACATGCTATATGCAAATCAGTCTGACCCTGTGCCTCATGGGAACAGTCCAGCCCGAACTGCCAAGCCAAGTCTTCCCTGGACCGAAACAAGCTTCCGAGGACCGGTTTCTGGCATTCCAGCCGTCTTCAGCCCGGCTTGCTTGAATCCAGTGGCAAAGTGAGCAAGGGACTCACGTCTGAGCATACCCTGCCACACTTATGGCGGTCAAAAGCGGTACAAAAGGGGGTGGTGATGGACTGAGCATCTGAATCAATCAAACACTCACACCCAGTCAAAAGATCTGGGTTTAATCCATCACCGTTCTTTAGCCCACTCTGCCACCCCAGTTCAGACATGGCTATATGCAAATCAGTCTGACCCTGTGCCTCATGGGAACAGTCCAGCCCGAACTGCCAAGCCATGTCGTCCCTGGACCGGAAACAAGCTTCCGAGGACCGGTTTATGGCATACCAGCCGTCTTCAGCCCAGCTTGCTTGAATCCAGTGGCAAAGTGAGCAAGGGACTCACGTCTGAGCATACCCTGCCACACTTATGGCGGCCAAAAGCGGTACAAAAGGGGGTGGTGATGGACTGAGCATCTGAATCAATCAAACACTCACACCCAGTCAAAAGATCTGGGTTTAATCCATCACCGTTCTTTAGCCCACTCTGCCACCCCAGTTCAGACATGGCTATATGCAAATCAGTCTGACCCTGTGCCTCATGGGAACAGCCCAGCCCGAACTGCCAAGCCATGTCTTCCCTGGACCGGAAACAAGCTTCCGAGGACCGGTTTCTGGCATTCCAGCCATCTTCAGCCCGGCTTGCTTGAATCCAGTGGCAAAGTGAGCAAGGGACTCATGTCTGAGCATACCCTGCCACACTTATGGCGGCCAAAAGCGGTACAAAAGGGGGTGGTGATGGACTGAGCATCTGAATCAATCAAACACTCACACCTAGTCAAAAGATCTGGGTTTAATCCATCACCGTTCTTTAGCCCACTCTGCCACCCCAGTTCAGACATGGCTATATGCAAATCAGTCTGACCCTGTGCCTCATGGGAACAGTCCAGCCCGAACTGCCAAGCCATGTCTTCCCTGGACCGGAAACAAGCTTCCGAGGACTGGTTTCTGGCATTCCAGCCGTCTTTAGCCCGGCTTGCTTGAATCCAGTGGCAAAGTGAGCAAGGGACTCACGTCTGAGCATACCCTGCCACACTTATGGTGGCCAAAAGCGGCACAAAAGGGGGTGGTGATGGACTGAGCATCTGAATCAATCAAACACTCACACCTAGTCAAAAGATCTGGGTTTAATCCATAACCATTCTTTAGCCCACTCTGACACCCCAGTTCAGACATGGCTATATGCAAATCAGTCTGACTCTTTCCTCATGGGAACAGTCCAGCCCAAACTGCCAAGCCATGTCTTCCCTGGACCGGAAACAAGCTTCCGAGGACCGGTTTCTGGCATTCCAGCCGTCTTCAGCCCGGCTTGCTTGAATCCAGTGGCAAAGTGAGCAAGGGACTCACGTCTGAGCATACCCTGCCATACTTATGGTGGCCAAAAGCGGTACAAAAGGGGGTGGTGATACACTGAGCATCTGAATCAATCAAACACTCACACCCAGTCAAAAGATCTGGGTTTAATCCATCACCGTTCTTTAGCCCACTCTGCCACCCCAGTTCAGACATGGCTATATGCAAATCAGTCTGATCCTGTGCCTCATGGGAACAGTCCAGCCCTAACTGCCAAGCCATGTCTTCCCTGGACCGGAAACAAGCTTCCGAGGAAAAATAATAGCGCATTGGAGTTGATGACAATGGTGGGAGTGAGAGAATTTATTTTGTAATATCCTTTTCTGGGTTTTAATACGTGAAATAACAATAAATCAGCCAAACAGCATACCTCTCTCATCTATCCGGCAGAGGACATCATGTACAATGAATAAACCACAGACATAACATGTCAATCAAACCTTTATGTAAAGGACATAGAAAGGTGAAGCCTGGAGGCAAGATGGCCGCCGTGGCTCTGTAGAGTGTAGTCGCACTCTATACTCTCTCCTGTCCTAGAACGATGGAGTATTGGTAACCCCAGGGATGTGGGTTCTGATTAACTGGAGTTCCCTTGCCACAGCAGATATACTCAGCCCAGACTGGTTGAGGGTCTTCCCTGTAAGAAGAGCGAAAAAGAAGCTGACAATCTGGTTGAACTACTGGAGAAGTCTGTTCAACGAAGTGAAAGTGCCTCCGAAGATGTCCCAAAGACTGAAGGCGGATAAAGACAAAGGTACAGCAGCAGGATCGGCTAAGTCCTCAGGAGCCGCTGTGAGAGAGGGGGCTATTCCAAAGACAGCCCCTGTGAGAAAGGCGCTGGAAATTTCGGGTCGAAGTTTGAAGAACGCAGCAGCAGCAGCAAAGAAGCAGGAGAAGAAACTGGAAGCAGGTCCGGAGACCCGCTCAGCGATGCATAAAACAACAAGGGATATTGCACCGGACGGGAAGCCCCAACGAGCGCATGCAGCTCAAGTAATTGGTAAGGATCAAAAGAGACAAGCGACCTTACCGGAGTCATTCACCACAAGGGCCCCTCTGTCGGTTCCTCGTATAGAGATCCTGGCAGACACACAGCAGCAAAAGGAGCAGCAACTGACGGCTACCGGCGATCAGGGGAACAGCGGAGAAACAAACGCGGAAGCAAAAGCTACGGACCGCGAGGACGCAAGCAGCGAAGTCCCGGTTGCTAGGCAACAGAGAAGCAACGTAGGAGACGGCATGGCGAACGCGGAGCGGCAAGCAGAAGCTCCAGAAGCCGCGGGAGGAGAGGAGGCGGAGGTGACGGTGGGTAAGGCATCAGGCTGTGACCCGGGCAATGTTATTGTTCCTAAACAATCAGCAAATACAAATAACGCGCAGATGCTAGACGCTCTCCTGTCAGTGGAGGCAGAACTATTTAATAAACAGCTAAAGATTACTGAGGCAAGCTGGGGCAGCACGCAGAGTCTAACGGAACAGCATGGGCTATGTTTGGATCAAGACTTGGTGAGAAATAGTAAAAGCTTAGACAGAAGTGCAAGGGGAGGCTCGCCAGAGTTTTTCTCGGTCAACGAGGGCACGGACTCATCAGAACCAAGTGAGATGGAATCAGAGGAAGAGGAAAGCGGGACTGAATGTACTCCTGACTCAGATATCAGTAATAGTTCCAGTGAATCAGGTACAAAAAAGAAAAAGGGTACTGGGGGAGCAAAGACAAGAAGCGGTAGAGGCTCAAAAAGCAGTATGTCTAAGAAATTATCATGGGACTATTCCGCTACTTCAGAGACCTACAAAGAAAGTGAGCAGGAAGGAGGGGAAAAGGAGGGGAAGCAGGATAACCAAAGGGTAACCCTAGAAATGCTGTTTGGGACCCTGAAACAGATGCAAAAAGAGGCAAGAACTGAGAGCAGAAGGGCGAAAAGAGATACAAAAAAGCTGCAATTATCATTAAGAAAAGTAAGTAGAAAACAGGAAGAGGTTGAGGAAAGAGTTCTACAAGTGGAAGAAAGGACAAGTAGAGTGGAAGACGAAGTGACAGACTGGCGGACTTTTAAGACGGATCAAGAAAAGGTGGTTGAAGACCTCCAGTGGAAGCTCGAAAGCTTTGAAAATCGCCAAAGAAGGAACAATGTGAGACTTTTGGGTCTGGAGGAGGGAAAAGAGGGACAGGATCCCAGAGGGTATGTGGTTAGGATTTTGGAAGAGGCCTTTCCTGATTCAAAATGGCAATGGGATGTGGAAGTGCAAAGAGCACATAGGTACCCATTGTTCAAAAAGAAAAACCGGGGAGGGCAGGGGAAGGAACTCCCAAGAGCAATGTTGGTTTTTTTGGGTAATTTCCTAGCAAGACAGGAGATAATTGATAAAGCCAGACCTGACTCAAGAATCACAGTTGATGGAAATACTTTCTTTTCAAGGCCAGATTTCTGCCATGTCACCGTGGAAAGAAGGTGGAAATTAAGACAAATGATTGGCCCTTTCCAGAAGCAAGGGGCAGAAGCATATCTCTTGTTTCCGTCTAGGTTGAAAGTTATTAGGAAAGGTTATGTCAAAATGTTTACATCCGAGATAAAAGCAGCAGAATATCTGGCAGAAATCTCAGAAACCAATAAAGGGAAGGAGAGGGGAGCAAAACCCAGAACTCCACCAAAAACTCCGTAAATCAGCTAGATGGTAGTGCCAAATAGATTATTTGGCAATATCGGACAGAGGAGCAAAAAGGATGGGAGAGAGTAGCGACGCTGCAGAGTACGGCCGGCTACACATAGGCCAGGATTGGCCTATTTGCCTGTAGAGAGGGGGGGGGGGGGCTCCCAAGGGGTGGGGGGCAAGGGGGGGAGGGGGGAGGGGAGGGGGGAGACATACAAGATGGTTATGGGCACAGTTATGGTGTGGAAGAAAGAGGCAAAAAAGAGTTTTAAAAAAAAAAAAAAAAAAAAAGGTTGTGGGGATCGAGGTACACAAACAAATTAGAAGGGGGGAGAAATTGGGTTGGAAGGACCAAAGTGTACAGGTCTCTATTAATTTCTGCTGGTTAAAATGGGAAGGTAATGGTAAGAAATATAAATGACCTGTAGAATAGTGTCAATTAATATCTGTGGACTTAATGAGATCAATAAGAGGCTAAAAGCGGCGTCGCTGTTAAAATCTTTTAAACCAGATTTAGTGTGTCTACAGGAAACACACATTGAGGGTACAAAGGCCTTTCTACTCGACCAACTAGGTTTTAAGGTTTTGGCGAAAACTAATCAGAACACTAAGACAAGAGGAGTGGCGATATTGGGCAGGAAACAGGATATAATAGTTAAGAGAAAGATGGAGGACAATTGGGGGAGATGGGCTATAGCTGAATTACTGTTTAGGGGGGAAACTTTCACGCTTGTTTCAGTCTATGGCTCTACTGGAGACGACCCAGATATTCTACAATTCCTAGATGCAGAACTTGCTCGATGGCCTGAGCCTATTATACTATGCGGCGATCTGAATATTCATGATCTAGATAGCAGCTTTTTAGACCCTAAAAGGAAGTATGCAGGGAGGAAAAAAAGAACTTATAGGGCCCTAGCAGACTTAGTAAAGAACAACTCTTTAGAGGATCCTTGGGTATATTGCCATCCGAATCTCGATGGGAGTACTTACTTCTCAGCGCCCCATCAGATTTTAGTCAGGCTGGATTATTTTTTAATAACAAGAGGGCTGATAGAAGGTGCAAGGATAGTAAGAGAACCAAGGATCATATCAGATCATAGTCCACTAGTATTAGATGTAAATATTGGGCAAAGGAGAAATAAGGAGCCTTCGCAGTGGACATTTGATAGAGCACTCCTTCAGGACAGTGAATACAGAGATAGGATGGTGGTATGGATTAAGGAATTCTGGACAATCAATAGAGGTACTTCTTCACCCGGGATTGTGTGGGACGCTTTTAAAGCTGGTATAAGAGGAGAGACTTTAAGCTATGCTATCGGATCACAAAGAAGAGAAAGGGAGGAATTAGAAAGAAATAATGAATTAATCAGGGAGGCAGAGGAGGAACTCATGCTGGCTATACAAGCACACACGCCAGTGGAGCAGATTTTGTTAAAACTAGTCGCCCTTAAAGCAGTGGTCATGGAAGGGATGGCAAAAAAGACGGTGGAGAAATACCTAGCCAATAAAGAAAAGGCATATGAACTCAGCGAAAGAGTGGGGCATATTTTAGCGGTGCGAGCTAGACAGAGAGATGGGATGGCTGATATTAAGGAGATGAAAAATAGCTATGGAATCAAAGTTAAAGGTACAGAGCAGATTAGAGAGGTCTTCAGGCAGTTTTATGTGGAATTGTACCAGGCAGATGGGCATGGAAGTGAGGAGGATATGAGGGCATATCTGAGGGATATTGAGCCATCATACCTGGAGGAGTCCGACAGAATAGAGCTGGAAGAGAAGTTTAAGGTGGAGGAATTGGTAGAAGCGTTGAGGGAACTCCCTTCTGGGAAGGCTGCTGGCCCGGACCAGATTCCAGTCGAATTTTATAAGGTCTTCCAGACCCCTCTGTTAGCGGATATGTTTAAAATAATGGCGTTAGCACAATTGGGTGAAACGGTTCCATGCTCCTGGGGTGGTGCAGACATCATTGTTATCCCTAAAAAAGGTAAGCCACCAGATGTCCCAGGCTCCTACCGCCCCATCACTTTGATGAACGCCGATGTCAAGGTGTTCTCAAAAATATTGGCAAAAAGATTATCTAAGACAATCGAATCCTTAGTTACACCCTCTCAGCATGGATTTATTCCAGGGAAAGGGACAACCCATCACACCAGGCAGGTAATTACGGCATTTGATGCTGCAGACATCTTGGAAGACCCAATGGCAGCGGTGTTTCTCGACGCTGAAAAGGCCTTTGATAGGGTCTCATGGGGTTACTTATGGGAAGTTTTAAGGTGGCATGGTATAGGACCAGGTTTTATAAAGGCTTTGCAAACGCTATATATAGCCCCGACGGCCAAGATAAGAGTCAGCAGAGGTTACTCAGCCGCGGTTAACATCCAGAGAGGTACAAGGCAGGGTTGTCCCTCTTCTCCCTTACTGTTTGCTCTGTATCTGGACCCATATATTCGTAAACTGGAAATGAATCAACAAATATCGCCATTAGTATTAAACGGGTGCAGACTTAAATCACTAGCCTATGCGGACGACGTAGCCATTCTGACGCCAAATCCTGTAGCCGCCATTAGGGCAATTGAATCGGAAGCTGAGAGATTTGGCAAGTTCTCTGGGTATAGCCTGAACACAACTAAGACACAGATAGTTAAAAACCAGTGGGCAAGGTGTAATGATGAAAGAGTGACAAATATGGCAACTTATCTAGGGGTGCAAATGACGGCAGAAATAAGTAAAATTGTGGAAAATAACATGGATCCCTTGATAACACAAATGAAAAAAGATTTAGATAGAATGAATAATCTGCACCTGTCGCTAGTTGGCTGCACAAATATCATCAAAATGATGATTTTACCAAAATTTCTGTATGTATTCAGGGCTGTACCATTGTTGATTGAAGCTAGCTGGTTTAATTGCATAGAGGCTATATGTAATAGGTTTATTTGGGCCCAAGGTAAAACCCGGAGAGCTTATAGGTACATGACACTACCTAGAGAAAATGGGGGGTGGGGGGCACCGGATTTTCGTTTATATTATATGGCCTGTGTGCTGCAATATATTCAAGGTCTGATTGGTGGAAGCCCTGACGATGATAGGATCCAGAAAATGTCTACAGATGTGTATGCTGTCACCCTAGGGGTGAATGCAGAGAATTGTTTTTTAAAGTGTATTGATTACAGTTATTTCAAGAGGACTAAATTTAAAACTGTCAAAGCAGCTGTCACGACATGGAATGCATTTTTGAAGAGGGTAAAACTTGGGAGATATAACAGATACGTCTTATTAAACAACAATAGGTCACTCCCCAAGGAAATTTTCGGAGACTACACTATGGCAGAGTGGGCACTAAAGGGGGTTATACAAATTGGAGACTTTTATGCACAAGATGGCTTTATGCAATTTTCAGAGTTGAAAGGAAAATACGGCTTAGATAATAGGGGTTTCTTCAAATATCTACAGGTTAGAAGTTTTCTCAATAATAAAGTCGGGGGTCCGGCAGGTTTTAATAAAGTTGATATAATGGAGAAAATAAAAGGGTCGGGAGACTGCACTATTAAATCTCTTTATGCAGCATTGGTGAAAGACAAACAGGATGATTTAGTTAAATTTAGTACAAAATGGGAAGATAAATTGGGTATTGATCCTAGACTCTTTTATGATTCTTTGAAATTTGGATCGACGATATTATGCGCTGCCCCGCTGCAATCGCAGCATTATAAAACATTGTACTTTTTGTACTTTACTCCGGCAAAGATTGCTAAATGGGGTGGGAATCAAGGAATCAATTGTCCCAGATGTAATGAATTGGAAGCAGATAGTGTACACATTTTTGTTTTATGCCCACAACTAAGAACTTTGATTAGGGAAATTGAGGGGTTTTTGGCGAACTCATTGGATATTGCGATAACACTTACGCCAGCTTTGATTATGTTAGGGGTGAGTGATGATGTGCAGATTCAATACGCTGAATTTCTTTTTGTAGTAATGGCTGTCTATAGACTAACAATAGCTAGGGCATGGCTAGATAAAAACCCTCCGAAAATGCAATGCTGGCTGGCAAACACTTTATATGCATATAATATAGAGGAAAAATTTTTTGCCCGGAAGGGGAGGAGTGGAAGACGGTTAGGGAGAAGAATTTGGGAGCCACTATGTAAATGGAAAGAGAGCCAAAGAAGGAATAGTTAGGGGTAGAGGGAGGTAGCCGCCCTTACTTCTGATTTTGATGTTGAGTATTTTTGTTATTGGCTTTTTTTCTTCGTCGATCTTAGACTTTGCTTTTCAATGTTAGTAGATTTATATAATTGTGTACCCTGTGTATGGCCACAAACCTATTGTATAATTTTTTTTTTTTGTCAATATTTGAGGCTTGTGTTATTGGTAATGCTCATAATTAACTGTTGTAATAAAGGAAAATATAAAATAAAAAAAATAAAAAAAAAAATAAAAAAAGAAAGGTGAAGCCTGGAAGTGACAGCCTCTGGACTAACAGCCTGAGCTCACATTGCGATTCAATATGTAGCTGATTATCCAAGCCCCCTGCCCCACTGACTGAATTAATCCTCAGTCTAACGTTTCCATATTTTTTTCAATTTCTTTCAGCATCTACGCCTCTTGTAGTTTGATTTCTCAACTGTAATTCTCTAGTTCATTCCTTGTCTCCACATGTGTATATCTGGGGTGGTGTTATTGCCTCGATGTTTCTCTATGTCTCTGTGAGCGATCATACAGCCTTCGTCTTAAACTGATCTTGCATCTGTTAAGCATCAATTCCCCTGTTATACCAGCAAAGCCTTCTTGGACACATATCAAACTGTATACCAAGGCCCTGGTCAGTTCAGAGTGTGTTGCTGATGAGAATCCAGTCAGCCTGAGGTATCCCGATAAACAGTAAAAAACAAAAAAAGGCTAACTCCCTGTGGCATTAAGTGGAAGCGTGTTTTATTGTAGTAAGCTCTATGGAGGCTCTTAATCTGAATCAGCCTGCAGTTAGAGTGTATCACAACCAACCACGAATATTATATTTCCTCATCCCAATCACTGTCCATCAAGTGCCTCAGATCTGTAGACTAGCTGTCCCTCAGTCTTTGAAGCACACCTGCCAAATTAAGGATGATGGCTGTATAAATTACACAGATGGCCCCCTTTTCATGTTCTTCCATTAATATTTTGGCTACTAGCAAATATTGTTTGACAAGGAGTCTCCGTAAATCCCTCGTCTAAGTAGCCTGCACAGCACTTGCAAGTTTTAAAGAAACTCAGATTCTCCCAACTCAAATGTCGACTGTAGTTCTGTAAAAGACTTAAGGCCAGTATTACCACACAACTCACCCAGTTTAGTAATCTTTAACTACCATCGCACACTCCACAGATGTACCACACCATAATCGTTTTTCTTTGCTGATTATACCTGTCCATTGAGTAGCTTTCAGTGCCACTTTCCAAGCCATTACCACAGAGTTGCCTGCTACATGTAAGGCATTAATATTCTTCACCTCATCAATGAAATGTAAATGTGTGTTGGGGTCCTTCTGCATTCTCTCAGCCCAATCTGAAGATTCCTCTGCCTGTGAGAAAAAGACCCAATGCTTCCTGACCACTAATAAGGATGCCAGTAATAGCCCCTTTAGTAAGGTAACTCTATGATTCGCTTAAATGCCCTATAAAACATTTCTGAGAGTTTCATTCTCCTGCCTAAGAAGGATTCAGGGACCCCAAACAGTGTATTTCGAATAATTTACAGGAACGTTGCAAGAGAGACCATCTTGAACAAGGTTGTCCTGTAAAACAGGAATATCGGGAATGTGGCCCACTGGGCGATGTCAATCCTAAACATCTACTTTAAAATATTGATGAAACTAAGTTCATGGAATAATTCTAGGTCCTTAGCACATCAATCCCAAGGTAACAAACACCTTGGTGTTGAATTATCCAGGAAGTTTAGTTCTGGCGACCAGCCTTACAAGATTGTATTGGAAACAGTACAGATTCATTTCAGTTAACTGTGAGACACATGTACACCCCATTGACTCAAAACATCTCTAACATTCATGTAGTCGTACAGTTAGGATTAGCTTTGTAGAACAGTACATCTTCTTTACACAATAACTTGAGGTCCCAATCCTCATGCTCCAATGGAAGCTCTGTATTTGGGGGTCAGATCTGGTCCAACCTGCAAGTGGTCCTGTTAGCAGTTCGATATAGAGACGTGAGATTGGACACCCGTGTTGTGAGTCTCTTTGAAGCCGAAATGGCTCCAATAGTATGCTATTCATTCTAACTGCAGCAGTCAGAGTCGCAGAAGGGCAATCCAGAAAACGAACATGACCAGTATCATCACTCTCAAGACCTCAAAGAAAAAGCGGCATTGCCATTAATGGAATCAAATGTTTTTTCAGCATTTACAGAACAGGCTGCAAGTGAAACTTCCAGAGACTCACCACAATCCATGCCAATGTGCAATCAGCCTAGGATAAGCCTATTCGCTCTATTTTGTATGAAACTCTACTGATCCAGGTGTATGAGGGGCGATAGTAAAAGTCTCAGGCAATTCAAAACGACTTTTGCTAATATCTTGAACTCGAAGTTCAGCAGTGTTATAAGTCTGTAGGAGGAACATTTTTTGTTGACCTTATCTTTTTTTGAGTATCAAAATAATGATGACTTGTTACATATCCCGATAAATAGTTACCCCTTGACTTATTGATTAAAAAGGCTCAACAGTTCGTACTTCAGTATTCCTAAAAACCATTGATAGAGATCGATCCGAAGGATGTTGGGGCCCAGAGCCTTGCTGGGTTGTAGTTGACCTAAAGTTGGGTGTTGCTGGATGATTGGCTTCCCAGGTAATGTTTCAGGGTTAAAGCTTGTCTTTGCATCTCATTACAAGTCATATCTTCAATTAAATTGTTTTTATGAAAAATTGAGTCCTTCCTGTATCCTTTATAAACAACCGAAGGAGAAAATGAGAGGTAAACTTCTGGGCTTGCCCTCCACAGGAATTATACTAAACCAACCAAAATGCCCAGAGGAAAATAATAAGAAAGAAGCAAGAAAATTGTGCATGTCCTATAAGTAATAAGAAGTCATAAGCCATTATAGGAGAAACATATGTCCATTTACAGGACAAATACCCTCACCCACCAAGATGTGGCATGCTTCATCATCGGGCCCCTTATCACATGAGTGGACAAGTAAGCTACTACTATGGTAAGACAGGGGAGATCTTGGGGGTTGAAGTTGACCCAGCATCCTCAACCAGTGATCCCAGTGAACTGGTGTGGGAGAGTTGATATTCAAGTAAATAGAGGCATGTAGATAAAACTACCTCGTCGTGAGCCTGTTTTCCTTTTTTGAGGTCCCCAGTGGGTAGGATTAAAATGTATAATGAAAATAATAAACGCTTCCATACCAGCCCTTTCTCTTATGACACCCTTTTAGGTGTGTGTTTTGGGAAATGTAGGTAGGTATGTATGCACAACCTAGGACTCCAAACATTGAGTCGTTATTTTTAGCCTGCATGGGCCCTAGCTGAGGGAATAGTACTGCCTTCATTCTTGGACTCAGAAGGGGATCTGCCTCATTGGTGCTATATCATGTTTCTCTTCTCCGGGACCAGAATGTGTTAAAAATTAACATATTTCTCCCCAATAATGGCTTATACTTCTTCTTATATATAGACATGAAAGGTTTTCTTAAACCATTCCTGTTACTTTCCCCTGGGCATTTTGGTTGGTCCTTCCTTTATCATCATGAGCATTACTAGCTTAGATTTATTGAGCTGGTATCAAATCTCCTTTTGGAAATGTTTCTGCCACAGGTGAGTTTTTATATGGACACAGACAACTTCAAGTTATAGAAGACTTTGGGGTCTTCTGATAACTCATCATCAAATGTCCTATATGGTTCCTATCTAAGAATATTGATACAGTTCCTTCAATCCCTTTTCTGATCCGCATGGCCGGGCATTTTAGAAAAGTAGAATAAGGACTAGAGTATCATTAGTCTCTTATTATGTTTCTTCATTAGTCTCAGTCGTTCTGTTTTGGTAATCAATTAGTTGGATCATAGCAATCATTGCTGCTTTTCACATTCTGTGGTGCAGCAGCAGTTTTGTTGCAGGCATTCTGCTCAGACACAGAACTGTGCACAGAGACCCAGGACCTCAGTGAATTGTGGGGGACCGAAAAACTCACCTCAGTACCTAGAACTCCTAACCGACTAGCATCAGTGCCTCATTAGCTCTTCGCCCTACAGCACAGGTACCAATGATTAGACAACCCAGAACATGCGACTTAGGTTACTCTCAGGAATAGTGGGAATCAAGAACACTCTTTCGTTTGTTATTCTCATGCCAGTCCACAACAGGAGTAAAAAGAGAGACGGTAATGGTTAAAATGTTTATTTTCACGACTTGCTCTAACATGCAGTATTTTTGCTAACACAAGCAGACATATGATTAGAAATAATATGATCAGCATTGTTACAATTCCATAAAACACAAAAGGAGAAATCATATTAGAATGATAGTGGAAACAGGACGTATAGTGCCTAGTATGCCACCCTCCCTAGCTAGGAGCTATGTTTTATAAAATTTAGAAGGTCTCTTAGGCTTGAATAGGGGACCCCATACCCCCAAGATCAGCAGAAGTGAATCACATCAGGATCTGCAAAAGCTCTTTCTCTCTGGGAAACGGATTTCTTCCAAGTGCCTGAAATCATGCCTACAGTGCAATATTAAAGGCGCCAGAATCTTCGTTAGATGCAGCTGTCTGCATGTTTTGTCTAAAACGTGAGCCGATCAGCCCGAACAACAGCTACATTGTTATGATAACCTTGGAGGCTTTAGCACTAACTGTGCAGACTAGGGTCACGATGTAAGTCTAGGGATGTTGAAAACAAGCCATTCTCATGTGAAGACATTCACGAAGCCTAACTTACAACAACAGTTAAATGCAGTATTGTGTGTAAAAGCAGCAAAAGGATAAAATGGCGTTTAAACATCTAAAAAGCTTATGCTAACATAGCAATGTGCGCAAACAAGGCCCTGCCCTCACTACAGTTTCAGCAACAAGATAATAATCCCATTGCAATTGCTGTTTCATATTTTTGATGGAGCTCAGGTTAGATTGGTGGCCACTTCCATCTTTGCATATTCTAAAATCGAAGTCCACATTTGTGTATCTTGTCAACACACGAAATAGTGGAGGACAATCCTCTTACCTAATTGTGGGTGCAGTGGTAGGCATCATCCAAACAGATAGAGATGCTAGATTCAAACTTTCTGCTTCTGCATCACCTTGAGGATTATACAGCTTTCAAAGTCTCCACCTAGGTCAGAGTGTAGTCTATCTGGCAATCTGTAGAGCACAAATGCTTTTACCAAGTTATTGCAACAATTGCTTTTTGTCTTTGTACATGTTTAAACATAATGAGGGAAATGATCTGTCAAAAGAATTCTATTCTCAAACCCCGACTTTCAGCACTACTGTTAAGTGCATAACCCGTAAGAACTGCTTTTTTGTGACAGTGTGTTCAATGGAATACACTGACTAGGTGTTTTGTATTATTTCTACAACTGTCCAGTCTAGTAAATTCCTTTGCAGATTCTATTGCATTTTGTTGTCCCAATATATGTTGTCACCATGGATTAATTTAAGTACAACGAGACAATGTTTTCGAGGTAGTCCTGTTATTCAGTAGTACTGAAAATTGAGTTTTTTATCTTCTTTCTTTGAAACTCCTCACTTCATTAACCGTTTGTCTAAGACCTTTGCCATGCTGACACTTTTAGAATGGATAAGTGGTGCCTCAAAGTTGCAAATTCTATTCTTTGATGCAACAAACTACATTTAACATTTAGTGTCCAAGAAGAATGTGTTGAATACAAGCCAGCAAGTTATTTCTCGGTTCAGTGATTAACTTGATCCCATATGAACATTTAAGGGATATTTTACTGCCCATTTGAGAGCCAGGGACTTCCCTTTGTAGACAGGATACTTTCTTTTGGCATTGTCATGCCTCTTTTGGGATACTATGCAACTGATAAAGTATGCTTTCCCCTCACTTTCACAGAGTACAGATTCTAGCCCTGCAAGGCTAAGAATAGGGCAGACCATTCCTGAACCCGCGCATTGTCAGAGACCAGTATAGTCGGACAGCATAACGTCAGGGCCAAAACAAAAGTCTGGATCCCAAATACACACGCAGTCAGGGACTCGGGCATGGGGAAATGCCCGTATACCATACAGGGGACATTCCAGTCAAAACAGAAAGGAATCCTCTGAAAATGGCCAGGCTGTTTTTCCGAATTACAGTGGCCTTTCAAATACTTAATATAGATCTATTTCACTTGCAAAAACATTTTTTCCACAGTTCTACATCCCCAGATTGCATGATATCCCAATGGTCTTCCGCTATTTTTTAAAACTCTGCATGCAAATGTGATTATGAATAAGACTTTCAATTGTTCCACCTTCTTTCTTTCTTTTGAATAATGCCATCCTTACCTCTCTCCTCCTCATGCTTCCTCTGAGTATAGTCTACTCCAAGTTGCATGACTGTCTACCTTAATTTTCTTTATTGTGTTTCTGCAAATTGCCTATACGTCACTTTAAAAATCACAATCTCCCCTTTGGAACCGCAGCCAGGCATCCTAGCAATGCCTACTCTCCTCTAGCCTATCCAATCAACCATTTGCAAAAACGCACATAGCCCCACTAATTAACACACCTCACCCCTATTAAACCAATCTACCACAATGAAATTGAAGCAAATGCATGGAATTGTTTTTTTGGGAGTATAAAACTAAACCCAATTAACCTATAATCAATAAACATTGAAAATAACCACTACTCTTGGGATCCAGAGAAGCGTGCTACACATTGTAAAGCACTTCAATGTCTCATCACGGGTAGAAAGCGCTATATAAATCCAATAACAATACAATACTATATGGTGGAGATAGGGTTGACTTGGGATAATGAAACTAAGTCCATGAGCAATATTTAGTGTGCCAGTAAGAGCCGAGAAGGCTTCTTCACAATGGGTGTCCAAGGATGCCAAAAAGGTCACATCGCCCAAACATACATTGGAGTTTAGTGTTCCGAATGTACAAAATATTAGTCTACACCTGTTTCTTACTCCCTAGTTATTTAAAAATGCAAAGCCAGCAGAAAATGTTGATAGTGTTGTATTGCACTGTATTGTAATGTTATTTGTACAGCACTTGCATTATTTAGAAAACCCAAAGAAACAGTGAATCCCTTGATCAGTCAGTCAATCCTGTACCTTAGGTAGGCGTTTGGGAAGCTCCTCTAAAGTAGTCCCAAAAACCATGAAGGTATCACAATGCACATAGTAATGTTTTCAGATCAAAACTTAAAAACCACTGAAATGTACCACTTATGGTTAGATAAACTAACCATAACGCACTCCCCCATAATGCCCTCATCATGCACAAGGTCGAAACAATCTGCCGCAGCAAACATTATTGGCCGACTTAGAGGACATCTAAGGGATATTAAAACTACTGGCCCATCAGTAAATCTCCCAGCTCTTGTTCATGAAGAAATTATACATCTGGAGTGTCAATTCCTGCCTGCATATGGCCTTCAGTCGTGCACAGTGGATGAAGGCTGCATAGCTTGGGGATGGGTCCTAAGCCCATTTCTCTGTAGTCAAGCCCTGTTGCATATTGCCTTAGGCCCATGATTTTCCCGTTTTTAACTTTTTTTTGCGGTTCACTGTCTAATGTCAGTAGTACTCTCTAGTGGCATCATGTAAAATGATGCCCCCCTGCAGAATGTGAAGAAGTCTCCCATACATCACAGATTTTCACTGGCCTTGGGGTGGAACCCCCCCCCCCACAAGGATTGGAGGGCCCCTGACGGATTGGGGACCCCTATTCACCAGAGTGGCGGAGGGGCATACGTTAAGGCCCTGTTATGTCTAATGCTAGCTCTTTCCCTTTCAGATTAGCCGCTTAACCGCACCAGCAATTCCACCGCAGTGCCGTGCTTAAGCGGAGTTAGCGGGCCGCATTGGCCAACAGACGTTCACAGCACTACGGATGTAGTGCTCGCGACGGCCGTTGGCAGACAAACGCAGCGAAGGGGTTAAAAGTCAGTGGCATAACAACACTTGAGGGGACTCCCCTCAGGTCTGGATTGGGATCGCAAACCAGCCCTGGCAATTACGTCTGACTGGCGGGGGTGGGGGGACTGCCGAGAACACTGTTACAAGGGGCCGATTTTGCAGCAGCCCAGTAACAAAAACGCCCACACCGGTCTAAAACTGTCCTCCACCCTTCCAGCCCACGGGGGAAACGCCCGGTGCCCGCTATAGCCAGTCCGGCCCTGGCCCCCCTGCAAACTACATGGAGGGGGCCCACTACGCTCTGGACCCAGTCAGGTGCTCTAAGGTCAGGCCAGGTGTCTACCGCTTGTGCACAGTGCTGAAGGGGGCAGCCCCGAAACGCGGGGCTACGTGGACTATTGTTGCGTCACTGTGAGAACCGAAGTGCTTTATGAAAGATGCTGGCTTTGAGTCCCCTACCCACTCTCGAAATGGGCCTTGAAGACTCTGCCTGAAAGAGAAACAAATTAACAATTTAGTTTCCCTTCAGCCCTGGGTTTGCACTGTGGCTAATGTTTGAGAGAGCCACACATGTTGATAGCACAGACAAGCTAAGGGGCCCACACGCAGGGGTGCCCGTCACGCCCCTATATGTCATCAGTGATGTCATGGAAAATCTCATCAGTGATGTACTTTAACCTGTTATGAATTATGTCATGTGTAAGGTGAGAATGAAGTGAATGGCAAATAAATGTTGCTCTATTGGACACTGGTTTATATCACCATCATTTTGTAGCCATTATCAAGAAAACATTTAAGGCATTTGAAGTCAAAAACAAATGTTCTAGAGGTTATCACTACTTGGAGTGGGAAACAACCCAACTACCTATCAGAGATATCTTTGTCTGTAACTCGAGTTAATCATTGATCAGGAACTGAACACTCTGGCACTTTATTCCCCAAGCATTGATAACGAAGAGTTCAGCACCTCATAGGAAACAATGTCACCTGGTTCAGGATCCTTGTCAGTTGTCCAGCAATCTCAAAAGATAGATTACCAAAAGTCTGGATGTGAACCTACATAAAGAAGCACAGCTGAAAGCACCCGGGCCCATGCCAATAGCATGCATTACCCTTCCGCCGAACAAAGCAATTTCCAATTAAGCCAAGAACATACCACGAAGTGCTAGGGATTGCCGTAGTGGTTAGGAGAATCTGCAACATATCAGATCAATCTACCTGGGTATGCCAATCTAATAGGAGGTATCTTGGCGAGGAATATCCTTAAACCCTAAGGTCACAAATCTAACTGAATTGTGTCTGTGCCCCTGATTAATTTCTCAAAATGTCCTCTCACCGATTTTACAGTCCCACAATCGAAAATTCTACAAGAATTATCATTTTGGATCCATGCACATCGCGCATATACCTGTAGACCAGATTATTGCTGATTGCTAGGAGACACACACCACTGCTGCTAGAATTTTAATATATTGTTGCTGCTAAATTCATTTTTAAACGTGACTTAATACGTGTTGCTAAAATAATTTTTTAAACCGTGATTGATACGTGTTTTTAAAATTGGTTCACTCACTGTGCTCATTGTCTGGTGTTTGCTACTTGCACTTGCTAATTGCACAACCCTCTCCCTGTCGCCGCGGGAAGTCCCGTTAGAGCGGAGGGAGTCAGGGTCTTCAGAGCCGCCCACGAGCACAGCCGCCATATTGGGACGGCTCGGGACATGCTCTAGCCTCTGAAAATCTGAACGAGAGGCAGCTATTTAGCCCTCGCTCGTAAGGATGCGCAGCGGACGTGCGCAGCGGGCGCGCGCCGAAGACGCGCCTAAGACTAGCCCGTCTGCGCCCGTCCGCGCCTGGCCCGGGCCTAGGGCCACCGCCCTTGGCATTATTCCTCCACATGCCACCGGCCTTCCCTTACGTTACTCATCTTCCCAACTGAGGGATCTGAATCCTGGTACCATCAGTTGGCGATGCAAGTGCAGGCCCCTCTCCACTAACATAAATTATATCCCTGAGATATGCCCTGGGTGCACCTACCAACTGCCCCGCCCCAGCCTTGCTCAGAACGTTGCCCTCGGCGTACTAGGTAAACCTCCCTGCCACAGATCGGAAGTGCCACATAAGTCTATATATCGGGCAGCACTTATTAATGTGCGTTCCCTCCCTTGCCATAGTTTACATATTAGGGAATGTATCCTCAGCCAGGACCTGGACATACTTTTTGTCACGGAAACCTGGGGGACGACGCTTCAGGACCTGACTTTTGTCAGGCAATCCCGGAAGGATATAGTGTGGCCAGGCAGGATAGAATAACAGGAAGAGGTGGTGGTATAGCCATTATTCATAAGGATACATATCGTTCCAGATTTGACCTCATCCAGGGTTTAGATTGTGAATCTGCAACATTCGCTATCAATCTCAACCACAAGCAAGCCCTTAAAGGGATTCTCCTGTATAGACCCCCGGGTCCACGGAACAAATTTTTAGCCACTCTCCCCAATCTTAATGTTCATATCATAGGATCCCCAGACTACCTAATTCTGGGTGATTTTAATTTTCCCCTTGAAGATCAGGAGAACAACGATGCCGTGCAGCTTATTGCTGACTTGCAGACTCTGGGACTGCAGCAACTAGTGAAGGGCCCTACACATCAAGCCGGACATACGTTGGATGGCTTATTCACCAACAATCCCGATGTCATGATGGTGGATGTTTTGCCATTAGTATGGTCTGATCACAAAGCTATTATCTTCACCATAAAATCACGTGCCCCTAACCCTCCTCAATGTAAACAAAGAGGTAGGATAGGAATTCGGGCATGGAAAAGTGCAGATATCCCACGGTTTATGGATATTTTGACCTCCTCCCCACCCACAGGTTCTGATAGCCCGGATGTATTATCAGCCCAGTTCCAAGAGTGGATCCAGAACGCGGCTAATCAGGTAGCCCCGGAGAAATTTATTTTCTCTAACAGAACTTCTCCTTCGGCAAAATGGTTCACTGAGGAGCTTAGGCTACATCGACAACATTGCAGGAACTTGGAGAGGCGGTGGCGCAAGCAGTATTGCCCCGTAGCCAAGCAATCCTACAAAGATGCGCTTGCAATCTATAAAAAGGCCATCGCTGTTCAAAAAAGTGCTTTCTTCTCTACTCAAATTGAGACCGCTCATAATTCAGCCAGGGAGCTGTTTTCGGTGGTAAACACTCTGTCCAACCCCCCTTCAGGACCTGGAATCGAACCCTCACAAACATTATGTGACTCTTTGGCTATGTTCTTTTCTACTAAGGTTGCTGACATCTATTCATCTTTTACCGGAAACCCCAGAGGGGAGAACAGGGAGGCAAGCCATCAAGCTAACAGTGGACATGCCACCTTCCCCTCCTTTCATCCAGTCACTATTGACCAGGTTAGCAGGCTTATTGCCGCCACCACCAAGGCAGGCTCCCCTCTCGACCCCTGTCCTCCGATGGTGATGAACGCCATAAATGAGGCAATTTCTTCTCCTCTCACAGACATATGCAATGCCATGTTTCAAACTGGCATATATCCAGACGGCTGGAAGAATGCGGTTATAAAACCCTTGCTTAAAAAACAATCTCTGGACCCTGCAGTCTCGGCCAATTATAGACCAATTGCGGGCCTTCCTTTTCCAGCAAAAATTTGTGAAGCTATAATGAACCAACAGCTTTCTGAGTTCGTCGACTCCCACAATCTTTTAGACGATACTCAGTTCGGATTTAGAAAGGGCCATGGGACCGAGACTGCACTAATAAAAGCATCTGATGAAATTAGATCCATCATGGACCAAGGAGGAGCGGCAGTCCTTATTCTTTTGGATTTGTCCGCGGCCTTCGACACGGTCGATCATGCCATCTTGATCGACCGTGTCACAGCCCTGGGGATTGTCGACTTGGCTGGAGATCTTATTTCATCTTTCCTGAACAGTCGCACGCAGACAGTGAAATGAGGTAATTTTTACTCTCCTGTCTCCGCAATCCCCTGTGGGGCCCCCCAGGGCTCCTCGCTAAGTCTGACGCTGTTTAACATCTATGTAGCGGACTTAGCGAGGGTAATTAAAACCCATGGGTTGCGTCTGACATCTTATGCAGACGACACCCAACTAGTCCTGGCGGTGCATAAGGATGGTCCAGTGGTGGCAGCAAAATTTCAAGAAGCAATGCTGGTCGTTTGCTCCTGGATGTTAACAAATTGTCTGAAACTTAACTCGGATAAGACCGAGGTTATGACCTTTGGCAACCTATCCCCGGAATGGTCACCCATCTGGTGGCCAAGCCAGATGGGCCCCCCGCCTGTCCCAGTTGCCAAAGTCAGAAACCTGGGAGTTTTTTTCGACAATAAGCTGGTCTTTAACCATCATGTAAACAAGGTAGTATCATCCGCCTTTTATGTCCTGAAGAAAATCAGGAAACTCATGCCCTATCTTCCAGCATCAGCAGGGAAAACTCTCATTACTACCTTGGTATTCTCGAAGATGGACTACGGGAATGCCCTCTTTCTGAACACTCAAAAACAAGTCCTAATGAAACTCCAGTCCATACAGAATGTGGCAGCCAGAATTCTGCTCGGTATTCCCCAACGCCATCCGACAACTACAGCCATTCGACAGCTTCACTGGCTAAAAGTGGAAAACCGTATTAAATTCAAGGCATTATGTATTGCCTATAAAGCCGTACACAATATAAGACCTAGGTTTCTGAGAGAGGCCTTTAAACTGCACACCCCAAAGAGACAGCTCAGATCTGCAAACATTTGCATGCTCTCAGTCCCTCGAACCAAAACAGTGACCTGGGGAGACAGGCGTTTCATGGTAGCAACGCCCAAGCTATGGAACACCCTCCCTCTGATCATTAAAACCGCCCCCAACCTGGTAGGTTTCCGTAAGCTCCTTAAAACCTGGTTATTTGACCAGTAAGCGGGTGGGCATCGGTCCTTATCTGAGTAAGCATATGCGCCGAGAAACCCACGGGTAATTGTCGCGCAATTAAAATCTTAAATAAATAAAAAATAAATACAAACCAAAACTTCATTTTAGTCACTTATCTGTTGAGTGATTGGAGAAAAGTGCAGTATGATGGAAACTGGCTGCCTGGACACAAGTATTAATTTGCATGAATCTGAGATCAGCATGAGCTCTGTAATTTAAGGGTGAGGAGTCCCAATAATACCCTCCAAAGTCAATATAATTAGAAACGATCCTGACAGTGTTTCTTCGGCACCATGGAATAGGGCTACATGTAGGAGTAGGAAATTTCAGATGAAGAGCAAGCCTTTTTTCCTGCTAGGAAACAGTAGCGGAGGTTCCTGAATGGTCACTGCAGAGGGCTCTACAGGATGCAGTCCTTGGAACACAAATCATGATGATGACAGCATGCCACCAAGAATCCCTCTATTGGAGGGAAGATGAAGGTGCCATCCTTGAGACTGTGATACCTCAGGGTGCCCATCCTACCCCCAAGCCAACAAAGTCCTAAAGAAAAAGAAGTCTTCCTACCTGACCAGGCATCTTTCTGAGCTCAAAAAAGCATCTCTCACTAAATTAGACACAATGCTCTCAACCCTCGGGACAGAAAAGTGCTGGTCATAATGGACGGTTACCTAAGATGGTTAAACCCAAAAGTAGTCTCTGGGACCTGGGTGCAGAATAGTATGTAGGAACAGTGGTCCCAAAACACCATAATACAATACACAAAATTTACAAGGATCAAACCACAAATTCAAAAAAGACAGAGTATTTGTTGCACTCATTGTTATTTAATCAAATAAATGTTGCTCTGTTGGACACTGGTTGATATCACTATCATTTTGTAGCCATTATCAAGAAAACATTTAAGGCATTTGAAGTCAAAAATAAATATTCTAGAGGTTATGACTACTTGGAGTGGGAAACAACCCAACTATCTATCAGAGATATCTATGTGTGTAACTCGAGTTACTCCAAGTGGCGACATTGATCAGGAACTGAACACTCTGGCACTTTATTCCACAAGCATTGATAACGAAGAGTTCAGCACCTCATAGGAAACAATGTAACTTGGTTCAGGATCCTTGTCAGTTGTCCAGCAATCTCAAAAGATAGATTACCAAAAGTCTGGATGCGAACCCACATAAAGAAGCGCAGCTGAAAGCATCTGGGCCCATGCCAATAGCATGCATTACCCTTCCGCTGAACAAAAAGCAATTTCCAATTAAGTCAGGAACATACCACGAAGTGCTAGGGATTGCCGTAGTGGTTAGGAGAATCTGCAACATATCAGATGGATCTACCTGGGTATGCCAATCTAATAGGGGGTATCTTGTTGAGGAATATCCTTATACACTAAGGTCACAAATCTAACTCAACTGTGTCTGTGCCCCTGATGAATTTCTCAAAATGTCCTCTCACCGATTTTACAGTCCCGCATTCGAAAATTCTACAAGAAAATACAAACCAAAACTACATTTTAGTCACTTATCTGTTGAGTGATTGGAGAAAAGTGCAGCATGATGTAAACTGGCTGCCTGGACACAAGTATTAATTTGTATGAATCTGACATCAGCATGAGCTCTGTAATTTAAAGGGTGAAAAGTCCCAATAATACCCTCCAGAGTCAATATAATTAAAAACAATCATGACAGTGTTTCTCCGGCACCATGGAATAGGGCTGCATGTAGGAGTAGGAAATTTCAGATGAAGAGCAAGCCTTTTTTCCTGCTAGGAAACAGTAGCGGAGGTTCCTGAGTGGTCACTACAGAGGGCTCTACAGGATGCAGTCAAGTGCCAGGTTCCTTGGAACACAAATCATGATGATGACAGCATGCCACCAAGAATCCCTCTATTGGAGGGAAGATGAAGGTGCCATCCTTGAGACTGTGATACCTCAGGGTGCCCATCCTACCCCCAAGCCAACAAAGTCCTAAAGAAAAAGAAGTCTTCCTACCTGACCAGGCACCTTTCTGAGCTCAAAAAAGCATCTCTCACTAAATTAGACACAGTGCTCTCAACCCTCGGGATAGAAAAGTGCTGGTCATAATGGACGGTTACCTAAGAAGGTTAAACCCAAAAGTAGTCTCTGGGACCTGGGTGCAGAATAGTACGTAGGAACAGTGGTCCCAAAACACGATAATACAATACACAAAATTTACAAGGATCAAACCACAAATTCAAAAAAGACAGAGTATTTGGTGCACTCAGTGTTATTTAATCAAATAAATGTTGCTCTGTTGGACACTGGTTAATATCACTATCATTTTGTAGCCATTATCAAGAAAACATTTAAGGCATTTGAAGTCAAAAATAAATATTCTAGAGGTTATGACTACTTGGAGTGGGAAACAACCCAACTATCTATCAGAGATATCTATGTGTGTAACTCAAGTTACTCCAAGTGGCGACATTGATCAGGATCTGAACACTCTGGCACTTTATTCCACAAGCATTGATAACGAAGAGTTCAGCACCTCATAGGAAACAATGTAACCTGGTTCAGGATCCTTGTCAGTTGTCCAGCAATCTCAAAAGATAGATTAGCAAAAGTCTGGATGCGAACCCACATAAAGAAGCGCAGCTGAAAGCATCTGGGCCCATGCCAATAGCATGCATTACCCTTCCGCCGAACAAAGCAATTTCCAATTAAGTCAGGAACATACCACGAAATGCTAGGGATTGCCGTAGTGGTTAGGAGAATCTGCAACATATCAGATGTATTGGACCCGGCCCTTTAGGCAGGTTCACCCCAAGACTTTTTGCTTTTTCCTAGCCTGTTTCTGTGACCTGGTGTTGGTGATTTTAGGCCTCTGCGCACTTTTTCACTGTGGTACAGTGTAAAGTGCTTGAGCTCTCTGTGTATGTGTGGTGAGTGACCTGCCCTCCCATAGGAATGAATGGGGAATATGTAGTTCCTGATGTGTGGGGAGTGGAGGGGCGAGTTTGATATGTACGAACTCGTGAGATTGAATGCTGCGTGATGGTATATGCGGCATGAGTGTGGCTAGTCTAGAAGTGCCACTTTTAGAAGTTGGCATATTTGTGTAATTTGTGTCTGGCGTGTGATTGGCTGGTGAGCCTGGCCCAGAGTGCCTGGGCCTGCTTGTGGATTGACTGTCTGGTTTGAGGGTGACAGGGGCTGAAGAGCCCAGGAGGTTGTCTGAGTCAGCCCATGGATGAAAGGCAGCATCTGCTGCCAGGGACGTGGGAGGAGATGGCACCTGATAGTGAAGGGCTGTGCCTGCCTGACCACAATGCTGGCTCCACCCCCCCGCTGGGCGACTGCCACCTCTGCCCCTGATACTGAAGGGACTTCCCTATAACCAGTTCTAGCTGGTTCTCACACTGCCTGCACAAAGACTTCAAAGACTTTTCCCTGTATAACAAGGGGCTGTGTCCCCTTCCAATTTGTTCTTGTTTTCTGGACTTGAATCTGCCAGGGGCATGCTGCTGCTTGGGCTCAGGGGAAGGCTTGCCTCCCTGGGCCCTGCCCAGCCCCTGGAGACCTGATGGACTTTCCTGGATAACTGGACTGCTGAAGGACTTCCTGGGACCCTCTGCCTTGCCTGGGGTGATGGGAGACTTTTTTTGGCCCTGGAAGCCTTGTCCTGTAACGCCCTGCAGCTGCTGGGACCCTCCTTGCTGTGGGGGTCCTTTCTGGGGCGTTTCTGGGGATTGCTGGGCTCTCCAGCACCTGGTGGGCGCCTTTCATCCTGATTTCTGGCAGAGCGCTGTGGTTATCCCGTGGGGGAAGCGCTCCTGCCCTTTGGGTGGCCCGAGTGCTTCGTGTGCACTTTTATTTTAATTGTTACGGTATTCTCCTGTTTATTGGCCCCCTTTGCGAGTGCCCACCTCGCTTGTAGGTTTTATTGTAATCTCGAGGGTGCCCACTCCTCGGTTTGCCCCTGAGAATCACTGCCGCTGCCGGGCCGAAAAACAGGAAGTCAGGCGGCATCGCGCCTGACTCTGGGCGGGACTTCCTGTTTGAAAAAGGAAGTCCCGCCGGCCGCCGGGCACTGATTGGGTGCCGTCCGATGAGAGCAGGAAGCGTGGACTGCCACGGGGCTCCTGTGTGCTGAGGGAGCCCCGGGAAGAGAAGAGGCCGGCAGAGAGGAGGAAGCGTGGCTGTTGCGGGGCTCCCCGTGAGCTGAGGGAGCCCCGGGAAAAGGTGGTGCTGTGTGGGGAGGTCGGGAGGTCACCCCGCCTCCCTGGGTGGCCGAAGGAAAGTGCTGCCGTCCCCCAGCGAGGAGGGGACGAGAAGGAGAGCCCCGCAGAGGAAGCCTGCGAGTCGGTGAGTGGGGCCGGGACTGTTTGGGGCAGCAGGGGGCGTCGGGGCACATTGCCGGTGCCCGCTCCCCTCCAGTGTGAAGCGCCGGTGGTGGCTCAGGGGCATAGCTTCGTGTCAGAGCCTGAGAGGCTCCGGGGGCCACGATGATTTAAGTAGTCTGTGCGCTCCACAATGGTGGTGCAGTTAAGGGCGGCCCCGGTTGGCAGCGGGTCGCCCCAACGTTCCTGAGAGCCTGAGAGAGGCTCTGGGGGCATGTTTTGTTTAGAGCCCCGTGGCTCCAATGTTGGACACCCTTGTTTAGAGAAGGGCCAGTGAGTTTGTGGCCAGAGCCTGAGAGCTCCATCGTTTGGGGCATATGTTTTTAGAGCCTGTGTGGCTCCCACAGTGGGTGCAGTTTGCGCCCAAGGGTCAGTGAGGACCCTGTCGCAGTTTCTTTGATGATTCCCAGCTGCCCAGCAACGAGTGGGCAGCTGCACCGTTTAGGTCTTGGGATTGCCCAGGTGCCCAGCAAGTAGTGGGCACCTGCTACGTTTAGGCTTGTGCTTGGACTGGCGCTGCTTGGCAGCGCGCCCTGACATTTGGACACAGGGCGTCTGAGCCCCAACAAGGCCAGTTGGCCTAGGGACTGCCACAGAGGGTGGTATGTAAGTTTTGCGCAATGTGGTTACCTGCTATGTTTAGGATGGCAATTGCCTACTGTGTGTTTTTGCACTATTGAGTTGGGTTGGGGCACCTCTGAATGTTTTTAATGCATCATGTGTCTTTCTTGATTTTACACCTCTGAATGCTTTTGTGCATCATGTGTCTTTCTTTCCCTGCGCTGCACCTCTGAATGTTTTAGGCATCATGTGCCTTCTTGCGCTGCACCTCTGAATGTATTTTATTGCATCATGTGCTTTGTTCTGAACACCGCTGAATGTGTAGGTTTATGCATCATGTGTTTCCCTTGTCTTACACCTCTGAATGTTCTTAGGCATCATGTGTTTTCCTTTATTACTCCTCTGAATGTGTTTCATGTATCATGGGTAATGTGTTCTTGCTTATACCCCTAAATGTATTTTATTCTTAGGTGGTTGTTCTTTCCAGTACAGGTGGTACTTACCTGTTCCCAGTAGTTACTGGATGTGATTTATAACTGTTATTTTGTGCCATACTTATTCTTATTTCTAAACGTGTTGATTCTGACAGTGGCCCATGTGGCCCTGTCGTGTACATAATCCCTTGTGAATATTGCCCATGCCAGTTGGCACCATGTATATTGTGTGATACTATCTGATGTGTTTTACAATACAAAAGTTATTTTATAATAACCTTGTGTGGAGTTCCTTTTGTGGTGTGCCTAGGATGTTGTTGCTGTTGTGTGCTGGCGCAAATGCTTTACACATTGCCTCCGAGTTTAGCCTTACTGTTCGTGCCAAGCTACCAGGGGGTGAGCAGGGGTTATCTTGGCGGGTGACTCCCTTGCCCTGACTAGAATGGTGGTTTCTGCCTGGCTTTGGCATCAGCCTTAGCCTACCAGAAATAGCCAGTTCTAACATTGTTGGTCAGCGGTGCGGATTTGGACTTGTGTTTGCGCAGTGCCACAGTGACAGCTGGCTACATTACAAAACTCTGCATTTTTTAGATAGTCACATGTTTGGGATTATTGTTAGTGATTTTTTTTTTCCTCAAGAGTGTCATTTTCAAATGTGTTCCTGCGCTTTATGTTTAGTGGCAGATGAGAGAAAGTGACAGGGCAGGACGCCAGTAGAGAGGGGAGGTTCCCATAGATTAGGAATCCCTTGCTGGGTCCTGTGCCCAATCCCTGGTCCTGTCCCTGTGTGGGTAGATGGAAGAGAGGGAGTGTGGAGGAGAAATGACTAGCTCAGGAGGGTGGTTATCGCCTGAGTGTAGTGTGTGTGTCTGGATTCCACAGTATGGTAGGATCCAGTGGTGGCAGCTTAAATGTGTCCAGTGCGTGTGAAGTCCCATTCCCAGTTCCCAGAGTATGGTGCCTGGTGCTCAGTAAGAGGGGTACAGGTTGTGAGTCAGAGGCAGTGAGGAACTGTCTCACCAGTCTGGAGGGGGAGTGTGTGGATGAGTGGTGTCTTGAACTGGAGGAGTCAGTGTGAGTTTTTTTTAAGGAGCTTGCACGTGAGATGTACCTCTGGTTGTGTGCAGGAGGTCCTGCAGAGGCACTGGACAAGAAGGTGGATGTCTGGCGGTGTGCTAGATGTCTTGCAGAGGCATTAGGAAGTGATTCTAAAAGGAGTGGCTTGTGTATCTGATGATCCTGTGAAGGGGAAGAGGTTCATGTGTAACCCAGCTAGGTCTCAGTAGTATGGTAGGGGTGTAGGGGCTCACGCCCTGTCTCAGTGGAGGCGGAGTGAGTGTGGGACGGTGTGTCCCACGTTGGCCCGAAACCCTATCTCAGGGCCTGGAGGGTTCCCTAAAGGAGTGCCAGGTCAGGGGCCTAGGCTGTACTTACAGGTCATTTGAGGAGGATCTTCCTGTGTCTAGAGGACGGGGAGTGTCTGTAACCAGAACTCCGGCGGTCCTGGTGTTGGGCAGCACCGCTCATAAGTGGAGGGTGCAGAAGTCCTGGCTCGCTGAGCATTTGACCGTCTAGGGTGCTTGACCATTTGTGGGGCCTCTGGAGGTTGTTCCCCGAGGAGTGGGGAGGCCAGGTTCAGGTTCAGCCTGACCTGGAGGGAAGGGCATCTGTATTCAGTGTCCTGACCGGTTTTGGCTTCTAGGGGTACCGCTCCAAGGTGGGAGGGTGCAGAACTCTGGAAGGGGGTGCAGAGGGACGGTGTACTTCTGACCCCGGTGCAACCTGAGGGTTTAGATCCTAGGTTGGGAGATTAGGAAGCTTCCAGGTCAAGAGGAATCTCTACCAAAGTAGATCAGCTGAAGAGACTGAGGGGGCTGCCCTTGCTGTGTGATCTGGGGCTCACGTGCAGTTTGTTGTTTCCACTAAGGTAGAGAAAGGGGACTTTGCTGTGTGCTGTGTCCCCCCACCTGCTTGAAGAGGAACTGTGCTGTGTGCTTTGTCCCTCAGAAGTGAAAAAGTTTCCAGGTGGTAGACAAGTGATGGAGTGAGGTCCTGATCTGGTAGGAGAATTGTGTTCTGGTGAGTGCTTCTCTCTGAGGGTGGGGAAACCCAGAAGTAGAGGTAGGGTGGGGCATTCTTGCCCGTGACCTCTGGTAAGCCTGGGGGTGTGGACCCTAGGTTGTTGGATCAGTGGTAGTTGTAGCTACACTGAGTGAGAGAGTGGAGAATGGCTATTGTGTGCCAGGGGTTACTGCCCCCCGCTCTGTGGATTAGTTAGGACCTGTGATATTTGGATGGCCTAGGGCCTGGTCCTGGCTGTGGATGACTAGTGAGTACCAGTGGGGTATCCTAGTTGTGTCAGAGAGTTCTTTTTTGGAGGAAACCATGTAGGTTCAGAGTGGCGAAAAACCGGAGGGTGTCCCTGCCGTGCGGGCCCGTGTCTGTGTTTTGTCACCCAAAGCAAGGAAGCCCATCAGTGGAGTGATTGATCTACCCTGCGTTTTGGCAGGAAGGGGGTTGTGTTGGACCCGGCCCTTTAGGCAGGTTCACCCCAAGACTTTTTGCTTTTTCCTAGCCTGTTTCTGTGACCTGGTGTTGGTGATTTTAGGCCTCTGCGCACTTTTTCACTGTGGTACAGTGTAAAGTGCTTGAGCTCTCTGTGTATGTGTGGTGAGTGACCTGCCCTCCCATAGGAATGAATGGGGAATATGTATGCCCATGGTAGTTCCTGATGTGTGGGGAGTGCAGGGGCGAGTTTGATATGTAGGAACTCGTGAGATTGAATGCTGGGTGATGGTATATGCGGCATGAGTGTGGCTAGTCTAGAAGTGCCACTTTTAGAAGTTGGCATATTTGTGTAATTTGTGTCTGGCGTGTGATTGGCTGGTAAGCCTGGCCCAGAGTGCCTGGGCCTGCTTGTGGATTGACTGTCTGGTTTGAGGCTGACAGGGGCTGGAGAGCCCAGGAGGTTGTCTGAGTCAGCCCATGGATGAAAGGCAGCATCTGCTGCCAGGGAAGTGGGAGGATATGGCACCTGATAGTGAAGGGCTGTGCCTGCCTGACCACAATGCTGGCTCCACCCCCCCCCCCCGCTGGGCGACTGCCACCTCTGTCCCTGATACTGAAGGGACTTCCCTATAACCAGTTCTAGCTGGTTCTCACACTGCCTGCACAAAGACTTCAATGACTTTTCCCTGTATAAGAAGGGGCTGTGTCCCCTTCCAATTTGTTCTTGTTTTCTGGACTTGAATCTGCCACGGGCATGCTGCTGCTTGGGCTCAGGGGAAGGCTTGCCTCTCTGGGCCCTGCCCAGCCCCTGGTCACCTGATGGACTTTCCTGGATGACTGGACTGCTGAAGGACTTCCTGGGACCCTCTACCTTGCCTGGAGTGATGGGAGACTTTCTTTTGGCCCTGGAAGCCTTGTCCTGTACAGCCCTGCAGCTGCAGGGACCCTCCTTGCTGTGGGGGTCCTTTCTGGGGCGTTTTGGGTGATTGCTGGGCTCTCCAGCACTTCGTGGGCGCCTTTCATCCTGATTTCTGGCAGAGCGCTGTGGTTATCCCGTGGGGGAAGCGCTCCTGCCCTTTGGGTGGCCCGAGTGCTTCGTGTGCACTTTTATTTTTATTGTTACGGTATTCTCCCGTTTATTGGCCCCCTTTGCGAGTGCCCACCTCGCTTGTAGGTTTTATTGTAATCTCGAGGGTGCCCACTCCTCGGTTTGCCCCTGAGAATCACCGCCGCTACCGGGCCGAAAACAGGAAGTCAGGCGGCATCGCGCCTGACTCTGGGCGGGACTTCCGATTTGAAAAAGGAAGTCCCGCCGGCCGCCGGGCACTGATTGGGTGCCGTCCGATGAGAGGAGGAAGCGTGGACTGCCACGGGGCTCCCGTGTGCTGAGGGAGCCCCGGGAAGAGAAGAGGCCGGCAGAGAGGAGGAAGCGTGGCTGTTGCGGGGCCCCCGTGTGCTGAGGGAGCCCCGGGAAAAGGTGGTGCTGTGTGGGGAGGTCGGGAGGTCACCCCGCCTCTCCGGGTGGCCGAAGGAAAGTGCTGCCGTCCCCCAGCGAGGAGGGGATGAGAAGGAGAGCCCCGCAGAGGACGCCTGCGAGTCGGTGAGTGGGGCCGGGACTGTTTGGGGCAGCAGGGGGCGTCGGGGCATATTGCCGGTGCCCGCTCCCTTCTAGTGTGAAGCGCAAGTGGTGGCTCAGGGGCATAGCTTCGTGTCAGAGCCTGAGAGGCTCCGGGGGCCACGATGATTTAAGGAGCCTGTGCGCTCCACGAATGTGGTGCAGTTAATGGCAGCCCCGGTTGGCAGCGGATCGCCCCAACGTTACTGAGAGCCTGAGGGAGGCTCTGGGGCATGCTTTGTTTAGAGCCCCATGGCTCCAACGTTGGACACCCTTGTTTAGAGAAGGGCCAGTGAGTTTGTGGCAAGAGCCTGAGAGCTCCAACGTTTGGGGCATATGTTTTTAGAGCCTGTGTGGCTCCCACAGTGGGTGCAGTTTGCGCCCAAGGGTCAGTGAGGACCCTGTCGCAGTTTCTTTGATGATTCCCAGCTGCCCAGCAATTAGTGGGCAGCTGCACCGTTTAGGTCTTGGGATTGCCCAGGTGCCCAGCAAGTAGTGGGCACCTGCTACGTTTAGGCTTGTGCTTGGACTGGCGCTGCTTGGCAGCGCGCCCTGACATTTGGATACCCAACAAGGCCAGTTGGCCTAGGGACTGCCACAGAGGGTGGTATGTAAGTTTTGCGCAATGTGGTTACCTGCTATGTGTAGGATGGTAATTGCCTACTGTGTGTTTTTGCGCTATTGAGTTGGGTTGGGGCACCTCTGAATGTTTTTAATGCATCATGTGTCTTCCTTGATTTTACACCTCTGAATGCTTTTGTGCATCATGTGTCTTTCTTTCCCTGCGCTGCACCTCTGAATGTTTTAGGCATCATGTGCCTTCTTGCGCTGCACCTCTGAATGTATTTTATTGCATCATGTGCTTTGTTCTGAACACCGCTGAATGTGTAGGTTTATGCATCATGTGTTTCCCTTGTCTTACACCTTTGAATGTTCTTAATCATCATGTGTTTTCCTTTATTACTCCTCTGAATGTGTTTCATGCATCATGGGTAATGTGTTCTTGCTTATACCCCTAAATGTATTTTATTCTTAGGTGGTTGTTCTTTCCAGTACAGGCGGTACTTACCTGTTCCCAGTAGTTACTGGATGTGATTTATAACTGTTATTTTGTGCCATACTTATTCTTATTTCTAAAAGTGTTGATTCTGACAGTGGCCCATGTGGCCCTGTCCTGTACATAATCCCTTGTGAATATTGCCCGTGCCAGTTGGCACCATGTATATTGTGTGATACTATCTGATGTGTTTTTACAATACAAAAGTTATTTTATAATAACCTTGTGTGGAGTTCCTTTTGTGGTGTGCCTAGTATGTTGTTGCTGTTGTGTGCTGGCGCAAATGCTTTACACATTGCCTCCGAGTTTAGCCTTACTGCTCGTGCCAAGCTACCAGGGGGTGAGCAGGGGTTATCTTGGCGTGTGACTCCCTTGCCCTGACTAGAATGGTGGTTTCTGCCTGGCTTTGGCGTCAGCCTTAGCCTACCAGAAATAGCCAGTTCTAACAAGATGGATCTACCTGGGTATGCCAATCTAATAGGGGGCATCTTGACGAGAAATATCCTTATACACTAAGGTCACAAATCTAACTGAACTGTGTCTGAGCCCCTGATGAATTTCTCAAAACGTCCTCTCACCGATTTTACAGTCCCGCATTCGAAAATTCTACAAGAAAATACAAACCAAAACTTCATTTTAGTCACTTATCTGTTGAGTGATTGGAGAAAAGTGCAGTATGATGTAAACTGGCTGCCTGGACACAAGTATTAATTTGTATGAATCTGACATCAGCATGAGCTCTGTAATTTAAAGGGTGAGGAGTCCCAATAATAACCTCCAGAGTCAATATAATTAAAAACAATCATGACAGTGTTTCTCCGGCACCATGGAATAGGGCTACATGTAGGAGTAGGAAATTTCAGATGAAGAGCAAGCCTTTTTTCCTGCTAGGAAACAGTAGCGGAGGTTCCTGAATGGTCACTGCAGAGGGCTCTACAGGATGCAGTCAAGTACCAGGTTCCTTGGAACACAAATCATGATGATGACAGCATGCCACCAAGAATCCCTCCATTGGAGGGAAGATGAAGGTGCCATCCTTGAGACTGTGATACCTCAGGGTGCCCATCCTACCCCCAAGCCAAGAAAGTCCTAAAGAAAAAAAAGTCTTCCTACCTGACCAGGCACAATTCTGAGCTCAAAAAAGCATCTCTCACTAAATTAGACACAATGCTCTCAACCCTCGTTGGGACAGAAAAGTGCTGGTCATAATGGACGGTTACCTAAGAAAAGTAGTCTCTGGGACCTGGGTGCAGAACAGTACGTAGGAACAGTGGTCCCAAAAAGCGATAATACAATACACAAAATGTACAAGGATCAAACCACAAATTCAAAAAAGACAGAGTATTTGTTGCACTCAGTGTTAGTTAATCATACTGGGCATCGGTCTATTGGTGTCATCATGTAAACATTATTGCATGTAAAGTGTCCCTAGAAAGGGAAAGGGGGGAAGAAGGTGGGGTTATTGTGGTTCAAGTGAGGATAAGGAAGTGACTGCAGGATAAAGTGTACATCGCAACAGTACGATACTTAGAAAACACGTTGCTCATTTCTCGAGCCTAATATTCACAATTTATCAAAACAATAAGTAGCCATGGTTTTAAACAATAACACAGTGGCTAACAGGTTTGATGTCCACGTTTCGACCTCAAGAAAAATGTAGGCTGTTATATCCCTTGTATGCCAGGGTCTTCCTCAGGACAGAAGTAGTGGGGAAGGGAGAGGGAGTGACCATGTGTAGCCTCTGAATAAATGGCTAAGGATGGAGAAGGGAGTGTGGGCTCCTAATTTGTGAGAGCGAGAACCAGCACTTTATGGAAAATTAAACGTTAGCTGGGCCATGCCGGATGAATTGGCTGGGCCTGACATAGTAAATGAAATCTGAACTACTGAAAAGCGTTGGGCAAAAATACCACTGTTCCCAAGTGATTCTGAGCTTAAAAGCACAGGCCAAACTACGCCTGGTTTCTTTAACGTCACTGCTCATCTGGGAAGTCTCTGTGCGTGACTAGCGCTGGTTCTCGCTCTCACAAATTCGGAGCCCACGCGCCCTTCTCTGTCCTTAGCCTTCATTCAGAGACTACACATGGTCACTCCCTCTCCCTTCCCATGGACGCGGCAGTGCTCTATCTGCTTGTCTCCAAAGAGACGGGTGCCATTGAAGGACATGTCCCTAAGGTTTGCCTGGACATCCCCGAAAAGTCAGACGATTTCAACCAGGCGTATCATCGGCGATCGAGTCAGCAGCGAATGGTGAACTTTTCTGCATTTCTGCCATCTGCAATAGCATATGACATTATTGGTCTGGATTCCTCCAAGACCATAGGCAGCACTTGTGCAACCAAATCCCAAGCTGTGTGGGTGTTTTGGCCCAAAAGGTGTGCGTTGCAAGGCTGGCAGAAGAGAACATCCCCTTGTGAAAGGTGTCCAGCCTCTTGGATTCCTTATCCGGTGGTCTGACATGGAATGTGCCAGGGTTGACTTTGGCAGAGGAGGACAACGAGGCTTTCTGGAGTGGAGTGCTGGTTGAGGAAAGATGGGTCCCCAGTAGAGGGGTGATGGCAGTGGACAATTGTCCTGTGCACAGGTGCCCCTGCTCAGTGACTGGCCAAGGCTCCATGCAGGACATGACTGAGGGCTCCATTAAATAGGAGAAGGCAGTTCTGAGAGGGTGACTCCCCGCTGAAGCGCTTCTGTCAAGACATTTGTCTTGACTGCCTCCGAGGGTAGCTGAAGGTCCAAGACTTCAGCCATCCTCCTCACCACCATAGCGAAGGAGGTCTTTTCCTCTGTAGTCACCTTTGGAGGAACGACCAGGCCAGTGTCTGGTGAGGTATCTAGACCACTAGCATCTGCTAATTCCTCATATTGGTTGCCATCAGCCTCCTCAAGGAGGTTGTAGCTATATGGAGTCTCAGATTTTCCCCAATCATACTACTCTCCAGGCCTGTCGAAAAAAGGGGCACTGGGTCTGACTCAGAAGGTTGAGCTCCAGTTGAACCCAAATTCAGTGGTGCGACTCCTCATCAAAGTCTGCTATGACAATGTGATTGCGAGCTGTGGGGCATTACTGGTGCCGGGAACAATGTTGCTGTACACATCACTGAAGCTGCAGGGGGCTAATTGTGAACAACGGACTACTCGCCCCAGGCACCAGCAGGGCTCTGAGCGTCGAGGCAACCCCTCCCTCTACCGGCAGGACGTCAAAGACCTTTCGCGAGTCCCGCTTCGTGGGACACGCATCACTGAGGCTGCAGGGGGCTAATTGTGAACAACGGATTACTAGCCCCAGGCACCAGCGGGGCTCTGAGCGTCGAGGCAGCCCCTCCCTCTACCGGCAGGACTTTAAAGACCTTTCGCGAGTCCCGCTTCGTGGGACACGCATCACTGAAGCTGCAGGGGGCTAATTGTGAACAACGGACTACTCGCCCCAGGCACCAGCGTTGCTCTGAGCGTCGAGGCCGCCCCTCCCTCTACCGGCAGGAGTATATCACCAGGTGGTCTCCTCAGTCCCGCGGGACGTGCGCGGGCGGCGCCGGGCTAAGCCTGGGCAAAGGGCGGGCCCTCTGTGGCCCTCAGAGGCCTGAGGAGACTGGGCTGGGCCACAGACTTTGGTTCTGCTGATATCGACATAATTTATTGAAGTGAGACTTAATATTTTAAAACCTGGGTGTTTTTGTAAAAGTGCTCTGTATTATTTCTAACTGGTGATTGTTTAAATTTACTATTTTTCTCTCTCAGACTTACATTAAGCAGACATGATGTCTAGAGGTAAAGTAGATAAATCTACCTCTGGGCTGGGTACCGTGGACAATTTTCTAGTCAAAAAGGTTAATCAGATTAATAATGAGAGAAGGGCCTCTTTAGGACGGGGAAGTGTTCCACTACCACAGGATGAGGCTCCTCTCGCGGTAGTGGATACACCTATGTCTGATACACCTATGTCTGATAACCCTAATATCCCTGCTATTAGTAATAGGGATCCCATAATGATTGTAGTGCAGGTACATGTAGAGACACATGAAGACCGCCTTGATACCTCCAATGAGGAAATAGAACTGGTACAGCCAGCGCCGAGACCGGTGAGAAACTGTAGAAAATCACAGCTTAAACGGGGGGTAAGCATAATAAAAAAAGAGCCGAAACAGCTGCATCAGTTAGTAATGGCCCCATTACAGGCTCTTGTTCTTCTGAGGGAAATTATGAGGGTGGTATCAAAACACAATTTGAACAACTTACCCTCTTGTTAAGCACCTTAGAAGGAAAAATGTTGGCAAAAATGGAAGAGTTAATTAGACCCTTGTCAATCAAGCTAGATACCTTAGCCTTAGAGATAGATAGACTAGGTGGTTTATTATCAGCACACCAGTCATCGGCCCCGTCTGTTAGATCTAAGGCTGTGGAAACAGGGCAGGGTCCCTTGAGGGAGTCCGCACAGCAGATCTGTCGGCAGGTCCCTGCAGCAGATAACGCTCCACCTAATCCCTCACCAAAAACTGACCTAACTGCACTGACATCAGCAGACCAGGATGGCAGGTCATATTTCAGACAGGTAAGAAGAAGCCGTTACATTAATCTCCCACCTGACTGCGCACCTTATGTGGCTGTCTAGACTAATGTTCCAACTATAGAAGACCACCCTGCCCAGTCACATAGTGAATCTCATGACTCACTAAAAAATAGAGCAGTAGCCTGGTTGAACTCTAACTGTGGATTTCCAACTGCATATTCTGATCAAATACTCTCGGTGAGAAGGGTAAACTGGATTGGCCCATCTAGAAAGCCAAATAGTGGGGACTGTATTGTTGTCAACTTCAGACATCCCCAACATGTGGCAACAGTTTTACTAAGAGCATCTTCATTATTGGTCGATGAGAATAGCATATGTGTTTTTATACCCACTTGATCAAAGCCCCGCCTAAACGCAGGAACTTTAGGCCACTGTTTCAATCTCAGCCCCTGGCTCCAACACCACCATACCTGTATAATGTTGTTAATCAAAACAGGAATGGGTTTATGGTGGAAACACAGAATAGATTTGACTTGCTTTCAGGCCTTGAGGTATGTGATTGAAGGGAGGAGTCTACGGGCAAAGGAACTGCAAACTCCGGTGAAGTGGTTCACATGGAGATTATTCAGGTGAAATCGCATGGAAATAATGTAATCTGCTGGAATATTGCAGGACCGGGCACTAAGATGACAGATTGTAATTGGGTCAGTTACATTAAGCAGTTTCAGATCATTTGTCTGCAGGAGACCTGGTCAGTGGACTGTGACTTTTTTCTTGAGGGGTATAAGGCCTTCTATGTTCCTGCGATAGCAGCTAGCAGAGGTAGACCTAAGGGGGTCATGGTAACGTTTATTTCTGTAGCACTCTCTTGTAAAATACGTAGAGTTGTAACAGATAACTCTGGTATCATCGGCCTAGTACTAAATGGAGATAACTGTCTACTTGGTTTGGTGAATTTTTATAATGCAGTTAACATTTGTTCAGCTCCTAGTTCTATATTAGCACTAAATGTATTTATTAGCACTTCAATGAAGAAATGTCTCCATAATCTTTTGATACTGGGTGATTTCAATGTTCATCCATGCGGGGATCCCCTGTTCAAAAACCTCTCAGATTTGTATTGCGAACGTGCAGAGGGATTGCACCTGGAACACACATCAGAGGGGGAAGCTTTCAATGACCTATTGACCAACTTGGATTTATCACTGACAATGGTGTTGAGGGATCCTTTTAAGCGCTTTGAGATTCCTACTTTTAAGGGTCACGGGAAGGGTACCTTCATTGACTATGCTTTACTTTCTGTGTCAATGCAGACGTTTGTGGACTCTTTCATCATTGAACACAGTGAATTCGGTGATCACAACCCATTGTCTGTGCATTTGAAGGGCCCCTGGGTGGTCAAGGAAGGACGGAATTGTACCACTGGGAGGCTGACCACCACTGACGGCAGAAGGCGCCTTAAGTGGTCTATGATCACACCAGACCGGTTGTATAAAGACATTAAGGATCATTGTACCGAGGAAATTGCAAAATGTACTCAAGAAGGGCCGGAACCATGCCAGGTCCTAAGTGCTTTCCAAAGTATTTCAGATAAGGTGTCTCAGTTGATGTCAGCTCCAGTAAAGCGTACAGAGATCAGGGGACCAAGATGGTTTAATCATGATTGCTCTAGGGCCTCACGTAACTTAAGGACAGCACTGACTACAAAACCCAGAATAAAGGAGAATATCTAACAGTGTAGAAAATAATATAATTCCGTTATTAACATACGTAAGGAGTTTTTAAGAGAAGAGGCATGGAACGAGATTCTCGAACCCTCTACTTTGAAATGTAGCTCTAGATTCTGGGCGGTAGTAAAAAGACCTTTTTTGACCCAGGACTCAGGGGATGGACTGGAATGTTGCATAACAAAGGCGAAATGGGTAACACACTTTACGCAACTGTATGATGGCACGTTGAATGCTAAATTAAATTCTCCTTCCTGCACTAGCGGTGACTATATCAGGTTTGATAGAGGTGAGGTCATTGAGGGCATAATGGGCCTTACAGTCGGGAAAGCTCCGGGTCCTGATGGGATCCCGCCGGACTTATATAAGTCTGACCCCAGTTTTTGGGCACCAATATTAGAATCGGTCTTTAACGCAGCTGCTAAAATTAGCTGCCCACAGTCATGGGGGGTATCAACGATTGTCCCAATTTTTTAAGAAGGGGGACAAGGGTAGCCCTCTCTGTTATAGACCTATTTCATTAATTGATTCTATGGTTAAAATAGTGGGTAGAGTTCTACTGCAGAGGCTTTCTGACTGGGCGCTGGAAAACAGCATTATGTCCATCTCCCAGTATGGCTTCTGCAGTGGACGCTCTACCACCACACAGTGCCTTAACCGCTTTCTAATATTAAGCAAGTACACTGTTGCCCAAAAGGGTTCTGTCCACCTTGCCTTCATGGATTTGTCCTCAGCTTTCGACTGTGTCAACAGGGGAAAGCTGTGGCAGTCCATGAGGGACAAGGGTGTTGACAGTGGGATTGTCAACTTCCTCGTTGATTTAAATAGTAACACTAATGCTAATGTTAGGTACTCTCAAGAGTTGTGTGTAACTGGTAATTTTATTATTGGGAAGGGTGTGCGTCAAGGATGCCCCTTTTCTTTTTAACTTTTATATTAATGAACTAGACAGCGTATTGCAGAATGTAAAGGCTGACTGTCCCAGAGTCGGCAGGCGAGGTATTCCTGTCCTTCTATATGCAGATGATGCAGTTTTAATTTCTAGAACAGAGAGAGGTCTACAAGCTTTATTAAATGCTTTTAAGAATTTTATGACGGATAGAGACCTCCTGGTCAACAATTCTAAATCCTTCATTATGCAAGTTGGCCAACAACCAAGAAGGAAGTTCTTTTTTAAAATAGATAATGTAGCAATCCCCATCTCGAAGACTTTCACGTATCTTGGGGTCTCTTTTGACTCCAAACTTAGTTGGGGCCCACACCTTGACAAAAAGAACAAGCACTGGCGTTGCCAATAGGTCTCGCAGTAGGAAAGTTTGAGCTATTGGTTTTCTAAATGACATTTTATTTTTTTGTTTTGTGATTTACAATGGCCATACTTTAAACTTTTTGCAATAGGAAAGTTTGAGCGATTGGTATTGGAAATGACACTTTTTTAATTTATGTGTTGGTTTTGAAAATAGCAAAATTAATAGCTTTGTCAGTTACAATGTCAATAGTTTTAACTTTTGCAAATGTGACACCTATAGCATTTGTAATGCAATGTGTGTAGTATTTACGTGACTTAGATGTATTGATATTACAAATAACAATGGCTTTTAATTTTGTAAATAATTAATACTTAAATAAAAGTTATTGTAATTTATAATGGCAATAGCTTAAACGTTTGTAAATAAATTTTGTGAAGATTATGTTCAGTGTATTTTATTGTGACGAAAATCCAAGAACATTGCATTTGCACCTACACACACATATGTGTTGTAGCACTGAGTGGTGTGAGGGTGTGAGGGGGTGAGGGGGTGTGAGGGTGAGGGTGAGTGGGTGTGTGAGTGTGTGAGGGTGAGTGAGGGGGTGTGAGGGTGAGAGTGTGTGAGGGTGAGGGTGTGAGGCTGAGTGAGGGTGAGAGGGTTGTGAGGGGGTGAGGATGAGGTGGTGAGTGAGGGTGTGAGGGTGAGGGGGTAAAGTTTGGAAAACAGGTTCTGGGTTGGAGGGGAGATTGTACCAATCAATTGCAGTGCCGTGTAATCTACGCTCTCTGTCATAATTTTCTTTGTCACTTACAGTATCCCCTTTCCCTCGTTGTTAAATAGCTAACAGTATGAGTGCATCAGCATTGTTGCAATGCCTTGTGCACTCCTCTTTTCTCGCACTTTGTGCTTTAACCTTGCAAAATATTTGTATCCATTGCATAAAATTACATATGTGCTGAGAGAGCTGATGGCTGTCAAAAAAAGAAAAAAATCCAGGACCCATCACTGTATACACAATGAATTTGTACACCGTGCACCTCTGTGTGTACTTAATTTAACTTTTTTTATTTATTAAATAACTGCTGTTTCTTGTACCAGCCTCAGAATTATAATCGCTAGGTAGAGGGCCAGGCGATGGCTTGCAAGCAACCAAGACATTAGATAACGAATCATTAAAGGTGCAGAGCTGGTTCACTTTCTAATAATCCCTGAATTTGCTGTTTAAAAAGGAATTAATTTTATGATATGTATTTTACCTACTAGATGCTTCTTCAGCACAACTCCGTGTATAGGCATTAGTTGCTTGGCCATGAGCTGCCATGTTCAAGAGATCTCTGTGGTGCATTGCTGGCGGCCTGAAACTGAAGCAAGTTCAACATGGCTTGGAATACATTTGTGCTTCTTGAATGATCAGGACGAGAGGAGCAATGCCGAGGAAACAGTACAGAAGATTCCTGTTGCTAGCGTTAAGCCAGCTGTAGTTTGATTGATGATCGAAATGTAATTGATGAATTGCATTGATACCTATAAGCACTTTAGAAGTAATTGACATGGTTTTGATACACAGCAGTATTTCTGTTTTCTAGACACATTGATTGTTTTGGAAAGTTGCTGAGATGTCTTGAATGAATTCCCTGTTGAAAATAATGCATAGTTCTAGTCCACTTTTATTTTTTAAATATTTTATGTAAAGATAATAAATCAAAAATAAAACCGTGTAAAAGGCAAAGCTGGATTGTAGTCACACGATGTAACCTCATGAGACTAAAGCATTGCAGCAATTTAGTTCACTTCTTTAAGGCATGCTCCGAAACAATAAAATCTGAATCTAAATCCCAGCTTCGACACTAGAACAAATGCATGATCGTGGGCGCCACCTCGCAGTTCCCGTTGACATTTTCTGTCGGAACCATTGCCTCCCCAAAATTGAAACACTTACATTCAATGCAGGCGAAAAAAATCCCAAGAAATGATGTCAAACTCCCAATCGGCAATTATGAATAAACGTGGCTCTAGTTGCGCCTCTAATTCACTCCCCTAAAACAGAGGCGATTCGATCTCGGTGAGGGCAATGAAAATGTATTCGTTCTACTAAGTAGGTCCCTTGCACAAACAAATAAATGTAGGTTACAAAATTGAAAATATCGTTGGTTGGTTTAAGCGCTCACTGCCACATGCTTTCTCTATCCTGCAAACTGGAAGTTCGAACTTTTGAAAGAGTGACTCAGACTTTCATTTTTCTTTGAACAATGTAATAAGTGCCATTCATTTGGGAAGTGAAAAAAAACTATTATGTCAGTATCCAACAAGAGCGGCCGGGAAACTGAAAGTACGGCCGGCCACCGGCCAGCCATGAATAATTAGGGGAGGAGAAGCCGCAGAGCACACGCTGGGAGAAGCCCTTTGATGTGGTGGCGGCCGTGAAGAAATGCAATTAGGAGGGAGGGAGGGAGGCTGATGCGCGTGCTTGTTTGGTCACGTGATTCACGTGAACTCAAAGAAAACCGCACCAAAAAACCAGTGGTTTCACGAGTATTTTGAGCACTTGAATTCTCGCTCCGCTCAATGCGCATGCGCATTGATAGGTCGCGAGACCTAAAAAGGAATTGGTAAGGGTGAATGCTACTATTTTTAACTTTGCATCAAAACTGGGGAAAAAAACCTAACAATGCCATGCTGAAACTTTACAATGCAAAGTGGCAACTGCCGTTTATGGAAGCGAAATATGGGGTTATATGGCCAGTTAGCAACTACAGATTGTTGAAAACTCTTTTATGAAACGCCTCCTGTGTGCCCCAGTAGGCACATCTAATTTGGTAGTGCACAAAGAGCTAGGGTCGCAATATCTATGCAATATTTTTTCATTACGTCCGCTGACTTGCTGGTTAAAATTGTGGCTGAATCAAGATATTCCACTGACCCACCTGATTATGAGAGATTACTTGTCTCAGGATAAGGCAATGGGCACACCCTGGTTAAAATATTTGAAATCAAACTTCTCAAGGGTTGGCCGCCTGGATTTGTTTGAGAACCCAAGCGGGATTGTGAAGAGTGATGTGAATGCAGTTAAGCGAGCCTTCTTCGTGGACAGAAAGCTCAAAAGAGAAGGTGAGGAGCTCCTGAAACCAAGTGTAAGAAGATTTGCTATGTTAAAAACAGGAGATATGATGGATCCCTATTTGATGGGATCGCTGACTTCTCATGAGAAGTTTCTGCTAACGAGGTTCAGATTAAATCTTTTTCATCATCTGCTGTTTAGACCTAAAAATGCTGCTTTTATTAAACCTACAGCTCCCTGTGGCTGCGACGGTATGTCTCCACAGGATATGCTGCATTTTATATTTTTATGTAAATTTTATGAATATCCTCGCAAACGCTATCTGGTAGTTCTTTTAAAGAAACTTAATTTTAACCAGATTAGACCAGCATTATTGTACCTACAACTTTTGCACAGTGACAGTATTCTTCAAGTTACTGGATTTTTAAAATTGTCCATTAAGTTGAGAAATTGTTTGGACCAATGATGGCATCGCTGTTGATTTGACTATCTTTACTACTGAATTTGCTATGTATGAAATTTGCTGTACCCTGCACTTTTGCACTAAGTGCTCATGTTTTATAATTACTGTGTGTCTTAATATGTTTTAAATTGTTTATACTGTAAATGCACTTTTATGGTTTGAATCAAAACCGAATAAAGTATTTTTGACTGACTGATGTTGCTGTAGTAGGCTCCCTGGAAGGTTGAGGTCTAATGGTCGTAGCTGTTCTGTATGCAGCACAGGATCCAAGATGCGTGAATAGCACCAAGGATGGACCCACTGGTGAAAATCCAGTGGGGGCACTCACTAAACCCATGGGGCCCAAAGGCACTCCTGACGGGTTGGCCCACTCAAAAATTTGGTGCATGCCCTCATAAAACTCACCTAGGTGGACAGGAGTTGCTCTGGGAAGGTGGGAGCAGACTCAGATGCAGCCTTTGCGTGGCAGCGGAGCCTAGAGTGATGTCATTCCCAAGCCTCGTCCGAAGATTTGGACTGGTGCAGTGAAGTCGAAGAGCACTTCGATTTCTTGGACTTTTTGTGAGACTTCCCTGACGACTTTGAACTGGATAATGAGTGCCTGGAATGACTCTGTGAATGGGTCCAGGACCATACTTGTGACTAGAGCCTGGAGAGTTGCAGAGTCGACCAGCATCGAGCAACTAGAAGTACAGGGAGTGCTCCCTCAGCACCTTGGGGTGCATGGCAAGGTAGTCCTCACACGTCTTGGAGCCATGGTCTGGCTCTAAGCACCATGTCTGTCTGTGACAGGATCCACAGGGTTTAAACCCCACTGGTTCCTTGGGAGACATTCCTACCCACTGGGAGACAAGTATTGAAAAAAGAATCTCAACAAAACATCCAAAAATGTCAGTAAAAATGACTGGAGGTAGCTGTCTCCAGATCTGCACTGACTGGCACATAAAGAAAACAACTCATGCCAGTGCTCTCTGGTGGCACCTATACAGGCATCACGAACGCCAGTTCCGGCTTGGACTACGCGGATGCAGAGCTGAATGACGGCAAGTATTAGCGCACGAAAGTTCTGCTTTAAAAGGTTCCAGATCCTATCTGATGCCTGGGAGTTATTCTACGGTACGGAATCTGCAGCTCGAAACCTCTATCAGATAAGTTCAATACACCTATCAGTGATTAGACAATGTCTACATGTTTTAGGGGTCAGACCACATATACTGGGCACTGGACAGCAGTGGCGCAATTTGGAGAGTCTAAAAACCAGGAATAAAATACATCGAAACATAGGGGGCGACCATGCAAAAAGGGGCATTTGTTCACAGACTGCACATACTGCAATGACATCTCTGACACAAATGAGACTGACTGGTATTGCCAATGCTTATTATATAATGTCTATATTTTTGCATATTAAACACATTTACATAAAAATACCTTGCATGCTTGACATGGGGACATTTACTTGCTTTGCCAATGCATGTTTTAATACAAGAGGCTAGCTAAACAGCTAAAGCTGTCTCTACGCCAGACCTAGAAACAAGTTACCATTTCTTGAGATGCCTTTAGTCACGTTTCAGTGATAGTTCATGAACGAAACTTTTTTCCTGCCCTGACTGTCACTGAGGAAGGCGTGGATGTCTGTCTTCAAATGCTGCAACCCTTTGTATGTGTGCTCTGTGCATCAGGAAGGAGGCAAGGCTGCATGAGTCAGCGTCTGCACAGAGTGTAAACAGGCGAGGTCTGACGGCTCTGCCTTCACTTTTCCCAATAAAACCCAGAATCTGCTAATCCGCCCGTCTCCTCTTATTCACGTTCCCCGAACTGCCCAGACTCCACCGAGGGCATAACAAGCAGGAGCTCTGGGCCTGCCACGTCTGCGACCACAACGCTGGTAGCGAGCAGGTACTCACAGGTAACAGGTGATCCGTGCACACACCTGGGGTTTAAGGAAAAGAGCACGAAATAAAATGGGAGGAATCTGTGGTGTGCTGGCAGAAGCCAGAGAATAACCAAAAATTGTTATTGTAATAAATAATAGTAATAAGTAATGATAATTCCACATTTGTGAAACACAAACTTATCACCCCTAGGGGTATCCAGGGGCAGTCAGGGAGATGTAGGGCCATATGTATCAAGCCTTTTTCGAATCGCAAAGGCCAAAATTCGCAGAATTTCTGCCTTTGCGAATCGCAAACGGCCTTTTTGCATGTTTTGGGATGTATGAAATATTAGCAAAATAAGGAATAGCAAAGATTTGCGATTCCTTATTTTGCCATAGCATTTAAGGAATCACAATTTTGAGATTCCTTAAATGCTATGTATGTAGCATTTTTGGGCTGCGAATTATGGTTAAGAATTTGCAAATTACCACCAACTTGTAGTTGATGATAACTTGCAAATTCTTCAAAAAATGCACAATTTGGCATTTTTGAAGGTGGCATGTGATGCACACACATGCCCATAGGGCATGTATGTGCGCCATATGCACACTCATGTACATTTCAGGGGTGCAGCTGGGTGTATCTTTGAGACACCCCTGCACCCTTGAAATAATTCTCAAATTGCGATTAGCAAATTGCGAATTTGCAATTTCAGAATTATTTCACAATCATTCCTATGGGCCTCCTGGCCCATAGGAATGCATTGGAATTTATGCCTTGATTGCGAATTCGCAAAATGCAAATTCGCAAATAAGAAAGATTAAGGAATCGCTAAAAAAAAGGGACTTTCTTCATACATACCATTTTGCGATTCCTAAATAGCGATTCCTTAAAAATCGCTATTTAGGAATCGCAAAAGGGTTTGTTGATACATATGGCCCTTAGTGAGCTACTGCCAGAGTCACATGATGCTGAGCTGAGCTGCCTTGGGGGATCAAACCGTGAACCCCGAGCTCCGGATTCAGCCGCTCCAGCGCTGCGCCACATCTCTCCCATGCAGTTATATAGCACTTACTACCCCTGACAAAGCGCCAAAGTGCTTTTTTGACGAGTACCACGCTAATCCGGAACCCAAAAAGGATTAGTGGTGAATTAGTATCGGGAGATATTAAATTAATTTGAGCGGTGGACATGTGAGTTTGTTATTTGGATTGAAAATAACAGCCCTCTACAAAACTCCTTGTTAAATAAATAATACCTGGAATAGCAGTGACGACATAGGGGTCTTCACTCGACTTCTTCTATAGAGGTTAGGTATTCTATTCATTTCATTTATTTATTTATTCATTCATTTTATGTAGGTGTTTGTATTGCACTCACCTGATACATTACAGCACTGAGTGCATGGGCGTGCAGAGGTTCAGCTGACCGCTGGAGAGGCGATGCCATCAAGTCTGCATAGCCACCGGGCGCAGCCTAAAATGATACATTGCAGTTAACTTGTGCCCATCCTAAAGTCCCCTCAGTGACCTGAAATCCCGATTGCTTGCCTGGTCGGTCAACTTTTCTATGAAGTTCAAGTTTGAGCTATATATGTATAGACAGAAATAGGTTTTTATGCAAGTAATATAGGGAATGTGGAATTCACTATCTCTGTAGAGCAGCCTGCAGGGAACCCTCTCCATGTCCACACAGACTGGGATGACAGAAGCTCCTTTTCAGTAGAATAGGGAAACCCCCTCCTGCACACACAATGTTGCATTTAGAAAGCCCACTTGAACTAGGAATAAGGTTAACAGATGACTCCATTTCATCAGGATCACTATATAACAGGAAAGGTTTTCCTTCTCCAAATCACTGTTATTTAGAACGTTATGCCCAGTGGTTCAATTTAGGTGAGACGGAACTACCACTCCCAGAATGCAGTAAAACACACACCAGGATGGGCACACGGTGTTCCAGATGACATGGAGTCTTCAAGTAAACTTACCTGAGAGGACCAGTGGCACGAATCCAGAAGCAGTTCAGCCACAGTTAATAAGCAGACTGGCAGGAAAACTGCTTCGAGAGAGTATGAGTGACTGGCCACTTTGCATACAGAGTCAGTGGCCCTGTGTGCAAAGCTAGCGGGGTGGGCAAGTGAGTCCCTTCTCAGCAAATATACGTCCCGTGAGTGCCTGGCCAGGGCGACAGAGAAACACAACTCAATATACAGCTTGTAGGTATCAATTTAAAAAAAAATCTTTTCTTCAGCATTTCGTGTTTCTCACTCTGCAGCTCTCGGATTATATATTCTTAGAATTGTGCTCCCTTGGGGCTGTGGCATGTTATGCGGTTGGTAGCCTCATCTGATCTGCCCTGCGTTTCACCTTGGCACTCGGCCTCAGGCGGGGTGTGGGGTGTGGCAGGTGACAGACTCCGAGGAAGGATACATGCCCACCCAAGGAACGAGGCCTGGAAGCTCGGCAGCCTGGCAATTAGAGCGCCGAGCCGCGAAATCCGCCGGTGCGTAATTACAGGTGAGCCCTTGTATTGGGAAACAAACCGGCAGCCTCTTCCAAACAGCGTAATACGTTTTTGTGTAATTGTTTGTGGCGGTTTTTCAGTTTTTTTGATTTTCTAAATTTGAAACCCCTGTGCAGTTGTTTACGTATAAATAAAGCTGTGGGTTCGATGACATGATACAATTTTCATCTTTGGTCTTTTGGACTGAGGTGATGATGTATCTCAGTTCGAAGGGGCAGACGTGCAACGCCCATAGGACTGAAAGGGCTTCAGCCCCCCCCTCCCATGCCGCCCGCCCCGCCCCCTCCCCTCCGTCTTGTGTCTCAGCCCGGGCTGCTGCAGCTTGAGCTGATATGTGCTCGGCTGGGCAGTGTCTGAAGTCTTATTTTCGGCACCCCGAGTTGTTCACAGGTCTTTAACACCTTCGCTGCGGCCGCTATTCCGCCGCAGCGCTAAGGGGGCGGGGCGGCCGTACGGCACGCACATGCTGGTGACGGAACCGCTCCGTCACCAGCCTCGGTTGAGCTGTGCTGATGACGGAGCTGTTCCGTCATTGGCCCCGCCCGCTCAATGGAACGCCCAGTGCAGGCACGGAATCTGCGCCACGCAGGCGCGGCGAGCGGGCCATGACGGAACCGCTCCGTCATCAGCACAGCGCTACCGCGGCTGATGACGGAGCGGTTCAGTCATCAGCATCGAAAAGGTTAAAGACCAGTTGCATATTTACATACCTTTGTAAACTGGTTACCTAGGCTTAGTTATTTTTTCTGGTTCCAGTACCCCCTGGATCCCCACTCTGCCTATTCCTTATATATGTATTTTACTTTCGCTGCCGTAGTATGAGAATGTATTTCATGAAAAGGAATATAAAGTAGGGTTACCAAATGAAAAAATCCAGCCATGTGTTGTTTAAAGAGCCTGCAACGGCTTGGTCTTTGCACTAAATATGGTTATAAATAAAATAGCATATATTAATTTATAATGTGACTTTTCTATATTTGTTCCCATTAATTATCAGTCATGGATCCTTCTGGCAGCCATAGAATACAATTAAAAATGCTTTCTATTCATATTTACTGTTCTAAGTATGCACAAATAAGTGCTGAAAATAGGCTTTTGGTGACTGCTTATTGACATCAATATAATGAGCTGGCAACCCTAATCACAAGACTGAAAGTTTGTTGCTGGATGAGCACACTATTTATTTCCTCCACCCTCAATACCTGGACCCTGAATAGTGCCATAATAGCAATAGTTTAATTTATATATGAAACCATACGCCAGCCCTCAATAACATGCTGTTACCTCCAATGTCTGGAAATGCACCCTGCATTCAGACAACTCACTCCTCATTCTCGCCGTTCACTTTCACTCTCACCCTGCACTCACAACGATCACAATGTACTCACACTGATCACGATGCACTCACACCATTCACCTGCTTACCCTGCACTCACAGTGAGGACACTGCACTTATGCCACTCGCCATGAACTCACACTGATCTCCCTCCACTTACCCTGTGGTCACATGAGCACACAGCTCACTCTGCACTCACAGTGATCACTCTGCACTCACAATTCACTTGCGCTGTTCACCCTGTACCCCACCCTGCACTCATGTGATACTTCACTCACCTGTCCCCCTCACTGCTCACTCTGCAATCTCACTCAAACAAGCCCATCACTAACCATACATTAATTCGTCCCACTCTACACTTACATCCGCATCCAAATTCATATGATCACCTCACTCACCCGGCAGTCACACCTCTCATCCTACTCTCACACAGTTACATCGCTAACCGTGCACTCACATGGGCACTCCTGTCACCCACACGGCGCAGAGGGTTATTGTGTTTGCTACAAAGAACGTGTACCATGTAGATCACAGAACAGAGTGTAAGTAAACTATGGGTAGCTCTATAAAAAAATGAAATGTTTGTCACCAATGCCATACTCTGCATTTAAACAAATCACCAACAAAGCAATCAAACAACTATTACTGCAAACAGATAAAGACTTAAAAAAATTGTTTATTAAGCCCAGTCAACATCAAGAGTACATTTCACTTCATAGAGTATCACATTTTTTAATAACATAATATTGCATCACATGGTATACCGTCATTTTTCACATAATATATTTTTCCCTCTATCATTACCAGGGGGGATCATAATCTCAACAGCAGTACACAATATACATCAGTTCTCTGTGTTGTGAAAAGAGACATTCTGACATTACAACTACCTCCTTACCGCCTAATGCTCTATCCTTACTTTGTTATTTATCACCTCTGGTCATCTCACCGTAAAGTACCTGACTAAATCGTTGTATACTCAGCTACCGTTCTACGTAACCTTATGTTCACTCGTCCACCTGCGCATTTTGGAGAAATTGCAGCAGGGGTTCCCAGTAATCTTTTGGCCTGGATGTTTGTAGTAGTTCTTCCAAATAGATCTCTAAGGTGTCCCTGCAATATGTCATGTCTTTGAGCCAGTCCTTGAATCTAGGGGGGCGCTTACTGCCCCATCTAATGGCAACGCAGCGCTTTGCTAGTAGGAGTGCTGCAGCCAAGAATTTCCTTCTCTTTACTGGTGTTATCTTACACATACCCAGTAAGCATACCCGTGGTGTATAAGGTATCATCTCGGACAGCATAATAGTTAGTGCCCCTGTTACTTCCTCCCAGTATTTGTGTATTTGTGGGAAAGCCCACACCGCGTGTAGGAAATCAGCACTTAAAACTTCGCACCTATAGCATTTGTCATTTGGGCGAAGACCGTATTTATGTAATTGGGTTGGAGTACAGTAAAATTGGTGTAGGAATTTAGCGAACAGATAAAGACATTGGGGCAGATGTATCATGTGTTTTGCATGTCGCAAAAGCTGCGATTCTCTATTTTCCAGCGTTTGCGACATGCAAAAACGAAAATGGGATGTAACAAAGAAATCGCATCGCACATTAGGAATTCGCATGTTTGCGAATTCCTTAAGTGCGAGAAATTCAAAATCGCAGAAAATATTGCGATTCGTGATATTGCATTGGTGCAAAATTGCGAAATTCGCATGGATATGTATGAAAAAATCGCAAATTGCGATTTTGTCATATTCGCATAATAAAGAATCGCAATTAACACCAGGTACAAGCAGGTGGTAAAAAAAAAATATATATAAAAGAACACCCAGAATGCATTTTCACTTTCTCCAAAATGGCGGGACTGTACCTGATTGCCAGGAGGATGCGCATCCAAGCTCTTGCCCAGAGAAGACAACGTCAGGAAAGGATATTCCGAATACGCATTACGCTGTTCCAGCAGACACAGGAGGAGATATATGAAAAATACAGGCTACATCCTCACAGCATTTTGGACATCATTACTGAATTGAAACCATTTTTGACACGCCAAACTGCCAGGACACAAGCCATACCAACACATGTGCAGGTATTGTGCTCACTGCACCTTTTGGCTTCTGGCTCCTTTCAAACAGTAATAGCAGAGGTTGGTGGAGTGTCACAGAGTGCCCTATCGCGTTTTTTCCATGTCTTCTTGGATGCAATGATCAGTAGACTCCAACATCATATATATTTTTCCAATACACAGCAAGCCATACAGGAAGCCAAGTTGGATTTCTATCAAATAGCAAGATTTCCACATGTGATTGGATGCATAGATGGAACCCATATTGCCATCACCCCACCAGCAGCCATTGAATATGTTTTCCGCAACAGAAAACACTACCATTCACTGAACATCCAGGTCATATGCAACGCTAAATACATAATACAGGACATTGTGGCAAAGTTTCCAGGGAGTACACATGACTCTTACATCTTCAGACATAGTGCAATACATAGACGTCTCAGTGCTGGTCAGTTTGGAGATGGATTCCTGCTAGGTAAGTAATACTCATCCATCCTCCCTTCAACCCAACCAATGTAATGTAACTCTGAGTCACTTTTCCCTCTCTAACTTGCAGGTGATAGTGCTTACGCAGTGCGTGATTTCATACTCACACCATACTTGAATCCTGCAAATGCAAGTGAAAGACGCTACAACAGGGCACACCGGTCCACACGTGGGGTAATAGAACGTACATTTGGAATTCTGAAAAGCCGTTTCAGACGCATTCACAAAAGTGGAGGTGCATTGCAATACAATCCAGAGACATGTTGCAAAATAGTGACAGCATGTGCAATGCTGCATAACATTGCAATCCGCAAAGGAACAGAAATTGAAGTGAGTGACTCAGACACATCTGATGATGAAGATGATAACCCTCCCCCAAGAATGGCAGTTGGAGGAGTAGGAGCCATGGCTGGTCGGCAAAGGAGGGCAGAGATTACACGGAACTATTTTTAGGTGAGAAAAAATACAGAAAACCATTTTCACTTTGCCATTGTTCTTTAATGCAGAACAAGAAAACAGTGCTATATGTATGTGAAATTATATGTAATCATTTTGATTTAACATGTCCTTACTACTAATGAAATTAAACATTATCCATGCATGACTGCTGGATGGGTACTTCATGGGTACTTAAAGAAGGTAAGTTATTTTTTGCGTTGGCGACTGCCAGCAGGTTGCTCAATTGGAGGCATGGCCTCTTGCTCTGCTCCAGTAGTGGAACGCCTTCCACTCCTGCGTTGTACCATGATGTTTGTTGGTGTGGGGTTGCTGCTACTCCTACTGGAGTTGTCCTCACTTTCTCCTGAGCACAGAAGGGCCCTTGCACCTGATTGGTTTGTTTGTATACTTTCCAGTACCAAAGTCATATTGTTCACACTCTGTCCAACTGAACGTGTGCAATCACTCAATTCCCTCTGCATGTTCACACTGCGACGTGTGAAGTTGCTGGTGACTGCACATAGCCGGTTGATGGCTTTGGTGTAGCTGTGCATTGTGTCCTGCGCAGCCTGTGCAGCCCTGTCCCGTGCATCCTCTGTGTTCACAAGTGTGAGGCAAAGTTTATCAATGGCATCAGCCATGCGTTCCTGATTCTTGTTTGATTTAACAAGCTGCCTGTTGATGGATCTGAGTGCCTTATGTTGAAGGCGTTGTACCTCAAGCATGTTTTGCTCCAGGCCTGCAAACACTGTCACAACTTCACTCTGTCCTGTGTTATTTGCAGATGGCTCTATGCGGAATGCACGTGACCTCCGTGGACTTTGTGAAGGCTGTTGTGCATCTTGGCTGGACACAGTGACTGTGTCATTGGACACTGCTTCAACATCAGAGGTTTCTTCCTCTTCCATAGGTTGTAGAGGTAGCACTCGTCTGCGCTTCCTCTGTATGGTCACAGGGGCATTACTGACTTCATTGTCTAAATCTGACATCACATGGGGAGGTGACAATTCCACATCATTGTCAGTCCTGTCCTCACTGGTATGTCCTGTGAATGTAGAGTGCAAAATATTAATTTGTGTTCATGACATAATAAAGTTTACTCATGGCACTGTATTACTTGTCCTGCACTTTTTCAGTATTACGTAGTCCCACATGAAGGAGTCATATAAGTGAATGTTATTGTGAGTGTTACTAGGGCAATGGGACTACAACTCCCATGATGCATTGCTGTGGTATTGTTTCACAGTGTTCATGGCTTAATGGTAATCTCAAATGCAGTGCACACACACACACACACACATTTTTGGTACACACACATGGATGCACTTTCATATCCTCTTACCTTGTGCTGGTGCTGTGGGTTCTGAGCTGTCTATGTTGGTCACTCCACTCACACTTTCAGTTGTCAGTGTGGATTCTATCAATTCCTCATGGGGTGTTGGTTTGTCCACCATGGAGCTGCCACCACCTGTCAGGTTGCCATCTTTCAGCCTCTCTGCAAGTTTTTCCTTGGATCTCAGTCTCATATCGTACCACCTTTTTTTGATCTCTTCAATGGAGCGAGTGGTGACTCCTACTGAGTTGACCTTCTCCTGGATCTCCAGCCATATTTTCCTCTTCCTGGAGTCAGGTACCTTTAAAGATTTTTTTCCAAAGAGGTCTTCATGGTTGCAAACCATTTCTTCTATGAGCACTTCCTGCTCCCTCTCTGAAAACTTCTGCTTTCTTTTTTTCTTCTCAATTGGCTGCTCCTCCTGTGCCTTCTGTGCCTCCATAGCTGTACAAACAGGTCTGCTCTGCCTCAGCACACTCTTCCAACTGCCACTGGGTGTGGCTCTGGGGAGCAGGTGCAAGCAATCACTGGTACTTCCTGCTTGTGATGTCATCAACTTGTGCCAGCATTGCATGATTCCTGTTTTTGCGAGTTCCTAAAATGCGAAAATCGCATTTATGCGATTCGCTTTTTTCTCGCAATATTTTCTGCGAGTTTTAAGGAATCGCTATTTTCTCGCAATTTTCTTGTTACATACCATTTTGCGATTCCGAAATAGCGATTCGCTACAAATCGCTATTACGGACTCGCAAAATGGTTTTTTGATACATCTGCCCCTTACTGTCCATCCAAAGTCATGCATGGATGGTAATGCCAACCTACAAACTGCTGAAACCGCAACCATATTTTCAAGAGGGCTTCACAGATCATTACAAGTGGAAGTTGAGACTGGGGTGCTTCACTACAAAAGATCTAATTCAAAAATGGCTACGGACCTGGTCGACCACAGATTGCCGCCTCTGTGGAACTGGAGTAGAGTCTCTATTACACCTACTATGCGTTTGCACGGCTCTACACAATACGAGGAAGAGAAGAACAAATAAGGACTTGCCGAGTGGCAGTCATAAAATGTCTCAGTGGTTCCTCTGTTCAAATGTCTTGCAAAACAATCACATTCTTGAACGTAGCAGCAAAAGAACTTGAAAAGAAGGACTCAGCGATTAATGAACTTGATAACAAGGACAGATGACCAGTATTCCATCATGCAGTCAGGTTAAGTCCTCCCCAGAACTTTTAATCTGTTTTTTTTTCTCCTCCTTTCCCCTTTCCAACACAATCATTTTACCTGAAACAGGAGGCAGAGACACAATTATAACTTAACTAGCGGCCCGTCCCGACGTTGTCCGGGTAAAAAAAGGCTAGGCAGCAATGGTTTTAGTATCATTGTACATTCGTCCCACATGATAAGAGACACATTTTGAAGCAGTGTCCCCAAAAGTCAGTTTTCCAAATAGAGCATATTGAATTCCTTTCAAGGGAAACTGTTAGAGGCAGTTCAAAGGTAGAATGTACTGTTTTCCCAGCTGTTAGCAAAGTGGCAGCTATTCCAGATGAAGCAACAGCTAGCGCCAAATTCCCAGAAGATCAACTTTGGCAAGTATGAGGTTGATTAGGTAAGTCTTTCCTGTGCCACCGGAGGCGTCTATGAACAACAGTTTGCCTCGCTTCTTTTCAACACTATCAACTATGGTGTTGTAGGCGAGTTGTTGATCGGGAACTATGTTAGGCAAGTGTTGAGCAAGGTAGTTATTTAGCTCTGGAATTTTGTGTGCGGTAGCGATATTGTGGTATCCAGTCAGGTTAGTTCGGACCGCTAGCGGCAGGCTGAAATCTTGTAAGGACTTCTCGCTTAATAGATACAGTGAGTCTTCAATTTCTATAAGTCCTTGGTTTATGATTTCATTGTTGTTAGCAGCACGTGCCGACGTTGTCCGGGTATGAATTGCTGCCGGCCAGTAGTATATTGTTTTGTAGGATTTCGTTTTGATAGCATTTCTTATCTGTGACAGGCCTGTGAAACGCTCCGATTCACAGTGCACTGCTGATGCACTTAAGAGTGCGCGTTCAGTAGTGTGTGAACTCGAGTTTCCCTACTTTATATTTCTTTGCAATATTATATAGCGCAGACTCGACAACATGGCATGAGCACAATTTACATTACAGAAGAACACATTCATTTGTGGTGGGCACGGGGAGACAAAGCGATTTGCCTGGAATCACAGGATGTTGAGCTGATGCAGAGATTCGAACGTAGCTCCCCAGCTCTAAAGTTCACAATTCTAGAACATGTGGCGGGAAATGTAAAAGTGTATGTTGGTGCTGGCCATCAATGAGAGAGACCTGTGCATTTTTCAAATGGGTGGTGAAAAAATATGAGTATGTTGCTGGAGATGTGGGCCGCCGTGTCACCAATGTACTTACCGGTGGAGGGTAAACACCGATTATTCCGCAACTTTCTTTCCGCATACCATCACTCCTCATACTTTCATTACGAAAGTACCATGACTCCGCAATGCCATTATAACGCATGGCATTACATTTTATATGCTTTTACTACGCATACATTTGCAACGAAATTCGTTGTAAATGCATGAATGGTAAAAGCATGTTTTTTTATGTTTGGATAAGTTAAGTATGGGTATAGGGGTATATGTTTTGGGGTACTAAGGTATATGTATAAGGTATATGTTTTGGGGTGTTTGGGTATTTTAAGGGTTCAGATATAGTTTTGGGTTATGGGGTACAGGGGTAGGTTTAGGGTGTATGGATAGGTATGGGTTTTGGGGTACAGGGGTATTTTTAGGGTTCAGGGCTAGGTTTGGGTTTTGGGGTATAGGGGTATTTTTAGGGTTCAGGGGTAGGTTTGGGTTTTGGGGTACAGGGGTATTTTTAGGGTTCGGGGGTAGGTTTGGGTTTTGGGGTACAGGGGTATTTTAAGGGTTCAGGGCTAGGTTTGTGTTTTGGGGTACAGGGGTATTTTAGGGTTCAGGGGTAGGTTTGGGTTTTGGGGTACAGTAGTATTTTTAGGGTTCAGGGCTAGGTTTGGGTTTTGGGGTACAGGGGTATTTTTAGGGTTCAGGGGTAGGCTTGGGATTTGAGGTACAGGGGTATTTATAGGGTTCAGGGCTAGGTTTGGGTTTTGGGGTATAGGGGTATTTTTAGGGTTTAGGGATAGGTTTGGGTTTGGGGGTACAGGGTATGGGTTAGTGTTTAAGGGTGTTGGGGTATTTTAAGGAGTAAGGGTGGGTTATGATCATGGGGTGCAGGGGTATTTAAAGGGAGCAGGGTGGGATTAGCACACAATATGAGACATGGCATGAAGGGTGGAACGTACCACACGCCCCCAGTGTTTGTCTCGCCCCCAGCACATGCCCACAGCACAACGCAGACACGCCCACAAGGGACTACTTTGCTGGCACGGTTCTTTTACCATTTAAATGTATATGGTGGGTGTTGACCTTGGCCTTTTTCCCCCAAAATTTTTCGCTTTTGACCCCCTTATCTGGATTGTCTCCCCCATGGGATTAAACCTGTATAGGCCATGAGTGGTGTGAGACCCCTTTTGAAAAATGTAAATTACCTGACATAATGTGAGCACTTGTAAAAACCCCCATTTTAAAACTGCACCTGACTGAAATGTATTGCTTTTAAAATGGATGCCATGGCCATGGGTTTTGCCACTGGACTGACATAGGTCAGCGGTCTAGTTAATATTACCCAGCTACCCCTAGCTTTTGGAGGGAAAGCCTGGCACCCAGGGTGCTCACCCCCTCCCCTAGAACCAGTTTAGGCTAGATGTGCCAACATTCTAGAAGGTCCTGGCACTGCCTGGGAGGAGGGTATAAATAGGGGGAAGTGTCACCAGAGAGTCAGTCAGCGCTGGGACAAGGAAGGGAGGGGGACCTGCTGTGAGGTGCTACCGCCACATGGGCCTGTGAGCTGGGCCCTGTACCCCTAAACTCCCCCCCTCTGCTGCCCCCCTGGGCCCCTGACAAGGGAGGGCCCCAACCCAGGTCACTGACGCTGTTTGGACCGGGTACCACGCCAGCGCTACGTGAGGAAGCGCCCAGGAAGTGAGGAGTGTGCCCCTGAGGTGGACTGCGGGACTGTTTACCCCCCTGTGAGGTGTGCTGCCAAGTGCTGTAAACTGCAGTATCGCCCCCTAAGCGCTGGGTGTCCAAAGACTGTTGCTGCCTGTGGAGCTGCCTGGGGAGGATTGTGCCCCCAAGGGACTGTGCCCTGTGATTGGTGTGGCCCCCGAAGTGCTGTCGGCCCTGAGGACTGTGTGGGCTGAGGGAGGAGCTGTCCTCTGAGAAAAGCGCCCCTTTTTCTTCTGTGGAGAAGAGCGACATATAGATAATTAAATAGAAGGGAGCCTACCCCTTATCGCAGCCCGGGCGCTGAGGATCGAGTGTGAGGAGCCTACCCTCGTTTTGGTGCTGTCCGCCATGAGAATCGCGCTGTGGCCTGAGGGCACTGTGAGGAGGATCGAGTGTGAGGAGCCTACCCTCGTTTTGGCGCGCTGTCCGCCATATAAATAATTAAATAAAGGGAGCCTACCCCTTATCACCGTCGCGGCCCGGGGAGTGTTGGCGCTGCCTCGCGCTGCCTCACGCTGCCAGGGAGGCCCCTCGCGGTGGTGTGCATCGTCGCGGCGGCCCCCGGTGCCAGGAGAGGGCCGCCGATGTGAAGTGGGCCGCGCTAGGCCCTGAAGCCTGCCTGACCCGCATCACGTGACGGGGGAGCCGTACCGCGTCATCGGCCCGCCCCCGCCGCGCACGGATTGGCCTGCGCGACCGTGACCTGTGAGGCCGCGCAGGGATTGGTTGACGGCCGGCAAGGCCAGAAGAGGCGGAATCGGAGCCCCGGGTCCCCGTGAGGAAGGAGGGGGACCCGGGTGAAGCGCTGGTAAGGGGCCCCCGTGGACGAAGGGGGAGCCCCGAGAGAAGCGACCGGAGCGGGAGGCTACCCCGCCGGTCTGTGCCCCAGAGAGAGAGGGGCCGGTTGAAGAGGCGGGGCCGGGGCACACTGTCGGTGCCAGCCCCGCCGCCACAGAAGGAGCGACCGGAGCGAGAGCCTACCCCGCCGGTCTGTGCCCACGCGAGAGGCCGCCCAGAGGTGCAGTGACCGCCCCGGGCCCCCAAGAAGAGAGGGAGGGGGCCCGAGTGATGCCGCAGGGAGGGAGGGGCCTCGAGGCACATTGCCGGTGCCTGCCCCCTCCCCTGGAAAGGAGCTCTGGCTCGTATTGTGGAGAGCCCTGGGACCCTAAAAAGGGGTGGAGTCAAGAGGAGGCCTGAATCCAACAGGAGTGGTGTAACGGGGCCCCCATAGTGAAGAGGGCGCCCCGGTTGCGGCGCTGAGGCCTGAGTGGGGCCTTGTGGGCCCGAGTGACCGGCGCAGAACACCGGGGAGTCCTGCAACTCGAGGCACATTGTCGGTGCCTGGTTTTCCCCCCTGCAGAGGGAACCCCGCAGGAGCCATCGAGGAGAGCCCGGTGAGTGGGGACTTGGTTAACCTGTGTGGAAGTCGGGGCACAGGGTCGGTGCTCACCCCAGGACTAGTGCTCGCCCCTGGGAACTGTTTCTGAGCCTCGCTGGCCCTATGGGGCCCCGTTTAGGCCCCTAAACCAGACCGGGACATTACTGAAACCCCCCCTTTTGGGATTGGTACAGGGACAAGTTAACCCCTGGCTAGGTGTAGGCACTGTGGAGTGAAGGGTTGGGGTAATTTAGCCTGGTTGTTAGTGGCTTGTTTATCCCTGGGTCCTGCAAGGGTTAATTGCCATGGTTAATCCTAGTTAGGATATTGGTTGCCCTAAAGTAATGCAGCATTTCCATGTTACCTGCCTAAGTGTGGTGCGCTTCCGTGCCTAGTTTGAATTGTAGGCTGATTACCTTGCTGATGTGGTTATGCTAATGTTATGCCTACACTAATGTTATTGAGGCCCAGGTATACTGTGATTTTACACTTGATGGGTGTTGGTATGCTTTTGTGCCCTTTTATTACAGGTGCTCCTATTTATGAGGTACTATGATGCCCTGATGTTTTCTTTTACAGGGGTTGGGTTGGCGTGATTGTGCATGATATATATATCTATGCTAATGTGGTATTTTGCAATTACAGCCTTCCCTGTAGGATGAGAGTCTGAGTTGGCCCCGCCAGATTGGGCTCCAGATCTAATGACAATTTTAACCCATCCTTTTTCCCTTACAGCATGGACTTTGGACTCAACCCTTTTTATCCCCTGTAAATAATCCCCCTCTGAAGTACTTGGCTCTGGTGCCAGTTGGCGCCGTGTTATGATGACACTGTTAATGCATTTTTGCCTTGCAGGTTGGAGATACTAAACTGCTTAATTTTCCAACTCAAATTGGTGTCCTGCCTCTTTTGTAGTGTGCCTGGTGTGTTGACTGAGGGTAATGCGTGAATGCTTCACATGTCCTCGAAGTTTGGCCTGCCCGCTTGATGCCATGCTACCCCCTTTGAGACTTGGGCAACCCCCATTTCCAACATTTGGTGGCAAGCGGTGGGATAGGACTTGTGTTTGCGCAGTACCACAGCGGCCACAGGTTACACTGCAAATAGAGCTTTGGATGTAATCCGAGCCTTGTTGTGGGGATTATTGTTGTTTGCTAAATTGCTTCCTCCTGAGAGTGTTCTGAATTGTCCCCTCGTTCCACTGGGAGGGTGTGTCCCGGATGTACCTCGCCACGATGGGGTTGATCTACCAGGAAGTGGAATTGATGGAGTACACCGAACAGGAGGTGATAGACTTCCTCCTGGAGAGAGGGATACCCCCAGTAGGGAACATTAGGAGGAACCTGTTTCTCTATGAGGCCCTCAAGAGGGGAGAGCCCTTAGAGATTGATGGGGACTTGTCTGACTACCCCCCCGAGGTTTTAAAGGGTCAGTGGGTTAGAGACCAGAGAGAAGGCTCCCCATCCAGAACCCTGGGAGGTAATTACTCCGATGTGGAGGAGGAAGAGTTTGAGAGGGCGGAGACGCCAGTAGCTGTGGAGGACACCGAAGATAGGGAGCCTCGCACTGGGTCCAGTCCCGGGGGCACTGCCCCATCCCTTTCCCTGTCCCCAGAAGAGTGGGTAGATAGGAGAGAAGAGAGGGAGTATCAGCTGGCGCTGGCAAAGCTCAGGCATGCCGAGGGCTTAGCGCAGCTAAGGGTAGAAGAGCAGCGACTAGAGACTGAAAAAGTCCTAGCGCTGGAGAGGATGGCGGAGGCGGAGAGGGCCTTCGCCAGAGAGAGATCAGCTCAGGTGGGTAGGTTGACCCCTGAGAGTGGTTTCAGGAGTCTGGATTCACCGAGGTGGGTGGGATCCAGTGGTGGCAGCGAGTGTAGGTCCAGTGCAAGGAGTCCCACTCCCGCAGCCCAGGAGACTGTGCCTGATTCCCCGGAGGAGGAGGACGGGTTAGTGTTCAGGGGCAGGGGAAAGCTGTCCCATCAGTCCTGGGGAGAGTTCGAGGAGGAGTGTTGGACTGTACTGGAGGATTGGGTGGTGAGGAGAGCAGTGGAGGATTGGGAAGGGCTGTGCCATGCCGTTATTCGGGAGCACATGCTGAGGAGTTGTTTCCCAAGACTGCGTCACCATCTGTTGCAGTGCGGGTTCTCAGACCCCAGGGAACTTGCACAGGAGGCAGACCTCTGGGTAAGTGCCAGAGCGTCTGGGAAGGCTGAGGGGAATGATCCCGAAGGGAGTGAGACGGGGAGGTGTCCCAAGGTACCCCAGCTGCGGCCACCAGGCCTGGAGTGTTCTTTAAGAGAACCCCAGCTTGGGAGGCTAGGCTGCCCCGATGTGTCATCCAGAGGGAGGGATCCCCTTATGTCAGGAGAACCCGGAGCATCATTAATCAGAGCTTCGGTGGTTCGGGGGACTGACCAGTCACAGGGTCTAGATCTTGGACTGGGGTTCCAGGTTCAGGAGTTGCCTGACCTGGAAGGTGGGGTTCCTGTAAAGCAGGTCCCTACCAAATTGACTCCCAGGGGTACCACTTCCAGTGGGAGGGTGCGGAACTCTGGGAGGGGGTGCAGAGGGAGGAAGGTCTCTTCTCTGTCACCGGCTCAGCCACAGGGCATAGATCCCGGGTTGGGTGGCCAGGGACAGGAGTTGCCTGCCCTGGTGGGAGGGACATCTGTAATCAGAGTCCCCCCGGAAGTGACTCCCAGGGGTACTTCTCCGGGTAGGAGGGTGCAGAATTCTGGGAGGGGGTGCAGGGAGAGGGAGGACTCGCCCCTGTCACCGGTTCAGCCTGTGAGTTTCGACTCCAGGTTGGGGAGAGAGTTGTGTGAGGGTGTCCCTAGGCGTAGGAGATGGAGGAACCCAAGGAGGAGAAGTAGGGGGAGGGGAGCCTCGCCCCTAAGGGCTGGTCAGTCTGAGGGTCTAGACCCCAGGTGGGTGGACCAGTGGAAATTTGGAGAGAGGAGAGTGGTTCAAGAGAATTCCAAGCCTGAGGCTAGAGCCTCCCACTCTAGGAAGGAGAGACATCCCACTAGGGAACACCAGTGGGGTGGTTCTGTTGGTGAAGGGAGGGTTGCGAAAGAGAACCATTGGGTTCCAGAGTGGAGGAGAGACTGCAGGGGCTCCTGTAGTTGCAGGCCTGCGTCCACCTTTTTCCGCCCCAAGCAGGGAAGCCCATCAAGGCATTGATGTGTCTACCCTGGCTTTTGGCTGCGGGGGAGTCGTGTTGGACTTGGCCTTATTCCCCCAAAATTTTTCGCTTTTGACCCCCTTATCTGGATTGTCTCCCCCATGGGATTAAACCTGTATAGGCCATGAGTGGTGTGAGACCCCTTTTGAAAAATGTAAATTACCTGACATAATGTGAGCACTTGTAAAAACCCCCATTTTAAAACTGCACCTGACTGAAATGTATTGCTTTTAAAATGGATGCCATGGCCATGGGTTTTGCCACTGGACTGACATAGGTCAGCGGTCTAGTTAATATTACCCAGCTACCCCTAGCTTTTGGAGGGAAAGCCTGGCACCCAGGGTGCTCACCCCCTCCCCTAGAACCAGTTTAGGCTAGATGTGCCAACATTCTAGAAGGTCCTCGACTGCCTGGGAGGAGGGTATAAATAGGGGGAAGTGTCACCAGAGAGTCAGTCAGCGCTGGGACAAGGAAGGGAGGGGGACCTGCTGTGAGGTGCTACCGCCACATGGGCCTGTGAGCTGGGCCCTGTACCCCTAAACTCCCCCCCTCTGCTGCCCCCCTGGGCCCCTGTCAAGGGAGGGCCCCAACCCAGGTCACTGACGCTGTTTGGACCGGGTACCACGCCAGCGCTACGTGAGGAAGCGCCCAGGAAGTGAGGAGTGTGCCCCTGAGGTGGACTGCGGGACTGTTTACCCCCCTGTGAGGTGTGCTGCCAAGTGCTGTAAACTGCAGTATCGCCCCCTAAGCGCTGGGTGTCCAAAGACTGTTGCTGCCTGTGGAGCTGCCTGGGGAGGATTGTGCCCCCAAGGGACTGTGCCCTGTGATTGGTGTGGCCCCCGAAGTGCTGTCGGCCCTGAGGACTGTGTGGGCTGAGGGAGGAGCTGTCCTCTGAGAAAAGCGCCCCTTTTTCTTCTGTGGAGAAGAGCGACATATAGATAATTAAATAGAAGGGAGCCTACCCCTTATCGCAGCCCGGGCGCTGAGGATCGAGTGTGAGGAGCCTACCCTCGTTTTGGCGCTGTCCGCCATGAGAATCGCGCTGTGGCCTGAGGGCACTGTGAGGAGGATCGAGTGTGAGGAGCCTACCCTCGTTTTGGCGCGCTGTCCGAAATATAAATAATTAAATAAAGGGAGCCTACCCCTTATCACCGTCGCGGCCCGGGGAGTGTTGGCGCTGCCTCGCGCTGCCTCACGCTGCCAGGGAGGCCCCTCGCGGTGGTGTGCATCGTCGCGGCGGCCCCCGGTGCCAGGAGAGGGCCGCCGATGTGAAGTGGGCCGCGCTAGGCCCTGAAGCCTGCCTGACCCTCATCACGTGACGGGGGAGCCGGACCGCGTCATCGGCCCGCCCCCGCCGCGCACGGATTGGCCTGCGCGGCCGTGACCTGTGAGGCCGCGCAGGGATTGGTTGACGGCCGGCAAGGCCAGAAGAGGCGGAATCGGAGCCCCGGGTCCCCGTGAGGAAGGAGGGGGACCCGGGTGAAGCGCTGGTAAGGGGCCCCCGTGGACGAAGGGGGAGCCCCGAGAGAAGCGACCGGAGCGGGAGGCTACCCCGCCGGTCTGTGCCCCAGAGAGAGAGGGGCCGGTTGAAGAGGCGGGGCCGGGGCACACTGTCGGTGCCAGCCCCGCCGCCACAGAAGGAGCGACCGGAGCGAGAGCCTACCCCGCCGGTCTGTGCCCACGCGAGAGGCCGCCCAGAGGTGCAGTGACCGCCCCGGGCCCCCAAGAAGAGAGGGAGGGGGCCCGAGTGATGCCGCAGGGAGGGAGGGGCCTCGAGGCACATTGCCGGTGCCTGCCCCCTCCCCTGGAAAGGAGCTCTGGCTCGTATTGTGGAGAGCCCTGGGACCCTAAAAAGGGGTGGAGTCAAGAGGAGGCCTGAAGCCAACAGGAGTGGTGTAACGGGGCCCCCATAGTGAAGAGGGAGCCCCGTTTGCGGCGCTGAGGCCTGAGTGGGGCCTTGTGGGCCCGAGTGACCGGCGCAGAACACCGGGGAGTCCTGCAACTCGAGGCACATTGTCGGTGCCTGGTTTTCCCCCCTGCAGAGGGAACCCCGCAGGAGCCATCGAGGAGAGCCCGGTGAGTGGGGACTTGGTTAACCTGTGTGGAAGTCGGGGCACAGGGTCGGTGCTCACCCCAGGACTAGTGCTCGCCCCTGGGAACTGTTTCTGAGCCTCGCTGGCCCTATGGGGCCCCGTTTAGGCCCCTAAACCAGACCGGGACATTACTGAAACCCCCCCTTTTGGGATTGGTACAGGGACAAGTTAACCCCTGGCTAGGTGTAGGCACTGTGGAGTGAAGGGTTGGGGTAATTTAGCCTGGTTGTTAGTGGCTTGTTTATCCTTGGGTCCTGCAAGGGTTAATTGCCATGGTTAATCCTAGTTAGGATATTGATTGCCCTAAAGTAATGCAGCATTTCCATGTTACCTGCCAAAGTGTGGTGCGCTTCCGTGCCTAGTTTGAATTGTAGGCTGATTACCTTGCTGATGTGGTTATGCTAATGTTATGCCTACACTAATGTTATTGAGGCCCAGGTATACTGTGATTTTACACTTGATGGGTGTTGGTATGCTTTTGTGCCCTTTTATTACAGGTGCTCCTATTTATGAGGTACTATGATGCCCTGATGTTTTCTTTTACAGGGGTTGGGTTGGCGTGATTGTGCATGATATATATATCTATGCTAATGTGGTATTTTGCAATTACAGCCTTCCCTGTAGGATGAGAGTCTGAGTTGGCCCCGCCAGATTGGGCTCCAGATCTAATGACAATTTTAACCCATCCTTTTTCCCTTACAGCATGGACTTTGGACTCAACCCTTTTTATCCCCTGTAAATAATCCCCCTCTGAAGTACTTGGCTCTGGTGCCAGTTGGCGCCGTGTTATGATGACACTGTTAATGCATTTTTGCCTTGCAGGTTGGAGATACTAAACTGCTTAATTTTCCAACTCAAATTGGTGTCCTGCCTCTTTTGTAGTGTGCCTGGTGTGTTGACTGAGGGTAATGCGTGAATGCTTCACATGTCCTCGAAGTTTGGCCTGCCCGCTTGATGCCATGCTACCCCCTTTGAGACTTGGGCAACCCCCATTTCCAACATTTGGTGGCAAGCGGTGGGATAGGACTTGTGTTTGCGCAGTACCACAGCGGCCACAGGTTACACTGCAAATAGAGCTTTGGATGTAATCCGAGCCTTGTTGTGGGGATTATTGTTGTTTGCTAAATTGCTTCCTCCTGAGAGTGTTCTGAATTGTCCCCTCGTTCCACTGGGAGGGTGTGTCCCGGATGTACCTCGCCACGATGGGGTTGATCTACCAGGAAGTGGAATTGATGGAGTACACCGAACAGGAGGTGATAGACTTCCTCCTGGAGAGAGGGATACCCCCAGTAGGGAACATTAGGAGGAACCTGTTTCTCTATGAGGCCCTCAAGAGGGGAGAGCCCTTAGAGATTGATGGGGACTTGTCTGACTACCCCCCCGAGGTTTTAAAGGGTCAGTGGGTTAGAGACCAGAGAGAAGGCTCCCCATCCAGAACCCTGGGAGGTAATTACTCCGATGTGGAGGAGGAAGAGTTTGAGAGGGCGGAGACGCCAGTAGCTGTGGAGGACACCGAAGATAGGGAGTCTCGCACTGGGTCCAGTTCCGGGGGCACTGCCCCATCCCTTTCCCTGTCCCCAGAAGAGTGGGTAGATAGGAGAGAAGAGAGGGAGTATCAGCTGGCGCTGGCAAAGCTCAGGCATGCCGAGGGCTTAGCGCAGCTAAGGGTAGAAGAGCAGCGACTAGAGACTGAAAAAGTCCTAGCGCTGGAGAGGATGGCGGAGGCGGAGAGGGCCTTCGCCAGAGAGAGATCAGCTCAGGTGGGTAGGTTGACCCCTGAGAGTGGTTTCAGGAGTCTGGATTCACCGAGGTGGGTGGGATCCAGTGGTGGCAGCGAGTGTAGGTCCAGTGCAAGGAGTCCCACTCCCGCAGCCCAGGAGACTGTGCCTGATTCCCCGGAGGAGGAGGACGGGTTAGTGTTCAGGGGCAGGGGAAAGCTGTCCCATCAGTCCTGGGGAGAGTTCGAGGAGGAGTGTTGGACTGTACTGGAGGATTGGGTGGTGAGGAGAGCAGTGGAGGATTGGGAAGGGCTGTGCCATGCCGTTATTCGGGAGCACATGCTGAGGAGTTGTTTCCCAAGACTGCGTCACCATCTGTTGCAGTGCGGGTTCTCAGACCCCAGGGAACTTGCACAGGAGGCAGACCTCTGGGTAAGTGCCAGAGCGTCTGGGAAGGCTGAGGGGAATGATCCCGAAGGGAGTGAGACGGGTAGGTGTCCCAAGGTACCCCAGCTGCGGCCACCAGGCCTGGAGTGTTCTTTAAGAGAACCCCAGCTTGGGAGGCTAGGCTGCCCCGATGTGTCATCCAGAGGGAGGGATCCCCTTATGTCAGGAGAACCCGGAGCATCATTAATCAGAGCTTCGGTGGTTCGGGGGACTGACCAGTCACAGGGTCTAGATCTTGGACTGGGGTTCCAGGTTCAGGAGTTGCCTGACCTGGAAGGTGGGGTTCCTGTAAAGCAGGTCCCTACCAAATTGACTCCCAGGGGTACCACTTCCAGTGGGAGGGTGCGGAACTCTGGGAGGGGGTGCAGAGGGAGGAAGGTCTCTTCTCTGTCACCGGCTCAGCCACAGGGCATAGATCCCGGGTTGGGTGGCCAGGGACAGGAGTTGCCTGCCCTGGTGGGAGGGACATCTGTAATCAGAGTCCCCCCGGAAGTGACTCCCAGGGGTACTTCTCCGGGTAGGAGGGTGCAGAATTCTGGGAGGGGGTGCAGGGAGAGGGAGGACTCGCCCCTGTCACCGGTTCAGCCTGTGAGTTTCGACTCCAGGTTGGGGAGAGAGTTGTGTGAGGGTGTCCCTAGGCGTAGGAGATGGAGGAACCCAAGGAGGAGAAGTAGGGGGAGGGGAGCCTCGCCCCTAAGGGCTGGTCAGTCTGAGGGTCTAGACCCCAGGTGGGTGGACCAGTGGAAATTTGGAGAGAGGAGAGTGGTTCAAGAGAATTCCAAGCCTGAGGCTAGAGCCTCCCACTCTAGGAAGGAGAGACATCCCACTAGGGAACACCAGTGGGGTGGTTCTGTTGGTGAAGGGAGGGTTGCGAAAGAGAACCATTGGGTTCCAGAGTGGAGGAGAGACTGCAGGGGCTCCTGTAGTTGCAGGCCTGCGTCCACCTTTTTCCGCCCCAAGCAGGGAAGCCCATCAAGGCATTGATGTGTCTACCCTGGCTTTTGGCTGCGGGGGAGTCGTGTTGGACTTGGCCTTATTCCCCCCAAATTTTTCGCTTTTGACCCCCTTATCTGGATTGTCTCCCCCATGGGATTAAACCTGTATAGGCCATGAGTGGTGTGAGACCCCTTTTGAAAAATGTAAATTACCTGACATAATGTGAGCACTTGTAAAAACCCCCATTTTAAAACTGCACCTGACTGAAATGTATTGCTTTTAAAATGGATGCCATGGCCATGGGTTTTGCCACTGGACTGACATAGGTCAGCGGTCTAGTTAATATTACCCAGCTACCCCTAGCTTTTGGAGGGAAAGCCTGGCACCCAGGGTGCTCACCCCCTCCCCTAGAACCAGTTTAGGCTAGATGTGCCAACATTCTAGAAGGTCCTCGACTGCCTGGGAGGAGGGTATAAATAGGGGGAAGTGTCACCAGAGAGTCAGTCAGCGCTGGGACAAGGAAGGGAGGGGGACCTGCTGTGAGGTGCTACCGCCACATGGGCCTGTGAGCTGGGCCCTGTACCCCTAAACTCCCCCCCTCTGCTGCCCCCCTGGGCCCCTGTCAAGGGAGGGCCCCAACCCAGGTCACTGACGCTGTTTGGACCGGGTACCACGCCAGCGCTACGTGAGGAAGCGCCCAGGAAGTGAGGAGTGTGCCCCTGAGGTGGACTGCGGGACTGTTTACCCCCCTGTGAGGTGTGCTGCCAAGTGCTGTAAACTGCAGTATCGCCCCCTAAGCGCTGGGTGTCCAAAGACTGTTGCTGCCTGTGGAGCTGCCTGGGGAGGATTGTGCCCCCAAGGGACTGTGCCCTGTGATTGGTGTGGCCCCCGAAGTGCTGTCGGCCCTGAGGACTGTGTGGGCTGAGGGAGGAGCTGTCCTCTGAGAAAAGCGCCCCTTTTTCTTCTGTGGAGAAGAGCGACATATAGATAATTAAATAGAAGGGAGCCTACCCCTTATCGCAGCCCGGGCGCTGAGGATCGAGTGTGAGGAGCCTACCCTCGTTTTGGCGCTGTCCGCCATGAGAATCGCGCTGTGGCCTGAGGGCACTGTGAGGAGGATCGAGTGTGAGGAGCCTACCCTCGTTTTGGCGCGCTGTCCGCCATATAAATAATTAAATAAAGGGAGCCTACCCCTTATCACCGTCGCGGCCCGGGGAGTGTTGGCGCTGCCTCGCGCTGCCTCACGCTGCCAGGGAGGCCCCTCGCGGTGGTGTGCATCGTCGCGGCGGCCCCCGGTGCCAGGAGAGGGCCGCCGATGTGAAGTGGGCCGCGCTAGGCCCTGAAGCCTGCCTGACCCTCATCACGTGACGGGGGAGCCGGACCGCGTCATCGGCCCGCCCCCGCCGCGCACGGATTGGCCTGCGCGGCCGTGACCTGTGAGGCCGCGCAGGGATTGGTTGACGGCCGGCAAGGCCAGAAGAGGCGGAATCGGAGCCCCGGGTCCCCGTGAGGAAGGAGGGGGACCCGGGTGAAGCGCTGGTAAGGGGCCCCCGTGGACGAAGGGGGAGCCCCGAGAGAAGCGACCGGAGCGGGAGGCTACCCCGCCGGTCTGTGCCCCAGAGAGAGAGGGGCCGGTTGAAGAGGCGGGGCCGGGGCACACTGTCGGTGCCAGCCCCGCCGCCACAGAAGGAGCGACCGGAGCGAGAGCCTACCCCGCCGGTCTGTGCCCACGCGAGAGGCCGCCCAGAGGTGCAGTGACCGCCCCGGGCCCCCAAGAAGAGAGGGAGGGGGCCCGAGTGATGCCGCAGGGAGGGAGGGGCCTCGAGGCACATTGCCGGTGCCTGCCCCCTCCCCTGGAAAGGAGCTCTGGCTCGTATTGTGGAGAGCCCTGGGACCCTAAAAAGGGGTGGAGTCAAGAGGAGGCCTGAAGCCAACAGGAGTGGTGTAACGGGGCCCCCATAGTGAAGAGGGAGCCCCGTTTGCGGCGCTGAGGCCTGAGTGGGGCCTTGTGGGCCCGAGTGACCGGCGCAGAACACCGGGGAGTCCTGCAACTCGAGGCACATTGTCGGTGCCTGGTTTTCCCCCCTGCAGAGGGAACCCCGCAGGAGCCATCGAGGAGAGCCCGGTGAGTGGGGACTTGGTTAACCTGTGTGGAAGTCGGGGCACAGGGTCGGTGCTCACCCCAGGACTAGTGCTCGCCCCTGGGAACTGTTTCTGAGCCTCGCTGGCCCTATGGGGCCCCGTTTAGGCCCCTAAACCAGACCGGGACATTACTGAAACCCCCCCTTTTGGGATTGGTACAGGGACAAGTTAACCCCTGGCTAGGTGTAGGCACTGTGGAGTGAAGGGTTGGGGTAATTTAGCCTGGTTGTTAGTGGCTTGTTTATCCCTGGGTCCTGCAAGGGTTAATTGCCATGGTTAATCCTAGTTAGGATATTGATTGCCCTAAAGTAATGCAGCATTTCCATGTTACCTGCCAAAGTGTGGTGCGCTTCCGTGCCTAGTTTGAATTGTAGGCTGATTACCTTGCTGATGTGGTTATGCTAATGTTATGCCTACACTAATGTTATTGAGGCCCAGGTATACTGTGATTTTACACTTGATGGGTGTTGGTATGCTTTTGTGCCCTTTTATTACAGGTGCTCCTATTTATGAGGTACTATGATGCCCTGATGTTTTCTTTTACAGGGGTTGGGTTGGCGTGATTGTGCATGATATATATATCTATGCTAATGTGGTATTTTGCAATTACAGCCTTCCCTGTAGGATGAGAGTCTGAGTTGGCCCCGCCAGATTGGGCTCCAGATCTAATGACAATTTTAACCCATCCTTTTTCCCTTACAGCATGGACTTTGGACTCAACCCTTTTTATCCCCTGTAAATAATCCCCCTCTGAAGTACTTGGCTCTGGTGCCAGTTGGCGCCGTGTTATGATGACACTGTTAATGCATTTTTGCCTTGCAGGTTGGAGATACTAAACTGCTTAATTTTCCAACTCAAATTGGTGTCCTGCATCTTTTGTAGTGTGCCTGGTGTGTTGACTGAGGGTACTGCGTGAATGCTTCACATGTCCTCGAAGTTTGGCCTGCCCGCTTGATGCCATGCTACCCCCTTTGAGACTTGGGCAACCCCCATTTCCAACAGTGGGCGTCTGTATAGCCTATGTCCTTCTGCTGCAACTGCCCTTTCCAACGCTGTATTGGGTGTTGTGATTGGTGCTGTGGTTCTTGAGATTACCCGCCTCAAAGGTTTGGGCTCTCTCTTTATATTATTAGTATGGGTTTTAAAGACCTCTGGTTGAGGTATTTTATTACAAAATTTTGGATATTGGAATTAATTACATTACTATTTATAAAAAAAAATGCTTTGCTTTCATTTTAATCCAGTTTACTGCGTTACATTGTTTATCTTATGGTGGTATGTTCCACCCTTTTATGATTTTCAGAAATCAAATAAAAGTATATCTTCTGTTTGTCAGAAAGGGGCTATAGAGTCATAAAGTGCATTGTTGGCGAGTGGTAGTGAGGGAATTGATAGAGGAGGAATTGGGGGAGGGAGCTCCAAAAAAAGACTGTTGCACCCTGCGCGACCAGTGTTAGGGCCAGACCTGGCTGGGATTCTTAGCCCGCCCCCGCCGCCAATGTTTGGGTCCAGTTGCCCCCCTTCTAAGGGATTGACTCAGAATTTGATGTGAAAGGGGAGGAAGTCGTGAACCTCAGCAGTGACTGACACCCCAGAGTAACTTGTAGAGGTGAGGTTCGCAGAGGCAACCTCAAACTGAAAAAAAAGGCTGCTGCTGCGACCGTGTCTTTTTACTCAACCAATCGCAATGCGCTGTACATTATTATTCTTTAAGTGATAGCCCAAATTAAATTAAATGTTTTGGCAAACATAGTCTTGGTTTCCAACATTGTAGGAACATTGTATGTATTTTTAATTCCTTCTGTCTGAGATATGCAGCAGAGAACCCACACCCACAAACATTAGACCACAAACAGATTCTGCTACTCATGTGTTTGTATTCATATTAAGCAATGTGAATGTTTATTAAACTGCTGTTTGTACTGTTGAGGTAGCACAGAGCTTACATATCTATTTTTCACAACTTTGAAAACGCCTCAGGATTCACGTCAGTGCCATGCCAAGCACAAGGTACATTATTATCAAATGCTGTAGAATATATCCATGCAATTGATTAAAAAAAACCTTAATAAAAGTATGTCATATCAAACGACTCGATACTCACACCAGGTCGGTACCATCCTCTTTTAAATGAATTTGTATCTACTGCAGGACAAATAGAAAAAAGAATTAAGAAAGACAACAATGAAAGAATATAAAAACAATAACATGTCCATTGGTATCGGTCAGCCTAATATAAAAGGAAACAAAGAGTAATACAGTAGTCAATTCAATTCAATTCAAAATAAGCTTTATTCGGTTGGGACATACAACCATAAAAGCACAATATATAGCACATAACGAACTAAAATACCATAATACAGATCAACATACATTATTAAACCACATACGGTTATCATTTTACAATATCCGACAGACGATGCTTATCTTCTCCTAAAATAAACAGTGAGCACAGAGTAGCATTGCATATTTAAATTAGGGAGGACCATCGGGGCTTTTCAAAGTGTGGTATATAGTGCATAAGTTAACACATAACTCCAGGTGTAAACAATTGACTCCACTTCGTGGAGAAGTGTGGCTCACTGGTTAGAGCAGGCAGACCCTGAAGCAGAGGTCAGACCCGAGACCAGGGTTCAATTCCCGACGCGGCAGGGCCTTGAGCTCAAATGTCCATGGACTCGATAATTTTCGCTTCGGTGCCTGACCTAATCATGGGTTCACACTCTGCAACTCCGGGCATTAAGCTTGCTTAATCTCCACAACGGCCCCCCGCAGCGGGATGTCTGGCTTTCACCTTGGGGATGCCCTGTAGGGGCTATCTCACAGGGAAAAACCAGGACGGGTTCCCAAGGCAAGCGCGGAGATACCCCTTCGGGGGTCGATTCTGGCGCTATATAAGAAATATAATAATAATAATAATAATAACAGCATAACCAGATATTGATAGCGATAGCAAAGAATCGATTCGCAAAGACATAAAAAGTGCAAATGCGAAGTGCAGAATTGGTAAGACTATCCCCATGTATAAAATTTCATGTTAGAACAACACACCCATTCTATCTTAAATGCACTAAAATAAAATGCAGTATGGAGTGCATAAATTAAAACATAACTCCAGATGTTAACAGTAGACTCGTAGCAGCATAACATGATATTAGTAGCGTTGAATCATTTCACAATGACTTAAAAAAGTGCAAATGCTAAAGTGCAAAGTGCAGAAGCAATAGGACTACCTCTAGCAGAATGGAGGATAAAAGTTCACGTTAGAACAGCATACTCTTTCTTATCTTAATTGCACTTAAAATAAATGTGGCAGTATAAAAACATACATCGGGAACGTTGTGTGCAAAAAGTAGGGTCATAGCAGCATTGATGGTTTTGGTTTCATACTTTTTAAACAAAGGCTTGAGATAAACAATCCTTAAAGGCAGGAAAAGATCACATAAAAACAGAAAGTGCAGAGTGCTTTGTTTTGTGAACCCGTCACAAGGACAAGGAATAACGGGGTGCTGGTTCATCACAGGAAACGCAACCAGATGGTGCACAAGGCCTAACCTCAATCTGGTTCATACATAACGATGGGAAGATCTTGTGACTAATGAAAGATAGGATTGGAAACCCACCGTATCCATATATTGGTGGTAAAACTGGTATGTGGTTTGTTTCTTAGTTAATTCCCTCCTACATGCATTCTTATGTGACAAGAAGGTGTTCTTTAACTCCTGTTTAGATGTTACTGATGTCTCATTGTGCTTTCCTAGAACAGATCGATCAAAAATGTCCCCATAAGTTTGAGTTAAATATTTCAGCCAAGGTATCTTATGGTAATTTTCCAGGTGTAGACAATCGTATATGATAGACTTAGTAAAAGTTGTCTCGTCTTTAGACCATATCGAACGCCAACGCTGAAGCGGTCTCAATGCTATGAAATCACTCAAAAAGTTAAGACCAACCTCGCAATGGATGAGTTCAGAGGGGGCAGAAACAGGGAGGCATAAACGCTTTTTTATAAAGGAGTTCTCTTCCACTTGTAGATCATGGCAGGGTTCTGTTCCCCATATCCCTGCCCCATAAAGGGCAACCGATGTACATCTTGCTTTAAAGATCTCAATCATGTCTTTAATACGGCGATCCCCCAAATTAATGGCAAATTTAAAAACACCATATATACTTTTCCTCAGTTTAGCCCGAACCTGGAATATTTCATAATTCCATTTCCCATCCGATGAGAAAGAGATACCCAAATAACAGAAATGATCCACATTTTCTATTTTATTACCCTCAATAAAAAACGGTTTCAGGCTTTTATATTTTGGGCCGCATACCATTGTGAAGGTTTTGGTTTTGTTGATTACCAACTTCCTCTGGTTGGTAAAGGCTTCAAACCCATCTATTAACCTCTGGGGGCCAACCGGTGTTCTTGATAAAAGCACAGCATCGTCCGCATAAAGTAGGACTGGTGCTTCCTTGCCCTCCACTAGCGGCGAATCCGCCTGTATCCTCTTAAGTACAGCATCAACTTTGTTAATAAACAAAGTAAAAAGTAGTGGGGATGGTACACAGCCTTGGCGAATGCCGCGTTTAACGTTAAAATTGGGGGTGCATTCACCCTTCCGGCCATATCTAACATTGGTTGATAGGTTTTCATACAACCTGGCCAAAAAATAAATGATAGGTTTCGGGTCCTGTAATGGCTGGATTTTCTGAGTAGGTGGGATCAGCCCCCAGGGGCCCCTCCAACCCAGCCAGAACGTACTCACCTTCCCTCCTCAGGACCACCTATCCAGGCACCTGGTACCTACCTGAGGATGGGGAACTCGCAATATACAAGCTCATATTATTAAAAACACCACTAAATCTATAGGGATACTAAGAATACTCACTGATTACTAGGGATATCCATACCCTACACCACACTTATTTACATCAGTTGGTCTCGCGGCCACCCTGACCCAGACCGTTCTACCCTAGGGCAGATATGACACACAATCCGGTGCGTCTACACATGGGCCTGCAGAACCCAATGCTCCCTTTTCCAAACTGTTCGCAATCCTGCGAAACTACACACTAGTTCGACCTCCTAGTGTTCTCACTTATTCAAGCCACAATCCAGTGGGTATCCACACTGGTCTCCCACCCAGTGTTCTCACTAACGCCGCATATCAACGACGACCACATTCCTATGAACACCTATACATATATATATATATATTGGGAAGTCTCTTCACTAAGGGTCTGCTACTACAATATTAGGAGTTAGCCAATTAATCTCATATATTTCCTACTCTTGACATCATAGGTCCACTCACTCCCTATTTATGTGATCACCACTTACCTGATTGGGATTACTCATCCATTCACGTACCTAGTAACTACCTAGGAGATACATTTACCTTCAGTGAACAAGAATAGGAGATACACACCAGTTTTCTACAAACTGGGGGTTGTTTTATTATAACAATATAAACATTTACACAGATCTGACAAAGACTATAGGTAGAACACACCGCTGAAAGAGAAAAGATTAAACATAACAGGAACACTCCGCTGAAAGGGAAAAGATTAGACATAAAGTGTAAGTGTAACTAATGTGATGAAAACAATATCACCTGATTAGTGTGAAGTCTTGTTCTAGCTGTCATCTGGGTTCCTCTCTCGTCTGTGCCTTGGCTCATCTCAGACTCTCTCTCTCTCCTGCACTCTTGGGTACACCTCTGCGCTGATCGCTCTGTCTCTGGACTCCTCTCCCCCACACGAACTGTCTCCACCTTCTATCTTCAATCTTAATGGTTCCTGCCGCTCTGATCACCGTTCATTCCACTAGCTTATTCACTCTGTCTCTGCGCCAATGTCCAATTAACTCCATCTGCTCCCATAGGTTAGTCCACGATCTCTCCTCCGTCTCTTCTAAAAGGCATTACTTCAGACTCCAGCTATTCACACCTCCTCCTGATAAGCAACTGCTTCTGACTGCTTCCTTCAGTTCCAGCTCACTATTCAACTCAGCTCTTCTCCAGCTTGAACCCTCTCTCTCTCTCTGCCAACTCCACTCCACTGCTCGACTCTCTGCTGGACTCCCTCTGCTGGACTCACACTCTGCTTGACTCTCTGGCTGACTCACTGACTCCGCCTCTGCACTTCACTGATATAGAATGCTGTTTCCTCATGGAAAGTTCCAGCCAGCAGCTTCCTCCCACCAATCCCATGCACCAGGCTCCTTGCGCTAGACGCTCCCACAGTGACCAGTCTGCTTGTTTCGTCTAGAGACCTGAGCCCGGGAACAATTCCTGATTAGATTCAGCTCTGGCCGGTTCTCTCCGGTCCGCTTAGGGCGAACAACAGTTATAACTATAAACTTTGCCTTTGCCCTGAAAAGCCTCTCAGCTTCATCAAGATGGAGTCCCTCTAGCTCTAGGCCTGTAGGCCTGAAAGGGGTGAAATGCTCCTTAGCTCTGTCAGAATACCTACATAAACCATACCAATATGTCTAATATGTCAAAGCCAATAGGCAATAGACAGGTTAAAGTCAAGAATACAGGCATATTAAGCAGCTATCCTCTTCTAGGTCTGGAAAAAAGGCTTAAAAAGACCAACACAGGCTAAGAATACCTATACTAGATGCGAGCAAGACTAATGATCTATATCACTGCTAAATAAAGCCAAAAACTCTGCCATTACAGGTCCCCAAGAGTGAGTAAAACAGACCATAATACTCCATGATCTACCACATCAAAAGCGCTACTTAAGTCAACAAAACATAAAAAAGCCGACCCTGTTTGGCTTCAGTATATTTGCCGATTAAAAGCTCCAAATTAATACACTGTTCCAATGTGCCTAACCCTTTTCTAAAACCATATTGTGCCTGTTCATAATTTCATTATCCAAGACCCACTCCTCCAATCTTAACAATAAAACCCTACTCATGATTTTTAATGAAGAATCAAGTAGGGAGATTGGGCGGTAATTCTTCGCTTCTGATTTGTTGCCTATTTTATAAATAGGAATAATAACGGATTCCCCCCATGAATAACGGATTTCCCCCATGAATAACGGATTCCCCCCTTATTAAGCAATGTGAATGTTTATTAAACTGCTGTTTGTACTGTTGTGGTAGCACAGAGCTTACATATTTATTTTTCACAACTTTGAAAACGCCTCAGGATTCAGTCAGTGCCATGCCAAGCACAAGGAAAATTATTATCAAATACTGTAGAATATATCCATGCAATTGATAAAAAAACCTTAATAAAAGTACGTCATATCAAACAACTCGATACTCACACCAGGTCGGTACCATCCTCTTTTAAGCCAATTTGTATCTATTGAAGGACAAATAGAAAAAAGAATTAAGAAAGACAACAATGAAAGACTAAAAAAACAATAACATGTCCACCGGTATCGGTCAGCTTAATATAAAAGGAAACAAAAGAGTAATACAGTAGTCATTAGTCACAGGTGACGGCCCCTCGGCAAAGAACATAAAAGCCCTTAAGTACCGTACTCTTTGTTTTAGGGCGAAGCCATCTCGGCAATGGACCTGCTATTGCGTCTTTAGCGCCAAGTGTGATTACTGTCGCATAGTCACTTACACACACTGGCCATATTTCGCCGCATGTAACATCTGTGACAAGAGTAGAATGTATGGAAGTGTGTAAAAGTAATTAGGTTAATCGTCTGTGGTCTAGCACAGTTTGATGGGATATGCACAAGGTATGTATCAACAAAAAGGGATGCAGATCCTATAGAGGAGAAAGAAAACCAGAAAACAGGTCGGAAGAGACTGGTCAATCAGTGATTGCTCAGAAGCAAGAGCCTTCGCACACCTGGATGGGTGTCATGCTTCATCATTGGGCAGCTCCACCCTGGGCTGATGCGGCAATGCCCAACGGGCCCCTCGAGGGGACTCTTTGCCGGATATCTTTTAAAGATTTTTTAAAGCTGTGATGAAATGTGTGTGGAGGTTCAGTGTGTGTAGATAGGTGATTAAGTGCTTTAAACATGACTAAGAGAAATATATAAGGTCAGTTTGTGTCATTTTCATGGGGAAATAAAAAACTGGTAGTCTCCAGAACTACTCTATCCATGTTTTTCTATGAGACTATGATTGAGGTTTGGCTTTTCCACAGATGGAGAGGTATAAACTGGCGTAACAATTACAGCCTACAGTCATCTGGCTAACTACAAATGCAAGATACCATGCACTGGAGTTGTAAGAATGTTTTCCATGAGGCCCGTACATTTCACCATGGTTGAAGCCACTAAATAGACAAATTAATTCACTTCTAGATTTCACGACAGATACTAAAAACTATTGGGATACAATGTTGAGACTAGACGAGTTAGACGAGTTACCTCCTTTGCTTCCCCAGTGACTCCTGTTTTAGACAAAGTGGCGTTTCCCCAATTTGTGAACTATAAAGGGTTTGGATAATGGCTATCTCACTCACATAACAAATTGGGCAACCTATATGGAGGGGGCAGGGTCTGCCTAGGCCGAATGCATACTGTGCTATGGAGTTTCTCCACTGGGTGATTCACAGAGAAATAAAGGAACTGGTGATCTTTCCCTATCTAATCCTTTTTCAAAGAACACTAAGCTAGGAAAGGTATAGCCAACTATAAAACCTTTGGGCAACTTACACACCATGCAGACACCTATAAACATGTCCTAGTGGGAGAGTAAGATGGTACTTGACTCCTGTTTCTTAGAAAGTAATGCTTGGCACATATGAGGCTTTGTTGAGGGAATGTGGAAAAAAAGTACAATGACCAATATGAGGGAGTCATGTAGGAAGGTTCACGTTTTTGGGAAGGACATCTTGCGCAACCAAGGTAATTACTAACATTGATTTGCCAATGGAACGTCTCATGCTATTGCTTGAGGACTCTGGGAGAACCTGCAATCCCCCTTACCACTATTACAGGCAAGCCTCTTACTAACAGGTAATTGGCAGCAGGGCTCACAAGGTCTCACTCATGGAAATTGAATACCTCGTCGCCAATGTCAATGTGTTGGTCCAAGCTGTAGTCTCTTTCTGCTTTAGAAAAGCTAACTGCATGAGTAAATGACCTGGTAAGCAGGTTTGAAAGAAGACAGAGCGCATTCCAAACATATACTAAGGGTGAAAGTAGTCATCAATGTGGGCTCGGCTATATGTCGAAAGCTGCATATAGCCAAGGATGTTCCAACCAAGCAAATCTTCTTGGTCAGCAACAAATATCGAATAAGGTTATCTTCTGTACATTACTTGAATAAGTGCTGCCTTGCTGAGAATTATACCCGATATTGATTGTACAGATTGCTGTCACATAGCACTGCTTTCATGTTCCTTTTTCTAGAGATGATGTTATGTACATTCTCGCCTAGTCAGTATGGACACCGCATTTTACCCACCTGTGCATATCTGCATTAAACATAATAAAACTGAAAATAAGGCTGCTAGAAAAATATTCTTCAAAAACGCCACAAACGAAGTATGTGGTCTTTCCACAGAACAAAGACTTTCCTAACTTATCCAAATGACAGAAGTTTTATGACATGGGAAAAGTGAGCAATTGTCCAGGACTCCCACTTTCCAGAGGTCCCCCAGTAAAGTGAATGAGACTTTTGAAATTCCTGCCATAATAACGTTGCTCATTAAACTAGCTTCTTTTTTCTAATTTGACAGCGAAGCATGCTTAACAGAAACATAGGGACTGATTTGGTAAAGGTTAGCGCCGGGGCAAAGTGAGGCAAAGTGATACTAAGCAACGCGAACGCTTGCAAGGGTATTTACGTACCAGCGCAAAAAGTATTTTACACTAGCCATATGCAAATCAGTCTTGACCCTGCGCCCAATGGGAACAGTCCAGCCCGAACTGCCAGGCCAGGTCCTCCCTGGACTGGAAACAAGCATCCTAGGACCGGATTCGGGCTTTCAGCCCTCATCAGCCAGGATAGCTTGAATCCAGTGGTATGGAGAGCACAGGACTCACATCTGAGCATACCCGTCCCACTCGGGGTGACAGATGCAAAAACAACTAGCCTGGGTGATGGCGGCTGATTAGCCAGAAACCGGTCCCAGGATGCTTGTTTCCGGTCAAGGGAAGACATGGCTTGGCAGTTCGGGCTGGACTGTTCCCATGAGGCACAGGGTCAGACTGATTTGCATATGGCCGGGGGTGGTGGAGTGAGCTAAAGAATGATGATGGATTAAACCCAGATCAGTCGACTGGGGGTGAGTGTTTGATTTGCTCAAACGCGCCGTCCATCATCCCCTTTGGTATCGTTATGCTTATTTGTACAGCACACATCACATGGGAGCGTATCCTGGCACCTAAGAAGGGGAGGGCACCCCTGACTAAAGCCTTTTGAAAGAGTCAGTTTTTTAGTTTCTTTCAGAATTCTAAGAGGGAGCTGGTGGTTCTGATAAAGGGTGGGTGTATCTCCCGTAATTCCATGTAGTGTAATCAAACAGAATTACCTAAGAATTCCATCAGATTGCACAGAATTACGAGAAAAGAGTAATTCTGCGTTTAGTGGTATTTCCTCATGTCCAAAATGAACGAGCGGATGCATGTTTGCACTAAGAAATAGTACTAAATGCAGCAGAACACAATTATCGAGTGTATGGAGCTGCTCAAACTTGCTGAATATGCTCTTGGAGTAGGATTTTTCCTCAGTTTATTCCCGACATTAAGGGATATTTTCTTAGCTCAAAATGCACTCTTGCATCCAAAATGGACATGCAGATGCATTTTTAGCTCTATTAAATAGCACTAAAAAGGCAGTATATGATTAGAGAGCACAAGCAGCAGCTCAAGCCTCTTAAATATGTTCTTACTGTAGGATTTTTCCCCAAAGATTTTCAGAGCTGGCGTAATCATGTAATTATCTGTAACTCTGTGTCAAAGAGTAACACAGAATTACTGAAATTACTGTAACTACTCCGGCGTAATAGAAATTCTGCCCAGGCCTAATTCTGATGTGCGAGGGGTGGTCATTCCAAGCTTTGGGGCCAGCTTGAAAAAGGTGTGGCCCCTACTTCTGGCGGGGCCGATGCGGGGGAAATGGGGAAGAAGGAGGCTGGCAGAGTGGAGGCATCTGGTCTGTGTGCCAATCAATTTGAGATTCCTTAAATCCAATTGCAATTTAAGAAATCGCAATTTTGCGATTTCTTAAATTGCGAAAAGTACAAAATGTTAATGCATCCCAAAAATGGAAATTGCATTCGCAAACGGCCGAATTTTGCGATTCGCACCATTTGCGAATGCAATTTCCTTTGATGCATGTGGCTGCTAGGGCCTGATTATAATCTTAGCTGATGTGATAGTCCATCATAAATGTGAGGGATATTTTGTCCACCGTATTACATGTTCCGTAGGATATGATGGAATTGTAATTTGGCGGACGGTATATCCTTCACGTTTGTGACGGAGTAACCCAATGCGCCAAGATCCTAATCAGACCCTAAGTGTCCTGCGAAACAATAATGGAAAGTTGGCTACCATACTGAGGAGCGAGCCCTAGGGAGGGGGTGGAACTTTTCACTGTTTGAAGTTAGCGATAGAGGGGATGGGGGTGATTCTTATCATTGAGGGCTCCCCGCCAGGGTCTAGGACTGTGAGGCTCAGGAAAGGAGCACCGCATACCCTTATATCTATGGCCCAGCACTGTGAGGGTCACGCCAGCTTTGCATGTCCCAGGGAAGGGGCCCTACTCCCCTAGGCCTCACAGCTATGATCAAGTGCTGTGAGGCCCAGAGCCAGCACTGCGATGCGCCCAAGAGGGGCCCTAGAGATGCCTTTGAATATTTTTGACATTCAAAGAATAATTACTATCAGTTACTTTCCTGTTCCCAACAGGCATTGAAGTCCCCAGATCCCCACCCATCTCTGTGCAAAATCATGTCATCAGTTTGCTGCACAGTGAGCTTTCAGTTTGCACATGGCCATGTCCCTTCAACAAAGACCTGCTTTGTTTGTCTGAAGAACTAACTAATCATCTGTGTTATGCTAAAAGATTACCCACATTTTTATAAGAAATTACTGTTTGAAACAGTGCAATACATAACTTATTGTACCAATCATGTGAACTGGGTGGTGTTGTAGGCGTATATAGACTTGCGAACTACCCAGTCTTCCAGTTTCCACTTTCTTGTTATACTTGGCATATATGGTCTTCTATTTTACCCTTCCATTCTCATTTTCATCGCACCCAGCACTTTTTAAAATGTACATACTTGGATATAAAACACGTGTTACGCCATGCTATAATTATTTGTAGAGCACACTTACAATATTATTTTTTTTTGTAGCTAAACCGGTAACAAACCTAACCTAAAAAAAAGTCATATAAGTTACTAGTTAAAAAGCTACATTTTGATGGCTTTCCTAAATTTGATTGCAATAGATTCTGAGTGAATGAGAGCTGAGAGAGATTTCCACAACTTGGCAGCCATGAAGGAAACGGATCTGTTCTCTTATGTAACTGTTCTAGTTTGTGATGCAATTAGCAGGATCTGATTGATGCAGCCTAAGGTGTTGTTTGGCTGATAAAAATAAAGTGGAGTTTAGAAAGGTAAGGCAGTGGTGATATATTTTTTTATATGAGATCGTAAGGGCGCTGAAGACATCTTTAGAACCAGTGGGTAGCCACTGCAGGGTTCTTAGCAATTATCATATCCTGTCATATCTTGAGATGCAGATTATGAGGCAGCCAATGGCATTTTTTACAGATTAAAGTTGATAAATTAGTGTTTTCAGGGTGCTAAATACATAGCCTTAGGGTCACTGTCAATGTTAGGTCAAAGTTTTTTCAAGATCGTGGGTTGGCCATATCCATAGGAGACACATCTGTCACCTATGCTTCGTGTGACGGATAGGTGCTGTAATGCATTGGTCCTTAGATGGGATGTTTGAGGTTGCATAAATTGAGGTAAGCCGGCTCTGAGCCAGGAAAGAGGTGCTTTGGTCATTAGCAGCACCTCAGTTTTGGTAGGTTTTACTTAAGAAAGTTCAAGGACAGTCACAAAAATGTTAAAGAAAATCCATTGGTCAAAGGGTCAAACTCTTTCGAAGTTGTTCCTGTTATAAAGTTCACATTTTCACTCGGATTAGATAGGATTAAGAATCAACCCCAAATCTAAAGAAACAGACGTCGGAGGTGTTCTAGAGGAGTGGCTAGGGGTCCAATTTAGAGATTATAAACAAGGGATAGGATTAACCTCTCTAGTTTCTAGGGTGTGGAATTAAAAGCTGGTAAATTAGCGGCCGGTTGACAGACTAACGGAATTTATGTAATTTGCTTCTGCTCGTTTCTTTCTCGATGGAATGGCTTATGGCTTTGAAGGTGACTAACAGATCTATAAGTACCAGTGTCCTGACACCCCCATCGTTGACCAGGCATCAAAGGTAATCCAAAGCTAATAGCATCACACGTTCTGTATGATGTCCTGGCTGGAGCCCGACCTGAAAGGCGTTCAAAAGATTGTTGTCTTTTTGACAGATTGCTGGAGCTGTTTAAAGACCAGTTTTACAAAAAGTTTGGCATGGAACAGTAGAAGGGAGATTGCCTGAAAAACGTTGAGGTCTTGTGACTCAAGGATGGATTTTGCTTTTTAAAGTAGTTTTACAGTTGTAGTTTTCCAAGCAATGGGGAAAATATTGTGCGATAAACAACAGTTCCTAGTAAATGAGTTTTGAAAATAGAGGTTTCATTAATTTAGCTAGTCATGAGGCTAGTGAGACAACCACTTGCAACAGTACCAGGATCAGCCTGATCAATTGGTGCGAAAGAGTTTAAAGTAGTCACAGTTTATATGTTGCGAGTTGTCATTGGAAGGTTAAGAGATGTAAGAATATTTTCTGCCTCGATGTTATTGCTTATTAGTTCAATCTAGTTCAACAAGAATTGAGCAAGATTGTCACATCGGTTGTTGGAGTATTGTTAGGTAATTGAGGAGCTGAAGGAGATTGTAGTTGTAATACACTGCGGAATAATTTTTTCGACATGCTCAAAGTTTGAGTGACATGATATGGGAAGGACCTTTCTTGCTTTTCCTGATTTTAAGTTTATAGGTGACAGCTATTTTGATATACTCTGTTCTTTTATTTAAGGCACAGTCTATACATCATTGTCTTTATAATCTGAACGCTTCCAGTTTGAAAGTTGTAATTCGTCAGAGAACCAAGGATTTCGTTTTGTTCTATGTTATATGCCTAGAAGTTCTGCTGAGATTTGCGCCCCTTTCGCTGTGCCGTGACATAAAAAAGTGATGGGAAGAGAATGCTTGTATTCATCTCAGATATCAGTCACTATTTGAGTAGAATACCAGTCCATTTTCTTTTTTCACTAAGTAAACACGGTCCAGGACCAAGTTTATGCAAATTTGCCTTGGCCCTACAGGAACATCAGCCTGTCACGTCATGTCACATCTAAATGAAAACACAAACAACTACAGACTGGTATCAGACTTTTTAGGCCATTTCAGTGCTAAAGATTGCGTCCTATGGTCTACTGGCATACTCATTGCATGTGGGTTGTTTCACCGAGAAAAACAACAAACTGAAAGATGCAATCCTTGAATTATTGTAGTTAGCATTTCAGTCCACCATTGTTTGCTCAGTATGCTACACAGACTAGGAAAAAACTATACGCAAATTATCATTTATCCTCATGTAGAAAAAAAACAGCTTTTGCTTTTTTATCCAACTTTTCTTCTGGTTTATAGTTTAGACATGTAAATTCTGCCCATATTGATCAAATATTGCCCAGGTGGCATCTCTAGAAGTCTGATCTCCCTCTAATAGGACTTTGAGCCTTAGTCCGGTGCTGTGAGGCTCAAGGAAGGGTGCCAGTTAGTGAGATAGGTTTACAGCATCATTAAATTACAATTGGGCGTGTGCCATCCAGGTGTGCTACAAAACTGGGGAAAGTAATTGAATGCAGATGAAAGAAGGTATATCTCAAAACTGTTAATTGAATCTGCATCATGCCAATTTACAAAAGGAATGCACTCTTGCACCACTTAAGTTTATACTAATTAGCATGGGAACGTTTAAAGGTGCCAGAGGAAGTTGGCAGGGGTCTTGTAGCCATGGGCCATCAAGCCCTCTAGCCTATGTAAAAATGAATTTTGGTAGTTTTACATTTAGAGATGCAAGTTTGGGATTAAAAATGATAATTCTTGCAAGAGAAAATCGTAACAATGCATTCTAGTGCCCTTTTCTTATGCCTGCTTTGTGCTTTAGAATCTTCCAAATTAAAAGGCAAATATATCAGAACTCAAGATTTATTTCACCAGATATAATTTCTTAATTTTATAGTTACTTGAATGATGCCTTTAATAGCTATTTTCAGCTGTTTTTGTTTTGCTTTCATATCTTTCTGGATCAACAGTCTGCTGTGCAGTCATGCAGTCGGTATCTGGCAAACCATCTTTGGATTTTAGTCCACACTGGCCTCTTTGAAGGGCATCCTACATGTTCCAGCACACCTCATTAGGGCCTGAAGGAAAATTATAGCATCACTCCACCTTCCTCCAGAATGGATCTCCAAGGGCTCTCCTTGATAATGGCCTCAATTTCAAAACCAGCGGCATTATCTATAAAGCCATTCCACAGTCACCCCTGCCTACTTGGTTGGAAAGTTCACATCTCCATTGGCTCCCAACTCACCAATAACCAGGACGCCTTCATAATGGAAAGGAACAAATGCATTAAAAACAAGGCAACATGTATTTTTCATTTGTGCCTCAACCGCACAAAAGGTGATGGGAGGAATGCTCACAATAAGTCAAACCAATGGCAATCACTTAGGGTAGCATTCCAACGTGTTGTTCTTTTGCCCACCATGCCACCTCAGTTTAGACTCAGCCATATGCAAATCAGTCTTAACCCAGCTCCAAAAGGAACAGTCCACCAGTGCACCTACGAACTGGAACGATATCCTCATATCCATTCCGACTAGGCCTGGGTGGCAAATTCCGTTCCTCTTGCGGAATTTGGGTAATTTTGCATTCCGCGGAGAATGCAAAATTGCCCAAAATTCTGCGTTCCGTGACTTTGCAAAATGTTTTGCTTGTTCGCATTCTCAAAAGCGTGTTCGCGAGATATTTCCCCGGAGCACGCAAAGAGTGATTGCAAACAGTAAAAAAGCATTGCGAACAAGTACTTCTGCGTGTTCGCGGAATTTCTGCGTGTTCGCAGAGATTTTTTACCGTTTCGCAAAGATTTGTATAACGCGAGTACGCAAATTCCGCCCACCCTTAATTACGACAGCCCAAACCCAGCTCCAATTGAAGAAACAGCTGAATACTCTCCGCTGTAAAGTGCGCTATATTATAATGCAGGAACAGTCCACAAACCAGTTACCTCTCCAAACACATATTGAATGTGTCCACCCTTTGACCCTAAATAACTCTCAGCTGCCTTTCAGCTAGGTTTATGGTATATAAATAACACCACAGATAAACATAATGCGCTAACATGGAAACAATGTGTTAACATTTGAATAAAACTATCAGTTTTGTTCAGATCTAGGCTAAGCTTTTCCACTTAGTGTGACTTATATAAAACATTTCCACTTCGTAGAACTTTAATATGGTTATTGTTTAATATGGTTATTGTTTGTGATATTCTAGTTTTACTGATAACTGCCTCAGAAAAGTTGCCTTTTGCAAAGTAGCTTCAATGATGCAAGAGGAATAATGGTTAATTGATGGCCTTTCTGGTTATGTAATTTCCTGTAATTTCACGTCATATGCAAATTAGAGAGGCCTCACATGTTCTCTTTCTGTCAAGGGCCATGCAAGTCGTATATAACTGACCTTGTTTAGGGTCTTTGTTGGCTTCCTCAAACAGGAGTACTCTACATTTCGAGGCTTCTGTCTGGAATATCTCTATAACATTATCAGTAAGAGATTAACACAATCAAATACATCAGATGTATGGTATGAACGCAGCCAAAATACCCCCAGTTAAAAAGTATTTGTTCTCGGCCTCTTTGTGAAAAATGTTACTCTTAGAAAGTGATGGTGTGCAAATTTAGGAAACAAACCTTTTCAAGTTTCCACACTACAGAGCTTCCAAAAATGGCAGATGGGAGAAGCATAGGGAAGTCTGAGTGACTCTTCAAACTACAAAAACGTTCTCTAAATGCAATCCATTCAGTAAGGTAGTCGCGGCGCTGGTTATCAAGAAAGCCGCTGGAAGTTAAGGACTTGGTAGCCTGGTTCGAGGTACCTCTTTGTACAGCTCAGGAAAGATTATGCAGGCTGCACAAACTCTAATTAAGGGGCGCAGCTGAAGTTACAGGAGACAAGCCTGGTCTTTATGAACTCGCTGGGTAACAGACACTTACTGAATCATTTTACTAATGTTGGCATTTAAGTCCGACTGCATCACAGACCCATAAAAGGACTAAAAGCAGGCTGTTCACACACATTTCGCATGTACTTAAACCCAAATGAAAGCAAGCTCTTGTTACTTCCCATCGCGATAGGTTCCGTGTGTTGGCAGGATTACTGGGCAAAATCATACAGGAGAAGACTACTGTAATTCCAGGTGGTTTGCATTATCAAATTGTACGAAAGTGCCTTTTTTGACATGGTCACCCACCTCTTTTGCCTGGTATTTGATGTGATTTCGACTGGAAGTGCACTCGGTTCACGCTAACCAGGACCCAGTGCTTTATCTAATTCCCAAAACTGTGCAATTGTTTACTCCAATTGGCAATACCTTTAGTACCCTCTGTAAGTCCCTAGCAAATGGTACCCAGGGCCTGATGCACTTAGAGGGTCCCTAAGGGCTGCAGTATGAATTGTGTCACCCTAAAGGACCCACACCAAGCTCATACAAACTGTCCCTGCAGTCTGCATGTCTTGGTGCAGACAAAGGTGAAATCACAACATGACGCACATCCCTTTGTGCCATGTTCCCTAACACTGCATGTTATATTTGTAAGTCAACCCTACAGCAGGCCTTACAGCCCTAAGGCAGGGTGCCTTATAATACATGCAAGTACATATCTGCATGAGCAGATATGCCCCTGTGATGGTCAGTTCCATTACTGCAAGTACAAGTGAACAGGGAAGCAATTTTAAAATATGCGCCAGACACTGGTGTAAACGAGTTCCCCAGCTACATGATGGCTTCACTAAAAAGAGGGATGTTTGATATCAAACATCTCGTATTATTAAACCCACACCAATGGCAGTGTCGGACATTAGAGGAGTGCCCTGAAAACCTACCAGCTCCTGGTGATGACTGACTGGCTTTCGTCAGCCCGCCATCAGAGATGAGTGTTTGACCCTCCCATGAGTGAGGGCCTTTGCTCACAGAAGGCTAGAAACAAGGCCTGCTTGGGCAAGGGATGTTTTCACCTACTCCCACAGTATGACCTGCAGATTAACATTCCAATGCAGGGGAGCTTCAAAACGTCTACTACCTTTGGTATGTGAATCTGATTTCTTTCTCAGGAGAAGAAGCCAAGCCCCTTTGTCTAGAGCCATTTGGCACCTGGACTGGTGGGAGAATTATTTATTCAGATATGTGTGTCCACCCTCAGACTAGTGCTTGTGGTTCAAACCGACTGACTCCCCAGTCCAAACTTGCTGCCTCTTTTCAACTAGATCGATCCCCATAAGATAACATAAGGCACCAGACACTGAAAAGCACCTCTGCACCCGGCCGCCCCAGTGCCGCCCGAGGTGACCTGTAGGTGGTGCCTTGGACCTTGCCCCATATTCACCTTAAGTTCAGGAGATTGGTCTTGTACGTCTCGGCACTGTACCTGAATGCCATACTTGTTTTTCCTCCTATAGGATAACATTGCAGCGTCTGTAAAATGCACTGTCAACTTTTTAAATGAAGAAGTATTCCTCTTGAAAAACATACTTACCTGATCTTATTGATTCTGGTGCCTAAACATATATAAAGATATGTGTTACTTGTATAAATTGGTGTGGATCTCCCTATTGAGTCGTGTGTATCATTTATTGACTTTTGTATTTTGTATTGTATTTGCAGATACCTAACACTCCCATCTGGTAAGCCGGCTAAGACTACTCAACCACCACATTACCCCATAGAAAAGCACATTTGGATTGCTAGAGCAAGCCCCTGTCCACTGGTAATGGACTACCTGTATTCTTTGCATGGTATACCTATTTTTTGTATACCATATAAAGAGCAAGCTTCCAAGATTCCTGCGCTATACAAGAACTTAAATAAATAAATAAATAAAACAAATCACTTCCTACTCAATGAAATTTAGATTGGTAATAACTTTCAGAATCAGCTAATCACCATGGCATATGGGGTGCTGGCTGAGCTTTACCCGAGATCTATGGACTAGCTCTTTGGTCGTCCCTTGTGACTACGTTTGATGCCTGTATGAATGATTTGCTGTTGTTTCTATAGAATATAGTGTCTTGCTTCAGTGGAAAAGAAATGGAGCCAGAAAATGTCAACCCAGCTCTGAGGACCCGGCCCGGCTGTGTGACACATGCTGTAATATTACAGAGATTACTTTAAATGGGCATGCTGAAGTCCTGCAGCTAATGATTTATTTATTTACTTCGTGTTTTTTTGTAGAACACATGCTGTAAATCAAGTCACCTTCAGGCAGCACATGTCAAGACTGTCCTTCTGATTGGTATGGTGGTTACATCAGCATAGCTTTAAGAAACGTTTCAAAATGTTTTGCATGGTAGGGTATGATTGACAGTGGTAGAATGCTATGCTGTTTTTGTGAAAGAGAAATTCCAAATGCAGACACAGGTCCATAGAAAAGAAATAAAGTTAAAAGGAGGAAATAGGGAGGGCAATGATGCCTGCTCTCGTTTCAGAAGTGACAAGGGGTTTTGCCTTGAAGGAAATTATAAAGGTGTGTGGTATCGACTGGTCGGTAAAAAGTCTAGACGCTGCTTTTCTTGTGAGCACTCTCTACAAGGGATTTCTTCTTTCTGAGGTTATTATCTGATCACCGAATCTGATTTCAGAACGTTTCTGGTAAATCGAGCATATTTCTTATGTCCTTTATCTCTATCTGAGTTTCATGGTTTAGACTTCTAACTATTGTGGGCTCGGACGCTATTGGAGTACATGTATTGGCCAGCTTTAATTATTCCATAACCCCTTCGGTGCTCATGACGACCTCAGCTCGTCATGCAGTACAGTGCTCCTGTGCTCATGACGAGCTGAGCTCGTCATGACCACACCCATTTTTATAATGGCCCAGCACAGGAGAGGAATAAGACCAGCAGCGATGGTGATAATTGAGACCAAACTAATTTGTAATTGCCCTGAAAAAGTCTGAGGTTGACTCCACACAAAGACGAAACACATGTTGGCTAGAAGTTTTGTTGAACTTTGCCATAAGAAAATAAAGAAGATGAGAAGAACTCTGTGAAAACTACTGATGTGGACTTTTCTGATTAATTTGGAAAACTATTGCTCAGGATATTATTCCTTTGTGTTTAAATTGGTGTCTAGTTCAACTTCAAGAGACACAAACACTTTGCACTCTCCATCGTTCCTACTAGCAATTTTAACACTGCACTAAATTGGACTCAAGCTACTTACTGAATAACGTAATGTAGGCTCCATCTTTGTCTGGATTATGGCCTAAGAGCAGCAATTGGATTCACCAAAAACTAATTATTTTCCTCATCCTACTTTTAAGTGAGGGTTCTATATAAACTTTGGTCCCTTATGGTCGATATGATAGTAGTCAACAGGACATACAGCGATCATAATGCACTTGTCACTGAGTTTAGCTCAGAATCCTTTGGAAAGGCCCCTGAAGACAATACTGCTCCCTTTGTAATTCCCTTGAAATTGGAAAACAGCTGTAGCAACATAAAGTGGACTATTATCAGTAAAAATGAATGCATTAAGGCAGATACTTACAAAGCACTAGTCAATAAATTTGATTCTTTTGACCCACCTTTACACCATTCAGGGAGTTTGCCCAATTACGGTACTAATCATTAGGAATTGTTTGGAACCTTAAAACTTCTATTCACTAAGCAGATCAGGAAGCCACAAGCTAGACCAACATCTTACCCTTGGTTCTCATCTTATTGTAGGACGGCTAAGCGGAACTTGGTAAAAAGCAATCAAGGAAGGCTCCCAAGCTGAAATAATCTTGGCAACGAGGACATACAAGCATTGTCTGGTCAAAGCTAAACAGGATTGGGAGAAATCACAATGGTCAAAGATGCTAGAATCCTTGGGGAAACATGCCTCCAGAACCTTCTGGAGGTTGGCTGCTGTGGGCAAGGGGTGTGGTAACTCTACCACTGAAATGTTTATTTCAGCAGAACTCTGGGTTGAAAACTTCAAGACTTTTAATAGTATGGGAGCAAATGGTTGCCTAGGCCCCCTTCAAGTAAAGCCCCCACATTGACTATTTCCCAGGTTCCATGCCATAGAGGACTGTCTACTAATATTTACTATGGATGAAACTAGAAATACTCCCCTTTATAGGAAAAAAGAAAAAGCCCCATTCCCGGATAGCATGCCCATGGATTTATTCCACTTGGAGCCTAACATCTGGGTCCCCTACTTGAATATGTTAACAAATGCTTTCTCTCACGAGGAGGAACCCCCAGAAACATGAACAGGTGCAATAATAGTCCCAAGCCACAAAAAAGGACCAAAAGACACCGCTGCAAACTATAGGCACATTTGCCTTATAGACTGCACTCAGAAGATCGTCGCCAAGTTTTAACTAGGATTCATGAGTAGATGACGGATCAGAACGTCATATCAGATTTCCAAGCGGGCTTTACAGAGAAGATGAGGACGGTGGACCAGATATTCCGCTTTATTATTCTGTGCTGGAAATACAACACTATTGGGAATGAGCATCTGTATATGGCCTTTATGGACATGAGGACTACATTTGATCTAGTACTGAGGCATACACTCAAAAGGGTTCTGGACCAGGTGGGACTGCCTCGTGCCCTTCTGCATATTTTAATCTGCTACATACAGATACATATGCCCATGTGAGGCGGAACAACTTGGATAGTTTAACCGCTTGGATCCCAGTTGAGTAGAGTGTTCGCCAGGGGTGTGTGCTGGCTCCCATCCTGTTCTCTATGTTTATGAACGGAGTGGTGGAAGACCTGCCAACTATCAGCACGATGCCCCAAAGATTGCTGGTGTGTACCTGTCCAAGTTCTGCTATTTGTGGGCGACACGCTATTGGTCTCATGAACCCCAATGGGCTTGCAACATCTGTTGAATCACTTTGTAGAATTCAGTAAGCAAAGAGGTCTTGAAATTAACTCAGGGAAGTCCACACTGATGGTGCAAAATCCCCATTGCTCATTTAGAAATAACTTAACTGTTGATGGAAACCCAATTGAACAAGTAAAGAGCTTTGACTACTTGGGAGTCAGGATCTCCTAGAAACTCACTTGAGACCTTCAGTTACAGAAAAGCAACACTCTCTTGCCCCATAGGTCAGTGGTGATTGCTAGGAAACACAAAATAACATCTAATAGTAGAACACTCTTTCCTGCTGGTGAGGTGTACCAAGCAGTGGCTGGAGCCGTCTATGGTGCAGAAATATGGGTCTTGACTGACTTACCATCACGGAAAATTGGTTCATAAGGTCCCTGGTAATTGTCCCATCTAGTACTCACCTTATACCATTTAGGTGGGATTTAAACCTGAAAGTAATTGATCATGTTGCTCACCTTAAAATATTGACTTATTGGACTAGAATCTGGACAACCAAAGAGCTGATTCCATAAAGAGCAGCCTTGCAGGACCTCATGACCCTCGATAAGAACTGCATTACACCTTGGTTGAGTGCTGTAAGATCCTTTTGCAACAACCTAAATTTGGGAAGACCCTTCAATGCTCGGCAGGAACTCAAACAGACAAGTAAAGGGTCTCTTCTGGGACTAAGTCCTAGAAAGGGTGTTGCATAATACGAGGTCTGAAGGGCTGGTAGACAAGTTCTTGAGCCACAAGCCCACTCCGCAATTCGAAAAATTCCTTGATAGGGTTACCCCAGCTGATGCTAAATCCTTGTACTTACTCTTTCGAATTGGCACACTGCCTCTGAGGTCCTTCACTGTAAAGTAGGAACATCGCGGACAAGGACTCGAGAGCTGCTTTTTCTGCCCAATCACTGTTAAATCCTATATTCACTTTTTATTGTCCTGTTTAAAGCACTAAGCCCCTAGGGCCAAATGGATCCTTCCTCTCTGTCGAAATATGGGAGTCAATCAATGCGAGGTAGACTTATGCATAATGAAAACTGATACGACTGAAGTCATTGTGTTTGCCCTTAGAAGATATTTAAAAATGGGTCTTGTCCCTTCGTGCTGGTGCATTAAAGGCTGCGCCCTTAGGCGAGTGGTCAAATGCAAGGCTCATGATTCAATGTTTACAACTGATTAGCAGCTATTTTCTGGTAAACTCAAACCTGTACTCTGTCCTCTGCTTTATGAAATGCTTTATTTAAAGTATTATGCTCTTTTGCTTATCTAGCTATATTCAAGCCCAAGGTTTATGAGCTAATGTTTACAATTGATTAGCAGTTACGTCCTGGTAAACCTGAATGTGTAATCTGCCGTATTGATATGATATGTTTTATGTCAAGCATTATGCAGTTTTGTGTGTCTAGCTATATTCTAGCCCATTGTACTTTATACCTGTTTCTATTACACTCAAGATTTTAGATGCTGACTTTGTACCTTGTATTCTATCTATTTTTATAAGAACTCGTATTTATTTGATTGTTTTAACTGGGCTATCTGTATGATTGTTTGATGTTGCTGTACTGTACTTTTATGGGCGTTTGGACGTAATAAAGTAATATGATGATGATGATTGACAGTGGTAGAATGGTCTGCTGTTTTGTGAGAAAAAAAGTCCAGGTGCACACTCAGGGTATAGAAAAGAATTGAAGTTAAACAGAGGGAATACGGAGGACAATGATGCTTGATTTGTCCCAGAAGCTGGAGGGGTTTTGCGATGAAGGAAATTATAATGGTGTGTGTAATCGACTGGTAGGTAGACACTGTTAAGTCCTCATGTGGGGTCGATGAGTTCACAGGGGTTTGATTTGCACAAAATATATCGTGGGAAGGATGTGTCTCTCAATGTTGGCATTTGTTTTGAGGAAAGACTGAAAGAACAATATGCAAAAAGAATATATCAGAGGAGAAAGCAACGGGGGGCGTGGCTTGGCGCCCGGCGAGGACGGCAGCTCTGATGTGAGCGCTCCGGGTCGGCAGGGGTCTTCGCTGCCTTTCTCAATTTACCTGCGCCTGCAAAGTCGATTTTCCCCGACCGGAGCACAGGGACACCAGCGCGCTCCTGAATGCGGCAGCACCCGAGCGGCGGAATGAGTATTTTCACCAGTTTTGTGGCGGACGCGGCTCTCTAACAGTCGCGACCGCCATTTTGGTTCCTCTCAGCGCGATTCACGGCGCACCCGCTCGCAGGTCATGCGTGCCTGCCACGGAGCTCTACCTTCCACCAACTGCTCATGGTGAGCTATTTCCTTCATTTCTGCATTACCGCCGCATGCATTTAATACATGCTACTTTTAAGCGAGTTTCACTCGCGTTTTTATAAATTCGGCGGCCATTTTGTGTCATTGGACTTCTTCTCCCCTCAAGTAACCTGCCTGTACACGCAGTTCCAGCCTACTCTCTGTTAAAAGCGCTGCAATTCCCCACGCTTTCCTATATATGGTTACTTACAATTTGTGGCAATTTTTCGTACTGTTTTTGCGCATTCACCTTTATTTGCTCTTCTCACATCCATAATGCGCCTTCCCTGATGGACTTCTTTTGCTCCATAATATGCCACTTCTCTGCATTTCATCATCATGGTGATTTTTTTGCTTCATCATTCAATGTGTTAACTCCTCCAATTAACCATATGAGCGCTGCTCCACACATCTTACTAACTCCCTGACGTTCTTGAATTCCGAGCTGATAGCCTTCTTTTCCTTCCTTTTTTTGGAGTCTGTGTGCCTTTTCTCAATCAGGTGTTCCTGCGCACACTTTTAGGTTTTGCGGGCACGCAGTGAATACTACTGGGCTTCATTTCTCTCTAACAGTGACTCTTTTTTTATGGAAAGAAGGGCAATTCCTCATACTCCCAAGACTCCACGTCGTGTTTTCATTAAAAACTCAAAAGTTTTCTCTGCATTGGCGCACCTCGAGGCCTCTCAGGCGCTCGTTGCTCAGATGTCGCAATCTAACACGGAGCGGCCTATCCAGCCTTCAGGGAAAGTCACGACGAAACGCCTTAAAAAAGATCCTCCATCACCGACAGGATCCACATCGGCTGTCTCCATGGAGATGTTACTGGAAGAGATCCGTGCCCTCAGGCCCTTCATGGAGGAAACTAATTCTAAGTTGCAGGTTCTTACTGACAACTGGTCTCAGATGGATGCTAGAGTGACTACAGTGGAACGTTCTCTGACTTCTCTCCAAGAGTCATCCTCCAAGGTGTCACACATGCAGTCACAGATTTCCTCTCTCCAAAAGCAAGTTGAAGAATTGGAGAACCGAAACAGATGCAATAACCTTCGACTCTACGGCCTGGCGGAGAATTGTGAGGGGACTGACCCCATCCCCTTTTTCAAATCATTTTTACCCAAGCTTCTTCATTTGCCTGAAGGTACTACGCTTAACATCCAGCCTGCACATAGGCTAGGTCGCCTCTCTTCTACTTCTTCCCCTTCTTCACGGCCAAGAGGTGTCATCATGTATTTCTTAGAATATACTGACCTTCTCAAAGTCATCTCAGCGGCTCATGCCTCACCTCGTCTTCAATGGTCAGGTTCCAATCTTTTTTTTGCGCAAGACTACGCCAAAACCACAGCCAACCGTCGCAAAGCCTTCTTAGATATGCGACCAGAGCTTCGCTCTATTGGAGCCAGATATGGCCTTTTTCATCCTTGCCTGTTCAGAGTCACTCACAACAACAAGACAACGACCTACGAGGATGCTGTTCGTCTCCGAAGCTTTTTGAACTCTGCACAGGCGTCTGATATGGACTTATCCGGTTCTTCATCAGCTTTTCCTCCATGACTCTTGCATGATGCAGCTTTGTTGTCTCAATTAATCTGCATGTTTGATGTTTGATGCTGGGTGTTTTCCTGTTCGCCTTTGTTGGGTTTTCCAGCGTCTTCAGTTTCTATGTTTCTTTTTTGACTCTTGCTCATTTTCTTACGTCCCTGATCTATGGATATGTAATGTATACTAGTGTATTTGGTATCCTTTTTTACCACTCACCTTTGTTACGTTTTCTTTTCTTTTACACACGTTATTCCTTTTTTTTTTTTTCTTTTTCCTTGCAGGTTTTACAATCTGTATTGCGTTCTCCCCTCGACTTGCTGGTTCGCTTGCATTGGATGCTCTGCCTCCTCTAGTTGGCGTTCCCCCCTCACTCCTTTCTCCTCGTCTCCTCTCCCCGGTGATCATCCCTCCTCATCTATGCCCTCCGTAAGTATGTTCTCCCTTCTCTCCCTGGTGTTCGCTTCCCTTTTTGTATCTTTTTTCCTCTCATCTTCACTGGTTTCCCTTGTTCCACAGGTGTCTTCCTCTCCTGTTTTTCAACAATTCTTCTGCTATAAATTCCTTCCTATTACTTTCTCTTTTACTTGTACTACCTTCACTTGTTTTTTAATTCAACAGGTCTTAACTATTGCTTTTTTACTCTTTTTCCCTATTCCTCACCCCCCTTTTCAATCTTTTATTGTATTACCTTTTATAGACTTTCTTACTCTTTTTGACTTTTCTCTCCCTCTGGGTTCTTCCTACATCTTTTTTCTTCATGTTGATATTTTCCTCCTTTCTTATGTGATATGTCTTTGAAAGTAATTACATGGAATGTTAAGGGCATTAATTCTCCCATCAAACGACAGAGAATTTTATCTCACCTTGCACGTTTAAATGTGGATATTGCTTTTTTACAAGAAACCCATTTATCTGCTGAAGAATCTGTTAAACTGAAGAGGAGTTGGGTGGGTGATGTTTACTATTCTCCTGGGGATGACAAACGTAATGGTGTGGCCATTCTCTGTCACAAAGCTTTCTCATTCTTTGCTCGCTCAGGAATCGGATGTTGATGGTCGTTGGACGTATGCTAAGCTCTCTATCAAGAATGTTCCAATTTCTCTTCTGAATGTTTATGCCCCTACTACTGGTGATCCTACTTTTTGGCATTCATTTTCCCAGCACATTACCAGATTTATTGATGACAATTTTATCTTAGCAGGAGACTGCAACCAGCCCCTAGACCCCTTTTTGGATAGAAATTCCAAGGCCCACTTCATTCCTAATAAGTCTCATAAATCCTTTTCTCAAACTATCTCCCAGCATAAACTTACTGATGCTTGGCGTTTATGTAACCCAGAACTCCAAGAGTTTACTTTTTATTCTCCGTGCCATCACTCCTAATCCCGGATCGACTACATTTTTGTTACCCATAACATTGTTCAAACTCTCACCTGTGCTGAAATTGGTCCGATTTTACTCTCTGACCATGCCCTCACTTTAGTTCAATTGGATATTTTACCCAAATCAGTTGGTCCTAAACGTTGGCGTTTTAACAATTCTCTTCTCTTAGACCCTAAATTCACCACCTCCTTCACTGCCTTTTCAGATGAATTTTTCTCCTTCAATGACAATCCCTCCATCCCCAAGCACACCATTTGGGACGCCTTTAAAGCTGCAGCAAGAGACTTCATAATTGGCTTTGTTGCAAAAAAACGAAAAGCTGCTCGCAACTTTACAAAGGCTATCCTTCTGGATATTAAGAAATTGGAGCATTCTTATTTTACTTCCCGTTCACAGGAAAGTCTAACTGCCTTGATTACTGCTAAAATGAAACTTAACAAAAAATCCACGGATGATGCATCCTTGTATCTATTGAAATCAAGTGCCAAGTTTTATGGGGGCAAAAATAAGGCTGGTAAGATATTAGCTAATTATCTAAAAGTTAAGCAAAATAAGTTGAATATTGAATCGATCTACGACGCTAACTCCACTCTCAAGCACACAGACGCAGATATTCTTACTGAATTTTCTACCTTTTACAAAACCCTATACTCTTCTGAAACCCAGCCCTCTTCTCAATCCCTAGACCATTTTTTCTCTACTATTCAAAAACCAGCCCACTTCCCACTTGACCTTTCTCACTTAGAGCTTGACATATCCCAACAAGAACTGCTCAAGGCACTTCAAACTCTCCGAAAGGATAAGGCTCCTGGGCCAGACGGCTTTACTGTAGAATTTTTTCTTCACTTTTCAAAGCTTCTTATCCCAAAACTCCATTCCCTCATTGGCGCTTTCCTCACCTCGGGTTCCTCCTCAGGCTCTTTTTCAGATGCGCATATTTGCCTCATACCCAAGGAGGGGAAGAATCCTCAACACTGTAAAAATTACAGGCCAATCTCTTTGGTTAATATTGATTATAAAATATTTGCGAAGTCTCTTGCGGCACGTCTTGATCTTCTTCTCCCAGATCTTCTGGGTGAGGAACAGTCGGGCTTTGTCAAGAGCCGCTTTATTACTGATAGCACTAGGCTTCTCTTTAATATTCTCTCTAAATCTCGCCTTTTACCCCACTCCCTTGCGGCCATTGCCCTGGACGCTGAAAAAGCGTTTGATAGGGTCGAATGGACCTATCTCTTTCACACCCTCCGTTGGTTTGGTTTTGGTCCCAATTTCATTTCCCTAATATCATTACTTTATTCCAACCCGCGTGCGGCGGTTTGTGCCAATGGCCAAATATCCTCTTTTTTTGATTTGAAAAGAGGTGTTCGTCAAGGATGCCCCTTGTCTCCCTTTCTCTTTAATTTGGCCTTAGAACCTTTCCTTTCTAAACTTCGTCAAAATCCCTCCATCCAAGGTTTCCAACTATCAGACTCTCACATCAAATTGGCCGCATATGCGGATGACATCCTTCTCTTTGTTTCCAATCCCACTGTTTCGATTCCCGCCTTCTTGACTGAAGTGCGCGCATATTCCCAAATATCTGGATATAAGCTTAACAACGATAAATGTGAGATCCTACCCTTGACAAAATTTACATTCAAACCTGATTTTGCCGCATCTAACTTTACATGGAAGCCCTCTAATATTAAATACCTTGGGCTGTACATCACTCCCACCATTCCAGATACTGTTTCTCTTTGTATGTCCAAATGCATCCAAAAGTTAACGGATTTAACGTCCAAATGGCACCCTCTTTACCTATCCTGGTGGGGTCGCCTTGACACTATCAAAATGATGCTGTCTCCCATTGTCCTTTATACTCTCTCTAATATTCCAGTCCCCATCCCTTCTAAATTTTTCAAAAAGATTAACTCCACTCTAACGTCCTTTCTTTGGAACAAAAAGAAGCCCCGAATGTCTTTAGCTCAACTGATTCGTCCTAAGTCAGAGGGTGGAGTTAACTTCCCCGACTTTCCTGCTTACCATAAAGCTTTTCAACTGCGACAAGCCTCCTTTTGGCTACAGGACCCTAGCACTCCCTGTCCTTTATGGTCTAAATTTGAACGTCTTCTTCTTTCTCCTTTTTCCTTTACCGAATATCTTTCCTTCTCTTGCAAACCCGCTTCTATTTCTACTCCTATTCATAAATTCACTACTAAATTGCTCCTATCCTCTTCCCATTCCCCTCCCACAACCACTGCTGATTTTCTTTCCTCTCCCATCTGGCATAACACTGCTCTGCTCATTCGTAACAGACCCTTCTTTTGGAAAACATGGCATTGCAGATGTCTGTTGTGGATTTCCCAACTCTTTTCTCACTCCTCTTTCTTACCTTTCACTACTCTTCGCTCCCTTTATGACTTACCTGCCTCCTTTGCTCGCAACTATCAGCTGCTTAAGGACACAGTCCTAACAAACTATAATCGGCTTTCTCAGCTCTGTCCTCCTCCTGCTTCATCCACTCTCCCTTCCTCACTCCACTCCTTTTTACGCACTACACCAAAAGCTGCCGCTATCTAAAAATACCTTCACACTGGTGAGTCTGTCAGACCTAAATCCAAGGTGGAGGAATGTTGGGAGCACGACTTGTCTGTGTCCTGGCCAGTTTCATTTTGGGACAAAATTTGGATCAAGATCCGTAAATCCTCGAGAGCGGCAACCCTTACACAGACTTTGTTTTTTATTTACAACAGACTTCTTTTTACACCCTCTGACCTTCACAAACGTTTTCCAAACACCCCCCACACATGTTGGTCTTGTTCATCACCACAAGCTACTCTATTTCACATGTTATTTTTATGTACTCCTGTTCGTGGTTTTTGGTTACAGGTCTGGGCTCAAATCAATCTGATTTTTCATACTTGTGTCCCTTTTTCTCACACACACGTCTTCATGGGCAGCCTTTCCCCTTGCTGGGACAATGTTGATCTAAAGCCTCAGATTGTTGACTTACTACTGGCCGCTGCCTTCCAACAAATAACGGTCAATTGGAAAGACTTCTCCAATATTTCCTTCAAGGCGTGGTGGTTTAATGTCTGGCATAACCATAGACTTGACACTGCTTATGTTTTTCCGGCATGTATGGCTGCGAAACGCATGGACTTATGGCTCCTTGTCACGCTTTATTTGGACTCATGTTCTGAACGTTTGTTTCATCCACCACCTTCGCAACAGGAAGTCCTCAAACCTCCTTAAATGCTCGATACATTCCACTTTTTCTTCATTGTACCATTTTCTTCATTGTACCATTTTCTTCATTGTACCACTTTCTTATTTCTTTTTAATATTTTCATGCTTAATATGTTTGCTGTTTCATATACCTTTCCTTTACCTTTTCCTTTTTCTTTTCTCCAGTACCCAGATTTATCTTCTCATAATGTTTGCATCTGTATGCTTGTTTTATTCTCCTTATAGTCTTTACGTTTATACTCCAATGTACTTTGTTTTGACACCTGGTTTTTCTCTTGTCAATAACAAATAACATTTTCTTGAACTTAAAAAAAAGAGGAGAAAGCAACATTTATTGCTGATACAGGCTTTGAGTTCTTCTCCTTTCAGTGGTAATCTTCTCCTTCTTCTCTTGGTTTTCGGTCCGGGCTTCCATGGTGAGTCGTCCCCGGTTCGCATAAAAGAAAACAAGTAGAGCAAGGTAAGTAAATAGGTCAATGGGATTTTGTTTGTGAGGGGTCGGGCCCATCAGAAGGTGTGGTTTTGTGGATGTTTTTAAAACAGTGGATGTAAAAGTAGTTCTAGAAGATCACAGAGACCTGGTTACCTGAATGAGTATGTCGACCAACAAGTATCGGATTCATGTAAGTTGATCAATCAGTTCTGAATTTCTTATAGAGAAGTATGCATTTCTACATTTGAATAGTTACTTTTTGTTTGCTCAATTTTAACAGATTATGTTATATATATTTTTTAAGAAATCGGGTTTTTGATTGAAGGGAGTAAAACCCATTCTCAAACAGCAACCACAATCCTTGTTAGGGTGAACCACATAGGTCACTAAATGTACCTGTGCTTAACACTCTGGTAGCTTAGCACAAAAAGCATGTGTTAAGTATTTATGCAGCAAACAAGCACTAAAAGTTAAAACACAATACAAGAAATATCCCACATCAACTTAGAATGGAATAATAGATTAAAATGTAATTAATAAAATTAGATCAAAACGAGAAATATCCGACCAAGAGAAACTGAGATATGCTATTTTAAATGTTTAAGTGAATATAGCGCCATGAAGCAGAAAGTGCTAACTGTGGATATCTGGTCCGTTAGACCAGTACAAAGTCACAAGTTCAGGCAGACCGCGATGTAGTGCGTACTGGCTGCAGGGAACATGTTAGTCTCACTAAAAAAGTTATCTTCTCAAAGTCAAGCATGCAGAGTTCAAAACTTCAGTATTTCGCAGGAGGAGCTCAACTGATGGCAGCCAAGGCTCCAAGACCAGGGAGGCACCACTTGGGGATCAGGAACTCACTCCAGCAGAGGCTAGCAGGGCTCAGGCAGGTCCAGTAGCAGGTCTAAATTGGGCCAGTTGCAGTAGGTTAGCAGGGCAGTTGCAGGGAGGCCTCTGGAGCACGCTGTGACCCTGTAGTTCATGATAGGAGGTCAACCAACTGGCCCTTGGAGTCACTCAGGTTAGACTGGGATGAATGGAGCAGTTTTGGCCTTCCTTCTAAGAGAGCAATGCAGGCCTCTGGAAACAAGGCAGGCCTCAAGCAGCAGGGCAGTCTTCGGGGGAACAATGCTGTCCTTCTTCTGTAACGTCAACTGGTCCAGGAGTGTACTGCTGAGTGACTCAAGGGGAACAATAATAAATACCTGGTGCCCCTCTTTGAGGTGGAGGAAACTTCTAGTCCACCCCACATCTGGTTCTTGAAAGTTCCTTCCTTTCTTCTCCTGTCTAGGCTCCAAGAGGTCTATGGTGAGAAAAGGCTGGTCTCAAGTTCCTTTGTGAGTGTGCTTGAGACGTTTTTTTGAAATTGAAGTGGGGTAGGGAACAGCTCTGCCCCCCTCCCACTGGCAGGATGGCCCTCTCACAGCTGCACCCAGGTCCTACTGTCCACTGTCTGAATGTATTTCTAATATCGAAGCAATTAACAGGCTCAGGAAGGTGGAAACTCCTGAAAGGCTTCAGAAAGTTTAGTGCAGAAAAATGCAAAATTTCTAAAAGTGCCAGTTTCAAAATTGAAATCTAAAATACAACTTTACCATTTGAGGTCATTTTAATTTACAAGTTATTTGATTCCAAACATGGTATTTCTATCTGCTCCCAATCAAAAGTTAGCACTTAATATGGTAATCCAAAGTTATCCTATTGGTAAAGTAGGCTTTACAATAGTGATCAACGAATTTAGGAGTTTTTCAATACGAGGACATTCCAAACTTAAAAACACATATCCTACTTTTTAAATGCAATGCACTCAGTCATATGGGCTTTTTAGAGCCTAATTTGGGGGTGCCTTATATGTGTTAAAAATGAAGTTTTAGGCCTGGCAAAAAGTTAAGGTTTATTTTGTCAGGCTGAATTGGTAGTTTAAAACTGCACTACAGGTTGCAATGGCAGGCATGAAGCATGTTTTAAAAGGCTACTTTTAGTGGGTGGCACAGAGTGGCATTTAATTTACAGGCCCTGGGTAACTGTGGTACACTTGACAAGGGTCTTACAAGTAGATTAAATTTACCAATCAAGTGTATGCCAATTGTACTATTAGGGAAGAGCACAAGCATTTTAGCACTGGTTAGAAGTTGAAAAATGTGCATAGTCCTAAAAGCCTGCAAAAACAGGTTCAGAAAACAGGAGGGGTGAAGGCAAAATGCTTGTGGATAACTCTGCAGAGAGGGCCAAGCCCAACAGTTGTATTTTGTGTGATAAGTAAAAAAAAAAAGGAAGGATGGCATCTTGGAACTTGCCTGTTCCAGTCCCGTCAGAATGTTAATAAAATGAAACACTCGTAAAGGGAGATTCTAGGTATGGCAGTTTCAATGGACAGCCAGTGGATGAAGTCTGGAAGTAATAAAGCCTTACTGGAAAATCATTGCGGGTGTATTGAAGCTTATTTCACACTTATTATTATAGGTAGTAGAGAAGGGTTAAGGACTCATAAAATTCCTAGCTGCAGGTCAGTCCCAAACTATTTTATATACTCCCCTTCATGGAGATATTGACAAGCTTTTTGGATCATCAATTTCCTCCGGAATTCTGAAGTCATCTATCCCTTAGTTGTGCCATTCCCTGATGCAAGAGCTCTCAAAAGGTAAATAAGCTGGTAGGACTACAGCAGATGTAGTCCACAGAGCATCTTGTCGCCCAGTTCAAGTTGTTTCTACAGGGTCTAATTAGTCCCATCTGATGTTCAATCTGTAGTGATCTCTGGAACATCTAGTGAGGGGTAAAATTAACATGTCCTCAATTGAGACTCACAGTTAGATGCAGCTCAGTTTTCCACCCCGGTACAATATGCAAACCAGAACCCGCTTCCTTAAGAGTCTGAGATTAAATTTAAGAATGCCATCTGGATTTTCAGAGCCATCCCCTGCTAAGTTAAAGTATAAGGAGTTGCAGTTACTGACTCGTCCTTTACTGTATTCTCACAAACATTCACCATGTGTGGTGGCCAATCCAATGCATACATCCTGTGGCACACTTTTGTAAAACAACAGACTGCAGGACAAGGTGGTGTCCCACAATCATTCTTGCATTCACAGAGCTCAAACTCTCTGTAGTGAGCCCTGATGTTTCTGTTTTTACTGATTTTACAGAAAAAAAACAAAAAGCCATCCCTGTCTTTGTATTTACTTTTTACATATGGGAATCACCCCGAGAATATAGGTCTTCTGTTGAGCCTTCTGAATGACTAAATACTGTTAAGTGTGCAAGAGGGACCCCCTTCCTGCCGGTAGGAGCACAGTTTAAATAACACCAACAGTGTTATCCATTGTTATTGAGATAAGTCTTCAAAACACTCAAACTCTTCAATCCAGGTAGTTATTGAACTTTCAAATAAAAAAATGTGAATGTTCATTCAATGTATTTCAGTACGTATGCATGAATCCATGGTAACCCATCACATCCAATCCATGGCATGATCATAAACCCAATGCATTTCTGGTCAATGTCTGACCCTTCATCAGGTGTCACCTAATGGGTTCAGGGTTCCAATAGTATTCGGAACGCGGTGTCAGGCAGTACACGTCTGGCACGGTTACGTGTTGCCTTCTGAATGACTGTCAGGTCATTAATGTAGACAAACAGGAAGAGAAGGTAAAAACAGGCATTGGCACAGCCGCTAAATCTCTCCCTTGTGACCTATCGGCTCTGACAATGCATTTTGTTCATGCTGTGCTATAAAAAGGGAAAAAAGGTGTGATGACATGGCTGCTGCTGAAGGCTTTGTCCTTTTGTAGGTGCAGCTGCCTCATTTTGTATACACATGGATGTGTCATGATGTATGCACGAATTTGTCATGAAATGGGTGACATTCTTTTAATTTACCAATCCAAGATGGGTTTGTAAATTTAAAAAAAACAAAATAAAGGTAAATGTGGTTGTGAGTAAGAACGTTTATTTGTATGGGGATGGGCCTACAGCAATTGGCTGCCTCTCTCTCCAAAAAAGCTAGAAAAACAAATAACAGGACTGCAAGGATTGGGGGGGGGCAACAGAGGAGAGTGTCCGGATAGCAGGTGAAGAGAGGAAGAGCAGGGGCGGCTCTAGGCTCATGGAGGCCCTGGGCAGGGAGCGTAGGTAGGGGGCCCCGGAAGAGGGGTTCTGGGAGGGGCAGCGGGGGGTCAGGGTGTTTGGAAGTGGAACAGAGCCGGAGGCCGCCAAATCCCTGCCAGGGGCCGCCACGCAAATATGTATCCATCCTCAGAGGATTATTACCGTATTTTCCGGCGTATAAGACGACCCGGCGTATAAGACGACCCCCTACTTTGCCTGAAAAATTTTAGGTTTTGTGCTATACTCGCCGTATAAGACGACCCCCACTTCCAGCGCAGTCCAACGCAGTCCTGCATAGCCATTCCGAGAATGTACGGTACCGGTATTTTGAACTTACCGTATTAGTCTAGTCCTCCTCCCTGTGGGTGAGCAGTAAGGCTTTATCAGTGGACAGTGTTACCTACCTAATCGTTTATTTTACAAACTCAAAGACTGAACTCAAACAAATTGGTTGTATAAACAATCTTGCTTTACTCGCAATGTTTTTATTTAGAACCATATGAAAAACTGTCACTTCTGAATATACCGGTACGGTACGGTAAACATAAATAAGTGCATGAAACAGTGCAAGTGGATTAAACTTCCCATAACTTTCCATAAATCCAAGGATTTCTACAGGATTTACAACGTTCCCTTTAAAAGCCTTCAAAATCCTCCTCTTCGTCATCTGATCTCATAAGTAAGTCAATGAGATCTTGTGGTACATCTGTAAGGCAGTCATCGTATGGATCTGGTACCAATTCCGTATCAGATGATGTGGTCTCTTCTTCGGCATCCTCTTCACCTTCCCACAAATAGTCGTCCTCCATACCATCTAATGAATTTGATATGCCACACTTCTTGAAAGACTTTATTACAGTTTCTGCATCAATGTCGTTCCAGGCCTTTATAACAAAGGTGCACAAAACATCCAACTGTGGAGCACGCATGTTTCCTCCTTTTGTGAATGTTTTTTCACCGCTAACCATCCACTCATTCCACTGTTCTCGGATGCGATCTTTAAATGGCTTGTTTAGGCACACATCCAGTGGCTGCACCAACGATGTCAATCCTCCAGGTATAACATCTGTTTTTATTCTTGCCAGCCTTTGCTTGGTGCTCGGAGTTAAATGAGCCCTGAACATATCCCACACCAGTAGACTACGTCTTTGTAGAAGTCCACCTGGTCGCCTGCTCCATACATTATCAAGCCATAGCTTTACCCCTTCTTCATCCATCCATCCTTTCTCATTCACATGCACAAAACAACCAACAGGGAACTTGAGTTTCGGCATTGTTTTTCTTTTGAAAATAACCATTGGTCTCAGCTTTGCGCCATCAGCTGTGCATGCTAGTACCACTGTGAAACTGGACTTCTCATGTCCTGTTGTTTTTATTAAAATTGTCTTTTTGCCTTTTTGATGGACAGTTTTGTTGGCAATCATATCGAAATTCATTGGAGTTTCATCCATATTTCCGATGCTACTTAGCGCATAGCCATGTTCATTGCGCAGCCTAATAACGTAGCGATGGAAGCTATGCATTTTGGCATCAAGATCCGCAGGTAATTTCTGGGCAATTTTTGTCTTTTGCCGCATTACCAGATTATGCCTTCCCATGAATCTGGTACACCAGGATACAGTGGCCTTAAATCTGTGGCTGAGATCTGGATTAGATTTGGCCCACTGAAGTGCAACCAATCGGATTTTATTTCGGGTCACGACATAACCGCTTTGCCGATGCTCGACCACCATGTCTGCTACATGCTTTTCAAGTTCTGGCCAATGTGGGGTGCCTCTTCTTAATGCACACTTGCCCCTTGGCATACTCCGTAATGCTTTCTCATTTGCTCTCCAGGCCCGAACCATCTTTTCTGTCACTCCATATTGTCTTGCAGCAGCACAGTTATTATGTTCCGTGGCAAAATCCACAACTTTAAGTTTGTAACTGGCTTCATATTTCCTTCTTCTTGGAGCCTTGCTGGGTTCTTGACTGCCAGCCATTTGCACTGGATGCGCTGCTGGAGCCTTGCCGGGTTCTTCACTGTCTGCCATTTGCACTGGATGTGCTGCTGGAGCCTTGCCGGGTTCTTGACTGTCAGCCATTAGCACTGGATGTACTGGTGCTGTACAGTATGAACAGGTGCAGAGACTGTCTTCAACACCACACGTACGGTACGGCAAATACGGTATCTGGTCACCAGACTGCCTTTCCTCTTCGCAACAACCAGCCAATCATGGCAAGTGCTCTACTGCCTTCGGTAACATTCGGGAACATTCGACAGTCCCCTTTCTGTGCCCACGCCCATGTCAAGGAGAGAGGGGCGCGTGCCAAAACGTGCCAAACGTGCCAAACGTGTCAACACACCGGGCGCTGCCATCTTCGGCGCTGGCTGCCCGTTACCATATACCGTATTTCGGACGTCCTGCTGCCTCGTCCTGCTGCATCGTCTGCCTGGGGATGTGCAAGCGGTTGGAGGCGCGTGTACAGCGGCAGCGGCAGTCGAGGTAAGACTCATGGCGCCATTTGCTCGCTTGTGAAGCGGTTTGACACCTTCGAGTGAAGTCCTTGCTATGAAAAAAACGCTCGCTTTCGATACTTCATGGCGCGGGGCCTGGTTGTGGACGTTGCCAGGGCCGGTGGCTGTATTTTTTAACATAAGGTGTGTTGTTTCTTGTTACATACGGTATTTCCTATTGTGAAGCGGTCTGACACCTTCGAGTGAAGTCCTCGCTATGAAAAAAAAACGCTCGCTTTCGATACTTGCACAATTTATGGCGCGGGGGCTGGGTGTGGACGTTGCCAGTGTCGGTGGCTGTATTTTTTAACATAAGGTGTGTTGTTTCTTGTTATTTCCTATTGTGAAGCGGTCTGACACCTTCGAGTTAAGTCCTCGCTATGAAAAAGCGCATGAAAACATACCATAACATTTTGTACCCGGCGTATAAGACGACCCCCGACTTTCCAGAAAATTTTAAGGGGTTAAAAGGTCGTCTTATACGCCGGAAAATACGGTATATTAAGGATATATATTGGCGTGGTGGTCCCTGGAGTTTGGTGGCCCTGTGCAGGTGCACAGCTTGCACATGCCTAAGGCCGTCCCTGGGAAGAGAAATGAAGCTCACGAGGGAGGGAGCAAAAAGGACAGCAGGGGATACGCACATGAACGAAAGAACAACACAGGAGTGAAGGGAGAAATACACAACCAAGTGCAACACAGACTGCAAGGGGTAAAGAAGGATATGGGTGAGTGAGAGCAAAATGAACCGAAGTGGGAGAAGCACACAAGGGACACCGCTTGAAAACAAATGCATTCTCATGGAGCGCTTAACCAAACAAAAGCATAGATCACTAAAAGTGAGCAGTGGAAGGACACATATAAAGAAGCTATACCCCAGTAGAGGGACAAACACAAGATAGGGAAGGCAAGTCCATGAATAAGAAGAAAGCAAATAAGAGAGACAATAAAGCCAACCAATGGTAAGCAATGGGCTGCCTGGGAGGTTCACCCTAAAAGGAATGAGGTTTCCTAACGAAGCTTTAAACAGCTGCAGGTGTGCAAATGTTTGTTATCCAGCAATGTAATAATGTTTTCATCTGAGCAGATTGTATATGCGTGATGCGTTATATATGGATTCTTACACCACTAACAGCCATCAGGCTTCCAAGTGTGACTGTACCTTCACCAGTTAATTAAATATGAAAACGTACATTGCAACTTCATGTTTTTATGAAACACAAACTAAATATGGATAAATATTGATAACAAAAGACAAAATATATGAATACATACAGATGAAAATGTCTAAAAATGTATACCATAAAACGAGGAGCTGCAATAGTAATCCTTTTAAACCACGATGTAATAAATCATGAACATAAACCAACATTGCCTACGGCAACTCTGCAGCCCTTATACAAAGAGACATTTCGAAATGCTCAGATGATTATCATGTGCAAAACATTTGAAGGAAGAGAAATGAAATGTAAAAACATTTCAGTGGCTGCATAATTTTCAAAGCTGAGTAGCAAGTAGGTAGTAGTTAGTCCTTTACCCACCGACTGCCCTTTCATAGGGTGCTGCCAACACTGATATGTTTGTCAAAGTTTCAACACCAGTTGGGGTAGTTTATGGTGTCATCATCAGGAAAATAACATTATTAAGTACTACCAACCCTGTGGGCACAAGAATAACAAAACATAAAAACTATGTAGAGGGTGGGTGGTGATAGAAATCAAGCACTAGGTGAAACCGATTACCTATATTTTACTTGGTAATAGGGATCAAAACTCACGTGCAAAGTCAATCAATGCAAGGAATCAATCAAGGGGCAGAACTTGTCTAAGTGTTAAAGTACAATTAATTTTACAACTCTGATTAACCTGCTACATTGGCAATGATGGCATAACTTTATCAAACGTATGGATACAGATGCCTGGGATTTAATCTGCATGTCGTAGCCTTGAATTGCTACACTTTTCTCATCAAGTGATGAACTGTGTGGCTGTGTGTTTCTCATACATGTAATACAGTATAAATATATTTACTATGTTCACTTCATAATGCAAATGGTTTAACAGTAGATCTATGTCTTTTAGGTTTACTAAATCTCTGTCTTCACTGTGGTTGGGTGTTGATCCAACTCGGAGCATATGTCTGTACTCGGAGACGCTTTAAGGCATGGGCAAAGTGGGCTATTGCCCAGGGCCCCCACCTTCCAGCTTTCTCACTATTTGGCATTTGTCTATTCTATTTATTTATCTACACATCTCTCCCTCTGCCTACCGCTACTTTTAACTCTGTCTCACTAAACCAGCATCATCTCAAGACTATTTGAGGTCCGTACTAGAAATATTTCAACTGTTTTTGTGGGACCCTGTTAAAATGCAACATAAAATGTAGTATTGTTTGGCATCATGTGGACTTGAATGATCAGGAAATGGGTAATACATTTAAAATTGTTTCCATACAAGGCCCCTAAAAGATGGTTTGCCCGGTCTCCTCAAAATCCTTAAGATAACAGTGTCTGAACTATATTGTTATTACATAAAACATAATTTGCATGTCCTAGCATTCTGTTTATATTATGCATAAATCTTGCATTCTATTTGTGATTTTTTTCCACTAGACTTGTGAGTTATTTATTTATCCTCAGTTAGGGTTTTTCAGTTGTTTTCTGAATTCTGTCCTTCAGTCATGCAATATAAATGTTTTGCCCACCACACATCTTTTTCACATACTTTTAGTGTTGTTCTATTGCTCTGGTTTTCTGTCTACATAAAGTCCAGGGCCGTAGCTATCAACACTGCAGCGAGTGCAGTAGCACCAGGGCCCAAAAGTGCAGAGGCCCCTCTGGGACGCAATTATGGCTGTATGTCACTACTAAACTGTGGCTGGGGGTGGGCATTTCCCTTCTCTTCATGAGAGCCCATAGCACCCGTGCCACGCCAACGATTCATGCTCCTGTCCTTCCACACTGTCTTATTGCTAACTTTATGGCTCTGCCACCCATGTCCACTCCTCTCATATCTGACTCACATGCGCTTCCTCATAAATGGGACACTGACAATCAATCCCCTTCCTGGAGCGTCTTCTTTGATTTCTTCCAGTCACAGACCTGTCAACCTACAAAAAAATTCTAATTGTGAGGAGGGGCCAGTGCTTTGAAGGGGGCGGGGCCTCGTTCCTAAAGCTACTGAGGAGGCCCTCAGCCTCCCACAAATCCCCAAATCCCCCCACACCCCTTCCCCACCCAAAAAAAACAAAGGGTCGCTAAAGGCATCAAAAGCACCACCTCCCTTTAGAAATATTGAGTTTACTAATTATTTCAAAATTATTTATTAATATAAATCTACTTCATGTGCCAAAATTAATGTCATATGGAATCAAATGTTCTTATCAAAGTTTTTCTTTTATTAGGATATGTTTCATCTGTGCAAAATATATATTTATACAAATAATATTTATCATCTTTTAGAAAACATTTTGTAATGACATAGAATCAGCTTTCCATTCCCACTTCCTACCCATTCATCCCCTCATTAAAAACTCTCTCATCACACATAGCATACACTCTACATCTAAAAACCTATTTACATACCGGTAACCACCGTGAATAGAATCATTACTTATTCAGAGTATTACATTGGTATACATTCTTTGAACAACATTATTTTCTTTTATAGTTTCATAAATCCATATGCCATTTCCCTTATTCGTTTTGCTATAAACCACAGAAAATGTAGTTGATTATATCAATACTGTATATCTGTATGGTGTGATTCCAGTTTCTGTGCTCTCCGCAATGTCCTGTGGTGTTGTCTCGCCTCTTAATGGCCATTGGATTCTTACAGCCTCCAAAAAAGAGCTGGAAAGTTGTTCTGTGCAGTAATTTCCAGTTGTCTTTCCTGCCATCGAATGATTTCGGCTCCTCACAATGTGACCGTGTGAAGGTATTCAAAATCGTGTGACACATGGTGCCACTGTGTGCTTGATACTCCTTAGCACACGTTTTGTATACAATATTACAAATATATACATGTGTTTCCACCATACATTTCGCACACAAAAATAATATTCATTCCTTTTATTCAGGGTTGGTTGATGTTTATTTCTGGAGACGTCACAGCCGACACGTGTTTCGTCGTTTTAGGGAATGTAACCCCCGACTTTTTCAAGGCTATTCTCCGAGATGTCGTTCGTTATCTTATGAGGTGATAATTCCAACCCTCAAAGGGGTTCTTGTGGGGATATCGTACGTATTAGGAAATCTTCATCCGTCTAGTTACCAAAGTATTGGTTGAATGTATGACAGCTTTTCGCTGTTATCTTCACAGGAGAATTATTCGCCCCTTCTGCTTCTTCTATGTTGCAACACGTGTCGGCTGTGACGTCTCCAAAAAATAAACATCAACCAACCCTGAATAAAAGGAATGAATATTATTTTTGTGTGCGAAATGTATGGTGGAAACACATGTATATATTTGTAATATTGTATACAAAACGTGTGCTAAGGAGTATCAAGTATCTTGTGACTTTTGCCTAACTAGAAGAGGGAAAGTGGTTCTCTTCTCCTTGTAGCACCGTTGAAAAGTTATAAAATCGGTTACCTTTAACTAGGAAAAGTGTACACTCCTCTGTGGCGCCAACACCTAGTAAAATTACCACTATCCTAGCAGTATAAAAAAATGGTGCCACTGTGTGAGCTGACAGGTATGCGGCCATGATAGTGAGCTTTGCATTAACTATTCCACTTTCTTTCTCCCCAATTGTGTCACAGTGAGTAACATGGCTTCATTTAATTCTACACTCTGCAATTTATTTTGCGATTATTGTACTGTGAAGACTACTTTGAGAGTTGTCATTTTAATTGGTACTTAGTACTTGGACATGTTCTGCCCCCTTCATTGATTTCTCTGCGCTAATTGGCTTTGGAATTAAGTGTTTTCTTCTGCCCCCAAGTAACATGGATGTAGGTAAGCAGTTTCACCTAATTATGCCTCCACTGAATTGCTTTGACCATGCACTTCTCTTCCTTCTCCTAGTTTGCCTCATAATCACCTGAGCACTGTGCCGTCACCTATTAATTTCTTGTAGCACCCATTTTCATTTTCAAATTATGTCATATTGTCGTCTTTTCTTTGCATATTATTGAAAAGTTATTGATTTTAGTGTTGTATACTAGACTACATGATCCCATTTTGGGATTCAATATATGTGGTTCCTTACTCTAAAATAGTTGATAGAAAATATAACCTCAAAATAACCATTATTACTCCCAGGTTCTTGGGGATACATAGGTGTCCCTGTTCATTAAGCTGGCAGTGCCTTATTTGGCCAGGATGTTGCAGATAGTTAACAATTCATTCTGGAGGCACTGGCAGGGTAATATGCAAAAGGTATCAGATGCACTCCCTTCCTAGTAAGCCCAGTGGAAGGGAAGGGAAGGGAACACAAGGCCTACTTTGACCCGTAAGCAACGCTAAACCAATTCTCAGGTTGAAGATTCAGAATGAAGGAAATGTAGATAAGCCTTTAGAACAAAGATGCGGTCCGAGGGGAAGCAGCTAGGTAGTACTGCGCGGCGTTGCTGAATAGGAACATTGTTTCCACCGAGGCGATACCGCCCCCCTCAGAGACCATGATGTGCTATTAAGCACCTACAAATGTTCTTCAGTGAGCAATACATTCGCCCAAAAGGTCACGCGTATGTATTCTGAACCACGGATGTATCTAAGTGGAACAGCGTCATTCACTGTAAATATTTTTTTCACTAATAATTCCTTAACCTAAATTTAGGTTTTTAGGAGTGGCACAATACAGGGCTGGTCCCTGTATGGTCCTGACGAAACGCTAGGGGTAGCGTGAAACATGTTGACCATATACTGAACCTACCTACATTATTGGTTGGTGTACAGTATAACCCCATTTTTAACATACCAGTCTAGGAGCAGAATAAAACATTGAGGCCCACTAGCACGGTATTTTTAACTCACACACTCACCCACTCCACTTTTTTCTACACCACACATAGTCCTTCACTACTAAAGTGCTCCTACGTAGTTCGCAAGTCGCAGCACGCCCCTTTTTGTAGAGAACTGGGATGGCCCCGATGATGAAGCATGTCACCGTGAGGAAACACCGGTGAGTGAGGGGACTAAAAGAAAGACATTTTTAGGTTTCGACCTGGCGAGGGGCACGAAGTGCCCCTCCCAGTTTGAAAACTTTTGTTTTCAGTAGGGATGTTTAGACCGCCTCTGTTTCCAATTGGCTAGCTCCATAAATGGAGGCTAGCCATTGGGAGACAGAGGCTGTCAATCGCGCTTTCTCGGGGAAAACGCGATTCGGGGGCGTTTCTCGTGCTTTTTTAAAGCCCCGCCCCTTTGTCCCGGGCTGCGCTGTGATTGGCTGCCGGCCGGGGACACCCCCGTGACATCATTCCCGGGCCGCGCTGTGATTGGCTGCCGGCCCGGGACACCCTTCAAAGCTATAACTCATCCGGATTGAGCATATTTCTTGTGAATACTCTGCCATACTGTAATTGAGTTCCATACTCTTTGCCGCCTCCTGGAGTAAGCCTCAACTGCTCCATATTTCCACTTTTGGGAGAGAAGTTTACAAAATGAGTTACTGTTCTACAAATGGATGAAATAGTCTTAAAACCCGAAAAAGTAATTGCACATGTCAGTATCCACTGTAGATTCAGTCCAATAACCACCTACAGCCACCAACCAAAAGGAAAGTTCATAGTCTTATGTCTTTCTCCTATTATAAGAAAATATTGGGGGAGTTTAGAAGCAGGCTCAGTGCAGGTAGCAATTTGCTTCAAATAAATCTCGACTGTACCCCTAACAAGCCCTAACATGGCAATGTAAATGGCAATGCCATTTATTTATCTGTTTTCAAAACCAACACATAAATACAAATGTTGTCATTTACAATGCCAATAGCTCTAACTTTTCCAAAGGCGAAACCATTGCATTGTAAATGCTTGTTTCTTTCTTTTTTGGCTACACTTAGACTTTATTTTGTAGTCAGCCACCACACGAGACAGGTCTCCGAACCCAGAAATTGGGCTCTTTTTCTTCATATGTCTCTTTAGGAGGACGACCTGTTCTTTAGTACCTCCTTTTCCCTCTGATTATACAGGAAATGTAGATAAGCCTTTAGAACAAAAGTTACATCAATGAGGGATTGCTGAGAGTGTATGTCCCCTTTCCCCTTCCTCTCACATAAAGAAAAATAAAAAATAAACACGTGGTTGAGGGGGATCTTCCCCCAGCATTATGATCCTCAAACAAAAATATTGTGTTCGGGAAATCACACTGTCCTACAAAACAAAATGGTAAGGTTCCCAGTATAGTCACCTAAAACCTGTAAGATGTTCTGACTAGCTGTGCCTCACGATGGAGACTGATCATGGGAGCAATGTGATCACTGACTATATGGGGTACTTGTGAAGTGTTTTATGTATCCGAGATGTTGTAATTTGTTATGAAATTTGAAGACCTTTTGGATGTGCTGTTGAGGTCACTGCCATTTCCTGCTGTATGCACCACGTGTATGCCTCGCTGAATGTATGCAAGACGTCCTGTTTAAGCTGGTTGAATATGGGTTTGTCCTTTGTGGAAAATGCCCTGTAGACGTCACTTAAATAGGACAACTTTCATTAGGTAAAGAAAAATGGTTAAAATCTTACCAGCCTTTTCACATTAGAAAAAACGAGGATGAGCAGTTGGAATTAGAAACTGGTAGTTTAGCTTTCATGGTTGTGGTTGTACGAGAAGGATTTAGGTTCCTACACAACCTGTGTCCTGTGGTTCTCACACCACCATGCTTACAAGAAGTTCTGTCCAAGGTATATTGTTGAATATGTGTTTGTCCTGTGATAATAAGACCCAACAAAAATCACTTCGATGGGACAAGTTTTTTTTCATTTCAAAATCATTTTTATTGGAAATTTTAAAAAGATAAGAATTATAGACATAATACAGGGCAGTGAGGAACAGTCGCTTAATGGAGCATGAGAGCTGAAGCAGGGTACATGACCATTTACTTGAGAGGAGAGAGAGGTACTATGAAGGTAGGGTATAATAAAGACCAGTTGGAATACCCCAAAGTGGTATTGAGGTGTGGTAAGGAAATGAGGAGAGGTGAGAGACAGACGTGAGACAGCAAGAAAGCAAAGAGGAAATAAAAGAAATAGCGGGGGGTAAAGGGTGGAGAAGATGAAAAAAACTATTTCCATTGGTCCTCTCCATTATTGGTGACAACCTGTGATGAAATCTGTTTGTCTTTGTATATTTAGGTATCTTTTAGTTTTGTGACTGTTGAGACCAATGGAAATTTATTTTTATGTTTTTGTTGTATGTTTTGAGGACTCATTATATAAAAAAAGAAACATTTTTACAAGGTAAGAAAGCACCTACCCTGAAGCAGGAGCTGCGAGACAGTCAAACATTTAGTGGGGACCGCTTGCGGTACCAAACTGCAGGGAACTGCATGAAACAGCCCTATCAGTAGAGTTGTGTCCCAATGGCAGCCATCTTACAATCATTATGTGGAGAGAGGACAGATCAGAGATTCAGTGCGGCAGCTCAGCGGAGCAAAACAAGCAGCGCTTCCAGCATTTTCAAGTTAGAGAAGAGGAGATGAACAGAGGAATCTGATACTGGTGGTTATTGATATTTCATGCTTGCTACTGATCAGAAGCATAGAAGGTCCATGCACAGCCTACAACACCAGATGCTTAAAAGTGGTATTGGTACCCTGAGGCTCTAAAGGTTGTCAAATGGTATGCTGGGATCCTTGAAGTGAATGAGGGTGTGGACCTGATCCCTCGCTGAAACAATGCAGCCTTGGTTAAAGTTTAAGATAGAGAGGTGGTGAGGGTGTAACTTGGTTTGCAATACCAGGTACTTCTGTAAAATGTCTCTATTTGCGCTGTAAAGTTAGCCACCACACTAGTGGGAAGGATATCAAGACAAGAGGACACTGCAGTATGCAGAGGGGTCAAGGGAGAATAGCAAGTGTGACATAATATTTCGTAATATCTTAATGACCTTTAAGATTACTGCAATCCCACGAGATCCTGAGAAACAGCAATCCTCGATCCAAACCATGAGTCGTCAGTAAAATCAGGGAATTTGATGATGAATTTTGCTGCAATACTTTAATAAAACAAATAAAAGGTCAATTTTAATGCATCATCCACTGAAAGCTAAGGACATTTAACTGGACTGGAGTCTGGTGACAACAGGGAAAGCAAGAAAATGCTGATGGATCCTGCTGCCTTATTTTGATGATAATTGGTAATGTTTTATGAATCTGAGTGAAAGCTCCTTGGTTTCATGCTAGGCAGTACCAATTTTTTTGATACCTTGAAAAACAGTTTCAGGTATTGGTTTAGTCTTGTTTCAGCAGTTGCCAATACCTGCTGCATGACACCAGTACCAAGGATGGAATGGCTTCTTCCTTGTAAACCTATTCAGGGCTTCAGTGTATTGGTCATGGACGTTTGCAGTGATACTAAAGCTGTGCTTAGTATGACACTGTGGAAGTGGTGGTGGGAACATATACATATTCTCAATGTACAATACCAATTAGAGCATTTATTGCATCATATTGGAACAGTGTTTAAAATATTGCGTAATGTTATTCCGCAGTCTCTTTACATCACAATATTCTTTCTGTCCTTAGCCCTTAAGAGTGACACAATGTCCTTTCAGTCCCTATCCCAAAAAGAGGTGATGCTGGTGGTATTTTAAGATGAGTCTAGGTTTTTGCTACAATTCCTTGGAAAACAAGAGGCAAAAAGAGATTCAGCATCATTAGCTAGATGGCTGATTGAGTTAATTCGATTAGCCTTTATTCGATTATTAAAAATAAATCGTAAAACTACATCATACATTTGCAATCTTAAAAATGTATCCAGTATGTAGAAAGTTGCATAAATAAAATCAATTCAACTTAAAATATCGTAGCTTCACAATGTCTGATCACCGATTTTAAGAAACAACCCACAGAGTGGAATATTAGGGGATTGTTCAGTTTCCATAAAAAGTTAAGTGCTGATTTACATTTAACTAAATTATAGTTCTTAAGAACTGGCATTAAAAATCGTTGCATAAAAAGTTGGTAAAATTTACAGAAAAATACAAAGACAGACAAGGACGGAGGCTTGAATGATACTGCCCTATGGGAACGCTAAGACGACTGTGAATGGAACCCAAACAAAATCTTGTTAGAAGGGTTCTTTCGCAGGGATTTGTTACCTAATTTAGAAATCATTCCATTTTCCTTGTCATCTGAATTATATTATAGTCCAGTACAGTGGATTTTTTTAATACCTCATCCTCTCTAATGGATGTCACATGCTCTCTAAATTGTTTTTTCATCCAGGGAATCTTATTCTTTCTGATCAAATTATGGCTAGCATATAAATCCAGCCTAGTATTTATGTTGGCATTATTTAACATGCCCACACCAAGGGATTTAATGGACAGAATCGCATACTATGCAATCCTGTATAATCTTCCAGTTAACTGTGGCATTGGGGTTAGTCCATACAGACACCCAGAATAGCATTATCCCCAGTTTTTTTGCTCTTTCATGTACACCAGCCCTTCATGCAGGACATAAACAAGGTAACTAGGAGGTAGACCCAGTAACTGACAGCAAAATAATTCTCCTCCCCTTTGAATGTTACTTTTTGGGAATACCCCGATAGTTCTGCCCACAAGGTAATAGGGATATGCACCTTTTTTGAAAATAATAGATTTCCAGCAAGGGTTTGGTCAGCATATTGCAAATTAAACAGTGTGCTGACTGACTGGGAAAACCTTTGGCACCGTATGGATAGGCACTGAAGCTGAGAGCTTGAGGTGTCAAAAGTTTCTCCCAGATAGGGGACATGATTTACCTTCTCTATGTTCACCCCTTTGATGCTAATAACTCGTCCTACATTTACTTGAGCCACAAGGCATATAAAAGGTTTTATCAAGGCGGCTGTCAAGATCAAGGTTATCCATGAACTCTACAAATGTATCTACAAGGACCTTCAGATCATTAGCGGTCCAGGACAATAACGCCGCGCCATTGGCATAAAATGGGACCGGTGTGGGGGTCATGTCTACCTTAGGCATAGCTCGCCCATATGTGGTAAATAAAGTATCAAAGTTAGTAATATTGAACAGAACCAAGAAGGGCACAAAGATGCACCCCTGTCTAACACTATGATTGTGGAAAAAGGGAATCAGTACAACCGCCCCACTTACTATGTCTCACAGTGGCTGAGACTCCCATGTATAAAACACAGGGAAACTAAACTATGGCTTTTTCATACCCATGTTTGTTAGTATGTCCCTTGCTGGTAAGGCTGGCTGACTGATTTTTAGGTTGAGCCTTGGCAGTACGCATGCAATGTCTGCAAGACCTTTTGTTATCTCCTCTATCGTTTTGGCATGCCCATGAATTGCCATTTGTTTGCTGTTGTGCCATTTAGAAATACACGGTTTTTATTGGTGCATTGGGTCTGATTCCCCCACCTTTGCGTGTCACGCCCAGGCGATTTCACTCATTGTTTGCTTGCATTGGCCATCTCAATACGTCCAGCGGTTCCTCCGGGTCATCCTGATCTGCCTTTTTATTTTGTAGGCTATCAACATCGATTTAGGCTTCCAGGCAGGCCGTTTCACGGATCAATGCTCTGTTCGACACCTGCAAAGTGGCAATTTCTGTCTGGTAGCTGTTGAGCTATGCCAATAGCCTTAACTCAAAAAAATGCGAGACCAATTGCTTTTCTAATGCTTGTTCTAAAGTGTGGCTATTACCCACTACCAAGTGTCCTGTTGCTAAAAGTACTAGTGGAAAAAGAGAAAGTCACGTTTTTCAACCATAGCGGAAATATAATAGTCAGATTCCAGAAACAGGTTTGCAGAGAGAATGTTCTAGTATTTAGGTGCATTCTCTAGAAAAAGAAACGTCCAACAATGCAATCCCATCTGATGTTAGGGATATTTCCAAGCAAGACCTCAACAAAACACAGAATATGACCTGTGGAGCAGAAAAACTCTTTAGAGCCACACAAATATGGGACCATCGTTTTGAAGTGCATCAAGGCAAAACCAGTGCACCGCTCTGAGATGAATGGAGATGGAACAATAAGGCAGCAGATCAAAAAGAAGCCTGGTAGCAATATTCTGAATGAGTTGAGTCCACTGTGTGAGATATTGAGGGAATCCCGTGTCTAAAGAATTGCTGCAGTCAACTTGTAATAAGATAATAGCCCGAACCACAGATTTACGGCAATCAGTGGGCAAGATCAAACCTATTTGGATAAGTATAGCAGATCAAAAATGAAAGGCAGTGTGCTTCTTTCCTCTTTTATCACTGTGAACCAGAAGGTTCTGATGAACGTAACAATATGTGACTTTCTAAATCATGGCGAAAAAATTACAGATGAAAATGTTGTCACTAAACTATATTTTTCCTACTTATTTAATTTTTTTTAATTGAACAATTATTTTCCTCTGGACAATTATTATTATTATTTTTTTAATTATTTTTAATGCAGATTCACAAAGATCAAGTTACATATACCTGAGCATTCCCAACAATAGCGACAGATATCGCCTCTCATCACTAGCAATTAGATACACGACCATTTAGCCCATATCCCTGAGGTCGGGCGGCAATTCTCAATAGAGCGCTTTCGGTGTAAGCCAGTATATAGTTCTGAGCATTTCAAGGGACATTCTGAACATCTGCATTTTTTTTTCTTTTGCTGAAAAAAACTCCCCCCCCACTTAGACCAAACTCTGCGGAATTTTTTGGGACATCCCCTTGCCTTATATGTTACCCTTTTGGCCGCCATGTAGACATCCATCCCTCTTCTCCATTCCTCCATGTCGGGGGGGCCTGGCGCTCCCCAGTGCTTTGCAATGTCCCTTTTCGCCACTACCAATGCTAGGACCAGAAATGTAAGAAGGGGACGTGTCAGGTCTACCTCGTTGGTCATGCCCAATAAAGCTAGTTTGGGATCTTGTGGGATCGGGGCCTCTAGGATCTCCTCCAGTTCTTCGAACACCTGGGTCCAATATGTGTGTATGACACTGCAAGACCATATCGTGTGGTAGAAATCCCCAACTTCCTGATGGCATCTAAGGCAACTTGGGTCCTCCACTTTTCCCATTCTGCATAGCCGCTGTCTGTCATAGTAGGTTCTGTGGAGAATATTTAATTGAATCAGTCGCAATCGGGATTTGATTGCCACCTCCCGGGGATGCATCAGTACTATGTCCCAATCCAAGTCCTCCATCCCTCCCACCTCCGCCTCCCAAGTGGTCCTGAGCTTTGCCAAATCCCCCAACATATGGTTAGTTAATGTTTTATATGTCAGGGAGACCGCCTTTCCTGGCACCCGCTCCTGTAGGAGCCTCCCCTCTAGAGGTGCGTATTCGGGAATACCTATGAGCGCTATATTTTGGGCATTCCAGGTGTGCCGAAGTTGTATGTATTTAAACCGTTGTGTGTCGTGAAGCCCAAAGTCTGACTTAAGGGACTGAAACGATTTGAACTCCCCCTTGGCAACCACATCCCCTATCGTAGAAATGCCAATATCGTCCCACCTTTGGAAACCCCTCAGTTTGTGGATTTCCGCCAGCCACTTGCAATGCCACAGTGGTGTCTGTCGTGTGGGCTTTTTATCCCATCCCATGCGACGGTTAGCCTTTGTCCATGCGGACAGTGTCACTGACGTGGCCGGGAGGAGGGAGGTCCGTCCAGGAGTACCATATAGGAAACATAATAGGTTTTTTTTCCGACATTTTCGCTCTTTCTAATGCGTATGTCGGGTGATCTGCTGGGGCATGAAGCCAGTCATTTATTGGCGTTAGGTGTTCTGCCCAATAATAGGCCTCTAGATTAGGAAGTGAGATCCCACCACTGTATTGGTGTCTCTGGAGGGTGGACAGAGCCACCCTGGCATGCTTACCTAACCAGAGGAAGGATCGCAAGTCCGCATGTATCCTGCGGAAGACCGAAGCCTGTATCGGGTAGTATTCGTTTTGCAGCGCATAGAGGAATTTCAGCAATGTAACCATTTTATACATGGCCGCCCTACCTAGGAGAGTCAGCGGGAGCTGTCGCCACCTGTTCATATCCGCCACTGCATTAAGCATGATCCTTTCTACGTTTCTACTAAAAGAGAGGGCCTCGTTGACGGTGATGAAAATCCCGAGGTACTGGAAGCCCTCGGTGGTTGTCAGTAGGTCTTTTGGTAAACTCCCCCACCAATTGCAACCCCTAGGGTCGTAGAGTACCGATTTGTGCCAGTTTATTTTGTGTCCGGCCATCCTGCCATAACGTTCTAATTCTCGGAAGAGCTCTGGGATCGTGGTTTCTGGTTCCGTTATGTAGAGTAAAACATCGTCAGCGTATAGCGAGATTTTTGCAGGCATCAAGTCGGCGGCACTGCTCATAAAACCTCGAATGTCATCGTTCTGTCGGACCCTGGCAGCGAGCACCTCTATTGTAAGCGTGAACAAGAGGGGAGACAGGGGGCACCCCTGCCGTGTACCTCTCTGAATCTGGAACTCTCGGGTTAGAACCCCGTTCACCCGTACATTGGCCCTCGGGGCAGTGTAGAGGAGCCGTATCCACCGAATGAAATTGGGCCCGAAGCCGAACTTACAGAGTACTGCAAAGAGGAAGAGCCAGTGCACTGCATCGAACGCCTTTTCGGCGTCCAGGGAGAGGAACCAGTGGGGATCGGCCCGGTCTCGTACCTCCTGCAGCCAGTTGTGGGTCCTCCTAAGGTTCAATTTAGTGGCCCTGTCTGGTAAAAAGCCCGATCGATCTAGATGCACCAGATCCGTGATAACTGTTCGCAGTTGAGCTGCCAGGATGGTGGCCAACAGTTTCACCTCCGTATTCAGTAGGGAGATGGGTCGGTAGGAGGCGCAATCCTCACGTGGTTTGCCCTCTTTATAGATCGGGACAATCGTAGCCCTCGCTAGGTCAGGGGGCAGCTCTCCTTCCTCAAAGGCACCTGTAAAGAGTCCCCCAAGGTGCTGCGACAGTAAGTCCGCCGCCTGCTTAAAGAACTCTGCCGGGAAGCCATTTGGTCCCGGGGTTTTGCCAGGTCGCAGTCTGGCAATGGCCTCGGTGATGTCCTCCATCGTTATGGCCGCCTCTAGGGCCTCCATGGACTCGGGGGGGGGGGAGGGTCGGCAGGACAGTTTCATCCAAATATTGTAGCGCCTTCTCCTGCGTGGCAAGGTGCCGCGCCGCATAGAATGCCTCAAAATGCGTGGCAAAGGTTTCGGCTATCTCCCTATCAGTGTTGACAGGAACGCCGTTCCCTGCTTTCACACTGTCAATCCATCTCGCCGCCCTTTCTTTCCTGCTAAGCCACGCCAGGAGTTTCCCCGACTTGTCCCCCACATCGTACAGCCTGTGGAGGGTAGCAAGTGCCTGGGTCTTCGCTTCCTCGTTCACCAGTTCTCTATACTGCTTCTGGACATCTAGCAGCTGTCTGAGGTTCTCGTCTTGTTTTTGGGCCTGATATTCCCTTTCCCTGTCTAGGATCGCCTGTTCTAGGGAGGTCACCTCAGCCTGGAGTCTACGCCTTTCTTCACCCAACCGAGAGTTTATCCTGTCACTAAGGGCCGGCTTCAGGGCTTCCCATAGAGTAACTCTTGAATCTACCGTGCCCTCGTTTTCAGCTAGGTACACCTTAATGTCGGCCCGTATACCCCTAAGTAGAGTCTCGTTTTGTAGATCCCAAGCCGCCAGTCGCCAAGATCCCGTGTGTCTATCCTGGTCTCGTCCTACTCTTACGTACAACGGCGAGTGGTCTGATATACCCCTAGCCCTATATTCTGCAACATCCCCTACCCTCAGGAATTGGCGGGACATAAAGACGTAGTCAAGGCGCGAGAACACCTTATGAGCCCCGGAGTAGTATGAGTATGCCTGCAGTGTCGGGTGAAGCCATCTTCAGATGTCTGTAAGTCCTATGGCGGACATCTGGCTGCAGAGTGGTGTCTGGCGCTCGCCTCTCGTCGCGTCTCCTGACCTATCGTGTCTTGTGTCCATAACATCATTGAAATCTCCTCCCACCACTTGTATTGTATCAGAGGTCTCTAAGAGTATGCGGTTGAGCGCCGTGAGCGTACGTGGTTGCAGTTTGGGTGGTGCATATACCGAAACCAATGTGTAGGTGCGTCTGTTCCAGGTGCCCTGCACTCCGGCGTAAGTTCCTTGTGGGTCTAGCCAGGTGCGGGTAATGCAAAATGGAGAGGCTTTTTTAGCGATGACTGCCACCCCTCTAGAGTCAGATGTGTATCCCGCATGTGCCAACACCCTGTGTCTCCCCCCAGCGATAAAGGCGCATAGAGTGCCCTTGAGGTGTGTTTCCTGCAGGAAGGTAAAGTCTGGGTCAACCCTTTTAATGTAGGTGTTCACCAGGCCTCTTTTAACTTTAGAACCCAGACCGTTGACATTCCATGTCAAAATGCCCAATCTCCTATCTTCCCCTCTTGGCGTGGTTACAGTACTTGCCATTGAACTACGTGGTAGCTGCATATGGTCCACTCCTGGCCTGCGCCGGTGGTGCGTGAGCTCAACGTGTGCTGCTGCGTGAATTTCGCGAAAGTGGCCCCCCTCCCCCCTTAACCTTCTCGTGCCCCAACTTGAGAGAGTTTGAAAACCTTCCATCTCCCCCACCCACCGCCCCGCCTCCCCCCCCCCTTCCAGCTGCATCCTAACAGAGGACCAAACTATCCGATGGTGGAGACCTGTCGCCCACCCACGCATCCCTCCCTTCACAAGCTCAAAAACAGTAAGAGAAACTTAAAGAACATAGAAGGGCGTGTCAACTTGCGTGCTCCCACTCGTCGAGCTGCCATCTCTCAAGTCCCAGAGCGCCATTGTTCATGAGTGTGAGTCTTGTGTATCCAGCACGGGCGCGCCGGATTGCCCCGAGGAGTCCTGCTCCAACTGGTGAATTTCTTTGACTAGCGGGTTAACCGAGTCCCCCACCTCCGAGTCCCCCTCCCCTCCAGATGCGCGGCCCTCCGATTCTTCCTCATCTTCTCCTTCTGAACGGACGCCATTTGCGCAGGCAACTGAACCTGGAGCCAACCACTGAGTCATTTCCAGGTGTTGCTGATCTGCCACCCCTCTTGTCTCCCGTGCCATGGGTCTGATACGGTGTCGCCGGTGTCAGCTTCCTCACTCGTCTTGATTTCCGTCTCTGTGGCTTTGGCTCCTCCCAGCGTGCCCTTTCCCGCAGTGATCTCTCCAGTGCTTCTCTCCCCACTGCTTCTCTGCTATTCAGTACCGGGCGTTCCTCGAGCCACTGCCACGCGTCCTCCGGGTGTGAGAAGAAGATGGACTTATCTTTGTAGAGCACCTTGAGCTTAGCGGGGAAGAGGAGTATGTAGTGAATGTCCAAGGTCCTCAGCTTTGCCTTTACTGAGTCAAAAGAGCGACACTGTTTCGAGACTTCCTGAGTATAGTCCGGGAAAATCATTATGGTCGTATTCTCCAAGCGTATCTCTCCCATTTTTCTGGCTTCTCTCAAGATCAGGTCTCTGTCCGCAAAGTTTAAGAAACGCGCAATGACCGGCCTCGGCATCGCCCCTTCTGGAGGTTTCGCCAGGTGGTCCCTGTGCGCTCTTTCAATGAGAAAACACGGGGAGAACTGTGCTGTCGGGAAGGTGTTCTTCAGCCAAGCGTGGAGGAAGGATGACATGCTCTTCCCCTCAATTCCTTCTCTAAATCCCACGAAGCGCAGGTTGTTGCGTCGCGATCTATTTTCCGCATCATCCACCTTCCACAGCAGCTGGCGGTGTGAGGCCTGTAGCTCCGCCATATCTTTCTTCAGGGCGGATATCGACGCATCATTGTCGCTTATCCTCGTTTCAGTCTCCGTCACTCTATCTGACAGTTTCCGGAAGTCTTGCCATAGCAGTGTAACCTCGGAGCCCACTTCTCCGATCTTCACCTCCAGGGCCGCCCGGGACTCCTGTATGTCCGCTGTGGATGCTTGAATGGCCTCCATCAATAGCGCTGTATCTGACCGCGCTCCGGGTGCCACCGGGTGGTGCTCCGCCGTGTGTCTTGGCGCCGCAAAGTTGTCCATGTCTGTCCACCGGTGCAGACCACAAGCCTCTGACCCCTGGCGAGCCGAAAGTATGGCTGGAGCTAAGCAGGGGGGGGGGGTCCTCTTCCCCCTCCTTGCGCCGTCGTATCGTGGGGGTTGTGAACCCCTTGCCTCCCCCGTCTTCTGCCCTCTCGCTAGCCGTGGACGCAGTTCCCTCTGTATATATTCGTCTCCGCTATCCGTATCCGCTATTATGAGTTCCCTTCAGCTGCCACGGAGTGAGAGCGGTCTCCTCGCGATGTCCACCTCGCCCCCAATGAGCACAACGCCGACAGACACCTATGACCTCCCCAACAGTCTTCGCACCCGGTTCCCCGGGTCCCCCTTCAGATGGTCAGGCAATCAGGTTGGCAGGCGAGCAGCCCTCTCCCTGGAGGGAGAGGATGAGCCAAGCGCTAGCCTCTCCCCGTACTCACAGCGCTCCCGTGGCATTCAGCCCCCTCAGGCGTCCCCCGATCTCCGCCGTCATGATGGTGTAGGATCTGGGTCTGTGTCAAGGGCTCTATGCTTCAATGTCCCCGGCCCCCCACCGGAATTGCCTCTTCTTGGGAAGCGCACCGGAGCTCCTCCGCTCTTCGCTTCCGTATTCTGCCGGTCTCGCTGCCGGGGGGGGGTTGGGGGAGGGGGGGAAGGTGGCGACCTGCCCCGGCTCCCTCCTACCGGTATTTAGTCGCGCCGGCCGCCATCTTGGTAAAGGCGGCCGGTATTCTATGTCTCGTCTTTCGCCCCACTGTGGACCGGGCGGCTGGCACCGTGGGCAGGCTTCTCTGCGGCGTCTTCTAGGCAGTGTGCCCTGGCTCCGCCGGTCTCGGGATGTTTTCTATGCGCTTCAGCGATCCTCGGGCGCCACGGCCGCCATCTTGGCCTCTCAGGGAAACGCCGAGTCGGGGCTACAAACTCGGATTACTGAGAAGCCCCGCGTAATTCGTGTATCGGTTGCACCTCCTGCAGCTCCCGGGGTGTTGCGGTTCCTGTTGGGCGGTTTTGCGCTTCTTTGGGAAAAGTATTGCGGCGGATCTAAGTGCAGCTCGTCAGGAGCTCCGGCAGTGCCATGCTGCTGACCACACCCCCTCCTCTGGACAATTATGAGCAACCTACACAAATGACCCCATGCTGAATTCAGACTTTGTCTAGCTTTCAGAAATGTTGTTTCTTGGTTACACCCATGGGTTCACCTCTGTTTCCACCACAAACTGCATGCAGGTTGGAACCACAAAATATAGGAAAAAGGGACAACCAATTAGAAAAATGCAAACACAGTGTGTGGTATAATTGTTTTTTTATTTTTTTCAACTTTGCTTTTCATGAAAGCTGTGAACATTGTGATTTCACCCTAGTAAACCTTTTGTTTATGCCAGTTTCAGAAAAACATGTTGCTACATACTGGATATATTCTCAGTTCCCTCCAGGGAAATAAAATCCACAACCCCGGGTACCTTTAGAATCCCCAAGATGTAGGGGAAAAAAAGGATGCACATTTGTCCTGGATACTTTCTGTGGAATAAATGTTGTGAAGGCTTAAGCACGAAGGATCTTAACATTAAACAAAGAGGTCAGTACTGGGCGAGAGAGGCCTCAGCAACTAAGTTGTTTAAACACCATGCACCTCTCGGTCAAATCTAAACCACTACATTTCAACGAAATGCTTTCCCCCAAAATGGTCTAGAGGTTGATGTATAAGTATTTTTGCTGCAATCTAAAGTCTTTCCTTGTAGAACCATGCCTACAACTTGTGTAGCTGTCCAACATTCTGAGGGTTCTAAAAATCTCACTCAAAAGTCAAGGAAATCGCCAAAAGTTGTGGATTTCCTGTACTATTCCCAATACTTTAAATTATACATGTAGACAATCCCTGGAGTACGTTTATATATTACTGTTTTTATACAAAATACAACAGTTTTCCTCTTTGTAAAATCCATTGTCCAAAGACTTGGTAGATATGTGAATCATTTCAATGCCTAATGCAACCTGTTATCTAGCAGTACATCTTCCCATGCATGTGAGCTGAACAAACCGATTGAGAAGGTATGTAAATACTACAAGTTACACTTTTGGGGTTGTCCTTAATGGGCAATTGGCCACCCTTTTACCCCTGTCCCAAAAACATCCCCATTCCTTGTAAATGTATTCCAGTAGTACAACTGCCATACTAGGACATTTCCCGGAACTAAGGTCCTTCTGTTGGTGTATAAGTCTGCAGATTCAGATTTTATCATTATAAGGATCCATCGAATATTGTCAGGCAAATAGATTTTTTCGGTGCACAAAATAAGAGCTGTTAGTCTCAGCCCGAATCAAAGATCAATGTATGCTTCCCCGGGCAATAATATGTGAATGCTCCAACACTCCATCCGATTCACTGGAATTCTCATAGGCACATAAGAAATATGTCTGTTTATCGGATGGTTCTAAATTTGGCCAAACTACCTCTACTCTGTGATAGGTTGTTAGATCCGCAGAGAAGCTTTTAATTATTCAATTTTTGTCAGTACTTGGAAGTACATGATCCTCCTTGCATAGTCCAGTGTGTACTCTTTTTTTTATATATATATTTTTATTGGCATTTCCGTTATGTATACATACGTTTGCAGTATTTGTACACTGCAAATAATGCTTTATGTGCTTAATAGATATAAACTTTATCCCTATTTATAATGATGCATTGTGCCCCAGGTATTAACGCATTACAGTGGATGAACGTATCGTTTATTGGACTCTATCTACATTGTTGCAAGGTCTTGCCGGAGTAGGTTATACTTAAAATATCTTTTGTCTGGGGGTGTGTGACTCGTCTAGTGTGTTCAGTATACCAGTATTCATATAGCCAAATTACAAAGCGATATAAATAATGCGATACTAAGAAAATAGAAAATAAAGGAAATTACTAATACACTCTGAGCCTTTAGGCTCAACTCTGCAGGTGGGAACTTCATGTCATAGGTGCGTGGGGTGCTTGGGCTGCTGCGTGCTACCTCAGAAGGGTGAAAGATAGGAATTTGTGTTTGGTATTGGATCCCATGCAAGAATCCGGTCCTTAGTACCTATACTTTGTATAGGACTATCTTGGGTGGGTTGTGTTTCCAATAACCTATGTATTTGCAATTTTACTTGCAGGCATTATTACCTCTCCATCCTCCCCTTCATCACCACTCACCTGTGTCGGGAACTCTCAGGCATGCATTAGTTCTCTTCATCGGTCTGCTATAGGGCGTTGCCTTAGGCCTCTCGCTTCTTCCCTGGTCAATGCTTGGCCTTCAGCCGCAGCCCAATTAGAGACGTCCCTTCTCCAGGCCTCAAACTGTGGCCCTGTACTAGATTTCAATGTCATTGCCTCTCGTCTCTTCACTAGTGCCATTACTAAGTCTGTGAATGTGTTCCCTACTTTCCGTCTTGGAGGGCATGGGAACAGGCCCAACAAGCACACTTCTATGGAATTGTCCACTACTATCTCGAAGGTGGTTCCTAGCTGTGTCATTACTGCACCCCAAAACAGACGCAAGAACTCACAGTCCCAGACCATGTGTATAAAGTCTGCGTCTTGGAAGGTACACCTCGAGTAATTGCGCATCTCGGCTTCATGAATAGTCTGAAGCCTGTGCAGGGTCATATAGGTCATACGGACAAAATTAAATTGGGTATATTTCAGTTGGTGTTTTGGGACACCGACTTAGGCGATGCCAGCACTTTTCCCCAGTCTTGATCAGTGAATTCTTTGTTTAAGGACTGTTCCCACTTAGATCTAATCTTGGTTAAGGGCATCAAAGTGGTCTCTATCAGTGCCTTATAAAACCAATTTACTTGGTGTCCAGCTGTGCCTAAGGTGAGCAAGGCATGTAGGATAGTATGTGTAAACGGTTCTTCACGACCTCTGCCCCATAACGTTCCAAAGGTGCAAATCCGAGCTTCGTATTGTATGAACTGGCCCACGGGGAGGACATTATTTTCTACTAAGTCCTCAAAGGGGATCAGGGCGTTCTCACTATAGCAGTCTCCTACTGCCTCTAGCCCCACCTCCATCCAAGCAAGCAGTTGCTCCTACCCAAATATCAAGCGTGGAACTCCATGGGTCAGGTTCCCCAGTGGGAGGATCAGCGTGTATCTGGGGGTTTCCACCATTTTGGACATGCATCGTTTCCATCATTTCAGGGCTGCAGTCTGCAATAGAGGCAGTTACCATTGTGTAGTCCAGTATCTTTGCTAACAAATAAATGGGACATAAGCCGGGCATGGACAGAAACATCCCCTCTGTATTCACACCCTACAACCATTGCGCTAGCCATTGCAGTTGGGAGGCTAATTGATAAAATTCTAAATTCGGGACTCCCAGGCCCCCTTTCCTCATTGGACGCTGCAGTGTTTTTAGGGAAACTCTCTTCCATCCCACTCCCAACATGAAATCTCTCACATGTGAGTTTAGAGTAGTTAACCATCTGTTTAGCAATATTAGGGGAAGATTAACAAAGAAGTATAATAGGCAGGTAGCATGACCATGTTAGTCAGCGATATTCGCGCCATGTTAGATTCAGGAAGCTCCAAAACAAGTCATAAGATTTGAGCGATCTATGAGCCCTATCCAGATTACCCTCTCGCGGGTCGAGTGGTAGACATGGATACCCAGGTATTTAAATATAGTCTTTGCCCATTAGGCTTTCCGGTAAATTCGGGGCCTCAGCAGAGGGCCTGACACTAGAAACAGATATCTTTTGGTATTATTGACCTGCAACTCTGATAGGTCAGTAAATCTATTAAAAAATGCCATGGCTGTGTCTGAGCCGGTCACCGCCTCATTCAAATAAATCAGGAGGTATCAGCATACAGGGAGATGGTGTAGGTTTGCCATCTATACACAATCCTTGTCCATATCCCCGTGGCGAAACCGTGCAGCCAGCGGGTCCATCGCCAGGGCAAACAACACAGGTGACAGGGAGCATCCCTGTCGGATTCCATAGGAAATTTCTTATTGGGCAGATATCGTCCTGCCCATTTTTACTTTTGCCGTGGGCTGCATGTATAGTACTTTAACTCACTTAATACAGCCCTCTCCCAGTCCCATCCGGTCAATGGTCTCCAGCAGATAATCTCAGCTCACTGTGTCAAAGGCCTTCTCTAGGTCTATTGACAATATTGCCGCCTGTGGGCGTGTTCCCACCGCAGGGTGGTATAGCACAGAATAAAGCCTTCTCAAATTAAAAGAGATGTTCCGAGACGGGATAAACCCATTCTGATCTGTGTGAATTAGCATATTCATAAGCGGAAGCAGTCTGAGTGCCAAGACCTTGCTTAGGATCTTAAAATCCACGCTGAACATAAATAGAGGTCTGTATTCTGTCACTCGGGCCCCCGAATTTGACGTCTTGGGGAGCAGGATCACCAGCGCGCTTTGTGTAGTTTTGGGATGACGTCCCAATCTCAGGGACTCAGCATGAAGGGTAATCAGTTGGGGTGCTAACTTAGAGGCAAGTGCAGAGTAAAACTCAGCCGGGAGTCCATCCGGTCCCAGCATTTTCCTGGTGGCCATTGAAGCTATGGTTTTGCAAACCTCCAGTAGGGTCACTGGGCCCCCCAAGAATTCACGAGTCGGTATGTCCCGTGTTACCAACTGCAATGGTGCCAGGAAATCTCTAACTGCCTCTCGGGTGACTGGGGGTGGGGCTGCGTAGAACTCTTCATAATATTCACGGAACAGGGTATTTATTGCTCCCCGTTCATGCACGGCTACACCCATTTCTGTACTAACAGCTGTCATTGGAGTGCCTCGCAGTTCCGGCTTAATCAGCCACGCGAGTAGACGACCGGCTTTGCCCTCTTCTTCCTGGACCCCAGTAAGGCAGTTGTTATATTCATACCTATGTAAGCGTTCCAGTGCTTCAGCATACTTGGTCCTAGCATCTATGAGATTTTCCAGCTCTGCTGCAACTGTGCCCTGTGTGTTCTCAAGTTCTCACAACCTTTTCTCGATTATTTCTAGTTCCTTCTGAAGCGTCCTTCTGACCCCTACTGATTGGCCTAAACAATGCCCAAAGACCACCACCTTGAAGGCTTCCCACTCCACCAGGCTTGTGGAGGTGGGGTGTGCATTAGTAGCAAAGAAGGTCTTGATGGAAGTGCCCAGGGATTACCTAAAGGGAGCATCTTCTAATTGCCCAGGATTAAACCTCCATAGGGGAATTGGGGGCCTCAGCTCCAGGGGTTGGTGACTCATTAATAATGGCCTGGTGTCAGAGAAGGTACGTTCCAGATATTCAGTGTGAATAATGGACTCTGTAAAGTCTGAGGTGCAAAGGAAGACATCTAGTCTTGTGTGCAATTGATGTAGAGGGGAGAAAAAGGAGTATTCTATCTCCATTGCATCCTGTGTCCGTCATGTGCCCACTAATCCCCAATGACCTTTCAATTCCTGGTAGCCTATTGTCGTATGATGTGTTTGGGCCCCTGGCAGCAGGGGATGTGACCTATCTAGCTCTGTGTCTGCGACACAATTATAGTCTCCTCTAAATATCAAGGCACCCATCACGAATTCAGCCATTCGGGACAAGAGTTCTCATTGGAATACCAATTGGTTTGGGGCATATATGCTGCCAATTGTAATGTCTCGGTCACTCAGTTTACCTGTAAGCAGCATTTACCTCCCTTCTTTATCAATCTGGCTAGTTGTGGACTCTAAGGCATCGGCCCATCTCTCATATTGGCCCAGGCAGACCCCCCGGTGGCCGGCGGGGCACAACTATCCATGCTTAGTCTCTGGAGCCCAGGTCGTCTCCCAAACTTTATCAAATTATCTCATCGGCGGTTCTTGGGGTGACCCTTGGCAGAGCCACACTGCTGTCCCGGGAACCATCTGAGTCTGTTCCCTCCGTGCCCTTTATTGATTGTGAGTCCATCTCTGACAGTGTTCCAGCACCTTGCACTATCTCTGTTACTGCCTGGAGTGCCGCAGGTCTCTCCTTCTCACTCTGGGAAGGGCTTGTTTTTTTCGATAGGCCTCATCTGGGCCTTCTCCCTCACATTGTTCCCGGGGGGTTCCTTCTTTCGGTGCTGGCCTCCCAGCCCTGTACGCCTTAAGCCAGTCCCATGCCATTTGAGGATCTTTGCAAAAGTGAGCCTGTCCATCTAATAGGGAACACAGGGAACATCAGGGAGTACTGTTGTCCCTAACTGAGTAGGGCCTTCTTCACTTCAAGAAACAAGATCCTCCTTTTTTTGACCTCCAGAGTGTAGTCAGGAAAGATGGAGGCTTTGCAATTATTTACTGTGTATGGACCGTCCGCTCGGGCTTTCTGTAACAGCAGGTCACTATCTTTATAATGTAAAGGTTTAGCCACTACAGGGTGTGTAGGACTGCCAGGGGCTGGCGGCCGAGCCGGGACCTGGTGTACCCTCTCCAGTGTGTAAAAAGGAGATAGGCCTTCTGGTGCAACCATTGTGTGAAGCCATAGTTCAAGGTAGCCAACCACGTCTCTGCCTTTCACTTTCTCAGCCAATCCCACCACCGGAATATTATTCCTTTTATTGCGCCCTTCCGCATCTTCCACTCTGCACTCAAGTGCTCCTACCCTACTGGCTATGTCTGTCATTTGCAATGCCAGTGCTGTTTGTGCTGGTGTGAGTTTCGCTACAGAGGATTCTACTGTCTCCACTCCATCAGGCAATTTTTGGTATTCAGCTCTCAAGAATCCAAGCACTTCTGAAACTGTACTTATATCTTGGTGTAACGTTGCCTTGGTGTCTGCTATGGCCTCCAAAAACGTAACTAGTTGCTGCTGCACTGGGTCTTCTGGTGGCAGGAATTGCAGATACACTTGCTGGGGTCCGGAGGGGCGATCTTTTGTTCCTGGGTATCACAGTCGATTTCATTCTATGCTTGCCAATGTCTGCCCTTGCCTTTTGCCGAGCGCCATGGCTTTCCAGATTATAGTTGCACAGCGTATCAGCCCAGGTGTGCCCACACATGGGAGGGGACCTCTCAGCAGGGTCTTAGGGGCTTTCACTCACCTCTGTTATTTCTCTGTGCAGCCAACTCTCTGCCTTTAAAACAGGTATCCTCTGTCTTTACTACTAGGCTTACAGGCTTCCCAACTTCAGTGAACCTTTTCCTCAGCTCTGCTTATTGCCTAAGAATGAGGAGGGAGCTGGGATGCTCGGAGAGCGCGGGAGCCAGCCTGAATCATCAATCTTCCTTGCAGGGCCCCCGGGCCAGGACTCTGGTATAATCATGTGTTCCAGAAGTCCAGGGCGGAGGCCAGGGGCAGTCCACATTTGGTCCTCAAAGTTGAAGGGTCTTCAGCACCTCCCTATGGGGCTCCCTGCCTAGGCCCTATAGCTCAGGCCAAGTTCATCCGTTCCCTTCTCTCGGGGGGCCTCCCTTACTTGTTGAGCAGCCCAGTGTGGGCCACTCTGTTTAACCCGGATCCTGAGTTTGGCAGCACCCCTCTTATGTGAGGACAGTCGAGAGCGTGTTCTCCCCGGCATTAATCCACTAGGCTTAATATATATACTCAGTTTTTGTGGTGTTCATGTGGTTTTCCAGCCTCTTACTGCTCTCCTTTGCTGGCCACAACGGCCACAGTACTCTGCGGTTTCCGCCCTCCACTCTCGGCCAGGCATGTCCCTCCGAGCCATTCTGGGTTCCAACGCCGCTCCCCGACAGTCTTGCATCGGGTCCGTCGATACTCTACCAGGCCCCAGTCTTCGATGCACCTCTCCCGCATTGGAAGGTGGACCCACCCATGTGTCAGCGATATGCGAGCTCTACCTCAGCTTCACTCTGGGTCGCATTGCAGCCGCCAGACTGGCCAGGCCAGCAGCGCCATGCCGCTTTGATTGTCCACGAGGCTCCGCTTCCTCAGGATGCCGGGCCGTCTGCGGGTCTCCAGACGTGACTCTGTCGGGCCCGCAGTGTTTACACCGACCGCAGTGCCCGCTCTGGGCCTTTAGGACACCTATGACGACAGTATATGAAATGGGCCGACGAGGAGCTTCAGGCTCACACGTCCGCCATGTTCGGCTGGCAAGCCACGCCGCCTCCAATGTGTACTCTACTTCTTTCAGCAACATAAACAGTGATTTTGGTATGTTATGGACAATTAAGTCATTACTCTTATCTGTGTGTCACCATAGCCTGGCATCTCAAAGGAATGTAGCATCATTCATACAATATGTTCAGTTGTGATTGGCCCTGCTGGCCTCATACTGTGAATACAGCCATGCATTTTGGTCCGTTTTTCTTTTATTCTTCTTTCCACATTATCCTGTCCATTCATTTGGAATTGGTGTTGTATCGACCCCTTGAGCTGCAGCTGTACTGTTTTAAATCATTCAAATCAGCCAACGTGTACCTTTGGGGTTTTGTATGGACCTCTTATTTTGTACAGATATCACCTTTTCTAGTTGCTTGAACTTCTTGCCACTTTCCTAAAAATAAATGACGTTTCAACCCTGAAAATACATTGTAATATAGACCACTGGCCATTCTACAGCTCTTTTATCTTTTCCACTTGTCATATTTCCCATCTCCTGCTACTTTAAAGTCAAGGATTTAACGTAGGGTATACGGAGGAGCAAACAATATCAAACTCCCCTTAAAGGCTACTTAATCCGACATTTCCATCAATTATAATCAGGTTCAAGTGCAACAATCAGGGTCTATTAATTAGGCATCCTCACTAGTATCCGAAGATGCCTACAACCAGCACTACTTCCAAAACAAGGAAACCACATTAGTTTTCAGAATAGAACCCCATTCTTTCACTTGGTGAGCCGCCTATTAATATTTCAAATATTTCAGACATCTGGGCATGTCAGAAGAACCTTTACTCCTGGGCAGAATTGACCGCTTTATGGACACTCTTGCCTTAAGTCCTTCCCAAATGATTTGGGTAGTATCATTCTGCAAAGGAACCAGTTGATAAATGTAAGGATTCGGTTGCCAAATTTTCAGAAGCGGACACCATCCATTTACTTGTAAGGTTCCGCTGGGATATATTATAATATTTCAAAACTTACAAGATGTAAGGATTGGGAAGCCGATTTAATATAATGGAAGTAACGTGAAATCCTCCTACTCCCACACACTTCTGGATTGATAGACTGTATGTCCTAACTGGCTTAAGTGTATCTGTTGCAGTGATATGTGTTTCATTGCCGATTCATGGAAATCCAAGCCTGGTACACTTGAGAGAAATGCTAAGGGTGTGTTTCTTTCATTTTTAGGTCTTGCCTACCAGACAGCAGAAGGTGTTTGGTATGTGAAAAGACCAATGTTCAACTTACAGGGGGTTAAAGCCCACCGATTGCTTACCATCGGTTGGCTTTATGGTTACTCTTATTTGCTTACTATTAATTGTTAGTTTGTGAGGCTTTGCTTCCTCTTCTTGTTTTTGTCTCTCCCCAGGAATATAGCTTTATAACTTGCGTCGTGCAACTGCTTGGTTTCAGTCACTACTTTTTGGTAAAGCATTCCATGAGTACGCTTAATTTTCCAGCTGTCTCCCTTGTGTGCTTTTCTCTCAATATCCACCTCGCTCTGTGCTGCTCGTTCTAACCCATGTGCTTCTCCGCTGCCCCCTCCATGTTGGGTTTGCCCTTCTGTGCTAACCCGCTGCTCATATTACTTTCATGTTCCTGTGCATCTTCTTCGAGTGCTGTTTTCCCCTCCCACCTGCCCCCCGTTTCTACTCACTCCATTGCTGCCCCTCCCCCACATGTTTTATTTTCATATAATCTTAATTTTTATGTGACAGACGATGCAACAAATTGCTGCCAGTTCATCTGCAGTAAAAGAGATTTTGCACTACAATTTTTTTTAACTGATCGATCTATAATCGGTACATTTAAAAAACTGCCCCCTGCATTATTTTGTTGGGCCACAAGAGTAATAGAGCATGTTTGCAACAAAAAATAATGCAGTTCCAAAGGTCAGACCTATTTTCTTTGCCAATGCTTGTTGATGATTGCATGGTTTTATTGTTTCTTCTTTTTTTATCAACTGTTCTTCATTTGCATCTTGTCTATGAGAATGGATATATGTATGTCTTTATTTTACTTAATTTTCTTTCCCTTTTGTAAAATTGTAATAATATTTTTTAAACTATAAGCTAGCAGAAAAGTTGTGAAAAACAACATAACAGAGCTGCAAAAGAAAAGAAGTACCAAGTACAGACACCTACCAAGGGCACAAGACAACTGTAAAACCACAAATATCGACAAGCAAGGTAAGGGCCTGTGGAGGTGACTGCCAGGATCAAATCTACAGAGATTCAGATTAGACTGATAATGTGGACAACGCATTTAAAGAGGTTATGAACAAATATGCAAACTTCAGTCCAAGGTCTAGTTCAAGTTCAAGTTCGAGCATTTATATAGCGCGCTACTCACCCAGAGGGTCTCAAGGCGCTTGGGGAAGGGGTTCATTATTTGTCGAATAGACAGGTTTTGAGTTCTTTTATGAAGGAGATGTGGTTTTGAGTAAGGCGGAGGTGAGTGGGGAGTGAGTTCCAGGTCTTGGCAGCAAGGAAGGAGAAGGATCTGCCACCCATGGTGGATTTTCGGATGCGCGGGACTGCGGCGAGTGCTTGATTGGACGATCTTATTTGGCGGGTGGGTTTGTAGAAGGACAGTCGAGTGTTGAGGCATTCGGGTCCCAGATTGTAGAGGGCCTTGTGTGCGTGGGTGACAAGGCGGAATGTAATTCTTTTGTTGACGGGAAGCCAGTAGAGGTCTTTTAGGTGTCTGGTGATGTGATCTTGGCGAGGGATGTCTAATATGAGTCTCGCTGATGCGTTTTGGATGCGTTGGAGTTTTTTCTGTAATTTTGCTGTGATTCCAGCGTAAAGTGTGTTACCATAATCCAGTCGACTCGTGACCAGTGCGTGGGTGACAGTCTTTCTTGTCTCGAGGGGGATCCATCGGAAGATCTTTTTGAGAATGCGAAGTACATTGAAGCAGGAGGATGAGACTGCGTTGACTTGTCTGGACATCGAGAGAGAGGAGTCTAGGATGAAGCCAAGATTACGTGCATGGTCTGTGGGTGTGGGTGCTGTGTCCAGGGCGGAAGGCCACCAAGAGTCGTCCCAGGCAGAGGGGGAAGATCCTAGGATGAGCACCTCCGTTTTGTCTGAATTGAGTTTTAGGCGGCTATGTTTCATCCAATCGGCTACTTCTTTCATGCCTTCGTGGAGATTGGTTTTGGCGGTGTTGGGGTCTTTGGTGAGGGAAAGGATTAACTGGGTGTCGTCGGCGTAAGAGATGATGTTGAGGTTGTGTTGACGAGCGATGGAAGCGAGTGGACTCATGTAAACGTTGAAGAGGGTGCGACTGAGTGAAGATCCTTGAGGTACGCCACAGATGACTTCAGTGGCCTCTGAGTTGAATGGGGGAAGTCGGACTCTTTGAGTTCTCCCAGCGAGGAACGAGATGATCCAGTCCAAGGCTTTTCCTTGTATGCCGATGTCGCTGAGGCGTTGTATAAGGGTGCTGTGGCAGACTGTGTCGAAAGCGGCAGAGAGATCGAGTAGAATGAGGGCCACTGTTTCTCCGTTGTCCAGTAGTGTTCGGATGTCATCGGTCGCTGCAATGAGGGCGGTTTCGGTACTGTGTTTGGCTCGAAACCCGGATTGAGATGGATCGAGGGAGTTGTTGGATTCAAGGAAGGCGGCGAGCTGGCTGTTGACGGCTTTCTCAATAACTTTGGCCGGGAAAGGGAGGAGGGATATGGGTCGGTAGTTTTTAAGTTCAGAGGGGTCTACTGTGGGTTTCTTCAGAAGGGCGCTGAGTTCGGCGTGTTTCCAGCTTTCTGGAAAGGTGGCAGAGTTGAACAAGCAGTTGATGACATCCCGGAGATGGGGTGCGATGATGGAGTCAGCTTTGTTGAAGATGTGGTGGGGGCAGGGGTCGGTTGGCGAGCCAGAGTGGATTGAGTTTATTAGGCGGATGGTGTCTTCGGTGGTGATTGGGTACCAGGCACTAAGGTTGTTAGTTGGCGGAGTAGGATCAGAGGGGGGTGGGGAGGGTTGAACGCTGGGAGTATTCTCGAAACTGTTGTGGATGTCGGCAATTTTGTTGTAGAAGAAGGAGGATAACGCATCGCAGAGGTCTTGGGAGGGAGTGATGTCGTTAGATGCTGCGGTGGGGTTGGTGAATTCTTTGACGATGTTGAAGAGTTCTTTGCTGTTGTGAGAGTTGTTGTCGAGACGATCCTTGAGTGCTGATTTCTTGGCGGATCGAATCAATTGGTGGTGCTTGCGGGTGGCTGCCTTGAGGGCAGCCATGTTGTCGGTGGTTGGGTTTTTTCTCCATGTTTTCTACAGGGTGCGGCATAGCTTCTTGGATTGTTTTAGGTCACCATTGAACCAGGGAGCCTTTTTGCTGGCTGATTTGATCTGGTGCTTTTTCAGGAGTGCTAACTCGTCAGCGCTTTGGGTGATCCATTGCTTGAGATCGGTGGCCGCTTGGTTAGGGTCCAATGAGAGGGTGGGAGGGTTTTGGTTGAGTGATGTGAGGAGTTGGTAGGAGGTGATTTTGTTCCAGTTTCTCCTAGGAATAGGTTGTGGGCGGTTGCGGTTCAGGGTGGTTTTGTATCTGAAGTGAACGCAGCTGTGATCCGTCCAGTGGAGAGCTGTGGTGCGATCGAAGGAGATGTGTTTGCTGGAGGTGAAGATAGGGTCGAGCGTGTGTCCGGCTGTATGGGTGGGGGCGTCAACAAGTTGTTTGAGTCCGAGATTGGCCATGTTGTCCAGAAGGGTGGTGGTGTTGCTGTTGTGTTTGTTTTCAAGGTGGTAGTTGAGGTCTCCTAGCATAATGTAGTTCTCGGAGGCGAGGGCATGTGGGCTGACGAAGTCGTGATGTCATCGCTGAATTGAGTTATTGGTACCTGGAGGCCTGTAGATGAGGGTGCCTCTAAGTGTTGTCCTAGGGTCGGTGTGTATCTGAAAGTGGAGATGTTCGGCGGTTGCAAAATTATCGTCGGAGCTGGTCGTGATTTTGATGGTGTTTCTATGGATGATGGCGATGCCTCCTCCCGTTTGATTGGTGCGGTCTTTTCGGATAATCTTGTAAGCGTCTGGTATGGCTATGGCGATGTCGGGTGCAGATGATGTGTTCATCCATGTTTCTGTAAGGAAGGCGATGTCCGGAGACGCGGTGTCGAGAAGGTCCCAGAGTTCAGTTGCGTGTCTGTGGACCGAGCGGGTGTTAAGCAGGATGCACTTCAGGTGGTTAGAGTCGGAGCTGTGTATGGAGGAGGTGGATTTGGTGAGGGTCCTGAAGCAGTTGAACTTGCAGGAGAGGCAGGCGAATGGGCCGTGGGCGCGTCCAGGGGTGGCTTCGCAGCATTGTGGTGCGCGTCCGGGGTTGAGGGCGAGGAGAGTAGCGGCATCATATGTGAATCTAGAGGGTTGGGAGCGGCGGGGACCAGGGGGACAGGCGCTGGGCGCGGTCCAGGCGCGGATGGGCGTAGACGGGCTTACCTTTGGCGCACCTTCGGCGCGCATGGGGCGCGATCCCTGCGCGTGAACGCTGCGCATAAAAGCATCTGTCATATATGGATATTGTAGGGGGAGGGGCGAGGGAGGGTCAGCTGGGAGGCGGGCGGAGGTCAGGGCAGGGAGGGACAGCAACAAAGCACAAAATGGCAGCAGGACAGTAAACGAACCTGAAATGGAGGTACAGCCTGAACGCGACGCTATGCACAAAATAAACAGATGTAGCCAAGCACAAGACAATCCTCCTGGCTGCGCGTTTTCAAACAGTGGCACAACGCTAATTATTTCACTGTGCAGTAACTGGTTCCAAAGCGTCTAAACAATCTCAAGCGCTACGAGAAGTGACTAATGCAGACGAGCGGCAGAATTGTACTAATGCTCGTGGGCGCTGCGAGGTCAATACAGTAATGGCGCGCTATGCTAACACAGCTGATGGAAATGCGATATGCAACAAATGGCAGACAGTTAGGACAGTGCAGAGTAAAGAGGGGGCAATGCGGGTGAGCATAAGCAGATAGGTAAACACTGAAATTTAAAAGCAGCGAGAAATGCAGGTGAGCGCTACGATACCGCAGTGTTCAGTGCTGGGAGCTGCGAGGGGAGCGACCGTAGCTGAGGGTATCAGGGTGGTCACAGCGTGTGTGTCGAAAGGAAATGCTGATAGTATCTGTGGGAGGGAGGGTCAGCTGGGAGGCGGGGCGGAGGTCAGGGCAGGGAGGGACAGCAACAAAAAACAAAATGGCAGCAGGACAGTACACGAACCTGAAATGGAGGTACAGCCTGAACGCGACGCTATGCACAAAATAAACAGATGTAGCCAAGCACAAGACAATCCTCCTGGCTGCGCGTTTTCAAACAGTGGCACGACGCTAATTATTTCACTGTGCAGTAACTGGTTCCAAAGCGTCTAAACAATCTCAAGCGCTACGAGAAGTGACTAATGCAGACGAGCGGCAGAATTGTACTAATGCTCGTAGGCGCTGCGAGGTCAATACAGTAATGGCGCGCTACGCTAACACAGCTGATGGAAATGCGATATGCAACAAATGGCAGACAGTTAGGACAGTGCAGAGTAAAGAGGGGGCGATGCGGGTGAGCGTAAGCAGATAGGTAAACACTGAAATTTAAAAGCAGCGAGAAATGCAGGTGAGCGCTACGATACCGCAGTGTTCAGTGCTGGGAGCTGCGAGGGGAGCGACCGTAGCTGAGGGTCTAGAATAAAGGCTCATTCCAGACACAAGGCGACGCTGATGTAGCCCTCTAGTGCTCCGAGGGTCTCAGGATGAGCCCCGGAAGCACTACCCACAAATGTATCACTTTCTGGCCAGGCGTGGCCAGAAAGCTTTAAATAAAGGGACGGAGGTGGCACGGCACTTCCTGTCCAGACCAGCATAGTAAGAGTGTGTGTGTCCAGTAATTTGCCTACGCAGCGCTGCAGGCCTCGCTAGGCCCCTTGCACCCCCACACTGGCGACGAGGGTGGGATCTGCCTAAATCGAGCAGCGCCAGCCAGCAGCGCTACCTGCCCGACCAACAACGGCTCGAACACTCCGGCCGCAGCACCGGAGCGGAGCGAAGGCGACGACGAAAGCAGAGCCAGCCACCCAAGGCAAGAATCCACCTACCGGTAAGCAGCAGATGCAAGAGGCTGCGTGTGGCACCGGCGACGGTAGCGGCAGGACGGCCCAGGCGAGGAAGCGCGCCGAGAAGAGCAACCCGGCAGCAGGCCCGGCAGTGCGCGCATGCGCAGAAGGAGGGGCGCCAACACAAGCGAAAGAGGCCCTGAGAGAGCGCGAGGCAGGAGAGGCGCCTCGAACCAAGCAAGCGCGAGGCCCTGAGCACACGCAAATACCTCGCCAGAGAGAGGAGAAGATATCTCCTGCTAATGAGGCTGTCCGCCACGTCACACGAGAGGAAGTAAGAAACAAGCACAAGCATGTGCAAACACCAGTACCAAGCGTACCTGCCTCAACAAGCATAGGCAAACACAACCGTGCCAAACACACCAGCCTCAGCAAGCATAAGCAAACACAACCTGCGGAGCGAGGAGAAACACCCAGTAAAAGAGCGCCAAACCCCCGCACAACATCAGAATGTCCACAAACACAGGGGGAGCAACAGGTGGAACACAGCAAGTGGCCGACCCAGCACAGCGAGCAGGACCCCAAGCACAGGCAACAGCCCCCGGGACACAACCACCAGCACCATCAGTTCACTCCCAAATCCAAGCATTACCACCTTTCAGTGAACTCATAGACCCAGGCACAGCAGCGCCCAGATGGGCCGTGTGGCTAGGACAGCTCAACAACTACTTCACTGCCACGAGGGAGAAGGACGACGAAGTAAAAAGGTCCCTGTTACTACATTTTGGAGGCACTGAGTTATACAAGCTATTCAAACACCTGCAGGATACGGGGGACGACACCGACTATGACGCAGCAGTCAACGCGCTAAACGCACACTTTGACCCCCAATTGAACCCGCACTATGAACGCTTCAAATTCCGCCAGTCCAAACAGAGAGAAGGAGAGACTATGGACGCATTTCATGCACGCCTGAGGGACCTCATAAGCACGTGCACAGATGATGACGAAAAGAAAGAAGTAACTGCGCAGCTCATCCAAGGCTGTTGCAACAAGCACCTGAGGATGCTGATTCTAAGACAACCGCGCATAACACTCGAAGAAATACTAATTCTCGCCAGGTCCCACGAGCTGTCAGACGCACGTGCGACCGCGATGGAAGCAGCCCTGAACCCACGGGCAGAAGCGGGAACCGTGGTGAAGACAGAACGAGTAGACGCAGTCCGCGGCGCCAGTCGGGGAAGCAGAGGAAGATGGCCGACCAGGACGCCGCGCCGAACACCATGCGGTTACTGTGGCAGAGAGGAACACAACCAAGATGGCTGCCCAGCATGAGGCAAAACATGCTCGAAATGCGGAATACCCAACCATTTCGCAAGCGTATGCAGAGGTGGTTTCCGGGGAAGAGGAGCGTCAGGAAGAAAATCAATCACCGGAGCCGTGAGGCAGTTGGCACTAGACGACACAGCGTCGTCCCAATCAAACAAGTCGCCGAGGCGAGCGCAATTTGACGAGTCATCCACAGAGGACGAAGATGAATGTTACTACGTATCATTCGTAAGTGAACTAAAGAGACGGCGAAGGCCCCAGCCCAAGTGCCAAATACTCATCGACGGGTCACCAGTGACCGGCGTCATCGACACGGGAGCCACCGTGAACGTCATGGGAATCCAACATTATAAGGCGCTGAAGCCGAGACCCAAGCTGGTCCCTTCAAAAGCACGAATACTAACCTACGGCAGCCAAGAACCCCTCCCGCTGCGAGGGAAAATGGTAGTTCAAGTTAAAGCGGAAGACAATGAAGTAATGACGACCTTCCATGTCATAGACAAAGAGGCAGACCTACTCGTGGGAAGCAACACGGCAGAGGATCTCCGCCTCATCGCGTTTGCGAACGCCGTCAAATCCCTCCAAACAGAGGACATCCTGCAAATGTTCCTCACACTCTTTGAAGGCCTTGGAACCATCAAGCGACCGCCGATCAAACTACACATCGACCCCGCCATACAACCAGTGGCGCTGAGGCACCGAAGGATACCGTTTCACCTGCGCACTGCGGTAGAGAAAGAACTGAACCAACTAGAAGCACAAGGAGTGATTGAGAAGGTGTCGGGGCCAACACCGTGGGTGTCCCCGATGGTGATAGCCGAGAAGCCACGCCAGCCAGGCAAGATCCGCATCTGCATAGATATGAGGATCCCGAACAAAGCCATACGACGGGAGCGACACCTCACTCCAACAGTGGACGACATCCTGACAGACTTAAATGGGGCCCAATGGTTCTCTAAGCTGGACCTCAACGCAGGATATCATCAGCTGAGACTAGCGGAGGAGAGCCGCTACATAACAACCTTTTCAACACACCTTGGGCTGAGACGGTACAAGCGTCTAAACTTCGGCATATCATCCGCAGCCGAGATCTTTCAAAATACAATTAAAGAAATTTTATCTGGACTTGAAGGGGTGTTGAACGTAAGCGACGATATCCTGATCCACGCCAAAACGAGTGAGGAACATCACCAAAGACTGAAAGCCACCCTGCAGAGACTCGCACAGTATGGTGTCACCCTGCACAAAGACAAATGGCAATTTTTCAGAAAATCAATAGAATTCTTTGGATACGTGTTTGACTCAGACGGAGTGAAGGTGGACCCACGCAAATCTCATGCCATCAAGAACGCCCCAGCACCCACAACCGCGTCCGAAGTGAGGAGTTTCTTAGGGATGGCACAGTACTGTGCAAGGTTTATACCCAATCTAGCCACAATCGCAGAGCCTTTAAGAAACCTGACGAAGAAAGACAGTTCGTGGAAATGGACAGACACCGAGGACAAAGCGTTTCACCAAATCAAGGAGGCACTACTAGACAGCACCACGATGGCCTACTTCAACACTGCGAGACCCACAGAGATATTGGTGGATGCCAGCCCAGTAGGCCTGGGAGCCCTACTATCACAAGAGGCCGAACCCGGGGTGTGGGCCCCGCTAGCATTTGCAAGCAAAGCCTTGACAGCGACAGAATCGAGATACTCGCAAATTGAAAGAGAAGCATTGGCCGTAAAATGGGCCTGCGCCCATTTTCACCTCTACATATCTGGTCACCCATTCAGAATGGTGACAGACCACCAACCGCTAATCCCTTTATTCCGAGGCACAGCACCACACCCGCCACCGAGAATTGAACGCTGGGCCATCCAAGTTCAACAGTATCAAATGGACCTGGTATATAGACCTGGGGCGAAAAACCCGGCAGATTTTCTATCACGCCACCCTTTCACAGAAGGAACCCACAACGCAGAACAAGAAAGTCAGACCGAAGAGTTCATCAACATGATATCCACAGGAGCGTGCCCCAGGGCTCTGACTACAGACACCATCATTGCCCACTATGACAACGACACAGTCATCCAACGGGCGAAAGAAGCAATACAATCAGGATCCTGGACAAACTTCCTGAAAGACGTCAGCGGGTGGAACGAGGCGGACAAAACACGCCTGAACCAATTCTGGAAAATACACAACGACCTCAGCTGCGCTGACAACGGATTGCTACTGAGAGGAGCCCGTGTAGTCATCCCCAAGACCTTACAAGGGAGGGCGACCACCCTAGCACACGAAGGACACCAAGGCACCCGCAGGATGAAAGCTAGGATGCGAGAGAAGATATGGTTCCCCAACCTGGACGAGTGCGTTGACACCACCGTACGAGAGTGCCGAGCATGCCAAATAACCAGCAGCCCTGAAGTACCTGCCCCAGTAATCACGGAAGACCATGCCCCGTCGCCGTGGGCATGGCTAAGTCTAGACTTTGGGAGTTTCCCGGAAGGGAAGATCACGGTAGTACTGATTGACAGTTACACCAAGTACCCCATAGTAGAAACTGCAGCATCAACCAGTTTCGCGAACATTCGCCCAATCCTCAGCAAAGCATTCGCGATGTTCGGCATCCCGCTGGTCATCAAGACGGACAATGGGCCCCCATTCCAAGGGAGCGAGTTCAAAGAATTTCTACAGAACCTGGGAATCAAACATCACCGAATCACTCCCCAATGGCCTCAGGCCAACGGTGAAGTGGAAAGGTTTATGAGGACAGTGAACAAAGTGCTGCAAATATCGTCTGCAGAGGGGAGTGACCCAGAAGAAGCACTACAAGCCTTTCTAAGGGAATACAGAAGCACACCGCACAGTACCACTCTACAATCACCATGGGCGTTGATGTTGGCTGGACCACGGAGGGACCTACTACCTATGGCCGACAATTGGGCTCCTGCACCATATTCGCCAGCAGGCACCCAGGAACGGAGAAGAAGGACCAATGAGAAAGCAAGTCTCAAAAGGAGAGCCCAAACAAGAACCCTGAATCCTGGAGAGACAGTATTAATCCGCACAAGGAGACAAGGAGGGAAGTTCAAAACACCGTTCGAACCAGAACCCTGGATTATCAAGGAGACCAGAGGTACAGCAATCACAGTCAGCCGAGACGGGGAAGAGGTGACTCGAAACATATCCTGGTTCAAACAAATACCACCACCGAGAGAACAAAACTCCGACCATGACTCATCTGCAGCGAGGGAAGAAGAAGGGAACACGGCCACAGCCAGCACATGCCGGCCCCCAGACGCCGCAGAAGAGTCACCTCTGCTATCACCAAGACCCGCTCAAGACCAGACACCTCTGAGAGGCAAGTGGCAATACAATCTTAGACCCAATCCAAGGCCTAACCACAGACTGGCAGACTTTGCATGTTGAACTGTTTAATTTCATTTGTTTTCAAAATCCAAGTTGGGAAGGGATGTAGCGCTCTAGTGCTCCGAGGGTCTCAGGATGAGCCCCGGAAGCACTACCCACAAATGTATCACTTTCTGGCCAGGCGTGGCCAGAAAGCTTTAAATAAAGGGACGGAGGTGGCACGGCACTTCCTGTCCAGACCAGCATAGTAAGAGTGTGTGTGTGTCCAGTAATTTGCCTACGCAGCGCTGCAGGCCTCGCTAGGCCCCTTGCACCCCCACAGCTAAGAAACCAGGGTGGACTGTTTGTACACTTTACCTAAATGCAACTACAAAGCAATATAATATTAAAGGCAGCTGACTTCTACCTAATCTCAAAACAAAGCAACAGAGAGGACAACAGCTAAGGCTTTGCAGACGACACTCTTCTGCACATACACTGTTCACTTTTGTATCAATGCACTTTCTTGAATTCTTTATGTCCTAGGAAAATCCTTTCTGACTTTCCTTAACTTGCAAAGTTTAGTGGGGTTGGGTTAACAAAAGGCAAAGGTCTCAGCCTTTCCACTCTCTTGCAACCCGTGGTATAAGCAAAGGCAGCGAGTTTCTACATCACACAATGAACACTTGTTTTAGGAAAACATGTATATGAGTGGGCCCAATGTTTTCCGCTTTTGAAAATTGCTCACTGGGTATACTGAAAAAGCATACTTTTAGACTAGCACTAAATCCCCTTGAAATTGATAAGCACATATCAGTCGGCTATTCTGACTTTACATTGGTTCGCACGAGCTGCAATTATGACATACGTTCTCGAAAAGCATTCCCACTCACCACAATCTATTGGAAATGGATACAACTTTCCCAAACCTCGCTAAAATAGATTACATTGCTGAGACTTTGAAGGTTCTCTGGGTGGGTGAGATGATGTAAAAAATGAACCAGCTCTTGCCTGACACAGTCTTTTGAAATCAGCTTACCAAACTTGGTTTCTGTGGGTCTGAGTCGCGTGGTGAGATGCACAGAGGAGGGGAGGAGGCTTAGTTCTTTGAGGAGAAAAACACTGCTCCAAAAGATATTCAAAATACACTCATGCACTTAGAGGTGGTATGTAGAAGTCATCCGCCCAAGCCAAAAGGTGTCGGGGAAACTGCAATGTATGACGACTGTCACTGGTGCATTGTTTTATGTGACTAATGTATTTACTTTGGCGGTACCAGCCTACCTTGTCAGGCCTCTGAGGCTGTTCCATTGTATTAGATATCTGCAAATCTACACACAGCAAATGCCAGGCCACTGACTAATATGAGGACCCTGCAGCCTTGTGTTTGTAAGTGGCCAGGCATGCATGCAGAGAGGAGCAGTGGGGGAGAGGCACGGAAGCTGTTTCCAATTGCACCTCAGCCCTATCCAATTCTGCAAATCATCGTGGTGGCTTCTGTTTTCAAATTTTGGTGAAGAGGGAAGGGGAGAGGTGTGGCGCCACGGCCAGGGCGACTGACAGTGGACGCTGGGGATCACGGTTCGATCTCTGGCTCCAGCGGCTGGGGTCCCGGCTCCGGCGGCAGGGGTCCCTGGCTCCAGCGGCAGGGTCTGCCCAGCACCATGCGACTCTGGGCAATAGCTCGCTTAACCAACGGCCCCCAGCGCCGAGATACCCCATTTGGGGGTGATTCATGCGCTATACAAGTACTAGATTCACATAGGAAGCTGAATTTGCCATGGCAGTGGGAAAGAATATCAACTGTGCATAATTCAAAGAGGCCACCCAAGAAAAGCCATTCCGAAGGTAAAGAACTCAAGAATGTTTGTTACACAAAGTAAACAGCGCATCAAAAGGCAAATGTCATATTGTTTTTTTCCACTTATAAGGTTTGTATGATTTATACAGCGAGTATTACCCTCTCACGAGGTGCTGAAGCGACCTACGAATGGGTAGTAAACTACACTAATCCGTCCGAGCTCAGAATTAGTGATAGGAATAAGGGCAGCGGTTGCACTGCTGTTTTCTGGCTACCACATGGTTGCATTCTACTTGTCCGGATATCATTTCATAGAGCACAATCCGGTGTTAGTATGGCATTACAGAGCAACCGGGAATGTCCAATAAAACTAGACATTTCACATCGGGGAGATAGAACCTTCTCACATTTTTTGAGGAAAATCAGAAATTTGATCTGCTCTCATCTATACTACTATTATAAAGGAAGAACTTTGAGGCGGGTAAACTCGGTAACCACAGCGCCAATCCACACACCCGATACATCGTTGGAATCCTCAGGGTGTGCAGATGGACATAGGCTATATAAATTTAAAAAATACGTTATATTTAAAAAATTTACATTTAAAAAAAAGTAGTCCTTTTGAAGTAGCGCCGGCCGTGACTTGCGTGCTGACGTCAAAAGCGCGGGGAGGAGCGGCGTCTAGGAGCGCGAGGCGAGCGGCACACAGGCGGTGAGCAGCAGTAGACCGATGGAGCGGCAAGGAGCAGTGAACTGAGGAGCGGCGGCTGAGGTAAGGCTCCGAGGGACAATGTCGGGGCAGGCGGGGGACGTGCGCAACTTCTTCGAAACGTGCATGGTCCTGTGTGGTGATGTATGAATTTCAGACAATTTCGCTCAGCGCCCAGATCAGATTCCATTTCCATTCACAGTGCAGAAGTTGCCTCAGGAAGGAGCCAACAGTCCCATCCTTATTTCTTCTCGCATGGAAATCCCTCGCCCTGAATTTTGGAACAGTGAGATGAGCACACCTGTCCTCTCTCTCGGGTGTAGGCAGGCTGTACGGGAAACAACATTTTTCCCCGAAGACTTTGGAACACAATGTCATTTTAACGAAACTGGCATAACGACAGTCTCATTAGTATATCAGTCTTTTTACCGATATGTTTAATATGACGCTGTTGTCACTGATTTATGCGCACCTCTAGGAGTGACTCAGAGCCGGAGCTAGATATGCAAATTTAAAGTGCAGGCACTTACTACCCTAAAGCAGTTCTTTCCTGTTTCGCTTGCATTTAAGTAAAAGAAGTGCATGCGCTCTGTCACAGTCACATAATCTAGATCTGAATGCTGACAAAAACTAAAGGATTAAACCGTGCAATTTGTGGCTTGCCTCCGTAAACGGGCCCCGGGCTGCTGGGCAATGTCGGGGCAGACGGGTGTCGGGGAAGCCTGATTGCTCCCGGACAAGGTCGGGACGGGCTGCTAGTTATTGTATGTTGAGTTACTGTTACCCTATTATAATACACGGGATTCTGCAATCCCTTTATTAAGGTCCTTCCCTTATTTTCTTTTGTTTTTTGTAATTAGCGACTTGTGAGGTACCGAGTCACTGATTATGAAGAAAAGACATAAGAACTCAACTGCAAGAAGTTATTACCGTTGAGTTCTGACCTCACAATGTCTGGTTCCAGAGGCAGCAACCTAACTGAAAGGTAGGTCAGGTCGCCGGCAGCTGTTTAAAGCTACGAAAATGAAATTTTGCATTTCTTTCTTCTGCTCTATTTTTCTAGCTGCCAGTGACATGAAGCAAGAACATGTTTTTTTGCACTCCTGAGACAATTATAGAAAAGCTAGAATCTTTCTGCATGTTTCTACACATTCCGAGCTACTGCAGCTTTTTTTTTAACTGACTTGTATTGAACTATTTCTCATATATTTTGCAACAAATACCTAACAGGCTTTTGATGTGTTTAAGTTTGCACTAGAGGTTCGATTTATATTCTTTATTTTTGCAAACATGCTCTCTCTTTCACATGAAATAGTTGCGCACCAAGCTTTTAAGTGGTTTGTGGAAAAGATGATGGTGTGACCCTGAATTATATGGGATAAAGTATCCTCCTCCATGCATGATAAGGATATTGCAAGTCACCTTGGAGTTCCATAACTTTAGAAAGGAGCTCACCCTTCAGCCTCGTTCCTCTACATGATTAGTCCTCTGTGACTTGCAATATCCGTATAATGTAAGGCAGGGAGTACTATATGCCTTATATAGTGGCAAATAACCCTGAATAGCATTCACAGCCAGGCACCAGGCTACGACATGTAAATGCTTTTGATGAAAATCCACACAAGCAAATAATCAAATAAACATAATTTCTGGTCCTGCAGTTTTAAATGGTATCAAACATCTGGGGGTAAAGTCCAATTTGTGAGTAACCAGTGCCTCTTTGTATACATTACATATACCGCTAGCTTGGTTATGTGTCACAAGAGAAGATCCAACAATGTGTCCTGAATAGCTGTTTGTACTTCTCTCGGAATGGTATGTACAAACTCCCTCTAATAGTCCCATTCCAATGAAGGGAAAACAAAGGTTTTTGCAACCATTTTCCCTCATCAATATTTAGGATATGCCAATTTGCAATTATGCAGTTTTTTTTTTATTACTTAGGTTTGTTAACTGTGTTGCACAAACAAGACTGCCCGTTGAATAGTTGTTCCTTTCATTGGTTAACATGAAACCCCTTTTATCAAATTTTTGCTTTGACAAGAGTGGGAAATTAAGGAACTTGCAGTCAGTCCTCCTTTATCTGGAAGGATGAGAGTGAGCTAAAAGAGGAAGTATGTGTGGTAAGCAGTATTCATTCAAAGCGCCCCTGGTTACTGACAAATTGGCGTTCAAGAACCACACCAGATATTTGAAACAAATAGCAAACTTTATCACTAAATTTTTGTTTCCAAGATTATTTGCCTTTGTGGCAAGGGATATTTTAAAGAATCTGGTACAGAAACGAGAGTGAGATTTGCTGAACATAAATCTGCAAAATATACAGAGACTTGCAGCACCTTTGATTCCACACTGTCAAAATGAACTCAGATAGATTACTGAGAAAATTTGGATCAATAAAAAGAGAAGATGTTGTGATTAGGAAGAGGTTACTCAAAGAGCAATTTTGGATTTTTACCTATTGTACATTGGGAGATTGGGCTGAATAGGAACATCTAAAGGGGCATTGACAATTTGTAACAAGGTGATTAACCTTCCAAGGCGTATACCTTAGTGGAAGTAAATCCTAGTCTTCCTATACAGACATTTTAGGTAGTACCTGTAAAGAGGCTCAACTTTTTAGTGGGGTCTTACTTGAGGTAAAGTGCCTGCTTACCACTTTTTATTATCTAGAGGATAAATTGGAACGCACCTAGGAGTTACGATGTTGGTAGGAGCCTTTTTATGTGTAAATTGTATCAGTTCTCTCTGCATACTAAGGACACTAGTGAAAGTTGATCTATGAAAACCATCAGGAATGTACATGACTAGAGCATGATGCATATCCTGTTTAGCACATCACACTGGGGTCTATTCCCTATTGATAATTAGTGCTCATTGAGTCTTTTCCCAAAATGGCTGCATTTTATGAACAAATACCACTACGCTTTTTTTCACTTGTACAATTCTGATATAGTAACTTCGAAATTGTCAAATCAAAGATGGCTGCTGATCTCTTTTGAGTGAGCAAGCCAGCTTTCTAGCTATGCAGGTGGATGTGATGCAGCAATGCCTAGCTTTCAGTTTCACTATGGTTAGTTTGAATTAGGCCACCGGGACTGGCTAATGTCTTTGTTTAATCTAACATTGACTAAACAGACGTACTTGCATCAAAACGTCTTCGAAACATGGCTGCATGGCCGTTTTGCTCATTCCTAGTGAGAAATTGTACCTTTAGTCAACTATGAGGAATTGAGATGCCTATGCAAGCCTGCCGTGCTGCAGATACATGGTCTAAATAAGAACACTTATTTTTAGTCAGTGTCCTTATCTATACGTAGTCACAGGCTTTCCCACTAGGTATGAGAGGTGAGTGTACAGGTGTTGTGTTGAAAAATATTTGGTTGCAGATTTATTTTCACAAAGGGCTGCTTGAAAGGATTTGAAATAAATATTTGGAGATTTCCAGCGTTCCTATGGAATCAGGGACTGCTGAGAAACGACAAATAACGGTGCAATTGAATGTGAAGTTCACTTTTAATTATTTAAATAAGGATTTATGTAATCCAAACCCCGAATGAAAAATATAAAGATTCAGCAATCAATTGAATATATGGAATGATTGAGAACAGGCCTATAATTTTTATAAAGGACACAGTGTCAGCACTAGTAAGAATATATCCTAATTGGAGTGTTTAAAGTGTTATGAATACCCAAGTTGGCAGCCAGATATGGCCTTAGTTTATCTGGTTGTGGACGTGCCTCTGTGAATTGTGATTGATGACGAATATTAGCTGATGTTCCCAAAATGGTTTGAGAATTAATTACATTTTGACTATTATATCTAGATACTGCTTTGTCTAGAGTAATATTGTCTAAATATTTATGTCAGGATTAATTTTCTTGTAGCAAGTCCATTAACACTATAGCATTGCTTTATAACTCCACTCAAGAAAGATACAGACAACCTACACAAAATAATTAGGTAAATGCTGACCACTTCAAACCCTATCCTTCCCAAGTATAACCATGGAGAATAAAATAGTGCACCCAGTGCATAAACATGCAGAAGCAGCCCATGTTTTCAACAATAGACAATTAGGCTTTCGTCCGTTACGGGGAATGGATTCCAAATTTGCCGAACTCAGGTAAGGTCTATTCTCCTTACTCACTGGGGGTCAATTAATTAGAAATTCCGACCCTTCTCAATCTCTTGCCAGCATCCAACATGGTTGGTCATGACATTCTAATCAATCATGTGTATGACATGGCCTGGAATTACTGGTACTGCGGTATGGTAGTGTCAATAATTCTTATCAGACTGTTCACAACAGTAAGAAATAGCACTGTCTCAAAGTAACCCTTCTCCTGTGGTGTGTTTTTCATTATTCTTCCAAATCTAAGAAGGAGTTAATCTAAAGACACTTAGGCCCTGATTTAAATGTTGTAAGAGAGGGAACTCCCAACATTATGGATTCGCCTACCCGATTTAGAATCGGACGGCTAACCATAGGTTTGACAATGTAGAGACTACTCCATCCCTGATGTGGTCAAACTCATTGAACCGCCCGATGGAGTAAGGGCCATCTGAGGTTTGGCTGTATGTCCCCATACCATATTTAGATGGGTTGACATACAGCCAATTTTCAATGCCTTTCTCGGCCAGGAAAAATCCAACATGCTCAGTGCTCCCCTTGCCATGGGTGGAAACACCAATAGCGTGGGGGGGGGGGGATATTTTGTTTTCTTTTCAAAACATAAATCCCACTTTGGGATTTTCTTTTTGAAAATAAAAAAAAATATTGTAAGTTTGCCATCCAGCTCTGTCATGTTGACAGAGCTGTCCGGCAGACTTACAATGTATTGACAGGGTCTCATAACCTGATGGGCTTGCAGACATTTCTAAATTTTGCAGGTGGCACCGCCGTCAGGGAGATGGAGTAATTTAGTCAGTTGCTCTGGAAGAGAAGCATGGGCCAGAGGGCCGACCAAACAGTCAGGGACCACAGCATTGGGCAAACCACTCCTGCCCGACCCGCCCACCTGGCCGCCCCCAACCAGGCATACCATTCTGCTTTCTCGCAGCGCGGGAAGCAGAAACATAAAAATGGAATTAAAAAAACCATTATATGTTTCTGCTTCTTGCAGTATGAGAAAGCAGTAGGACGAATCTCTTTCGTTCTAATGGAGGAGCCGCCCCTGCTGTTCAGACTCTAAGCAAAGAGGTGAAGGCTGCGTGGATTTTGGTGTAGGACCTGCCGCTGAGACAGGAGTTCTCACGAAGAGCTATGTCATTCGGGTGGTGGAGGTCAGACCCTGAGGCATACAGGTCAGGGTATCACACTCTCCTGGTCCAATCCAGAGTTATTATAATGACCCAAACCGACACAACGGAGGAGACGCAAGCACAAGTCTAGTGCCTCAGAGCAGACAGGATATGTCCATCATGGACCTTGGTGGAAATTCCAGTGCGCAGTACTCCTGACACTGCGGGTTGTCTGTGGTGTTGAAAAGATACAGCTAATGTAGCCTCAATGAACAAAGATTTGCTGAATCACCTCTAGGTGAAGTACCATTTCTGGTATGCCATTGGCTACCTGCTGAGGTCATTCACCCAGCCACTGAGTGATCCCATCGGAAGGTGGACTACAAGAGAGATCCCATAACAGTAAAACCATATCCAAAGGTGTAGTGGTTCTGGGCCATTTTTCTTGCAGTTCTACATAGCGGTCATGTTTTCCATTAGGATCTACAAAGACCTTCCTTTGATGGATGGGATAAAGTTTTCCAAGGCCAACAGAATGGTAGGAATCCAAAAAAGAATGATGGTTTAGAGTTTTTGCTTTGTCGTAAACCAAAGGCCCCTTATCTCCACTACTCTCAGGTGACCATCATAACCCATAGACAATGCATCTGTCACTACTATGAGCTCTGGTCAGAAAAGGAAGAACAGCTTGCTGCAAGACATGCTAGTGTCCACCTGTTACCACTGAAGGTTCCAGGCAGTTTCTTTGGAGATGCAAATGGTGTTCGACAAACAACCCTGGAGTTGAGCCCACTGAAAACTGAGGTTCCATTGCAAGGCCTGCAGGTGCCAAGAGGCACAAAGGACCTGGAGGACGGATAAGAGCAGTAGTTCAGGAAACCTCAGGACCATCCGCACTGGGAGCCAGCATTAGGCCCGAAATATCAGGATCATTTCCTAAAGGTTCTTGGCTGGTTAAGAGGGTGGAAAGGCCTTGACCTCCACAAATAGCTCTTCGAAGGGAATTTGATGTGCAGGCATAATGAGACTTCAGTTCACTGAAGGAAAACTGCACAGATGAAAGAAGTCTTGAGCCAGTCGTCAAGGTATGGGAATATTTTTATCCCAGACCTGTGAATATTGGCTATGATCACCGCCATGACTTTTGTAAACCCCTCAGGGGAGGAGGGGAGGTTGGCTGTCGAACTGCAAATGTTTCAACCACACCACGAACCAAAGGTAGCATCTGTGGGGCTGCAGGAAAAAGCACATGAAAGTATATGTCCTACAGGCTAAAGGGTACCATTTAATCCTCCAATTCCAGAAAGAAAAGAACCTAGGCCAGAGAAATCATTCTGAGTTTGTCCTTTCGTAAGAAAATGTTCAGGGGTCACAGATCTAAAATTGCCCTGAATCTGCCATCTTTTTGGTAGACTAAAAAATAGCAGTAGTAAAACCCCTTGCTTTCTATAGCCCATCTGGCAATGAGAGATTGGGCTTCCTACAGAAGGATGGCAGCATGAGCCGCTGAAGGGTGAATGAAAACATGTGGGATGAAAGGATGGGTTAACTCTGTCCATCACCACCCCTTGTTGTTTAAATATTTTGTCCACCATAAGCGTGGAAGGGTATACTCAGATGTGAGTCCCTTGCTCATTGCACCATCAGGATTCAAGCAAGCCGGGCCGAAGACGGCTGTAATGCCAGAAACCGGTCCCCGGAAGCTTGTTTCCTTCCCAGTGAAAGAATTGGCTTTGTAGTTTGGTTTGCCCTGTTCCCATCATGCACTGGGACAGGAACAGACTAATTTGCATAAGCCGGGTTCTGAGCTGGGATGGTGCAGTGAGCTAAAAAACGGTGTTGGATCTAGCCCTGATCTCTTGACTGGGTGAGAGTATTCTGCTTAATTCAGAAACTCTGTCCATCACCACCCCTTGTTGTTTAAATATTTTGTCCACCATAAGCGTGGAAGGGTATACTCAGATGTGAGTCCCTTGCTCATTGCACCATCAGGATTCAAGCAAGCCGGGCCGAAGACGGCTGTAATGCCAGAAACCGGTCCCCGGAAGCTTGTTTCCTTCCCAGTGAAAGAATTGGCTTTGTAGTTTGGTTTGCCCTGTTCCCATCATGCACTGGGACAGGAACAGACTAATTTGCATAAGCCGGGTTCTGAGCTGGGATGGTGCAGTGAGCTAAAAAACGGTGTTGGATCTAGCCCTGATCTCTTGACTGGGTGAGAGTATTCTGCTTAATTCAGAAACTCTGTCCATCACCACCCCTTGTTGTTTAAATATTTTGACCACCATAAGCGTGGAAGGGTATACTCAGATGTGAGTCCCTTGCTCATTGCACCATCAGGATTCAAGCAAGCCGGGCCGAAGACGGCTGTAATGCCAGAAACCGGTCCCCGGAAGCTTGTTTCCTTCCCAGTCAAAGAATTGGCTTTGTAGTTTGGTTTGCCCTGTTCCCATCATGCACTGGGACAGGAACAGACTAATTTGCATAAGCCGGGTTCTGAGCTGGGATGGTGCAGTGAGCTAAAAAACGGTGTTGGATCTAGTCCTGATCTCTTGACTGGGTGAGAGTATTCTGCTTAATTCAGAAACTCTGTCCATCACCACCCCTTGTTGTTTAAATATTTTGTCCACCATAAGCGTGGAAGGGTATACTCAGATGTGAGTCCCTTGCTCATTGCACCATCAGGATTCAAGCAAGCCGGGCCGAAGACGGCTGTAATGCCAGAAACCGGTCCCCGGAAGCTTGTTTCCTTCCCAGTGAAAGAATTGGCTTTGTAGTTTGGTTTTCCCTGTTCCCATCATGCACTGGGACAGAAACAGACTAATTTGCATAAGCCTGGTTCTGAGCTGGGATGGTGCAGTGAGCTAAAAAACGGTGTTGGATCTAGCCCTGATCTCTTGACTGGGTGAGAGTATTCTGCTTAATTCAGAAACTCTGTCCATCACCACCCCTTGTTGTTTAAATATTTTGTCTACCATAAGCGTGGAAGGGTATACTCAGATGTGAGTCCCTTGCTCATTGCACCATCAGGATTCAAGCAAGCCGGGCCGAAGACGGCTGTAATGCCAGAAACCGGTCCCCGGAAGCTTGTTTCCTTCCCAGTGAAAGAATTGGCTTTGTAGTTTGGTTTGCCCTGTTCCCATCATGCACTGGGACAGGAACAGACTAATTTGCATAAGCCGGGTTCTGAGCTGGGATGGTGCAGTGAGCTAAAAAACGGTGTTGGATCTAGCCCTGATCTCTTGACTGGGTGAGAGTATTCTGCTTAATTCAGAAACTCTGTCCATCACCACCCCTTGTTGTTTAAATAGGGTTAATATGAAAGGCATGGTGTAACCCCTCTGAACAATTTGTAGCACCCACTGATCTGATGTTACAGCTCTCCAGACATGAAGGAAAAAAAGAACCCTACCCCCTATTTTCTGAGTACCCCCATGAAAGGGGAAATCAAAGGAGCTTGGGCACTGCTGGTAGGGGGCGAGGAAGAAGATGAGGATGTTGGTCTTTGATAGTATCCGATTCTTCGACTACGACCACATTCTCTAGAATGGCAAAAAGTCTGGCTTGGTTACTGTACTTGCTGTAATGGCTGTTGTTAGCAAGAAGCTGAGCTGTGCTACTATCCTCTAAATCTATATATATATATATATATAAAAACGAAAGTATGTCTGTCTGTCTGTTTGTCCTTTATGCATTACTACACCATTCATCTGATCGCCATGAAACTTTGGAAAGTTTTTGAGTACACTCCGGCGAAGGTTTCTGTCAAAATATATATTTTTTTAAATCGGCCCCATATTTCGAATACTGAAATAGACAGCAAATTTGCGAGCATCGTCGACAGTTATGACCCCCAAACGGAAATCGATTGGTCAATCTACATCAGAAGCACGAAAGAAAAAGGCATTACGAGCTTCAGAAACAGACAAGCAACAGGAAGCAAGATTAGAAGCTGTTCGAATACAAACTGCTCAAGCCCGTAATGCTGTTCGAATACAAACTACTCAAGCCCATAATTCTCAAACAAACGAGCAAAGAGAATCAAGATTGGAAGCCGATCGAGTACGCACTGCTCAAGCCTGTTCTTCTCAAACGAACAAGCAACGAGAATCAAGATTAGAAACAGATCGACTACGCACTGCTCAAGCCCGCTCGAATGAAACAGGAGAGCAACGAGAATCAAGATTGGAAAATGATCAATTACGCACTGCTCAAGCTAGCTTGAATGAAGCAGGAGAGCAACCAGAATCAAGATTGGAAGCCAATCGAGGACACACTGCTCAAGCCACACTTAAAAATGTTTTCAAAAATAAAATTAATACGTTTCAATAACAATGACACAATGTAAATTTAATGTTATCATAACAAGTTTCCTTGAATTTCCTTTCTTCTGAGATCGCAGCAACGCGCGACGGGTAAGCTAGTTACCTATATAATTGGTGAAAATGACGGGTCAATGACAGTAAGCTATAGAGTAGGCTGCGAAGCAGTGTTCTTTATAATGCTCTAGAGCAGAGTCAGTCTTGTCTATGAAAAGTCTGGAACTATCAAAGGGCATGTCTATGAGGAATAGTATCAAAAGATAAACTGTGGTACACATCTAGACATGACACCTGTTCACAACAATATGTAGGCATGACACCTCTTCTGTTCTGGCACTTTGCAGAAGACAGCAAGAGAAAAAAGGCACATCACTCAGAAGGCGTCCTGGTGGAGACATTAACTCTTGTCTCAGCAAAGAAGTCCATACAACTAACATTTTCTAAATCAAGGTTTGAATCGTATCCTCTATTTGCTGATCATGGTCCTGTAAGGACAACTCTGAGTGGCTTGGTAACCCTTGCGGCCGAAGTGGAGGAAGCTTAGCATTGGTGGTGTCCGTGACATCAGCTACCACCGCATCCTCGGGTGCTGTGAAAAGTCTGGGCTCGCTGTTTCAAGGGTTGCCACTGTTGATATGCTAGGCCTTGCAAATACTCACTGATAAACCTACAGAGCAGGCTGTATTTAAAATGCTCTAAAGCAGACTCAGTCTTCTCTACGAAGAGTCCGTTGCTCTCAAAAGCCATGTCCATTAAGGATGCCTGAATGTCACCCAAGAACCTATGGTCTGCCTCCCGGCATGGCACCTGATGATGCAGCTGGTGCTCACTGCACACCCACCGGCAAAATCAGCAGTGTCAAGGTCAGCCCTCAAGACATATTATGCAGCATCTTGTCCTTCTTGAATTGTTTGGACGAGGGTGCTCCTGAATTTCCCTGGGACTGTCATCAAGATTCCACCGGCCATGTCCCAAAGGGCTTGTGTACAATCGCCCACGAGACAGACAGTGTTTAGGGTCTGGAGGGCCACCCTGGTAGAAGAAAATTCTCTTTTGCCAAATGCGTCAGTGCAGTATGACGCCCTATCTGGTTGCACAGAAGGGAACGCAAAAGGTTTAACCTGGCTCATTGAAGCTTGGACCATTGAACTTTCTGGATTTGGGTGCTGATTAAGAAAAGTCAGGTGTCTAGGACCTGGGCTAACCCAGCAAGCTACCAGGTGACTAACAGGGGAACTGAATACGGCTTTGGTTGTGATGCCAGGATGGCATCCCTTAAAGCCTCATTAAGTGGTAACGAGGGATCTGATGTAGTAGAAACAGATGGCAAGATCTCTGTCAATAAATTGGCTTCTGTCTCTGCAGAGACTGGCATCAGAATCGGACTCCGAACAGGTGCAGCTGGAATCAGGGTCAGCACCTAGGTAATCAGGACTGGCATGGCCTCTGGAGTCAGAATGGAGGCATGGGCCATTGCCGGCAAGAAGCTAGGCTGAGATCCAAATGCAAAGGGTCAGTTGGCAGTAGGGAAGGCTCTGCTAGCAGAAGTGTAACTGAGAGCTTCATGGGGCTCAAAAGCACTACAGACGGAGCTTGCATTGTGGTGAAAATCTTCAGCATAGTCTTTTTGAGGGCCTCTATCTGCTGCAAGGTCTCCGACAGTCTGGAAAACACAGGGCATGCCAGTACCAGCCTCAGAATGGGCTTTTAGTCAGACTATGCCTCTAGAGTTAGATCTTTCAAGTACCAGCTGCACAGCTTCTCCCTGAATGGTGAAAGGGTGCCAAGGCGGGCCGCTTGGTCATTTAGGGCTTATGACGTGACTTGGACTTCGACATACCCGATTTGGAGGGATAAGCCCGTAACTTGAAGTGGGACTGGTCCACGACTTCGAGAGTATGTGGCCCATTGTTTTGAGTGCGTTCTCCTCCTTTTCCTTGTGTTCTCCAACACACAGTTTAGCTTCATGCTCCATGATTGCCCTCTTGTGCATCAGTTATTATTTGTCACAGGTCTTCGAGTTATGTCCTGAACCTAGGCATAACAGGCAGAAGTGTGAATCCATGACTGACATCTGCTTCAGGCAGTCAAGTGCTTTGGTCTTGACAAGGAGACATTTTCCTTGCCACACAGTTGAAATTTCAGTTTGAATCAGGACAATCGACTAAGAAAGGAGTGGAGCTCTGGATCCGTATCGAATGGCACAGAAAAAAGGAATAGACATCAATGCACCATCACTTTTGGAGGTAGTGCAAGTCAGCCATGGAATTTGATGGTGCCACTCGCTTGTGTAAACCCTTGGAAGAAAAAATAAAATAAAAAATTGGAATCCAGTCTGGCGCATGGAAATATTCAAAATGTGGGAAATCTGCGGGTACATGTATCCACTAGAATCACATTTGTGTATGAGGGTAGAAATGTCAAATCACACAACATTCTTATTCATTGGGGTAGATATTGCAGCTACAATTTCTGCAGGTCACTTATCTGTAAATAAAATCTGCTGTGGTCTTGGGAGTCAAAATGCAAATATCCTAAGAATCTTCCTTCTCTTGCAAGCGCCACACTGGATAGAGCTGACAAGAGACCTGGTAATGAAATGGTAAAAAATTCAAACCATGGGCAAAATGCCATGAAAATGCTTACTAAGTCTGTAAGAGACATCTAGCCGCAGATACCTTACCTTTGAATTTCCCCAGCGTCAGACTGAATCTGGAAGATATTTCTATGAGTGATTTTATTTACACCATTGTCTGATACTTGCTTGACCTCAACTGCTTCTTTCATCTCATTCATGCAATACGCCGTATGTTCTATACTTTTTGCAAAGTTAATGGCACATTTTAAATCTGGGGCTTCCTCTAAGAGTCTTTCTTGTATTTTCTTGTCACTGGTGCATCTGACAAGGTGATCCCTAATAAGAGACTCTGTCAAAGTTCCAAAATCACATGTTGAGGCCAATCACCTCAGTACTGCAATATAATTATTCACCTTTTCATTTTTCCCTTGAGCACGTAAAAAGAATTTGTGACGCTCTAGAACAATATGATTTTTTTCACCAAATTGTGCCTCCAGTTTTTTCATAGCTATTTGATATACATTATGTTGAACATCTCCCTCCCCTTCCACATTAAGATTTAAATTTTCGACTATGGAATCAGGAAGATCATCAAATATTTCTCTACCATGTTTCCCCAAATTGTGCAGGAGAATGTGTTGCTTGCGTACTGCGGAAAACCTGTCACCACCTATGGCAATTAAATAAGATTCAAACAGGTTCACCCATTTCTACCATGGAATGAGGGGTTCCCCTGCTTCATCAAGAAATTATCCTGTGACACCCTCAGTCCTGCCTCACCCAAACTCAGCAGAATATAGAGTCCACTCACGGCAGGCAGGATAAACTGGGGAAAGGATCCAAACCGTCCCCAGCATGGTCAAATCGTCGCCAATTTGTTAAGAAAAAGCTTGCACTCAATAAGGTAAGAGAGCGATTTTATTGATCCGGATCCTTCAGTGCCCGCTCATAGAGTGAGCTCGCCAACATTCTAAAGTGAGCTTCACTCCAAGATTCCACAGGTTGGACATACCATTGAGAGGGAAAGGAGGAGGGAAAGGACGGGAGAGGAGGGCTAAACTAGCATAATTACAACACAGATCTTTCATTATTTCTCACAAATGTGGTTCAAGATCTTTCAAATAGTCATTAGAGTGCAATAGTAAAACTTTATATGTTCAAGACCTGTTCTCTTCATAACCCAATAAATTCACACCCTTTGCTTCAAAGCACAACTATATTTAGTACTTCAGTCTCACTTCTGACCATTAGCTTCCAGGAGTTCTCTTCCATAAATCTCTTTCTTCCCATTACAGGTGAATTCTATTCGTGGGGATGGGGACTAGAAGTGCAAGTTGAAATATATAAGGAACGCATACAGGAAAATCACGAATGGCCAGCCGGCTTCTCCAATGCCTACGTCCTTCCCGCTCTCTATTTCTATACCATTTACCAATGGCAGAACTCCTGTGATTCATTCCCCTCTTACTATTGGTCCAAAGTACCTCCTGACTCTACCCACTAAAAAACCACAGCCCCAGTTCTCTCCTTGGCATCCAGATTTGCATGGTAACCACGCCTCTCGCATATAGCAATGTCGCCCATTGCGCCTGGAGTATCTTGGAGTGGGAGTGTACCTCCAGCTGCATCGGGCCGTTCCTGGGTTCAAACGCCATGTATAAATAAAGATGTGTGTTTTGATACTGAAGTTTTGCTCGTCCAAGGGTGATTCGATGTTCTTATAAGATGATGTCCACCCAGGAGTCGCATAACCAACATGGGTGGCCACCACAGTTTCTCTTTTAGGAAGATGGCAATGGTATTAGGTACCTCTGTTATTGCCCCTTTACTTACGCTCGATGGTTCGTTAGGTGACTTTATTACATGCCCCCTGGCTTGGGCCCGTATGATGGGTAGGGCAGATGCATAATTTCAGGAAAGCATGTCAGCAGATGACTAGAGCTTCTTTGGGTCATGAGTAAATTTGCTGCCCGCGGCCCCCACAGGGGGCCAACCTAAAAGGGCGGCCCTTTAGGGCCATTTGGGCACTACCCCACCCCCTCTAATGTCGGGACTCAGGTAGGAGTCCCCCTACCTTAGGCACACTAGAAGCGTCACTTCCGGCGTGCCATGGAGGTGGGGAGGGTATTTAAGCCTCCCGCGTCCACCCTGGAGTCCTCTTCGGCGGCAGACACGCCGCCCTTGGATTGCCCGTAAGATAACCCACCATATTGCATACTTTGTATGGAATAAACCTGCAGCAATGTTTTTCCCAAAGAAAAGTTGTGTTGTGTATTTATTTATGCACACATACTCTGCTGTGGTGTGGGTGGGGTGTGTTGCCAATAATGGGACTAAGAGGCTGTAGTTTGAAGACGCACTACAGTAGCATCTTTAAAGTAGCATGATCAGTAATCACTGAGTAGTGACTGTCCAAAAGATAATACCTCAAGACTTAATAGCCCAATATACCACCAATCATTCTTGCTTGATTGTAGCATATGCCTCCTGGCGTGAAAGCAGATTCCGAATGAAAAAAAGAAAATGAGATGCTCTCTGTCTTCAAACTCCTGAAATAAAAGTCCCAGTTCATGTTCCAGTGGCATCTGTCTGTAAGATAAATGGTCTGACGCAATCAGGACAAAGTAACACTGGTTTAGTGGTGAGACCGACTTTAAGGACAAAAAGGCCGATGTCTGGTTTGTACCCCAGAATACCTCATTTGGGGAGATCTTCAATAAACTATGAGAAGTTCTGCTAGCATAGAAAAGTGGGGAATAAAAAGCAAGTAATAACCGATTAAGCCCAAATAGGAACATGCCTCCGAATTATTGTGGGGCGAGGAAATAAGCTAAGAGCTTACATTTTCTGTATTTAGGGGTCAGACCATACTCTCTCCAACGATATATCCCAGTTATTGAACCTGGGTTCCAAAAAGTGTCCAGTTACCGGAGTTCACCTTAAGATCTGATTGAGCCATTGATAAATGGACACTCACAAGATAGCACAGCTGAGTTTGGACTAAAAATAATGATGCATCTAAATAAGAAGCTACATATTTTTAATGACTAGATATTCTCTCCCCAAGGCACTGTAACATAGCTGGCGCTTTGTCTAGCCCAAAGGGTAAGACCAGAATTTGAAGATCCTGAATAGAGTGGGAAAGGCCGTTTTATGTTTAGCAGTTACTCTAATGGGATTCTGCCACTACCCCTTATTGAGGTCAAGAGTGGAAATGTACTGAGCTGCACCAATCATTCGATCAGATCCCAGCATCAAAGGTGGCTATCTCGTTTGAATGTTTGAATATATGAATACACAAATAGACACTTCCGTCTATTTTAGGAGCTAAGATGAAAGGTGACATGTGTGCACTATGCTAATGATGGGTTCAAATTATTGCCATAGGTTGTTTCAATTTCTGTTTAAGAGTTTTGTTTAAAAAACAAAAAACAAAAAAAAGAACACCCAGGCTTTCAAGGAGCCCTTTAGGAAAAAGAATTGGGATAGAAAGTTACATCAACTAAAAAAAAAAATATATATATATATATATATATATATATATATATATATATATATATATATTTCCAGTGAGTTACTCCTTCTGGCAATCCCTCGCGTCTCAAGAGGTGGCTCGAATCCGGCGGAGCAGCCGGAATAAATATCACAAAGCAAACGGAGTCCCATCGAGCGCTCAGCTTAAATTACCACAGAAGTCCAGGATCTATGCCAAAGAAAAGAGGTTTATTAAACTCATAAACCTTTGATTGTAAAGCACTATTTAAGACACACCTCTATGTAGGTACGTCATGTGATCAAGACCGGGGTGACCCGGTCGAAACGCGTCATGCAAAGGAGGTCGTGGTGATAATAAAACAGCACTTTATTTCATGAGCCAACTTGGGGTCCGTACCTGTACTTTCCATCTTCGAGTCTCGAGGGGATGTGGATGTTTGCTGCAGGACTCTGCACATTCACATTCTCCCTGAGGGCTCAAGGGTCCTATATAATCCATTCTTATTCTTTGGAATGGTTTAGTAATCACAGGAAAGGGCTGAATGGCATTATAAGGACATGTCCTTACTATACTAGCTGACACCGTGGCTACGGTTTACAATATCTGTCGGTCTCTCCATTTACAGCCAGCCAATAAAATAAGTGTAAAATAACACGGTGGGTCTTGTCTGTCCCTATGTATGCCCTACCGTAAGGTGGCGGTGAGCTAGATTCAAAACTGTCTATGTGTCTTGGTAACCAAGAACTGTTGAGTGGGTGGTTTAGTCAGGTGTGGTACGATTCTGTAAAGCAAGCCACCTTCCACTTCCTCTCTTCAAGCACTTTCAAAAGAATATGATAAAGTAGAGTCCTGATGTTAAACTTGTCTAAAAGAAACTCTAGATGTTTGATTGGTCTAAGAAAAGGATCATGTTTCTCTATTCTTCTGAGCTTCACTTTACTCACGCTTGGTTTTTAAAACCTTTAACTTTGGTCTGGAAAAAAGTGCTTTGTATCAACAGTCATTTGGAGGAGTTGAAAGAAAAATATTTCAAGGAACCACTGAATATCTGTACCTATTACATGTTCAGGAAGCTTTGGTAAGACCAATCATGAGAGGGATGATATACGCTCCAATTCTCAAATTCAAAAAGGTGGTTATGATAGGTATGGTATCTCCCTAAATGCAAGTAATAGGAAGTTATCCAGTGACTGGTTCAGGATTTAGATGTTAAGCACAGATCCATTAGTGTGTGTTTTCACCCAATATCCATTAATCCCTTGTCTGTCGAAATTATTAACATCCAGCATGTGGGAATGTCTTTGAGAGGTAGGGCTTCTATAGTTGATCAAAGACAAGCTCCATGGGTTCTGATGTGGTTTAATTAGGGCACACTCTAGAAACAGAGACTGAGTACCCACATTCTCAACACTGCTGTCTAGTAAATTGCATCCCAACTTTTATTCGGCTAGTAGTTTTCTGAATAAGTGGTTGTCGATACTTTCCTTCCTTCCCTATTGGATTCTTTGTATTGCTACTAGGCACGACTAATTGCCTAGAGATAGCGATTTTTGAAGTTTGGGGTTGTTTGTCTTCTGAATATTGGTTGTCGTTGTCAAAGCCATGACATCCTTCACAATGATTGTCTGAGGTGTTGGCAAACCCACCTGTGCATAGGAGAAGGGAGCACATCAAACAGGTGGCATACTGGGATGAAACGGCTGTTGCTATGTTAGTAAGTTGAGTCATTGCTGCCTGGCTTTTCTCTTAAGATGCCAGCTGACATTCGCCATACAATTACAATGCTTATTAAAGGGCGTGTTGGTATCCTGGACCTGCTGTTGGGACATTTGTAGAGTCTGACTTAAATGCTGTTGTTTCCTACATTCATTTCTGGGACAAGGCTTCCATGTTCAAGGCATGGAGAGCCTTGGCCCAGGGGCTCCAATCCGCAAGGAGTTTTCTGAGGGCACCAGAATTTTCGTGCACACTGCCCAGAATTACCACAGAGCATGGGGATGCATGTGCAGAGTACACAGACCTCATGACAGTGTAGCAGGCTGCAGGAGATGTGAAAGTGGGGGTGTCGGTTCCTGATGGCACACGATGGCAGCCGAAATAACTTAGGAGCAGCACAGATTGGTTGGTGTGGGAATGGAGTTCTGAGGCTTCCTCGCTTGCAAGTGCAGCCCTTTGAGGAAGTAGAGTGGACCTGGGGCTGGGATAGTGGCCTGTCAGGGGTCTCTGGTTCTAGCGAGTGAGAAAGGTTTGGTGCAGCAGTATACTGAGGCACTGCAACTGGGCTGCGAGTCCAAACTGTGGCCCCGAGTAGGAACGTAAGAAATTATGAGGTTCATCCTTTGAGACGACATTCAAGACAGGTTTGGTAGACTTGTTGCCCCAGATGGTGGCGTCTGGTCCAGGGGTCTCCCACCCTTATCCACTCATTTGTAATCACTGACTCATGGTATGGATACACTGCAAAGGGGCAGCAACATATTAGCCCCTCTCATGCATGAATAGAATGTGATTGTTTGCCTATTATGAACCTGGGTTGATGGTCCTCTAGTTGAGACTCAACACCTCTGTGATCCTTATAATAAATTCAGACTATCAGGGTCATGGCTTACCTGAACGTGTGCAGAGCTACAAGGCTGCATGCTGAGAAGTTCGCCACCCCACTTTTTCTTAGGAGTACTTATCACAACCTACTTTAACTACAAAACGCTGACCTGGCATCTGCAGGGCTCAGTGCAGATTCAGAATTATTACCTGTTCTACACACCACTATAGGGGATACTTATTAAGTCTAGAGAGACTGGTACATCATCTGAGCAGGTTGGGGGGGAACAGACTCAACAGGGCACCTGGAACATTACTCGAAGAGTTTCCCCACAGTAGGAGTAGGAGGACACATTTTCTTGATATAGTTGAGATCAACTCAAAGAGATTTTGGAACAAAAAATGTACCTTGTAGTGCTTGAGCTCAGCATACTATGGTATGACCACAGGAGGATCTCTGAACCAGTTAATAAAGCTGGGACTGCATAAATGAACTAAAACAAGTTACATTGAGACACCACAATAAACAATTGCAGGATTTAACAGAGAGGGTATCTTAACTTGAAATAGGGCTGAGGATGCAGAAGGAAGAGCCAGGAGGAATAGTATTTGCATAGTGGGTTTACCTAAGTAGACTGACGGTAAGGATATGCTGGTGTTTCTCAACACATTAACCCGACATGAACCTGTAGAGAACGACCTTTCATCCTTCTATGCACTGAAAAAGCTACCAATTCCTGGTGAGGGGCCCCCCTTCCGGCGGGCCCCCGAATCCCTGGGATGATTGTGGCCTGTGTTTTGAACTTCAGAGACCAGGCCTTAATTATTTGTAAGCTACAGAAAAGAGAGGTGTTACGGTGAACAATTCCAAAGTGATGATTTTCCCACAGTACATGCAAGTGGGACGACAAGAGCGGGTGTCCTTTATGGAAGTCAAGCTCAAAACTCCGCAGCATGAATAAAAAATATGCCATATTGCTCTATGTCAAACTAAAATGTAAATGTAAATGTTTTTGTACTTGTATAGCGCACAGCTACCCGCAGTGGGTTTCCCGGCGCTTGTACGAATACCGCAAGGGAACCCTTCCTGGCTTTCCCTGTGAAGTTTCCACTCCTGGGCACCCCCATGGTGCAGACCAGGCATCCCTCACGTTGTGGGAGCCATTGTGGAGACTAAGCAAGCTGTTGCCCAGAGTTACAGCGTGGGACCCATGACCAGAATAGGCACTGATGCAAGAATATCCGGTCAGGGGAATTAATGAGCCCGAGACCTGTTGGGGCTGGAATCGAACCCTGGTCCCTGGCCAGAGCTCTGCATCGAGGTCTGCCTGCTCTAACCATTGAGCCACACTTCTCCAAAGTCCTATACGACAACAAAGCACATTTCTTCATGGAGCCTTAGGAAGCCTGGGAATGGATTAAAACTCAAGGTGATGTGCTAGGAGACTGGCATCCATCCAAGAGAATATGAAAATCTAACACAATTTTTCAAAAGAAAAGGGTTTTTTCACAAACCAACAAGGCTCTAAATCCAGAGCAACCACAGGAGTGCAATGGAAGCTGCAACAAAGATCAGCAAAAAAGCAAGGGACGATGAAATGATGGAAATATCTGGAGAAGAAACAGGCTTAAGCACAGATAACACACAAGCAGCAGAAATAAGAACGTAAACTTTTGCTGTGACCCCCGCAATCACCCAAACCCCAAATGACTTCATATAACGTGGCACCAAGAAAGACTTTAGCTGTTGTGCTATGAATGGAGATTCAAACTGAACTTCAGAGCAACAGGGCTGCTATATAATGTATAATTCCTTGGCTGTAGGAATCATGGTAATAAGATGGGTTGGGACTGCTAGGCCAGGCTGGCAAGTAGGAACCCTCTTTACTAGTGGCAGAAATATATGATTTACTTTGCTTCCTAGTTACACGCTGTTCACGATGTTAGTAATGAGCAGAGGGATACATTCTCTCCATGGCCCAACAGAGTTGGGAAATACAACAAAGCAATGTAACAACCGTGGTAAGAAGAGAGGGTACAAGCAGTACCTCAGACCATGCATAAATCAAAGCCAAACAATGGGGTGGAGGAACCCCAAGGCAATTCTTTCAATTTAAAAAAAAAACAATTTTGTAATTATTGTATTTATTTATTTTTTTAAACATATGTGATATATACAATGGTGTTACCTAAATACCAACTCTGTGAACCGTTAGTGTAAAAATGTATAAAAAGTTTTTAAAAAATTATTTTCGAGGCAGGGAGCAGCTGCTTTGTTGGTGTTCAGGTTCAAATACTGTTTTGACATGGGGAGAGAAAAGAAGAAAAAGAGGACTTACTCTTCTTGAACAAAATATGTCCAATTTTTACAAATAAATAGGATTAAAATTATTCATTATATTCATGTGGTTCATTTCATTGAGTCTTGGAAAGATTGGATGAACTGGGCTGAAGTGAAACCAGGTTATTGGTTCACGACCAAGTGTATTGACTGACATATGATAACTGAGCAAGAATAAATATACAATTACTTCAATCTTCTTTATATGTGTATGTATACAACTATTTTTAGGTTCCTGAGGCCGAGATTCACTTCGGCGCCTCGCTGCTGGTCGCGCGCTCGTTTGCTCTTTGTAAAATTTTAAAAATCCCCGTTTTTTGGATTTAATTTATTTTTAATTACTGCCTTCTCCCCTGGTCTTAATTTTGTTCTGGCCCTTACCTGCACCGTAATTTGTGGAAACATCACCGCTGTTTGGCGGGTCCGGGTTACCGGGAGGTTGTGGGTGTCAGCGCCATCTTGGATTGGGGAAGAAGCGCGAGCGCCATCTTGGAGCGTCCAGGTGACCTGGGACGCCGAGACGACGCTATTTAGGGCGAGCTGGTCGTGAGGTGAGCCTGTTTAGGTTCCTGAGGCCGAGATTCACTTCGGCGCCTTGCTGCTGGTCGCGCTGGTCGCGCGCTCGTTTGCTCTTTGTAAAATTTTAAAAATCCCCGTTTTTTGGATTTAATTTATTTTTAATTACTGCCTTCTCCCCTGGTCTTAATTTTGTTCTGGCCCTTACCTGCACCGTAATTTGTGGAAACATCACCGCTGTTTGGCGGGTCCGGGTTACCGGGAGGTTGTGGGTGTCAGCTCCATCTTGGATTGGGGAAGAAGCGCGAGCGCCATCTTGGAGCGTCCAGGTGACCTGGGACGCCGAGACGACGCAATTTGGGGCGAGCTGGTCGTGAGATGAGCCTGTTTAGGTTCCTGAGGCCGAGATTCACTTCGGCGCCTCGCTGCTGGTCGCGCGCTCGTTTGCTCTTTGTAAAATTTAAAAAATCCCCGTTTTTTGGATTGAATTTATTTTTAATTACTGCCTTCTCCCCTGGTCTTAATTTTGTTCTGGCCCTTACCTGCACCGTAATTTGTGGAAACATCACCGCTGTTTGGCGGGTCCGGGTTACCGGGAGGTTGTGGGTGTCAGCGCCATCTTGGATTGGGGAAGAAGCGCGAGCGCCATTTTGGAGCGTCCAGGTGACCTGGGACGCCGAGACAACGCTATTTAGGGCGAGCTGGTCGTGAGGTGAGCCTGTTTAGGTTCCTGAGGCCGAGATTCACTTCGGCGCCTCGCTGCTGGTCGCGCTGGTCGCGCGCTCATTTGCTCTTTGTAAAATTTTAAAAATCCCCGTTTTTTAAATTTCATTTATTTTTAATTACTGCCTTCTCCCCTGGTCTTAATTTTGTTCTGGCCCTTACCTGCACCGTAATTTGTGGAAAAATCACCGCTGTTTGGCGGGTCCGGGTTACCGGGAGGTTGTGGGTGTCAGCGCCATCTTGGATTGGGGAAGAAGCGCGAGCGCCATCTTGGAGCGTCCAGGTGACCTGGGACGCCGAGAAGACGCTATTTAATGCTCGCCCGCAGAGCGCAGCGGTGACGCGCAGCGGTAGCGCCCTCCCTGCGCCTGAGTCGTGCCAGAGTCCTGCCCGTCTGCGCTCGTCAGCGTCTCGGAGGCGTGCGAGGCGGGACTCTGGCCTTCGGCACATACATCTAGCAGTGGGGCCTCATTGTTCCGGAGGTTGGTGTTGTGTACTGCCGCTCCGGGATGATTACCTACAGCGCTGCTGTTCTGTCAGCTTTGCGTTCTCATCTGCCGGGTTGCAAATGTCTCTTCCCTGGAGGACGCCTTCTGGGGAAAGGCTGTCCTGCGTGTGGCTGGCGCCCTACGGCTTCACCATTTTCTGCTTCGCCATCTCCCACGCAGCATTGTCACTGCGCCCTATTGAACACCAGGTCCCTGGCCTGCCATTCTACGGACATCTGGAATCTTCTTGCAGACTCCAATACATCATGTCTATTCCTAACTGAGACTTGGTTGGGGGCAGGTTCTGACCCGGATATTGCCTGTGCCCTTCCCTCCAATTATACCATCCTAAGGAAAGACAGAATCGGGGGCAGAGGAGGTGGAGTGGCCCTGATTGTGGATAAGGCCTTTGGGTGCTCCTCTTTCCCTGTGGAGAATATAGCAGGATGTGAAGCTCTAGGCTTCACTCTTAGTCTATCTGCTTCGCAGACTTGCACAGGGATTCTCGTCTATAGACCACCTGGGCCCATTGGCTCCTTTTTCGAGGACCAGCAGGCGGCTCTTTCCGTACCCTGCATGCGATCAGCGCACTGTATGCTGCTGGGTGACTTAAATTTGCATATGGACTCGATAGCAGATGCTGAAGCATCCAAACTGCGTGATATCACTGCACTGCTGGGGCTTGTCCCTTTTATTGACAGTCCTGCCCATGTTAAAGGCCACACGTTAGATTTAATTTTTTCTACGGTGTCGATTGAGGTGTCCCCGCCGCTCCCAGTCCTTTGGTCAGACCACTTTTTAATAAATTTCGCTATCGCTCATGAGTCAAGGACTAGCCAAAGAACACAGAAGGATGTGACTCGACACTCCAGAGCATTTCATTTAGTGACAGTAGATATGCTATCTGATGCTCTCTGTCAATACCCATGTAAACTTACAGGGAACCTAGATGCTGATCTGACTTTGGTTCAGAATTGGTTGCAAACAAGATTCGATGAGCTAGCCCCAGTGAAGTCAGCTAGAACAGCCCCCTGCCATGACTCCGCTCCTTGGTTTACCTCTACTCTATGTAAAATGCGCCAAGACTGTAAAAAGGTGGAAAGACTCTGGCGTCGCAAATACGACCCGGTGGAGAAATTAAAGTACCGTGACGCCATAAAACTGTACCACAAACATATTTCTGAAGCTAAAAAGGAATATCTTGAGCACAGAATAGATCAGGCGGATAACATGAGTAGAGAACTTTTTAGAATTGTTAAAGAGTTTGTTGATCCTGCCGCAGGTGCCCTCTCACACTCTCATACTGAAGAGTGGATTAGGCAGCTTGCTGACTTCTTTGTCACAAAAATTTAAAATATTCAAGACTCCTTCCCCCCGTGGATTCTTCTATGGATGCCGACGCCTCCGGTTGCAAATGGAGGCTGGCACCATCCTTAGAGGCAGAGCCTGGGCCCACACTATCGGTCTTTCCCCAGATGTCCTATGCAACATCGCTTGAGCTATTGTCCCGGCTTCAATCTGGCTCACCCCTGGATGCATGTCCAGCAAAGTGCTTGGGCAAGGTGGCATCGGCAGTAAACAGCTTGCTGAATCCCCTGCTCAATCTGTCTTTGAGCTCCGGAGTGGTGCCTCGGGAATGGAAACACGCACTCATTCTGCCGCTGATCAAAAAACCTCTGTTAGATCCCTTGCAGCTGGCTAACTATAGACCGATCTCCCTCCTCCCTGCTCTGGCGAAGGTGGTTGAGAAACATGTTCAGTATACCCTTACCACCTTTATTGAGAATAACAACATTCTCCATGATTCTCAATCTGGTTTCCGTGCTAACTATAGCACGGAGACAGCCCTCGTGGAGGTGACCGACGCCATCAGGGAGACGCTCGATCTGGGGGGAAAGGCTATGTTAGTCATGCTGGACCTGTCGGCGGCTTTCAACACCGTCCCACACGCAGGTCTCCTTTCAAGACTCAGGGAGATAGGACTGCGGGGGATGGTGTTGGACTGGTTTCAATCCTTTCTATCCGACCGTCGACAGGTGATCTGGGCTCCACCGTTCTCCGCTGAAATGCCATCGCTAGAGGTTGGGGTTCCTCAAGGTTCCATTCTGAGCCCCACCATCTTTAACATCTATATGGCCCCTCTGGCGATGGTAGCGGAGGCTTATGGGGCCCGGGTCATCTCATACGCTGGTGACACCCAGCTCCTGTTTACTTGCAGGAAGGGAGAGGTTTTTGACGGCGACAGGATAAAAGACTGTCTGAGTGCAGTCTTTGCGTGGTTTCAACGGCACAGCCTGAAATGCAACTCGGACAAGTCTGAGTTGCTCTTCTTTGGCTGTGCCCCTGATCCTGGCTGGAAGTCGTGGTGGCCCCAGGACATGTTCCCTCCTGAGAAGTCATCCTCCCAAGTGAAAAATCTTGGAGTTGTGTTTGATGACGACCTCTCTTTTCGACCCCATATTATGGGGCTATCAGGGAAATGCTTCGGCATCCTTAAGATGCTTAGGAAATTTCTCCCACTGCTCTTCCTGCAATATCGTAAAACTGTAGTCCAGGCGCTTGTGGGGTCTCGGCTAGACTACGCAAATGCGCTTTTTGCAGGTCTGCCCAAGTACCTTCTGGCTAGACTGCAAATTGTCCAAAACTCGGCGGCCAGAGCCATATTTGGCCTGCCAAGGAGAGCCAGTGCCTCATTGCTGCTAAATAGGTTGCACTGGCTACCTATTTCTAGTAGAATTAGGTTTAAAATTCTCACGCTGGCATTCAAAGCCCTTCACTCTGTCGGTCCCAACTACATCAGAAAGCGTATCGCTTTCTATGTGCCGCGGAGGATGTTGCGGTCAGCCGATTTGGCTAAAATGGAGGTGCCTGCGGTCAAACGAGTTCGGATGGGAGGACGTTCTTTTCAATATGTGGCAGCTCGCTTTTGGAATGAGCTCCCTCTTTCCCTTCGCAAAGCTAATAGCCTCCTAGCTTTCAGGAAGGAGCTGAATCACTGTGACTGTAGCGTTTCTGCCTTTGTGCCTCTGGGTTTTTTGGGCCTCTTTGTCAAAGCGCCGGGACACCCCCTGGGGTAGCCGTGCGCTCAAAAAGTACGGCTTTAACATAACATAACATAACTATTACCCAAAATTGATTGAATAAATACTTAAATATCAATATAAATATGTATCTGTATATCCACAAAATGTAACCGTATAAAATTCTGCACCTATACACCTGTACTCGTCATCCTAGCAGATCAAATATTTCTTCATTTAATTTGCAGGACATGTCTTCTTTCTTAACATAGAAAGATTTGATCATATCTCCAGGCTAGACCATAATTCCTCGGTTGCGTTTAGGCCACCCTGGTGCTTGGTGTCCAAATTAAGAATGTACTGCATTTCCAATTTCCGTAGGGCCTTTGTTCGATCGCCACCCCTTTTAGAGCTAGGAACTGAATCTACTAAATAATAACGTAGCTCCTTCCTTATGTTTTTCTTTAAAATGGCGTGCCACCGTGTTGGAAATGGGGGTTGCCCAAGTCTCAAAGGGGGTAGCATGGCATCAAGCGGGCAGGCCAAACTTCGAGGACATGTGAAGCATTCACGCAGTACCCTCAGTCAACACACCAGGCACACTACAAAAGAGGCAGGACACCAATTTGAGTTGGAAAATTAAGCAGTTTAGTATCTCCAACCTGCAAGGCAAAAAGCAAAAATACACTGGTAATCACAACAAGGCGCCAACTGGCGCCAGAGCCAAGTACATCCTGGGGAATTATTTACATGGGACAAAAAGGGTTGAGTCCATAGTCCATAGCTGAAATAAAAATGGTTGGTTAAAGGAACCTTAGACCTGGGGCCAATCTGGCGGGGCCAACTCAGGGTCTCATCCTTAGGGGTAGGCTGTAATTGCAAACTCTAATATTATGCATTAATACACTTTATGCGTTATTACGCCAAACCCCACCTCTGTAAGGGAAAACAGAACATCACAGAACCTTTAATATTAGACAGGAGTACCTGTAATAAAACATCAGGTTTCTTCCCCCCCTCCACCTAGGGAATTACACATCAGGCAGGGCCTACTCAGGCCTTCATCCTTGAGAGGTTGGCTGCAATTGTAAGTTGCATATTAGCATAACTACACCTCATGCGTGACAACGCCAACCCCACCCCTGTAAGGGAAAAACAACAACAAAGCATTCCAGCACATACTAGTCAGGCGCACCTGTAAGAAATCAGTACGGCAGGCTCATTAACCAGGGGCATAACAGGGGCCTGGAATAACTCTTCAGGCCAGCATAGGGGCACCACGGCACTAACAGGGCGCAAAAGCATACGATCACCCATCAGGTGTAAAACCACAGTATACCTAGGCCTCAATAACCTTAGTGTAGGCATAACATTTGCATAACCACCTTAGCAGGGTAATCAGCAGACCATAACACAAGCCGCAGTGGCGCATCACACCTGGACAGGTAACATGAAACGCTGCGTTACCCTAGGCAACCAGCATCCTGATCAGAAATGAACATGGCAAATAACCATTGCAGGGCACAGGGGTCAACAAGTCATTAACAACCAGGCTGAGTTACCCAGCCCTTCACTCTGCAGGGCCTGACACCTAGCTAGGGGTTAACTTGTCCCTCTACCAATCCCGGGGAGGTTTCAGTAATGTCCCAGCCCAGTCTAGAGGCTTAAAAAGGAGATCAATAGGGCCAATGAAGATCAGTACAGTTTCCTGGGGCGAGCACCGACTCTGTGCCCCGACCTCCACACAGTTTAATCCAAGCCCCACTCACCAGGCTCAATAGGTTCTGCGGGGCGTCCTTTGGGGTCTCCTCTGCAGGGGGGGACCAGGCACCGACAATATGCCTCGAGGCCCCCCTTTCCGCGGCGTCACCCGGGGCCCAGGGGTTCCAAAACGGCCTCTGGACGGCCACTCTCTCCTCACCCGGGCCTCCTTCTCTCAGAGGGGCCTGGGGCTTCAACACGGTGTCTGGGCACCCGTGGGGGGAAGCCTGCCTGGCTATCCTCCCACGTTTCAAGGCTCCTGCAGACGGCTTCGTTGGAGGGGGCGGGGCTGGCACCGACCCTGTGCCCCGGCCCCTCACTGAGGACCACAGACCGGCGGGGTGGCCTCCCGCTTCGGTCGCTCCAATTCGGGGCTCCCTCCTCGGCACGGGGGCCCCGCACCAACACTTCACCTGGGTCCCCTTGCCTCACGGGGACCTAGGGCTTGGCGACGCTCTCCTCGCTCTGGCGGGCCGGCACCGACAGCGTGCCCCGGCCCCGCCTTCCCCACCGGCCCCTCACGTGGGGCACAGACCAGCGGGGTGGCCTCCCGCGACGGTCGCTTCACTCGGGGTTCCCTCCTCGTCACGGGGGCCCCGCAACGGAGCTTCACCCGGGTCCCCCTCCTACCTCACGGGGACCCGGGGCTTCGATTTCCCTTCTCCCGGCCTTCTCGGCCGATAACCAATCCCTGCGCGGCCTTCAGGGGTCACGGCCGCGCAGGCCAATCAGTGCGTGGCGGAGGCGGGCCGATGACGCGGTCAGGCCCCCGTCACGTGACGAGGTAGACGGCGGCTTCAGGGCCCAGCGCGGCCCTCACTCCACTTCGGCGGCCCTCTCCTGGCACCGGGGGCCGCCGCAACGAGGCCCTCAGCAGTGGGGGGGGTCCCACACACGCCGGACCGCGGCGGGGAATCCCAGCGGCGATAAGGGGTAGGCTCCCTTGTAATTAATTAATAATAAGGCAGACAGCGCGCTGACACGAGGGTAGGCTCCTCAGCGCTGTTTCTCCTCACAGTTCCCTCAGTAGATGACGCTATTTACAGCGCACTGCTCTTCAGCGCTCCACCACACAGCGCTATGCAGGGCACAGTTCGAGTTCCTAGCGCTTCTCAATTATAGCGCTTGACAGGCAGTGCCTACAAGGGGGGTGACAGTTCCTAGGAGCCTACTCTTCCCCAGATGGCGCTTGATAGGCAGTCCAGGGGCAGTCTAATAGACACAGTTCCTTGAGGGCACACTCCTCCTCAGAATAGCGCTTGCCGGGCAGTACCTCACAAGGGCAACAGTTCCTTCAGGCAGCTCCTCACGACCCAGTACTTCCACAGGGTCACAGCTTCAGCAGGGGGAGTGGACAATCCTATTTCTCACCTCCTGGGCGCTTCTTCATCGCAGCGCTGGCGTAACTCCCGGTTCCCACAGTGTCAGGGACCTGGGTAGGGGCCCTCCCTTGTCAGGGGCCCATGGGGACAGCAGAGGGGGGGTTTATAGGGGTGCAGGGCCCAGCTCACAGGCCTATGTGGCGGTAGCACCTCACAGCAGGTCCCCTCTCTTCCTTGTCCCAGCGCTGACTGACTCTCTGGTGACACTTCACCCTCTTTATACCCTCCTCCCAGGCAGTGCCAGGACCTTCTAGAATGATGACACATCTAGCCTAAACTGGTTCTAGGGGAGGGGGTGAGCACCCTGGGTGCCAGGCTTTCCCTCCAAAAGCTAGGGGTAGCTGGGTAATATTATTTAGACCGCTAACCTATGTCAGTCCAGTGGCAAAACCCATGGCCATGGCATCCATTTTAAAAGCAATACATTTCAGTCAGGTGCAGTTTTAAAATGGGGGATTTTACAAGTGCTCACATTATGTCAGGTAATTACATTTTTCAAAAGGGGTCTCACACCACTCATGGCCTATACAGGTTTAATCCCATGGGGGAGACATCCTAGGTAAGGGGGTCAAAAGCGAAAAATTTTGGGGGAAAAAGGCCAAGTCCAACACGACTCCCCCCCAGCCAAAAGCCAGGGTAGACACATCAATGCCTTGATGGGCTTCCCTGCTTGGGGCGGTAAAAGGTGGACGCAGGCCTGCAACTACAGGAGCACCTGCAGTCTCTCCTCCACTCTGGAACCCAATGGTTCTCTTTCGCAACCCTCCCTTCACCAACAGAACCACCCCACTGGTGTTGCCTAGTGGGATGTCTCTCTTTCCTAGAGTGGGAGGCACTAGCCTCAGGCTTAGAATTCTCTTGGACCACTCTCTTCTCTCCAAATTTCCACTGGTCCACCCACCTGGGGTCTACACCCTCAGAATGACCAGCCCTTAGGGGCGAGGCTCCCCTCCCCCTACTTCTCCTCCTAGGGTTCCTCCATCTCCTACGCCTGGGGACACCCTCACACAACTCTCTTCCCAACCTGGAATCGAAACCCACAGGCTGACCCGGTGACAGGGGCGAGTCCTCCCTCCCCCTGCACCCCCTCCCAGAATTCTGCACCCTCCTACCCGGAGAAGTACCCCTGGGAGTCACTTCCGGGGGGACTCTGATTACAGATGTCCCTCCCACCAGGGCAGGCAACTCCTGTCCCTGGCCACCCAACCCAGGATCTGCGCCCTGTGGCTGAGCTGGTGACAGAGAAGAGCCCTTCCTCCCTCTGCACCCCCTCCCAGAGTTCCGCACCCTCCCACTGGAAGTGGTACCCCTGGGAGTCAACTTGGTAGGGACCTGCCTTACAGGAACCCCACCCTCCAGGCCAGGCAACTCCTGAACCCGGAACCCCAGTCCAAGATCTAGACCCTGTGACTGGTCAGTCCCCCGAACCACCGAAGCTCTGATTAATGATGCTCCGGGTTCTCCTGACATAAGGGGATCCCTCCCTCTGGATGACACATCGGGGCAGCCTAGCCTCCCAAGCTGGGGTTCTCTTAAAGAACACTCCAGGCCTGGTGGCCGCAGCTGGGGTACCTTGGGACACCTCCCCGTCTCACTCCCTTCGGGATCACTCCCCTCAGCCTTCCCAGACGCTCTGGCACTTACCCAGAGGTCTGCCTCCCGTGCAAGTTCCCTGGGGTCTGAGAACCCGCACTGCAACAGATGGTGACGCAGTCTTGGGAAACAACTCCTCAGCATGTGCTCCCGGATAACGGCATGGCACAGCCCTTCCCAATCCTCCACTGCTCTCCTCACCATCCAATCCTCCAGTACAGTCCAACACTCCTCCTCAAACTCTCCCCAGGACTGATGGGACAGCTTTCCCCTGCCCCTGAACACTAACCCGTCCTCCTCCTCCGGGGAATCAGGCACAGTCTCCTGGGCTTCGGGAGTGGGACTCCTTGCACTGGACCTACACTCGCTGCCACCACTGGATCCCACCCACCTCGGTGAATCCAGACTCCTAAAACCACTCTCAGGGGACAAACTACCCACCTGAGCTGATCTCTCCCTGGCAAAGGCCCTCTCCGCCTCCGCCATCCTCTCCAGCGCTAGGACTTTTTCAGTCTCTAGTCGCTGCTCTTCTACCCTCAGCTGCGCTAAGCCCTCGGCATGCCTGAGCTTTGCCAGCGCCAGCTGATACTCCCTCTCTTCCCTCCTATCTACCCACTCTTCTGGGGACAGGGAAAGGGATGGGGCAGTGCCCCCGGGACTGGACCCAGTGCGAGACTCCCTATCTTCGGTGTCCTCCACAGCTACTGGCGTCTCCGCCCTCTCAAACTCTTCCTCCTCCTCGGAATAACTACCTCCCAGGGTTCTGGATGGGGAGCCCTCTCTCTGGTCTCTAACCCACTGACCCTTCAACACCTCGGGGGGGTAGTCAGATAAGTCCCCATCAATCTCTAAGGGCTCTCCCCTCTTGAGGGCCTCATAGAGAAACAGGTTCCTCCTAATGTTCCCTACTGGGGGTATCCCTCTCTCCAGGAGGAAGTCTATCACCTCCTGTTCGGTGTATTCCATCAGTTCCACTTCCTGGTAAATCAACCCCATCGTGGCGAGGTACACCCGGGACACACCCTCCCAGTGGAACAAGGGGACACAATTCTGCTACAACACTTTTCAGGAGGAGGCAATCAAAAAAACACAATAATCCCCACAACAAGGCTCGGATTACATCCAAAGCTCTATTTGCAGTGTAACCTGTGGCCGCTGTGGTACTGCGCAACACAAGTCCTATCCCACCGCTCTGCCACCAAATGTTGGAAATGGGGGTTGCCCAAGTCTCAAAGGGGGTAGCATGGCATCAAGCGGGCAGGCCAAACTTCGAGGACATGTGAAGCATTCACGCAGTACCCTCAGTCAACACACCAGGCACACTACAAAAGAGGCAGGACACCAATTTGAGTTGGAAAATTAAGCAGTTTAGTATCTCCAACCTGCAAGGCAAAAAGGAAAAATACACTGGTAATCACAACAAGGCGCCAACTGGCGCCAGAGCCAAGTACATCCTGGGGAATTATTTACATGGGACAAAAAGGGTTGAGTCCATAGTCCATAGCTGAAATAAAAATGGTTGGTTAAAGGAACCTTAGACCAGGGGCCAATCTGGCGGGGCCAACTCAGGGTCTCATCCTTAGGGGTAGGCTGTAATTGCAAACTCTAATATTATGCATTAATACACTTTATGCGTTATTACGCCAAACCCCACCTCTGTAAGGGAAAACAGAACATCACAGAACCTTTAATATTAGACAGGAGTACCTGTAATAAAACATCAGGTTTCTTCCCCCCTCCACCTAGGGAATTACACATCAGGCAGGGCCTACTCAGGCCTTCATCCTTGAGAGGTTGGCTGCAATTGTAAGTTGCATATTAGCATAACTACACCTCATGCGTGACAACGCCAACCCCACCCCTGTAAGGGAAAAACAACAACAAAGCATTCCAGCACATACTAGTCAGGAGCACCTGTAAGAAATCAGTACGGCAGGCTCATTAACCAGGGGCATAACAGGGGCCTGGAATAACTCTTCAGGCCAGCATAGGGGCACCACGGCACTAACAGGGCGCAAAAGCATACGATCACCCATCAGGTGTAAAACCACAGTATACCTAGGCCTCAATAACCTTAGTGTAGGCATAACATTTGCATAACCACCTTAGCAGGGTAATCAGCAGACCATAACACTAGGCGCAGTGGCGCATCACACCTGGACAGGTAACATGAAACGCTGCGTTACCCTAGGCAACCAGCATCCTGATCAGAAATGAACATGGCAAATAACCATTGCAGGGCACAGGGGTCAACAAGCCATTAACAACCAGGCTGAGTTACCCAGCCCTTCACTCTGCAGGGCCTGACACCTAGCTAGGGGTTAACTTGTCCCTCTACCAATCCCGGGGAGGTTTCAGTAATGTCCCAGCCCAGTCTAGAGGCTTAAAAAGGAGATCAATAGGGCCAATGAAGATCAGTACAGTTTCCTGGGGCGAGCACCGACCCTGTGCCCCGACCTCCACACAGTTTAATCCAAGCCCCACTCACCAGGCTCAATAGGTTCTGCGGGGCGTCCTTTGGGGTCTCCTCTGCAGGGGGGGACCAGGCACCGACAATATGCCTCGAGGCCCCCCTTTCCGCGGCGTCACCCGGGGCCCAGGGGTTCCAAAACGGCCTCTGGACGGCCACTCTCTCCTCACCCGGGCCTCCTTCTCTCAGAGGGGCCTGGGGCTTCAACACGGTGTCTGGGCACCCGTGGGGGGAAGCCTGCCTGGCTATCCTCCCACGTTTCAAGGCTCCTGCAGACGGCTTCGTTGGAGGGGGCGGGGCTGGCACCGACCCTGTGCCCCGGCCCCTCACTGAGGACCACAGACCGGCGGGGTGGCCTCCCGCTTCGGTCGCTCCAATTCGGGGCTCCCTCCTCGGCACGGGGGCCCCGCACCAACACTTCACCTGGCACCCCTTGCCTCACGGGGACCTAGGGCTTGGCGACGCTCTCCTCGCTCTGGCGGGCCGGCACCGACAGCGTGCCCCGGCCCCGCCTTCCCCACCGGCCCCTCACGTGGGGCACAGACCAGCGGGGTGGCCTCCCGCGACGGTCGCTTCACTCGGGGTTCCCTCCTCGTCACGGGGGCCCCGCAACGGAGCTTCACCCGGGTCCCCCTCCTACCTCACGGGGACCCGGGGCTTCGATTTCCCTTCTCCCGGCCTTCTCGGCCGATAACCAATCCCTGCGCGGCCTTCAGGGGTCACGGCCGCGCAGGCCAATCAGTGCGTGGCGGGGGCGGGCCGATGACGCGGTCAGGCCCCCGTCACGTGATGAGGTAGACGGCGGCTTCAGGGCCCAGCGCGGCCCTCACTCCACTTCGGCGGCCCTCTCCTGGCACCGGGGGCCGCCGCAACGAGGCCCTCAGCAGTGGGGGGGTCCCACACACGCCGGACCGCGGCGGTGAATCCCAGCGGCGATAAGGGGTAGGCTCCCTTGTAATTAATTAATAATAAGGCAGACAGCGCGCTGACACGAGGGTAGGCTCCTCAGCGCTGTTTCTCCTCACAGTTCCCTCAGTAGATGACGCTATTTACAGCGCACTGCTCTTCAGCGCTCCACCACACAGCGCTATGCAGGGCACAGTTCGAGTTCCTAGCGCTTCTCAATTATAGCGCTTGACAGGCAGTGCCTACAAGGGGGGTGACAGTTCCTAGGAGCCTACTCTTCCCCAGATGGCGCTTGATAGGCAGTCCAGGGGCAGTCTAATAGACACAGTTCCTTGAGGGCACACTCCTCCTCAGAATAGCGCTTGCCGGGCAGTACCTCACAAGGGCAACAGTTCCTTCAGGCAACTCCTCACGACCCAGTACTTCCACAGGGTCACAGCTTCAGCAGGGGGAGTGGACAATCCTATTTCTCACCTCCTGGGCGCTTCTTCATCGCAGCGCTGGCGTAACTCCCGGTTCCCACAGTGTCAGGGACCTGGGTAGGGGCCCTCCCTTGTCAGGGGCCCATGGGGACAGCAGAGGGGGGGTTTATAGGGGTGCAGGGCCCAGCTCACAGGCCTATGTGGCGGTAGCACCTCACAGCAGGTCCCCTCTCTTCCTTGTCCCAGCGCTGACTGACTCTCTGGTGACACTTCACCCTCTTTATACCCTCCTCCCAGGCAGTGCCAGGACCTTCTAGAATGTTGGCACATCTAGCCTAAACTGGTTCTAGGGGAGGGGGTGAGCACCCTGGGTGCCAGGCTTTCCCTCCAAAAGCTAGGGGTAGCTGGGTAATATTATCTAGACCGCTAACCTATGTCAGTCCAGTGGCAAAACCCATGGCCATGGCATCCATTTTAAAAGCAATACATTTCAGTCAGGTGCAGTTTTAAAATGGGGGATTTTACAAGTGCTCACATTATGTCAGGTAATTACATTTTTCAAAAGGGGTCTCACACCACTCATGGCCTATACAGGTTTAATCCCATGGGGGAGACATCCTAGGTAAGGGGGTCAAAAGCGAAAAATTTTGGGGGAAAAAGGCCAAGTCCAACACGACTCCCCCCCAGCCAAAAGCCAGGGTAGACACATCAATGCCTTGATGGGCTTCCCTGCTTGGGGCGGTAAAAGGTGGACGCAGGCCTGCAACTACAGGAGCACCTGCAGTCTCTCCTCCACTCTGGAACCCAATGGTTCTCTTTCGCAACCCTCCCTTCACCAACAGAACCACCCCACTGGTGTTGCCTAGTGGGATGTCTCTCTTTCCTAGAGTGGGAGGCACTAGCCTCAGGCTTAGAATTCTCTTGGACCACTCTCTTCTCTCCAAATTTCCACTGGTCCACCCACCTGGGGTCTACACCCTCAGAATGACCAGCCCTTAGGGGCGAGGCTCCCCTCCCCCTACTTCTCCTCCTAGGGTTCCTCCATCTCCTACGCCTGGGGACACCCTCACACAACTCTCTTCCCAACCTGGAATCGAAACCCACAGGCTGACCCGGTGACAGGGGCGAGTCCTCCCTCCCCCTGCACCCCCTCCCAGAATTCTGCGCCCTCCTACCCGGAGAAGTACCCCTGGGAGTCACTTCCGGGGGGACTCTGATTACAGATGTCCCTCCCACCAGGGCAGGCAACTCCTGTCCCTGGCCACCCAACCCAGGATCTGCGCCCTGTGGCTGAGCTGGTGACAGAGAAGAGCCCTTCCTCCCTCTGCACCCCCTCCCAGAGTTCCGCACCCTCCCACTGGAAGTGGTACCCCTGGGAGTCAACTTGGTAGGGACCTGCCTTACAGGAACCCCACCCTCCAGGCCAGGCAACTCCTGAACCCGGAACCCCAGTCCAAGATCTAGACCCTGTGACTGGTCAGTCCCCCGAACCACCGAAGCTCTGATTAATGATGCTCCGGGTTCTCCTGACATAAGGGGATCCCTCCCTCTGGATGACACATCGGGGCAGCCTAGCCTCCCAAGCTGGGGTTCTCTTAAAGAACACTCCAGGCCTGGTGGCCGCAGCTGGGGTACCTTGGGACACCTCCCCGTCTCACTCCCTTCGGGATCACTCCCCTCAGCCTTCCCAGACGCTCTGGCACTTACCCAGAGGTCTGCCTCCCGTGCAAGTTCCCTGGGGTCTGAGAACCCGCACTGCAACAGATGGTGACGCAGTCTTGGGAAACAACTCCTCAGCATGTGCTCCCGGATAACGGCATGGCACAGCCCTTCCCAATCCTCCACTGCTCTCCTCACCATCCAATCCTCCAGTACAGTCCAACACTCCTCCTCAAACTCTCCCCAGGACTGATGGGACAGCTTTCCCCTGCCCCTGAACACTAACCCGTCCTCCTCCTCCGGGGAATCAGGCACAGTCTCCTGGGCTTCGGGAGTGGGACTCCTTGCACTGGACCTACACTCGCTGCCACCACTGGATCCCACCCACCTCGGTGAATCCAGACTCCTAAAACCACTCTCAGGGGACAAACTACCCACCTGAGCTGATCTCTCCCTGGCAAAGGCCCTCTCCGCCTCCGCCATCCTCTCCAGCGCTAGGACTTTTTCAGTCTCTAGTCGCTGCTCTTCTACCCTCAGCTGCGCTAAGCCCTCGGCATGCCTGAGCTTTGCCAGCGCCAGCTGATACTCCCTCTCTTCCCTCCTATCTACCCACTCTTCTGGGGACAGGGAAAGGGATGGGGCAGTGCCCCCGGGACTGGACCCAGTGCGAGACTCCCTATCTTCGGTGTCCTCCACAGCTACTGGCGTCTCCGCCCTCTCAAACTCTTCCTCCTCCTCGGAATAACTACCTCCCAGGGTTCTGGATGGGGAGCCCTCTCTCTGGTCTCTAACCCACTGACCCTTCAACACCTCGGGGGGTTAGTCAGATAAGTCCCCATCAATCTCTAAGGGCTCTCCCCTCTTGAGGGCCTCATAGAGAAACAGGTTCCTCCTAATGTTCCCTACTGGGGGTATCCCTCTCTCCAGGAGGAAGTCTATCACCTCCTGTTCGGTGTATTCCATCAGTTCCACTTCCTGGTAAATCAACCCCATCGTGGCGAGGTACACCCGGGACACACCCTCCCAGTGGAACAAGGGGACACAATTCTGCTACAACACTTTTCAGGAGGAGGCAATCAAAAAAACACAATAATCCCCACAACAAGGCTCGGATTACATCCAAAGCTCTATTTGCAGTGTAACCTGTGGCCGCTGTGGTACTGCGCAACACAAGTCCTATCCCACCGCTCTGCCACCAAATGTTGGAAATGGGGGTTGCCCAAGTCTCAAAGGGGGTAGCATGGCATCAAGCGGGCAGGCCAAACTTCGAGGACATGTGAAGCATTCACGCAGTACCCTCAGTCAACACACCAGGCACACTACAAAAGAGGCAGGACACCAATTTGAGTTGGAAAATTAAGCAGTTTAGTATCTCCAACCTGCAAGGCAAAAAGGAAAAATACACTGGTAATCACAACAAGGCGCCAACTGGCGCCAGAGCCAAGTACATCCTGGGGAATTATTTACATGGGACAAAAAGGGTTGAGTCCATAGTCCATAGCTGAAATAAAAATGGTTGGTTAAAGGAACCTTAGACCAGGGGCCAATCTGGCGGGGCCAACTCAGGGTCTCATCCTTAGGGGTAGGCTGTAATTGCAAACTCTAATATTATGCATTAATACACTTTATGCGTTATTACGCCAAACCCCACCTCTGTAAGGGAAAACAGAACATCACAGAACCTTTAATATTAGACAGGAGTACCTGTAATAAAACATCAGGTTTCTTCCCCCCCTCCACCTAGGGAATTACACATCAGGCAGGGCCTACTCAGGCCTTCATCCTTGAGAGGTTGGCTGCAATTGTAAGTTGCATATTAGCATAACTACACCTCATGCGTGACAACGCCAACCCCACCCCTGTAAGGGAAAAACAACAACAAAGCATTCCAGCACATACTAGTCAGGAGCACCTGTAAGAAATCAGTACGGCAGGCTCATTAACCAGGGGCATAACAGGGGCCTGGAATAACTCTTCAGGCCAGCATAGGGGCACCACGGCACTAACAGGGCGCAAAAGCATACGATCACCCATCAGGTGTAAAACCACAGTATACCTAGGCCTCAATAACCTTAGTGTAGGCATAACATTTGCATAACCACCTTAGCAGGGTAATCAGCAGACCATAACACTAGGCGCAGTGGCGCATCACACCTGGACAGGTAACATGAAACGCTGCGTTACCCTAGGCAACCAGCATCCTGATCAGAAATGAACATGGCAAATAACCATTGCAGGGCACAGGGGTCAACAAGCCATTAACAACCAGGCTGAGTTACCCAGCCCTTCACTCTGCAGGGCCTGACACCTAGCTAGGGGTTAACTTGTCCCTCTACCAATCCCGGGGAGGTTTCAGTAATGTCCCAGCCCAGTCTAGAGGCTTAAAAAGGAGATCAATAGGGCCAATGAAGATCAGTACAGTTTCCTGGGGCGAGCACCGACCCTGTGCCCCGACCTCCACACAGTTTAATCCAAGCCCCACTCACCAGGCTCAATAGGTTCTGCGGGGCGTCCTTTGGGGTCTCCTCTGCAGGGGGGGACCAGGCACCGACAATATGCCTCGAGGCCCCCCTTTCCGCGGCGTCACCCGGGGCCCAGGGGTTCCAAAACGGCCTCTGGACGGCCACTCTCTCCTCACCCGGGCCTCCTTCTCTCAGAGGGGCCTGGGGCTTCAACACGGTGTCTGGGCACCCGTGGGGGGAAGCCTGCCTGGCTATCCTCCCACGTTTCAAGGCTCCTGCAGACGGCTTCGTTGGAGGGGGCGGGGCTGGCACCGACCCTGTGCCCCGGCCCCTCACTGAGGACCACAGACCGGCGGGGTGGCCTCCCGCTTCGGTCGCTCCAATTCGGGGCTCCCTCCTCGGCACGGGGGCCCCGCACCAACACTTCACCTGGGTCCCCTTGCCTCACGGGGACCTAGGGCTTGGCGACGCTCTCCTCGCTCTGGCGGGCCGGCACCGACAGCGTGCCCCGGCCCCGCCTTCCCCACCGGCCCCTCACGTGGGGCACAGACCAGCGGGGTGGCCTCCCGCGACGGTCGCTTCACTCGGGGTTCCCTCCTCGTCACGGGGGCCCCGCAACGGAGCTTCACCCGGGTCCCCCTCCTACCTCACGGGGACCCGGGGCTTCGATTTCCCTTCTCCCGGCCTTCTCGGCCGATAACCAATCCCTGCGCGGCCTTCAGGGGTCACGGCCGCGCAGGCCAATCAGTGCGTGGCGGAGGCGGGCCGATGACGCGGTCAGGCCCCCGTCACGTGACGAGGTAGACGGCGGCTTCAGGGCCCAGCGCAGCCCTCACTCCACTTCGGCGGCCCTCTCCTGGCACCGGGGGCCGCCGCAACGAGGCCCTCAGCAGTGGGGGGGGTCCCACACACGCCGGACCGCGGCGGTGAATCCCAGCGGCGATAAGGGGTAGGCTCCCTTGTAATTAATTAATAATAAGGCAGACAGCGCGCTGACACGAGGGTAGGCTCCTCAGCGCTGTTTCTCCTCACAGTTCCCTCAGTAGATGACGCTATTTACAGCGCACTGCTCTTCAGCGCTCCACCACACAGCGCTATGCAGGGCACAGTTCGAGTTCCTAGCGCTTCTCAATTATAGCGCTTGACAGGCAGTGCCTACAAGGGGGGTGACAGTTCCTAGGAGCCTACTCTTCCCCAGATGGCGCTTGATAGGCAGTCCAGGGGCAGTCTAATAGACACAGTTCCTTGAGGGCACACTCCTCCTCAGAATAGCGCTTGCCGGGCAGTACCTCACAAGGGCAACAGTTCCTTCAGGCAGCTCCTCACGACCCAGTACTTCCACAGGGTCACAGCTTCAGCAGGGGGAGTGGACAATCCTATTTCTCACCTCCTGGGCGCTTCTTCATCGCAGCGCTGGCGTAACTCCCGGTTCCCACAGTGTCAGGGACCTGGGTAGGGGCCCTCCCTTGTCAGGGGCCCATGGGGACAGCAGAGGGGGGGTTTATAGGGGTGCAGGGCCCAGCTCACAGGCCTATGTGGCGGTAGCACCTCACAGCAGGTCCCCTCTCTTCCTTGTCCCAGCGCTGACTGACTCTCTGGTGACACTTCACCCTCTTTATACCCTCCTCCCAGGCAGTGCCAGGACCTTCTAGAATGTTGGCACATCTAGCCTAAACTGGTTCTAGGGGAGGGGGTGAGCACCCTGGGTGCCAGGCTTTCCCTCCAAAAGCTAGGGGTAGCTGGGTAATATTATCTAGACCGCTAACCTATGTCAGTCCAGTGGCAAAACCCATGGCCATGGCATCCATTTTAAAAGCAATACATTTCAGTCAGGTGCAGTTTTAAAATGGGGGATTTTACAAGTGCTCACATTATGTCAGGTAATTACATTTTTCAAAAGGGGTCTCACACCACTCATGGCCTATACAGGTTTAGTCCCATGGGGGAGACATCCTAGGTAAGGGGGTCAAAAGCGAAAAATTTTGGGGGAAAAAGGCCAAGTCCAACAGCGTGCCACCGGATATGAGGGATTGTTGTTTTTGATCGCTCGTATATGCTGCAACACTCTTTTATGGCCTTGCAAAACAGTACTCCCAACATATTTCAAATTGCAAGGACACTCAAGAATATAAATCACGTGGTCTGTTTTGCAATTTAGTACCTTGTCGATAACAATCTCTCTTTCACTAAAAGGTGTTTTGTATTTGGTTACCGACACCCCGTGCCGACATGCCTTAAAGGCCTTACATTTAGTAAACCCCGTACGTCGTGACAGCCATGTGTTTTTAGATGGTGTTCCACAGGGATCATTTTTGACTAGACTGTCCTTCATAGATTTTCCACGGCGGTATGTTATTGCCGGTTGTTGGGGAACTGTTTGGCCTATAATGGGATCCTGCTTAACAAGGTGCCAATTCTTCTTGATAATCTTCTGAACTGCACCCTCATGTTTATTGAATCTTAGAATAAATCTAAAATTGTCCTCTGGTTTGTTCATGGTTACATCTTCCAATTTTGATGTTACTAATTCCTCTCTGGTAACTAAGTTGCTTTGGAGAGGGCCTTATCTAGGCACTTTTTACTGTAACCTCTCTGTTGGAATCTATTTAGGCACTGTTCCTGGGCTGCTAGCAGGGTCTGTTCATTACTGCATATTCGTTTTAATCGCAAAGTTCCCCGTAGGGGATACTTTGGATTAAGTGCCCAGGATGGGCACTCCTAGCATGCAGGACAGCATTCCCTGCAGTCGGCTTTGGATGTACCCGGGTTTCTAGTTTGCCTTGTTCAATAAATATTGTCATATCCAGAAAGCTGACCTCCTTTTCACTGATGCAGGCACTGAAATTTAAATTTAGATCATTAATATTGATATTTTCAATGAATTTCTCAGCCTCATTTTTTGTGCATTGCCAAACCAGGAAGAGATCATCAATAAATCTCCACGAGGCCCTAACATGTTGTGCCACAGTGTCTTGGTGTTTCACCATGAGAACCAGCTCCTCCCACCAGCCCATGTGCAGGCAGGCATAACTGGGGGAGAAGCTGGCTCCCATGGCAACACATCTTGCCTGTTGGTAGTAATTATTCTGGAACATGAAAATGTTGTTGGTCAAACAGCTCTCTATCATATTTAACAACATATTGGTATGTTCTTTATGATCGGGTCCCCTACGTGCTAGGTAATATCCTATGGCTCTAAGGCCATCCTTGTGCCTAATAGATGTATACAAAGATGTGACCTCCAGAGTAATTAACAAATGATCTTCATACCATTTAAAATCAGACATTTTTTTGTATAAAATCCCCAGTATCACGAATGTAAGATTTTAACGATTGGACATGAGGCTGGAGAAAGAAGTCTATGTACATCGAAGTTCGCTCAAATATGCTGTTTCTAGCTGAGATGATCGGACTACCTAGGGGGTTGGTTGCATCCTTATGAATCTTTGGGATGAAGTACAAGATAGAAGTCACAGGATTGTTATTTTTCGTATATTTGTACTCATCCATGGATAGCAATCCTGTGGTTCTCCAGGCCGATAATTTCACATTGTAGCTGCCATGCGTTGCCATCAAATTTTGTTTACAACTCCGGCTATAAAATTCAATGTCATTTAATTGTGTCATTGCTTCTCGGACATAATCTTCAAGCTTCCACATGACAACATTGCCGCCTTTGTCCGTGCACCTAATAACTATACCATGATTATTGCTGAGTTTAGTCATTAGATGGTGTTATTGGAGCTCCTTTATATCTTTCCTTTTCCTGATGTTGCCGGCAATGGTACTTTGGACTTTTTAATTTAGATTCTTTAAATCTTGTACAACTTGGTATTTGAAGCTGTCAATTGTGTCTTTCAACATAATCGGTTAAAAAGTGGATTGTGGTTTAAACTGAGTCTGAATTACAGATTGTGCAACAGTGGGTGACAATGGTACGTCTTGATCTCGAGGAGAAACAGCACCTTCTTCCAAGAGGGCTTCAAGTGCAGTTGCCAGTTTTTTCTCACTTGAATCAGTTACTTCAGCGCCCTCTACATTGGCTCGTATGGAAATATTATCCTTGTTACAAAGTGTCTTGGTGTTTTCTTTCATGCTGATTTGTTTGAAGAACTTCTGAAGTTTCAATTTTCGCACACCTTTATAAATGGCCACCCTAGTTGCTGCATAATTAAAAGAACTTTCTGGACAAAAGGACAGCCCCAGGGCTAACAGTTGCTCTTACGCCTTGTTAAGAACCACCTCTGTCAAATTGATCACTGTTTTTGATGGTGATTCATTGGCCTCCAGATTTATTTGCACCAGAACTTCTTCGTTTGGCGTTTGGGCTGCTTCTGGTTGCTGTCGTTTTCTGCGCCTGCAGGCTTTCCGTCTTTCCCTGCGTTTTCTGCTTGCGTTGGCGCGGGGTTGGCCTGTGTTTTCCGTGGCCATAGTGTTTGCAGGCGCTGCTGACATAAAAAATCCACTTCCTCAGTAAGTGAAAATCTTCTGGCTCCCCCTTTCCTGTTTGTTCTTTGATTTTCTGTTTCATGCTCACTTTCAGCAGTTGAACTAATGTCTGAAGCTGAAGTTAAATCCACTTGCATCCCCGACTTGGCAACATCTATTTTGTTAGCGGTCTTCAAACCTACTTTGCCCAATTTAGATTTTCAAATTTACGAGCGAAAGTAAAAATTCTCCCACATTCATAATCACACCTGTCGCGGTGGAATTTAAACGCCTTGCGTTCACGAATGACATCTTCTTCCTTCTTCAGTCTTTTTTTCCTGTCAATTTTCAATTTATCCACTGTTTCTGTTTCACCCAGTTCTTCCAATTCTTTATTCAGTATGACAATTTCCTCTGCCAAATCAATACAGTCCTTCTCCGCATATTTTACCAAAATAAATAATAATTAGCACGATGATTCAAGATTCGTTTCTGCCCATTCACGCATCATCTCACGGTTTGGCGTTTCATAACTGGGTGCCAATAATATTCTCAGTCCCGCGGTACTCGTCCCACGTCAATGTACCTCTGCAGGGACTTGGCCTCCCACCACTTTTTTTGTTCTGTGCGCATCGCCTTTTCTAATGCCTTGCACTTTTCTCTTATCCCCGTGTTTGTAATTCCTGATGGTGCGTTATGGGTAATGGAGTCTATGTCCCCAGTGAATACTTCGCTTAACATTGCCGCTGCTGCTTGCTCTCTCTTTCTGAGCGTGTCGGCCGCCATTGCACTCCACGCTGGATTTACCTATTGTTGAAACCAACTTAACAGAAGACTCACACAGTGTAATCACATGCTGCTCTTCACGTCTTGGTTGGAAGTTTTTGCCCTTACTCAGCTCCCAGTGTTTCAGTATCTGGTTAAACCCCCGGAACTCACCAACAAGCTCCGCGCTAGCCCGGCGGTTCACGAGTCAGCCGACCCGTACCTGCCTGCTCCGCTGCGAAGTCCTTGCTGGATTCTGCTTCGGTGAGTTTTGCTATACCACAATGATTTCTGCTGGGGCGCCGCTCATAACTGTATCCTCCCGGATGCCGTATTCGAAGTCCGTCACCAGACTTTTCTTCCTTTGAAACTGAGCAGCCACAATTGCTGAGGGGTCCGCGTTAGGGATTGGAGAAGACAACCAATCTCGACATATGCATAAAACTCTCTCAAAACTTCACTTCTCTTGGAAAAGAAAGAGCGCCGACCACAAAGGCTTGATTAGCTGCAAGATTTATTGGTATCCCATTCGTGATGCAGCGGCAGCCATGATGCGTTTCGTCCCACTCGGGGGACTTGATCACATGACGCGCTGATGGTTCAGCAGTTGGTTTAAATATTTTTGTTTTTTTCAATGCCTATGTCATGTGACTTAAAACCCTTTAAAGTGCCAGTGCAAAAAACATTACAAAAAACGTCTTATTATATACAAGGTTTTTCGTTAACATTGATTGTTGTTGTTTTATATAATGTATGATTCCTTGGCTGTAGGAATCGTGGTAATAAGATGGGTTGGGACTGCTAGGCCAGGCTGGCAAGTAGGAACCCTCTTTACTAGTGGCAGAAATATATGATTTAGTTTGCTTCCTAGTTACACGCTGTTCATGATGTTAGTAATGAGCAGAGGGATACATACTCTCCATGGCCAACAGAGTTGGGAAATACAACAAAGCAATGTTACAACTGCGGTAAGAAGAGAGGGTACAAGCAGTAGCTCAGACCATGCATAAATCAATGCCAAACAATGGGGTGGAGGAACCCCAAGGCAATTCTTTCAATTAAAAAAAAAAGAAGGAAACATAGGAAGCTGTAAATTCCTTACTTGGAATGTTTGAGGTCAAAAGAACCTGATTAAAAGGTACAATCAATCCTATATTACAAAGACGAGGAATTCATTTAGTCTTCCTACAGAAAACGCACTGTACACTCACAGAGGGTAAAGCCTATAGAAACGCTGAAGGGGTCAGCTCTTCTAGATACATTATTTAGGGTATGCTAGGGGTTAAGAGCAGGGGACTGTCCCTGGCTACGAATATGCAGCAGATAGACAAGGATGGGAGATATGTTCTAGTAAGGGGAAGGGTACATGAGATTTTATATATATACTAGCAGCCCGCCCCAGTGTTGCCTGGGGCAGAAGGGCCCTGGGATCAGCATTTAAGGCTTGCGTGCACTCCCGCCCGGCCCCCGCCCGCCACGACATTGTCTGTGTCCCGGATAATGTCGTGGCGGGCGGGGGCCGGGACGGGAGTGCACGCAAGCCTGAAATGCTGCCCGAGACCCTGAGCCTTACTGCAGTTGTTCCGGGCCAACCTCCCGCACCGGCTCCCTCCCGTCCCGTGTCCCAGAGCCTTACCTGAGCAGCCGCTCCTCCCCGAGCTCCTCACTACACCGCCGTTCCTCCTCGTCATCACGTACGTTGCGGCCAGCGCTACGTCGTGGCTGGCGCTACTTTCAGGGCACTAGTATTTTTTTTAAGTTATATTTTTTAATTTACGTTTCTTTAAAAATTTTCTATAGCCTATGTCCATCTGCACACCCTGAGGATTACAACAATGTATTGGGTGTGTGGATTGGCGCTGTGGTTCCCGAGTTTACCTTGCCAAAAGGTATATATATCCCTACATTATATTTATGCAGCTAATCAGGACCAAGACACATTCTTCTACAACCCTTTTCCTCTTCTAGGTTATAAAACACAGCACATCTGCACATCTTCATAGTTGGTGGGGACTTTGACTGTATTGCTGAGCCAGAGGCGGTTCGCTCTTATCCTCTTTTGCCTCCCCACCAGAAATTAGAAGTGCTGCAGCTGTGAAACTTTGGCAGTCCCACTGGTCCTTAAGTGATCCTTCGTGGTATCATAAACCTCGTCAGAGGATATTCTTTTTATTCTACTATATCCATAATCTATATGTTAGACCTGACCAATTTTTGTGCATGCCGACACTGCACATGAAAGTCGCCGGCATGCAATACCTCTTTAAAAGTCTCTCCGTCCACAATCTGCTGCTGGAGGTGTGATGGAATAGGCTCAGGACCGATATTCCCTCCTGGAGGCTCCAGACGGACACACTTAGAATCAGGTTTTCAATCAATAGACTCGGGAGGTCATACAGAATTTTCTCACTGAAAATAAGGGGAAAGTTGCATCAATACTCGTTGGATGGGAAACAACAGCATCATATAGTAAATGTTCATAAGAGGGCATTATATATAAACCATGGTTGGGGTAAGCTACACCATAGATAGGGAAATCACTCAACAGGAAAAGAAACAAAGGAAGGTTGAGAGAAGCAGGGTGACTGACCCCTCGCTACAGGCCACATTGATAGGAGGAGAAATGTGTGTAGTTACTTGAGAAATTGAGATGCATTGGCTACAGGGCATACAGGATTAAAATGCACAGTGAAAGATACATCTGGCCACCTCCTTGCATCTATAATTAACCCCAAAAAGCGAGGATCTTCTATTCTGACCCTTAAGACGGCACAAGGGACAGTAATTCACACTCAACTATTAAAGCCTTGCGAGGGGTTTTATACTCGACTCTATGCAGGGCGAGGAGACCCAAACTACCTACAGCTGCAGGCATGCTTATCGGGAGCAACCTTACCAAAAGCCACTTCTGAAGTAGCTGAGGCCCTGGGCAAAGCGATTATAGTGCCTGAAATTAAAAAGTTGTAAAAGAAATCCCTCGAGAAAAACCCCAATATTGGAAGGATTTCTGGTGGGGCTCTATTTGCTGTATACAGATATTGTGGCCTCCGATCTTGTTGGAGATGTACATTATGGCAAGCATCAACATAGATCCCCCAGGTATGTGAGGCGTTGGTTGTGACTCTTCATACACATGGCAATGATCAACTTGACTTGGCCTCCTCCTGCCTGCTTTCAATGCTAAATACAAATTATAAAATCCCTAGTAGGGCTCACTGTAACAAATTAATTCCTGCTATGACCCATTTAATCCACCCAGACCAGTGCAGGTTTATGATCGACGAAGCACGGCTATGAATAGCACATGTCTGTGGGGAATATGGGCCACGCTAGCTAGCAATGCCCTCCCCCTAAAGAGCTATTGTAGCCACTGAAATAGAAAAAGCATTCAATACCCACAACTGACAATATTTTTATATGGTTATGAGGATGAGGGGTTTGAGAACAAAGTTTCAAAAATGGGTGTTGCACTCAGATTTAAAGGTAGAATTTCTTGCCAGGCTGAAATGGGAAAGCACCACATTTTAGTATTTAGCTGTGCTATTCTAGATGGCAACGTGTGACGACTAATGTCCTCCATAATCCTAGAAATCAACTTTTGGAATACTTTGCCCCTTTCAGTAGCTGAGAAGGTACTGATATACATGGTGGTGGGGCTTGCCGAAGCTCTGGATAATTTTGTAACCATCAATACTAATTATGAGAGCTTCCTAGGCAGGGACAATATATTGTATATAAAACCTTAGGTAGCCTCATAATGTATTTCATAAATACTTATAAATAGGATTACAAAGGAAAGACAAGCAAAGCCAATTAAAACAACCAATACATTTTATTATCCAAAATATAAATTAAAATCTCAAGACGATGATAACAAATCTGTTAACCAAGTCCAATCCTATAGGTAATCTAAATCATAGTATCCAGTCATAATTTCATATTGTAGTCCAGGAATAAATATCTGATGTCATGGAAATTATTTTCTTACAAAAATGTAGAACAAATACAACATAACTCAAAGGTGGCTTAGATTACGTCTGATTCTTGGTAGGATTGAGTCTATGCGCGTTTTGGCGACCCATGCGTCTTCATCAGGAAAGCCACAAATGAAACCAAATCTACCTGTAAAATATTACAAATATGCTTGCCTAAACATATGAAATATTTAATTGTTTGAAAAGAAGATAAGAAATCATGGGAAAGTCCATTATAAAAATAAGGGTGCATAATCAAAGAGCCAGTGGTGTCAAAGAGATAAAGTTATAGTCCTCAGATGAATATAAATAGAGAACGACGTGAATAGACATGAAATTGCTATCACCCTACTTATTATTAAAGATTAAGTTGTTTGTAAGAGGGTGATATCCTATCCACTCAGCCATGGAGGTCACAACAGTTCCTACTTTAGGAGCGTAATATATCTTATCAGCTGCATTGAGGCCCTTCAAATTGGAAGAGTTTAACCAATCTAGAAGTAAAGCTAGGAACACCTTTCAACTGGTAGAGGTATTTCCCATTTAGGGCAGTATCCTCAGTACAAGAAGCCCTTGGCTAACAGGTAATTTTTTTCATTCCCACCTACGCTATACAAGATAGGGCGAGAAAGAGTAGATAGAATTACACCAAAGGGCCATTTTGGTCCTAATGAAAGTCATGTGATGTTGTCACACGTTTGGGAGGGCAGAACATATTAACAGAGATGGGGGTATGGGGTTCTCTAATATTAATTTTCACTCCATTTTCATTTTTTACCTTGTATAAGATTGAATTCCAATTTAATAAAATAATAAAAGTTGTCCTATTATAAGCACAAGTTATATTTTTGATAATAAAATGTATTGGTTGATTTTATTGGCTTTGCTTGGCTTTCCTTTGTAATCATATTTAGAAGTATTAATGAATTAAATTATTAGGCTGTATAAGGTCTTTATATAAAATAAATGTATTTTGTAACTATACCAGTGAAAATCCAGAGACATATTTAGGACATTAAACACAATTCTGATTGACTTAATCTGGGGTCACAACGAAGAAGATGCGTGGCTTTAGCAAAACTCGAACTCCGGTGAAAGAGGGTGGCTTGGCAGTCTCAGGCTATGAGCTGTATTACATAGTTGCAAAAATACAGTGGGCGGCGAAGTGAGTTCATGTCAGATTAGCAGGTGCATCTAGGGTGGAGGACAACATACTGTCACTTGTCGATTTGACGGCTACTCTGTTGATGTTTATACGAAAGGCGCAGAGCATAATCAAAGGCCTAATGGCCATTGACTACAGCTTGCTGGGCTCGTCGCTTACAAAGGACTAACATTTGACTCCCAAACGCCCCTGATCTTCTTCTCCAAGAGTTACGAAGCTTATAACACAGGGGGTCACTGGAGGGACTACTCAACTGGGAGGAAGTAGAAATATTCAGAGTGGGCGCTCATTTGGAAGGGAGATCACACCAAACCTTTCAGGACTTGGGAAATACCTTTGGACACCCAACAGGTAATTTTTGATTGCATGCTTCAATCAACTCTGTTACAGGTAGGACTTGTTGAACTAGAAGAGTCGAACCACCTACCCTCAGAGGACTGCAATTATCTGCAAGATAATCAGTAAATAGCAAGCAGTACTGCAACTATATATGGCTCTAACACAACAGGGAAACGGGCCAGTGGCTGAACTAGTGTTAATTAATGCACTCAAAATCACACAAAATGACAGGTTCAATCTGACACATTTTAATTACCTGCATAGGACTTATATCACCGCAGAGTGCATCAATATAATATTACCATGATGGATGGACGGACTGTAGGTGTATAAAATAGACTGCCCTCAACTTAAGAAATACTGCCAGCAAATGACACAGGCTGATCAATAGAGCCACAGATAGGAACACAATGTTGGGTTGAGGCGTGCATCTTAGTCAACTTTCTCCACCCCAAAGACAAGCAGGCTAACTGCAAACTGACTGACCTGGCCTTTGTTATATCTAAAAAACAGGACTGCCCCATCCTTTGCCAAATGGTGACAAGTTGTGCTGACTTGGCCAAGTTGCGAAAAGTACCTTCATACACAAGGAGACAAGGAGGGGGTTGAGGAATCCAGACTTAAGCAACGCTAGGTATTTAATTCTTTCTAATTTTTGGAAAGAACAGAAAGAGAGACAGAGTCCGGGATGAACAATGGGGGGACAAGACATCCAGCGGATAACAGGAGAGCATAAATGCACAGAGCTGGCCTCAGCCGTAAGCTACTGGATACATGGACGTTTGTCCACTCACTGTACTTACCACACATCTATATCATAGCCAGGAAAGAATACAGGCTGGTATTATTCTGTGCTTGTTGGAATCAATGAAACATATAGATAGGTACTGGAACAAATGGTATAATAAGGAAAGTATTTACAAGATGTTAATTTCCCATTGTTATTTCGTTTTTCATCTTTTTTTCTTGTCCTTTGCATCTTTGATAATGATGACTTACAGGATAATGCATTCCTCCCCAAAAGGAGTACTGTGTTGTCTGACAACTAAATAGATTTCGCAAAATAATGTACAAGGCAATGCTTGACGCTGTTTTGATTGGTAAAACCATAAAATCGTGCTTTCAATGAAATATTCAGGAGTGTTCACTTCACAACTGAATACATTTGTTATCCGTCACTCCAAAACACAAATATATTTAGTAGTTCAGGCTAATTTCCTCCTGGAATTCTCTTCCTTAACTCTTTTCCTATATATGTGAATGCCATGCTCTACAGTTGGGACTGGAATGCGGGAAAGGCATTGCTCTGCAAGCGTCATTCGCTGGGGTTGTTTGTAAGAGGGTGAGCTCCTATCCACTCAGCCATGGAGGCCACAACAGTTCCTACTTTAAGAGCGTAAGAACATAAGTTACTTACCTGTAAACTGTGGTTCTCCAGTATTGGTGTCTTTCATAGATTCACATGCTTGAATATTCCCTGTCGTCGAAGTGGGAGTCCCACGGTACATAAAATAGCAATAACATATGTATGTATAAGTAAAATCATTATAATTATATTTATAAAATACATATACATATATAAAATACAATACAATATCTATAAATCTCAAAAGTACCATAGAACAGAATAGGCCCATAGAAAGCCTAAGGGAGAAATCAACTATGTAACATATCAGTGTCAATATGTTTTGGTCCAAATTCCGGCCAATCAGGCCGCAGCTCCCTCTAGAACCGTCTCCTCAGAAGCCCAAGACCTCAGATTTTCGTAGCACAGAGTAACCAAAAGTGCCTGAGGAGAAGAGAGCCTCTGAGGGGAGGACGGGAGGGTCGCATGTGAATCTATGAAAGACACCAATACTGGAGAACCACAGTTTACAGGTAAGTAACTTATGTTCTTCTCCAGTATTAGGGGTGTCTCATAGATTCACATGCTTGAATAAGAGTAGAAAGCAGTAATCATCATATAAGTCATAAAGGTAACAGACAATTCAAGTATATAAGAAAATAACATCTTAAAAGAAAACCTTTATGACTGGAGGCGGGTAGCAGCAGAGGCTCACCTTTAATGGAAAAGATTCCGCAGCACCGCTTGTCCCACCGCTGTATCTGCGGCATCAGTTGACTGCAGACAGTAGTGCTTCATAAAAGTATGGCTGCTCGACCACGTAGCAGCTCAGCAGATGTGTCGTAGAGGTACCCCCGCAGAGAGGGCAGTAAAAGCTGACACAGCTCTGGTTGATTGGGCACGTACTGGAGCTGGAAGAGGCTTACCAGCCCGCTGGTGACAAAAGGTAATAGTGGAAGAAATCCACCTAGTAATACTTTGTTTGGTAACAGGCTGACCTTTAGAGATCAGGCCATAGGCCACGAACAGTTGATCAGATTTCCTGAATGATGCAGTGCGCTGAATGTAAAACTCGAGGCAACATTTTATATCCAGGGAATGTAATGAGCGTTCCGCAGGAGTTTGCGGATCCGGAAAGAAAGTTTTTTAAATGATCGGTTCATTGAGATGAAAATCACTGGGAACTTTCGGGATAAATTTGGGATTAGTACGTAATGTCACAGCGTCCTTTGAGAATTGGAGAAAAGGAGGCTGGATTGTGAATGCCTGAATGTCACTGACACGCCTGGATGACGTCAAGGCGAGTAACAGGGCAAATTTCCACGTGAGGAATTTCAAGCTTGCTGAATGGATGGGTTCAAATGGAGGTAGGAGGAGCTGAGACAAAACTAGGTTTAGGCGCCAAGTAGACGGAGGCCGTCGAATGGGTGGAAACATTCGGAAGAGACCTTTGAAAAACTGTTGAATGATTCTTGATGAATACAGTGAAGTAGATCCGTCATGGCGGAAGCGGGAGAGAGCCGCTAGAAATACCTTCAGAGTGGAGTGGGGAAAGACCTGACTTCGCAAGGGATAAGAAGAAAGGCAGAATCTGCTCTGGTTTAGCCGTCATTGGATCAAAGGCCTTGGAGTGACACCAGACACAGAAACGCTTCCACTTCAGCTGATAGGTTTTAATGGTGGAAGGAGCACGGGGTGCGCTAGCACCTTTCTACAGTCTGCGTCGATGGTCAGACGCGCCAATTCATGGTGCTCAGGTTCCAGGCATGGAGTTGAAGGTATGCTGGATCCGGATGGCAAATCTGCCCTTGTTGCATTGTGAGGAGGTGAGGCAACGGACGAAGCGGAATTGGCTCGCTCTGGGAGAACAAGAGGAGGTCCGGGAACCATGGACGTCTCGGCCACTTGGATGCGATCAAGATGATTTGGCAAGGTTGAAGCCTCATCCTGTGCAACAAGCGTGGAATCAGAGGAAGCGGAGGAAAAGCGTAGCTGAATGCGTTCGACCAGCTGATCGAAAATGCATTTCCGCTCAACTCTCTGTGGGGATGAAGACTTGCAAAGCGTTGGCATTTCTTGTTGGTGACAGTTGCAAAGAGATCTATCTTCGGATGGCCCCACTGGCGAAAAATGAACTCCAGAGTTGGTTGATTGAGTTCCCACTCGTGGTTGTCCGAGAAAGACCTGCTGAGTGTGTCCGCCAGAACATTGGAAACACCTGGTACATGAATGGCAGTGAGGTGAATCTGGTGACGAATCGCCCAAGTCCATATCTCCTGTGCTTGTTGGGAAAGCAAAAGGGATCTGGTGCCTCCCTGCTTGTTCAGGTAATGCATGCTGGTGGTGTTGTCTGTTCTCACCAGCAGCGAATGACCTTGAACGATCCGTTGGAAAGATTTCAAGGCCAGGAAGATCGCCAGGAGTTCTAGGCGATTTATATGCCAAGTGCGTTGGACCGCGGTCCATTTTCCTTGCACTGAGAGGCCTTCGAGATGTGCCTTCCAGGGATGCATCGGTCGTAAGAGTTAGAGTTGGAGTAACGTCTCGACAAGACTGACCCTTTGAAATCTTTGGAGGGTGAACCCACCACTCCAGAGCCTTTTGGATACGGGGCGTGAGAAGGATCCTGTCGTTGAACGATCCTGAAACCTGCTTCCACTGCTTGTCTAATTCCTCTTGGATGACTCTCATATGAAGTCCGCAATGGGGAATCAATTGTATGGCAGAAGAAGCCATGCCGAGGAATGATTTCAACATCCTGACTGAAACGTAGAGTTTTGACTGGAGTGATCGTACCATCTGGTGCATACGGTCTTGTCGTTCTTGGGAGACAAAAGCCATTGCCAGATGAGAATCTAGTGAGACTCCTAGAAAATCTCGCCGTTGAGATGGGCGAAAGTGTGACTTTTGGCAATTGATGGAAAGTCCCAAGTCTCGAAACAGTGAGAGGCAAGTCTGTGTATGCTGGATTGCCAGTTGAAGATTCGGAGCCTTTATGAGACAATCGTCCAGGTATGGATAAAATTGTATGCCTCGTAGGCGTAGAAAGGCAGCTACCGGGGCCATGATCTTGGTAAAGGCCCTCGGTGCTGAGCGGAGGCCGAATGGAAGGACCTTGAATTGGAAATGTAAGTGTCCGACAGTGAAGCGCAGATACTTCCTGTGTTTGGAGTGGATTGGCACATGGAAGTATGCGTCCTGGAGGTCGATCGTTGAGAAGAATTCCCCTGGATTGAGGTAATTGAGGATTTGAAGCAGAGTTAACATCTGAAAGGTTTTTGCAATGATGAATTTGTTCAGAGCCCGTAAATCCAAAATTGGACGCCACTCTCCCGACTTTTTCTTTACTAAGAAAAACCGGGAATAGAATCCCTTGCCGCGTTGATCCAGCGGCACCACCTCGATGGCCCCCTTTTGGATCATTAGTTTTACCTAAGCCAAAAGTTCTTTGAGGTGGGGAGAGGGTGGTCCCGAAGGTGGTTGAGTGGGAGGGAATTTTGTGAATTCCAAGGTATGGCCCTTGGAGATAACGTCCAGGACCCATTGGTCGGAGGTGATTTCGGACCATTTGCAAATGTACTTTGAGATGCGACCTTCAAGATGCACTGTCGGCAGACGAAAGGAACTGAGACTGTCACTGTTTTTTGTTGTTTGCGCCACCTCTATAAGTTGTTTTCCGTTGGTATGGTCTGGAAGAAGACTGGCGATTTTGGTTCTGGTATGAACCTCTCTGTCGGTTATCGCTGTAGGTATTGTATGAGCCATACTGGCCTGTGCCACGAAAAGTAGAGGAGCCACCGCCTCTACCTCGTGCTCCCCGAAAGGGTCGCTTTTTGTATTGGAGAGTGGCTAAGGACTTAGCTGTGTCAGTGTCCTTTTTGATTGCTTCAAGAGCATCGTCTACATGCTTGCAAAATTAAGACTCTCCATCGTACGGTAAGTCAAGGACTTTTGCTTGTACTTCCGGGTGAAAGGTTGTAGATTTCAGCCAGCCTTGACGCCTCAAAACTGCTGCCCCAGCTAGTTGACGAAAGCCCGTGGATGAGATGTCAAGTGCGCATTCAATAATCTCAGACGAGATATCCCTCCTGGATAATGGCTTGCGCCTCTGCACGGATGGCTTCAGGTATCTGGGGAATCAGTGCGGCAATCTCGGACCACATCTGGCGGTCGTAGCGGCCCAGAATAGCTAAGGTATTTGCCGCTCTGACAGTAGTGTATAAGAAGGTGAGCAACCCAATATACCTGACAGTAGTGGCCGCCATTGTGGTGAACTTTTTTCCTATAGAGTCCAGCTTGCGGCCCTCCTGATCAGGAGGAGACGTGAGTGGTGTAGCCGGATTACGAGATCTTTTCGGTGCTGCTTGAGTAATAACGGACTCTGCTTTAGGTTGTGACACCAAACAGACTGGAGCAGACGCTGGAGCCTTATATTTTTTGTCCAATCTGGGCAAGACAGCAGGCACTGAATTGGGATGTTCCATTAATTTAAGACCCTCAGTCCAAATAAAGTCTATAATTGGAATGGTGTGTGATTGTCTTTGTGAAACATCTTTAAAATCATACAAAAAACATTCGCTCTCATGTTGCTGTTTCTCGACAGTAAGGTGAAAACGTTTCGCTGCTCGGACCAATAAAGAATGGAAGTTTGCAATATCCACTGGGGGGGATGCAAGAGGCGAGGTGGGAGGAGTAGAAGGCGTTTGTGCCCTGTAATTGTCCCACTCATTCATATCGACGTCATCGTCGTCATCAGTGTCCTGAGGTACAGGGTCCTCATTATCCATGTCAGGACGAGTTCCTTCTGCAGCAGTGGATGGAATCGGAGCATGCTTGAGGTTGAGGTTGAGGTTGGGGAGGAGGGTGTGATGCTGGGGAGGCAGGTGTAGATGGAGGGAACCTGCGGTTATAGTCATCAAGCATGTGCTGTAGATTTTTGACTAATGATAAGGGTATTTGTGTAGCTGGTTCTGAAGTAATTGTTTCTGCTTCGTCAACAGGAAATAAATCATTCCCACTTTCGACGTATTCCCCTTCGTCTCCATCATCACTGTACTCTTGGCACTTAATGTGCAAGTCTGATGGACTAGATGCTTGTCCAAACAGTTGTTCTCCTTCAGATTCATGGTCAGATTCCTCACCTCCTGACTGAAACAATTTTTCCAGAAGACGGGCTCCACTCCGTATTGGACTTAGTTGAATGAGAGGCACTGTTCTCAATGTAGAAGCCGTAACCACTGTAAAAGTGGTAGCTGTAGTAGGAGGATGAAGAGAAACCGACGAACCTTTTGATGAAATTGGAGGTTTTTTCGTCGTCGAAGAAGATTTCTTGTCCGTCGACGGAGTCGTGGACGGAGCCGTCGACGGTATTGGAGCTTTAGTCGTCGACATTGGAGTTGCCGTCAACGAAGTCGTCGACGATGAAATGATGGCCGTCGACGAAGGTGTCATCGACGAGGCTGTCGTAGACGATGAAGGGCCCGTCGACGATGAAGGGCCCGACGACGAGCTTCTTTTGGATGACTTAATCTTCGTCGTCGGAATTCGCGTCGACGACTGATCCGTCGACGGTGTAGACGTCGACGATGATTTCTTCGTCGACGATACCGATTTGAGAGTCGTCGACGAGATTTTAATAATCGACGAGACAGGTCTTGTTGCTTGAGCTGTCGTCGAAGAGGTGGTCATCGTCGACGCAGTAGAAGAAGAGATAGAACATGTCGTCTTCGACGTAGAAGTGACAGACTTCGTCGTCGCTGAAGATGTCGACGGGCGCATAGACGAGCCCGTCGATGAGCCAATGCCAGATTTCTGAGAGGAAGGCAAGGCTTTGGGCGCAGACATCAGAGAACCAGGTCCCGTAGACGTGCCCTGAAGCAAATCCTGTGGGGAAACATTCTTGGAGGACTCCAACAGTCTACTCTTCTTAAGAAAAGGAGATGGAACCTCTGTTTCTGACCCACGCTTCTGAGAGGATCTGGAAACACCAGAAGTAAAACTTTCAGCATCAGAAACCACAGACTCTGAAGTCTTCAACTTCTGTAGCCACAGAAGGAGACGGGCCTCTCTATCCCTCAGAGTCTTAGGGGGAAAAGTACGACAGTACTTACAGTTCTTCACCTCGTGGTCAGGGTAGAAACAGTAAATACATTTACTGTGAGGATCCTCATGAAAAAGGCGCAGTTTACCACAAGAAGGGCAAGCTTTAAACAAAGATTTCTTAGTAGAAGACATTATGAAGAAATAACAGCTAGTGTTGAAGAAAAAACTGAGCAGAGCTCAGGGAGACTCCCTTCACACGACGTGCGGTAGAAAATCTGAGGTCTTGGGCTTCTGAGGAGAAGGTTCTAGAGGGAGCTGAGGCCTGATTGGCCGGAATTTGGACCAAAACATAATGACACAGATATGTTACATAGTTGATTTCTCCCTTAGGCTTTCTATGGGCCTATTCTATTTCTATGGTACTTTTGAGTTTTATAGATATGTTATTGTATTTTATATATGTATATGTATTTTATCATTATAATTATAATGATTTTACTTATACATACATATTTTACTGCTATTTTATGTACCGTGGGACTCCCACTTCGACGACGGGGAATATTCAAGCATGTGAATCTATGAAAGACACCCCTAATACTGGAGAATATATGTTGTCAGTTGCATTGAGGCCCTTCAAAATGGGAAGAGTTTAACCAATCTAGAAGTAAAGCTAGGAACACCTTTAAATTGGTAGAGGCATTTCCCATTTAGGGCACTATCCTATCATTTGTTTTCATTCCCACCTATGCTATGAAATATAGACGAGAAAGAGTGGATAGATTACACCAAAGGGCCTATTTGGTCCTCATAAAAGTCATGCGATGTTGTCACACGTTTGGGATGGCATAACATATTGACATAGATGGGGGATCCTAATATAACTTTTCACCCTATTGTCATTTTCTACCTTATATAAGATTGGATTCCAATTTAATAAAATAATAAAGTTTGTCGTATTCTTAACACAAGTTATTCTACACCCTTAGCCCCTCTCATATTGAAACAAATACATGCTCATAATAATCTCTGGAAGAGTTCGCCTAGCACTATCTGGTGCTGGCGAATGTGCACCCTTATTATGAAGCATGTAACCTGGTGAGAGGTTTCTGTTCAATCTACAAAATGTACTCTTAAAAGATAAATTAGAAACTCTTGAGTGAAGAAGATTGTTTCTCTACAGAAGAACAACCTATCTTCGTTCACTTTGAGTACTGGGGACAGACCAATTAATTTGGGTTATAAAAACAAAGTAAAGCCTTATTGTAGACTTTCTGTGGCAAACGGGGCAATGGCACTTACATCTACAGCATCCATCCTAGTAGTGGAAAAAGTAGGGCAGCAGTTGATGCACATTTTAGCACACAACTTTGCCACTGAGCAATCCATTGACAGTGTTGCCATAATGCCACAAAAGAGCACTGAAGGACAGAAATGAAGGGCAAAAAGAAGCTTCCTAATTTGTAGGACAGCACGCTCTGTGGTTGTTGTACCAGGGTACGACAGGGAGCAATAGAAGAAAATGGCTAGTTTTATAGCAGTAATGCCAAAAGACGCACAGAAGGCCAAAGCTACCTTGACAAAGGGCTGATTATCGTTAAAAAGCAAAATTAGGAAATGGGTGCTCTCCGAATCTGTAACAGCCAAGCAGGGAAGATAGTCATTCTGTATTTAAGCTGTACCTGTAGAACAGAGTTCTGGACACCATCCATTGCGATCATTGTGATGCCTTAACCCACAGAAAAACATGAAACTTTCATGAAGCGAAAACAAGTATTTCAGATAGTAAAAAAACTCTCCATCACCACAGGTGCGAATACAAGTCTAAATGCAGACCAACATTTTCTAAGAGAAAGGCAGCAAGATTTCAATCAGATCACCCCCAAGGAGAGGAGCACACAATAAAGGTATAACCCACAGAAGCAGGGCAGACTGATGCCGGTGAGGAAAACCATACTCTCAACTCAGTCTCAATGTGAGTAGAATTTCATCTGAGATATTATGAACACTGCATTTTAGGAGTACAATTAAAGCACTTAAGGGCCATAATCGCATCACTATTTCAGGTTAACCACTATTTATATGCAGGATTTTCATACCAAATTCATTGTATGTACATTTATCTCATATAACTAACTGAAAATATGGACTAAAGTCCAGAACCAATAGAAGTAAATCAAAAACTACCCCTCTTCCAACTGTAAAGTGCCACACTTCTCTGAGGTACTTTGTCAGATATACATAATTGTCAACTGAGAAAAGCTATATAGCATGGCTGCAGAAATCTGAGGGGGGCAAAGGACGTCCTCCATATTGTTTGTAGTGAATAAATATGCCTCGGACCTTTGGTGGAAGTAGGGAAACTTAAATAGATCCGTAAGAAAACAGTCCTTCAAAATGTCAACCTTACAAACACTTCCGCCCTTACAGGAAAAGTGTGTATTTCTCCATCACCACCATTGACATATCCTTCAATTCATGCAGTCTGACCAACACTGATAGTTCAACACACCTTAAAAAAGTGACAGCATATAGCACCATGTCTATCTCTTTGATATAATAAATGTTATCAATAGGAGTGAGTCCTTACGATGGAGACAAGCATAGTTGCAACCATAAGAATTACTAGTCATTTTGGATTTTAGTGGTTTATGTAAAAGTTTCCTGGACAGGGTACTCTGTCTCATATGGGACATAGTACTCTGCCTGCCAAACCGCCGCATTCAGACATGGGTTGAACGTCAGCCTTCCATCACTAGAGCACCTTTGACTCCATCGACTTAAAGCTCCCTCTAACGGCCAGAAGTCATCCATCAAACTTTCTGTACCTTGAAAGGAACTGCCATGCTGGCGATTCATTGAGGCTCAGTTCCATGCTATGCACTGAGCAAAGATGAAATGTGCTACCTGGAAGACAGTTTTGTTACACAAGAAATGTGAATTAGAGATTTTCAGTCAACTTTCTTTATAGATGCACGGCCAGTAGCAAATTGCTCCAAGGGATCCATGCACCATGAATTCCCCTGGGTGTCTACATTTCAGAAGTGTTTGGGTTTGGTAGGTTTCACAGGGAGGCGCACCTACCCGTATTGCAAAAAAAGAGTAGATTTTCCTAGGTAAAATGTGATCTCCTCAAATTGTGTCTCATATCATGGGCACTAGGCCTAGCCACACAAGAGGAGTGTCATTGTTACTTTGATACATTGGGGAGCGCTGGGTGTGAGAAGTTAGCCCGGCATATGATGTCCACTAGTTCTAGTGGGCACCTTGCACCAGTCTAATCGACCCTTTTGATGGTGGTTGTAAAGTCAACCTTATAGAAAGCTATCCTAGTGGTAGCATGAACGAGCAGTCTTCAGGCTAAGACTTCAGTAGGCGAGTTAAGCAAGTTGTTTTATCATATATAATCCCTTGAATACCAAATGAAAGGACACCACACAAGGTATATATCAAATATATATGTATTTAATCTAAACACAACCCCTCTGCACTCTTTATGAGGTCAGAGGTAAAAATACAATATAAGTCACACAGAATATACGATAAGTTGCACAGTATAAGTTATGCCCTAGGGGACTCACAAACCATATACTAAGAAAGTGGTATAAGTGCCACATGAGAGTTAGAAAGCAGGACTAGGCCCTGTAGAATCGCTGGGGCTACACTAAACAACCAAAGGTTAGGAAGTAGGAGACCCACGGGAGCCGCGTGCAGTGTCTAAACGCAGGCGCGGGTTCCCAATGACTTTCTATGAATTTCGTAAAAGTTACAAAGTTACAGTTTAAGGACACTTCCGGATGGACTAGGATGGAAGCCTTTTAAACTAGGACACTTCGAGAGTCAAGTCCCACCGGAGTACTCGTGTTACTTCACCCAGGGAAGCCAGGTGCATAGGTGTCTTTTCATGTCGGGTTTCGTCGTCGTTTTCTATGGAGAGCTGCAAAGAAGTGCTACAGGCGACCAGAGGAAAAGTGTCCGGGTGGATTCAAGGGTGGATCAGAGATGTGAAGAACCTGAAAGCAGAGGCGAAAGAGTCTGGGTCACTAGCCAGTGACCAGGAAGATACCAGGAAGGAACCAGGAAATGTCGGGTGTTTGAAGGTGAAGAAGGTGAGTTTGTCTCTTCAGCCACAAGGTCCAGGAGGCATTGACGATGACCAGGAGCTGGATTCGAGCTGTCCCACAATGGATCTAGATGTCTGCAGCGTCGGTATCCGGATTGGACCCAACAAGCCTTGGCATCTGCAACCCACGCAGGATGTCGAGATTGGCTCAGTTACAGACCAGCAAGGTCTGTGGCGCTTCTCCTTTTTAGGGAAGCTGGAGCAAGTCTGGAGCAACCAGAATTGCAAGTTTGATTCAAGATGGCATTTTCAGGGTGCTCGCTAGCCAACGGGCAAGGAACGGGGAAGACGCATTAAGCACAAATGTAAAGGTGGGGTCCACTGGTCACTCGCGGAGTGTGAGGGCCTGAGCTTCGGTTAAAATGGTGCTCGGGGCTGGGGCTTCTCGTACCCCAATGCACAACTTACTGAGTGCACGTAGCAAAATGCAGGATGTCCAAGATGTCCGGTCCCACGTCTCTCGTGTCCGCCACGGGTCTCAGCTTTGCTGTGGATGTGGGTCGGGGTCAGAGAAGTCTGGAAGTCCAGTTCTTGACTCACAGAGTCTTCGGGTTCCGGCGGGAGCCTTGAAACTGCAGACCGGGGCAAAGTCGCTGTTGGTGCCTGTTTGCACAGGGTGGTCACTCCTTGACCACAAGGGAGATGTCTTCTGTCTTCCAGTCAGAATGGAATGTCAAAGGTCCAAGATATGTCTTTCAAAGATTCGTCCAGGATAATCTAAAGTCCCAGGGACACAGCTCCTACTGTTATACTAAGGATGGGGGCTGGATTACCTGACTAGGTCCTTCCTATGGGTGAACCTGAGAAGGGGGTGGTTACTCCCATTTCTCTTTGTCCAGTTTCGCACCAGAGCTGGGGCGGAGTGCCCCAGCAACTGGTTTGAACCGGGCTATGCATGGAGCACCTTGTGTGCCCCAGGCAGTGTCTAGATGCATTCACTGAATGCAGCCCTCCCTGCCCCAATACACAAAACCCCTGTCTGGGGAGGTACTGACAACTCCCCGGACAGGAAACCTATTGTCCAGGCCGCCCTTGCTGGAGTTTCCCCCAGCAACAGGAGGTCAGACTTGTGTCTGTGGCAGCAGCATCCATTTTGTGATGCTGAGGCTCTGTTTAACTTTAACAGGGTAAACCAGTAACTTATATGTATTTTCCCTCTAGAAGGGTGGAATGCTACCCCCACTGCCAGAATTGGCGGGGGTAGTATTCCAAAGTGGTTGACACCTTACACGACATATTTTGAAAAAGCCAAACCAAAGTTAGCATTAACCTCGAGGATTTTAATGCACTTAAGAGTTTATGGTATGGCTATATCATAGAACAGCTATAAGGAGATGGTTCCGAAAGCTGCAGAGGGGCACAGCTCATGCTAGGGCACCCTCTCACATAAAACCAAGCACTCTGCCTCCAGGATTGTCGAGCCCTACCATAGGAGTGGCTTATAGGTGTATATGTGTCTATATGTAAAGGCAGATATAGGTATACTATATCTAAGTAAGGGGTGATTACACCACCTTACCCAGGCTGTGTGAACAGACCTGTGGTGTCAGTTTGGAAGGCAAACCAGGGGTGGCACAATACATGCTGCAGCCCCTGGTAGGCCTAGGGTGCACCTATGTGATAGAATTCACTTCTCGATGCTCTAATTACCCTATGATGACGTGTGAGTTAGCATCATATGACTAACTAATGCATTTCGTATATACACTTATGCTGAATTCATATTCTTACCTATTACTTATATTCAAATGTATGCGTGACCATATTAGTTTCTTAGCTTAGCCTGTGTGCCACCATTTTGTGTAACTCTCTGTGCCTGCGGGTTCTGCTCGCTCATGCCCCTCCCGCAGGAATACAGAAATATACTAAGACAGCAGTTTTCGTTTCTCGGCTTACTGTGGCCGAAACTAACAAGTTCCGCTATCTGCAATGTTCTCATACCCAGAGGCGCCGAAGCCTAGCTCCATGGCCTTGAGCAGAGATAATAATGTATCCCTTGCAGGTGCAGATGCCTGCTGTATGAGAGCATTGTCCACTGGTCTGAGGCTCGGTAATTTTCCATTAGGGGCGTACCCCATTTACTGTATTGCATTATAATGTATTGCTGTGATGCAGAGAGTCAGTCCTCTCGTTCGCACTCCTAGGAGTGAGGTCGGACAGGGCCCTCTCATATGAGTGTTGTTTGGCCTAATAAAGATTTTTGTTTATACTTCTCCACTGTCCGGCTGACTTCCTATAAGGTAATTATAGGTGAGTGCTGTAAGTCACTCAGTGGATTTGAGCCACGCTTATCAGATGGCGCCCGAATAGGGACCCCGCGATAAGGATCTTTTCTCACCCGTAAGTGGGTAGCAGAAGACCGGGGACCCGCTGGTCGGCACGGTGGGCCCGGGATCCCATTTGATGCCGAGCTTGGTTCTCGCAGCGCTGCCCCACCCTGCTGATCGGGAGAGGTCCCGGTTCGGATCTTACGCCGGGGTCCAGAAGGCGGAACTTGAAGTTGACCGTGTTGGTCCTGGCAGCCGGAGGTGGAGAACGGTAGAGGTCGGTGCCGCCTACGGAAGGTGAGTGGTCCACCTGTTATTGCTGCAGGAACGGGAGTATTCCGGGAGACTAGAGTGTCTCCGATGGTTTGAGGAGCCGGTGTGCTCCTGGGGCTAGTGTGCTCCGGGGAACTCAGAGTACGAGTTGGTGCTCTGACAGACTTGACGGGGTTGGGGACGTATTTCGAGGTAATTGTTTGTAGTGATCCGACCGAATGGTACTGTGGTGAAGGCGTGACTCATTGTGGGTGGACTCTGGCGCGCTTACCCTGAACTCCTAGTGTGGTGACTCAGTGGAGGTGTGATCCGGGTTTCCCGCGGTAAAGTGCGCAGTGATCCACAGTGCCGCACGGGTGGCGGATTTGTTCCCCTTCCTCAGAACAGTTAGCGTACTGTTCGGTCTGCGGTAGAGTCCAGGTTCCCCAGGACTTGGTCGACGGGCCTTGTCCCATTTGGTAACACGTGTTTTGAGATATTGTATATGTGTACGTGGTTCTCTGATGTACGTCTATATGTTTGTGTGTGAATGAACTTGAGTTGTGATTCAGGATAAAGTAAAGATGCCGTGTTTTAGCAAGTTGCGATGTTTTGGATGCTGTTGTCGACCCTCAGATACTAGACTGGCCGAGAGCCAACCTGCGCCCCCTGAAGGGACACCGAGTTTTGATATGTATGTTAAACATGGACTGGTCCCGATTATGTTTGGTACTTTGTGGCATCGGTACACTGCTGATAATGTGGATTTACAATGGCCTTTGACGGGTTCTTTTGATGAAGCTAAGTTGGATTATTTGCAAGACAAACTGTTTGCTAGGCGTAGCCGTCAGAGTATGTTCGACTCTCTGCGAGTGTGGCAGAAAGAGGTCAGGAAACGCAAGATGCGAGAGGAGAAAGAGGAGTATAAAAAGTCCACCCAGACTATGGCGCAGAAGGCGAAGGAACAGGTGGGAAATGAGAATGCACTACGCATGGAGCGCGCAGATAGACTTTGTAGGTTGAGGGAAAATAAAAGTTACGTAGTGAGAGAGGACGACCCAGATGAGATGGAGGACATTTTGAATGCCCGGCCCCCTCCCCCTTATGCCCCGCAGCCCTTGTACCCCTCCTTGCCACTTTCGGCCCCTAGTAGTGCCATTCCAGGTCCTTCAGCGAGTGCCCCCCAACAATCCCTACCCTCGACACCCCTCGTTTCTCTACTCCAGACCACTTCACCCGCCCCCTCGCCATTTTCTTTAGCACTCCCTACCGTTTCAGCTAGTACCACCCCCAGTCAGGAGATGCTAACACCGAGTCGCGGCGCTGGTAGTGGATTGTTTTCACAGGTACGGAAGCTGCTTACACGTTCTACAGTTGGTTTAGATGAAAAAAGTATGGTGGCTAATCAGGCATGCCAATGGGCCAGGAATAATATTTATTCGTTCGAAGATATTTGGTCCACCATGAAAGATTTTGAGCCCTTGATGCAGCAGCACGCTTTGTGGCACATGTCTAATGTATTGATACCGCTATGGGAGCAGGGGTATGGAGGCGTGGCTCCGGCGGTTTTACGGGATATACAGGCTGGGGCGTACAGAACGAACACGGGGGTGAAGGAAGTGATGAGTAGTCTGCGCGCGCTATTGGAATACAGGAATGAATTGCCCTCTGTCGGTACACCCCACTTCCCAGGTCTCCACCCCATGCGAGAGGTGCACCCTATTTTTCATCCTGAGGTCCCCGAGTTGTTAGACCCAGTCACGAGGGCTGTCACACGGAACAGAATTGATGCGCATTTTCAGGAGCAATGGGTGTATACGCCATGGAAGAGAAGCGAGGTGTTGTCATTGAAGGCTCAGCTACCGGATTCTAGAAAGAATCCGACCGCCTATTATAAAGAGCTCACGGAAGCAGCGTCTTCTACTGTGATGACGTTGGCTGATGTGGAATTATTTTTCGGGCTTTTGGTCCCGGTTGATGTGTGGCGACAGGTGAAAGGTACGGATCATACGGAGGAGCTGGGAGGTACATGGCAGGAGTTACAGGATTGGGATAAGGAGCGTAACCCAGGGAGAAGCCGAGGGCTGAGATATTAGCTCTGCCAGGACGCATTATAAAGTATATGCATTCTCTCATTCCCCCGAAAAAGGTAGATTGGGACAAATTGACGGCTTGCAAGCAGAAAAAGGATGAGGCGGTCTCAGATTTCTTTACGAGATTTGAGGAAACGTTCATGGATTTTAGTGGACAGGATGTGTCACAGGATGGAGGGTTACGACTCTTTGTTAACAGGTTTGTCACAAATTTATTGCCTGAAATATCAGCTAGACTGCAAGCGTCCGAGAGCACGTGGACGACGTCCTCTCCTTCGGGAATACTAAGTATGGCGCAATATTACGAGCACAGGGAAAATGAGAATAAGGACAAGCAGGAGAAGAAGGCTAAAGATTTGAAGACGAGGGTTTTGTTGCAGCAAGTGGCAAGAGGCAGAGGAAGAGGTGCGGCGCTGAGTCGGGGAGGTGGTTTTGGGAGAGGTGAGAGTAGGGAAAGGTTGGGACCGAACCAGTGCGCCAAGTGTAAGCAGGAAGGGCATTGGTGGCGAGACTGCCCGCTGCTCCAGTCAGGTACCGGTCCGGGAAGAGGACGAGGACGAGGACGAGGAAGTGGTGATTTTGGGAGACAGGCTGCACGATCAGAAGGAGGCGGGAGACCCGGAGGCAATTACTTTGACAACGGGACAGATAGACAACAGTCGCAGAGGAGTGGGGGCCAGTATTACAACGATGATTATTCAATGGACGATTTGACAGGGTTCTCCCACAACTAGGACAGCGTAGGACAGAGCATGGGACCAGTACTTATGGAAGTTGATCAGAGGGGGCCTTATGTCGAAGCCGACTTACTAGGGTCTCAACAGAAATTTCTAGTGGATACGGGTGCAATGAAAAGTTCAGTGGCTCGTTCTAGGGTCCCAGGGGCGGCTCTGTCTGGCAAGAATAACATATCCGTGGGTTTTGCAGGAACTCCGGTGATTAGCCCCATTTCTAAACCTCTCACGTTAACGATTGGCCCTTTTACTGTTGACTCACCGTTTTTATTGACTTCGAATTGTGGAGAAAATTTGCTGGGGTTAGATTTATTGAAGAGATTGCATGCCACCATTTATTGTTCCCCGGATGGCGTGTACCTTACTCTAGGCCCCAATGTTGCCCGCCCACTACAGTGCTTTTCGAAAGACGACCCGTTGCCACCTGAGTTTCGAGGCATACCCGGCAGCTTGTGGGCTGCCAGTGATAATGATGTAGGGAGAATGGATATTGCCCCGGTGTCGATAAGAGTGAAGGTGGGAGCCAAATTGCCCAGAATTCCACAATACAGAATACCTAGAGAGGGTGAGAAGGCCTTGTTACAAATAATTCAAGAGTTGATACAGTCTGGAGTTGTAGAAGAGACTGATTCGAATATATGTAACAGTCCTATTTTGCCTGTACTTAAAAGACGGTCACCTGATGCAACTGATAATACTCCTGATGTCTATAGATTTGTGATTGATTTGCGGCAGGTAAATAGAGTAGTGGAGCCACAGTATCCGGTGGTCTCGGACATCACTACGATATTGACAATGATTCCACCTTCGGCCAAATACTTCTCTGTCCTGGATTTGAAAAATGCTTTCTTCAGTATTCCGGTACATGAGGACAGCCGTTACCTCTTCGGATTCTCATTGGCTGGCCGAAGTTTCCGCTTCAAGAGAATTCCCCAGGGGTACACGGAGAGTCCGAGTATATACAGTCAGGCTCTAAAGGCACAATTGGATGACCTGGTACTTCCACCTGGCAACGTAATGTTGCAGTACGTGGATGACATCCTAATAGCATCGGATGATGAGCAGGGTTGTCGGGAGGCTACTGTAAAACTGTTACACCATTTGGCAAAGAGGGGGCATAAAGTGTCCCTTCCGAAGTTTCAATACTGTCGAACGGAGGTCACCTACCTCGGTCACCTCCTTTCGAAAGTGGGGAGGAGATTGACGCCGGAGCGCATAAAAGCGATCACTAACATGCAAATACCTAACACGCAGCGAGAGGTGCGCGCGTTCCTAGGCATAACATCGTATTGTCGTCAGTGGATACCTAACTATGCGTTACTAATAAAACCCCTATTGCATCTGACTACCAAAGAAGTGCGCGAACCCCTACCCTGGACCCCCGCATGTCAGGAAGCGTTTGAGTCACTAAAAACGTCTTTGTGTTCTGCGCCAGTTCTTGGAACACCTGATTACCAGAAGCCTTTTGTTCTTTACGTGCACGAGGCGGAAGGTTGCGCGTTGTCTGTCCTAACTCAGTGTTTTGGGGGGAAGCAGAGACCGTGTGCATACTTCTCTGCAGTGCTCGATAATGTGGCAAGAGCGCTGCCGAGCTGTCTGAGAGCCACGGCGGCTGCTGCGGTCTCTATAAGACAATCGGCAGGGCTCGTGCTGGGATCAGATCTCACAGTAATGGTACCGCATGCTGTGGATATTTTACTGAACAGGACACAGACGCAGCATTTAACAAGCGCTCGTCTGACGGGTTACGAGATGACTCTTTTTGCGCCCCATGTAACAATCAAAAGGTGTGCCACATTGAACCCCGCCACCTTGTTACCTATCCCCACAGACACTGACACAAACGATGATGACATACATGACTGTTTGTATAGGACCGAAGAGGAGACGAAGGGGAGGGTGGATCTGACAGACAGGCCCATGGAAGAACCGGACGGGGAACTGTATGTCGATGGATCCTGTTTTAAATTACCAGACGGTACATCGACAGCAGCATATGCAATAACAACATTACAGACGGTGATAGAGACTTCTAGAATACCTTACAATTCTGCCCAGGCTGCCGAGATTATTGCCTTACTGAGAGCATGTGAGTTGAGTGAGGGGTTGGATGTGAACATTTACACCGATAGCCAATACGCCTTTGGCGTGGTTCATAATTATGGGCGACTTTGGGCAGAACGGGGATTCTTGACCTCCCATGGACAACGCATCCAACATGGTCCACTGATATTACGACTGCTAACGGAACTGACATTACCCAAAAGATTGGCTGTGATAAAATGTAGTGCACACAAGACAATAGTGGACGACGTCGGGCGAGGCAACGCTTTTGCCGATGAGACAGCAAAAGAGACTGCTAGAGAAAAATTACCACGAATGTTTGTGGCAGGACCAGCACGATGGGTCCCAGATATTCATATGTTTTCAGACACGGTACAGAGTGTCAAGAACATACAGGGCAAAGCGACGGATGAGGAACTGAGAGCATGGAAGGATGGGCAGGGACGACTGGATGCGGATGAATGTTGGACAGATGTGACAGACAAGAGACGATGGATGTTACCGAATGCGTATGTCCTTCCAGTAGTGACGATGGCACACGGGCCTGCCCATGTGAGTGCCAAGGGCATTTGCAAATTGTTAGACCCGGTGTGGAGCAATAAAAATATCTCTAAGATGGCCACCAATTTGGTTCGTCAGTGTATGGTGTGTTTGAGACACAATCCTGGAAAGGGTACCCCTGTCCCAACTGGAAATTTTGCACCACCCTCTTTCCCTTTTGAGGTGATTCAGATGGATTACATCAAAATGGAAAGGGTGAATAACTTGAAGTACGTTCTTGTAGTCGTCTGTGCTTTTAGTAGGTGGGTGGAGGCGTTCCCAACGAAAGACTGCACGGCCATGTCTACTGCGAAAATGCTTATTAAGGAGTATTTCTCCCGTTTCGGATTACCTAGGGTGATCTGGAGTGATAATGGCACGTCCTTTAATGCTGAATTAGTGAAAAATATATGCAAAGGTCTACACATCACCCAGAAGTTCCACTCAGCCTTGCATCCTCAGGCGGCAGGGCTGGTGGAACGGTTTAACGGCACACTCAAGTTAAAAATGGCAAAAATATGTGAGAGTACAGGTCTCCGTTGGCCAGACGCACTTCCCTTAGCTTTGCTCTCCACCAGAGTCACTGTAAATGCAAAAATGGGCGTCTCCCCGCATGAGGTGGTATTTGGCCGCCCGGCCAATATCTGGGGAGTGCCCCGACCAAAATGTTTTTCCGAAGTTCCTTATCCTCTGTTGACAGATTATCTGTATGCTTTGACTAAAGATCTTCGTTCTATTCATCAGCAGGTAGCAGACACTCTGAAGCCGTTGCCGGAGGGGCCTGGACACACCATCCACCCAGGGGATTGGGTCGTGGTGCGACGATACCAGCGGAAGTCCTGTTTGGAGCCGAGATGGTCAGAGCCTCGTCAGGTGCTCCTCACCACGCGCACGGCACTGCGGATTGAAGGCAGAAAAGCGTGGACCCATGCCTCTCATGTGAAGAGGGTCCCGCTCCCGTTGCCCTATGATCAATGGGTACAAGACGGCATCGCTGACCAGGAGTTCGAACATATCCCGAGGTATGTTCCTTTCTCGGATGCTTCATTGATTGGAGAAGAGCGAAGCGGAATTGAGAATACTGTGAGCTCTACCACTCCTTTTGTTGCTAGCAAAGAGATACCGGAAAGTTCAGCATCTGCCACTGATACACCTGCTTTGTTTTCTGACCCCGAAGTGCCAGGGAGCACTCGCTATAATTTACGGCCCCGAAGAAAATAAGTACAGTGCTGGAATATGATGGACTAAATACTGGAAGAAGGGCTTAGTGGACATTCTGAAACAAATTGAAGATTTAGTGGTAGGGATGGACTTGTAAGAGCCCTGGTGTTTAGCCGAAGATTGTGTTCTTTGAGACTATAGAGTGGTGCGGGGCCCGAATTAAGTGCTCCCTTTGTTTCAAAGTGCTGACCAGCGACGTTGGAGTAGGTATGAACGGTACAAGCCTGCCTGTGAGGCTTTGAAGGACACAGGGAGAAGATCCCTTTTTTAAGGGTTGAAGAACCCCTCTGGCCGGTTGAGGATTGTCTGGGACTATTTTTTTAGTAACAGTGTGATTTTTACCTTTTTGATTTTTGATACTTTTGTACGATTATTAGAAATGTATCCCTTTGGGCGGCCCATCCCTGATGAGGAGCAGCCTTTTGCAGCTCCCCCGAGACGTGAGCCTGATTCCCCCTGGTTGGCCCTCCCCCGAAAAGGAAAAATAGTAGTGATCATAATAGTTTTAATTGCCTTTCTGGTGACTCTTGGAATACTGTTTTTCCTAGATAAACATTATCCCGTTCATACATTTGCACCCACACCTACTGCTGTTCCGGAACACAAAATGTTAACTGTTGATTATGGTGAGAGAATGATACGTAAAAATTATAAGGACAATGTTTTTATTAAAACTTTGCATCATGCACATGCCACTACCAACATGACAGATTGCAGGGTTTGTGGGCTTTTACCTTCTGCTGCTTATAAAAAAGATAGGTTCCTCGCTCTCCCTTTAACGCCAGTGAATAGTTGTGTGGGGTGGTATACTCTTATAGGTCTTGTTAAATATTTCCAGCAGCCAGATTCTTTGACTCCACGCCTGCAGAATAGGGGGTGGACAATGACAATGCGAGTGCGGCCTTTGCCTTCAGCTTCCCTTGGACGAATATACACTGACGGACGTTTTGACCAGACTTTTATACAGACATGTGAGAAAAAGTTGGGTCGTTTCTTGACACCTAATGATACTGATCGACTAAGGGATAGTTTCATGAAATTGAACGCCACTTTGTCTTATAGGCATCCCCCTAAGAGTAACGACAGCTCCAAGTCTTTGATACCCCTGGCTGTGGTAGGTCCTCCTCCATTTTTCTGTATAGAGGGAAGGGGTCCCATCAAGGTTGGAAATAGCTCTTGCAATGTGACTGCTTCAATACGCCTGCCCGTTAGCCCCTCCTTGATTGCCCCACCCAGTGTCTATTTTGTTTGCGGTGAAAATGGATACTTATGGTTGCCTGAGGGTTGGGGTGGGGTGTGCTACCTGGCTTATATGATTCCTCCCGTGTATGTGGCTCCCTCTGATTACCATAGAACTCATCGACGATTCCCCAGTCCTCAGGAGCAGCCGCAAGAGCAGCGTAAAAGGAGGGAACTTCAAGTAGAGGATGTTGATCAGACAGATACCTCGTATCAGCAATGGACTGATTTTTCTAAGGGTTTGCTTCCTTTCTGGGGCCCTATATTCAACAGTAGAGCTATTAGACGACTCTCTAGGGTAATGGAAAAAGTGGTTCTGGTTGAGGCTGACATTACGACCAACATCTCTGTTGAGGTTCAGGCTATGAGATTATTTACGATCCAGAATAGGATGGTCCTTGACGTCATACTAGCTGATAGGGGCGGGGCCTGCCGCGTCATCGGGACGTCTTGCTGTGTTTATATCCCAGACTCCGCCCCGACTGTTAACTTGGCAGTGCAAAAATTGCATAGATTAGCGACTGAACTACACCAAGATAATGGGACATGGTCTCTCCAAGGGTGGCTCTGGGGTGCCTTTTCTTCCTGGGGCTGGAAAATACTGATGGGTTTGGTTGGAGTGGTGAGTGTAATTCTGTCATGCTGCCTTTGCATCTATTGCCTTCCTCCATGTTGTTCAATGTGTGCTGCAAATATACGTCCGAAAAAGAAGTTACATGGTCAATATGCCACTTCTATGATTACTGAAATTCCTGCTGATGCAAGTTTCCTAATGTTTATTGCAGAAGACGTTCTAGACTGAGGTAGTACGGTCCTGCCCCTAGAATGGATGTCGGCACTACCTTTGGCAAATAAATGAGGCTATAGTTAGCCAATGATGCTAAAAGGAGGGTCTGATAGAATTCACTTCTCGATGCTCTAATTACCCTATGATGACGTGTGAGTTAGCATCATATGACTAACTAATGCATTTCGTATATACACTTATGCTGAATTCATATTCTTACCTATTACTTATATTCAAATGTATGCGTGACCATATTAGTTTCTTAGCTTAGCCTGTGTGCCACCATTTTGTGTAACTCTCTGTGCCTGCGGGTTCTGCTCGCTCATGCCCCTCCCGCAGGAATACAGAAATATACTAAGACAGCAGTTTTCGTTTCTCGGCTTACTGTGGCCGAAACTAACAAGTTCCGCTATCTGCAATGTTCTCATACCCAGAGGCGCCGAAGCCTAGCTCCATGGCCTTGAGCAGAGATAATAATGTATCCCTTGCAGGTGCAGATGCCTGCTGTATGAGAGCATTGTCCACTGGTCTGAGGCTCGGTAATTTTCCATTAGGGGCGTACCCCATTTACTGTATTGCATTATAATGTATTGCTGTGATGCAGAGAGTCAGTCCTCTCGTTCGCACTCCTAGGAGTGAGGTCGGACAGGGCCCTCTCATATGAGTGTTGTTTGGCCTAATAAAGATTTTTGTTTATACTTCTCCACTGTCCGGCTGACTTCCTATAAGGTAATTATAGGTGAGTGCTGTAAGTCACTCAGTGGATTTGAGCCACGCTTATCATATGCCTTGGGTACCTATGGTACACTATACAGGGGCTCACAAGGGTGACCCAGTAACCAATTTTGTATGTACCTAAAGTACATGGTATCAATTTAGAGAGAGAACAGCTGGGCTGTGGGTGTGATTAGCAGGCCCACAGCCACACTAATGTCGAAAAACCAGAGAATCACAGCAAAAAGTGGGGGTGACCATAGGAAGCAGACCCTACTATCCTACACAACCCTCCCCTCCAAACGCAGGGACATTAAACTAACCTTGACCAGTTGAGTCTTCATGTTCTAAGGCGAAATATCTGGAGAGTCCATCTGCATTGGCATGGTCAGTCCCAGGTCTATGTTCCACCGTAAAGTCCATCCCCTGTAGGAAAATGAACCACCTAAGCAGTTTGAGATTTTCACCCTTCATCTGATCTAGCCACAAGAGGGGCTTATGGTCTGGCTTGAAGTGAGTACCAAACAAGTATGGCCTCAGCTTCTTCAGGGCCCACCATACCCCTTGACAAATTTCCTGTAGTACCCAGTCAGGCCCAAGAAAGCTCTGAGCTGAGTCTGGGTGGTTGGAGCAGTCCAGTCCCTTATGGTCTGGATCTTGCTCTGCAATGGTTGAACCTGGCCTCAACCTACAAGGTGGCCCAGGTATACAACCTGACTCTGCCCTATCTGGCACATGGTAGCCTTGATAGTTAGGCCTGCCTTTTGCAGGGCCTCCAAAACATTCTTTAGGTGGGTCAGGTGATCTTCCCAAGTGGAGCTAAAGACAGCAATATCATCAAGATAAGCTGCACAGTAGCCATCCAGACCTGAGAGGACTTGGTTCACCAACCTTTGGAATGTGGCAGGTGTATTCTTCAAACCAAAGGGCATCACCACAAATTGATAATGGCCACCAGGGGTTGAAAATGCTGTCTTTGGCTTTGCATCATCAGCTAGTCTAATCTGCCAGTAGCCAGCTGTCAAGTCAAATGTACTCAAAAACTTGTCAGATGCCAATCTGTCAATGAGTTCATCTGCCCTTGGTAGTGGATGGGCATCTGTCCTAGTGACAGCACTGAGGCCTCTGTAATCCACACAAAACATCATCTCTTACCATCTTGGGTGTGAGGTTTAGGCACCAGGACTACTGGACTGGCCCAAGGGCTCTCTGAGGGCTCAATGACTCCCAAATCCAACTTTTCTTTTGGACTTCTGTCCTGATACAGTCCCTGACATGATCAGATTGCCTGTAAATCTTACTTTTAACAGGCAGACTGTCCCCAGTCTCCACTTCATGAGTGCACCAGGTAGTCTGACTTGGAGTCAGAGAAAACATATGTCTGTAGGACTGTAGAACTTGTCTGCAGTCCTGTTGATGTTGGTCAGTGAGGCTGCCTGCCAAGGCTACACCATCAACTGAACCATCATCAGGGTTCTGAGAAAGCAGGTCTGGGAGAGGGCCACTCTCTTCCTCCTGTCCCTCATCTGTAACCATGAGCAAGCCCATGTCTGCCCTGTCAACATATGGTTTCAATCTGTTGACATGAAGCACCCTGTGGGGGCCCCTGGGATTTCCAAGGTCAACCAAATAGGTGACTTCTCCCTTCTGCTCCACAATAGTGTGGGGTCCACTCCACTTGTCTTGGAGAGCTGCTGGGGCCACAGGCTCCAACACCCACACTTTCTGTCCTGGCTGGTAAACAGTCATCACCGCCTTTTGCCTTTTGGTCATGCCAGGCCTTTTGCAATTCCTGACAAGCCTCAAGGTTTTTAGATGCCTTCTTCATGTACTCGGCCATCCTGGAGCGAAGACCAAGTACATAATCCACAATGTCCTGTTTGGGAGGTTTGAGAGGTAACTCCCATCCCTCCTTCGCCAGACACAGGGGTCCTCTTACAGGATGCCCAAACAGAAGTTCAAAAGGGCTGTAGCCAAGCCCCTTCTGTGTGACCGCTCTGTAAGCAAACAAAAGACAGGGCAGCAGGATGTCCCATCTCTGCCTGAGCTTTTCAGGGAGACCCTTAATCATGCCCTTAAAGGTCTTGTTGAATCTCTCAACTAGACCATTGCACTGTGTAAATTTACAAGGTTTGATTTACAAAAATAAATCAATATACCACAGTTTTCTGTGTACCATATCAAGGAAAGACAACAATATATTTAACATGTCAAGTAAGAAATGCAATCAAAATATTTCTGATGATAATGGAATGATAAAAGTCAAAGCTTGAATTCATACTTCACAAATGACAACAAAATATATGTACTTATGTGCCGTAGTTCAGTCAGTATACAGTATTAATGAACAAACCACGAATTACGTAATTACAACACATGCTCTAGTACAAAACACACTATACACTGTGAGCTGCCACTAGGAAATGGTTCTCCTTTTGTTTGTCAATGTCAAAAAGGCGTCAATGATACACTGTTTGCATATAATATACATTTTGATTTATGCATAAATTATTTATACCTGGCAAAATCCACCTTTTATCTTATGCAACTATTCTCGAGAAAATGTTCGCTGGAACTACAAAAAAATAGACTCATCGTCCCACCTCAACCCAACTCAGTCTGTGTAAAGGAAGAGGAGAATAAAAAAAGAATACAGTTATGTATGCAAACGTTTTAACTAAAATCAAACACTAAATAAAATCCCTACTTCCTTACTAGAATCAAAGTCCTTCCTCATTTTAGTAAAAACCCTGTTATAAATTAAATCCATTGCAAATGCACCTGATCACTGTCATAATATCTGTCAAAAATATAGAACTACAAAAATATCGAGTAAAAAATATAGAATACAAAAATATCGAATCCCTATCTCCAAACAGGTAAGTACAAAAATATCGAATCAAAAATATCGTTGTAAAAAATATAGATAGTCAAAATATCGAATTTTTTAAATATCTTAAAAGTAATTTAAAATTAATATAACAATAAATATAATTGACTTAAACATACTTAAAATACTTAAATAACCTTAAAATTAATAAATAATTAATTTAACATAAAAAAATATATATAATACATATATATTGTAAACCAATTGAATATATATATATATATACATAATATAACCAAAAAATATACAATATTTTTACCGTAGGATAGCGAGAGGGTTAAATTTACTATTACCACTCCAGTGAGTGCAACAGTAGAGAAAACATTGGATAGTGTAGGGGTAAAAATTACTATTAACACTCCAGAGAGTGCAACAGTCGGGAAAGTGTTGGATAGCGTAGGGGTAAAAATCAGTATTCCCACTCCAGTGAGTGCAACAGTAGGGAAAGCGTTGGATAGTGTAGGGGTAAAAATTACTATTCCCACTCCAGAGAGTGCAACAGTAGGGAAAGCGTTGGATAGCGTACGCATACAATTTACTATTCCCACTCCAGTGAGTGCAACAGTAGGGAAAGCATTGGATAGCGGGAGAGTAAAAATTACTATTCCCACTCCAGAGAGTGCAACAGTAGCGAAAGCATTGGATAGCGTAGGGGTAAAAATTGTGATTCTCCTATTAACATGCCTAGAGAATCTAGATTTCATTAAAGACACAGAGGCTCACATTATGCAATGACTTTTAATTGCAGATCCAAGCCAGTCACATCACAATACAAAGGTTCCAATAAGAACACTGAGATAAAGTAAGACATAAGACATAACAAGCATCAGCCTCTTTTAAATCAGGCGAAAGAAGATGCAGTAGATTCCAGAAGATTCGAAGCAAAGGACAATCAAAATTGAAGACAACCAGTCAGCTTCCAAGTGATAAAACCTCCAAAGTAGCTTAAGTAGAAGGGTTACCTGAAAGAAAGGAGACAATGAAAATTGTATCCTAAGGAAAAAGATAGTCATAAAACAATCCAGAAAAAAGAATTGAACAACTTAAAATAACATTTCAATATAGATATAAAATACATTATATCATTTATAAAATACATTATATCATGTTAAGTGACACCCAGAACCAAACAGCGAACGGGAAGGGCGGGATAATGTAAGCCTCCGTGTCTTTAATGAAATCTAGATTCTCTAGGCATGTTAATAGGAGAATCGCAATTTCATTACAAGAACGAAGGCTACATTATGCATGTTGGTAGCCCTGTAAAACTACATTAGACATATGTTCAATTGGTTTACAATAATGTCTTGCAAAGGTACTAGCGTTAGACCAGTCAGCAGCTTTAAGGATATCATCCAACTTACCTCCGGACCAAAGAGATTTACTTGCCATGGCACCTCTAACAGAATGAGCTTGAAATTTGGATATATTAATACCAGCTAGAGACATAACAGATTTAACCCATCTGGCAATCGAGGTGGAGGAAATAGCCTTATGAGGTTTAACAAAGGAAATGAGAAGCTGATTCTCATTAAGCGGTCGAAGGTTAGACATTGTCACATCATAAGCTTTCATACATTCAACTACACAAAGTTTCGGACAAGGGTCGAAACGAGGATAGAAGATTGAGTCAGACATGGTCTTGGTTCTTCTATAGACCTCAAATTTTACTCCAAACAAATTATAGGACCTATTAGAGATCTCCAGAGCTTTAACATCAGAAACTCTACGACAGGAGATAAGGCAAAGAAGAGTTGCGAGTTTAATAGATAGAAACTTTCTGTTCAAAAATAAATTATCGGGCCAGGAAGTGAAGAGATCTAGAATTAAATTCACATCCCAGAGTGTATCATATTTCGGCTTTGGGGGTCTTTTAATACGAATACTCTTCATAACTCTACAAACAATTACGTTTTTCCAGACCGTTTTGCTGTTAACGAGAATATGACACGCAGAGATTGGTGATCTATAACAATTTATTGATCTATAACTCAATCCTCTGTCAAAGAGTTCAGCTAAAAAATGTACTACGTCAATAATAGGTGCCTGTATGGGATCCAAATCCCTCTCCATGCACCAACGAAACCAAGATTTCCAGATATTATTGTATCTGTAGTGGGTTCCCGGAGCCCAAGACTCTCTGAGGAGAGTAGAAGCCGATGTCAAAAGTCCTGAGACTTCATTAGATTTCCTGACACTCTCCAAGCAAGAAGGTTCAAACTCCCGGATAGGGTCAGAGGGTGAGGATCTCCATTTAAGTCTGTAAGGAGAAGGAATCAGAAAGGGAAGATCGTAAGTTAGCTCCAGAACTGTGGGGAACCACGCTTGTGACGGCCAGAAGGGAGTTATCAGGACTAGAGAGCATCGCTCTTGCCTCACTTTCTGCAAGACTCATTGCAAATGGGGGAAAGGCATATGCAATGATCCCTGACCAAGATTGGAGAAATGCATTCACTGCTAGAGCACCGGAATCGGGCATCCCGCTGAAGTAATGCTCTAGTTGAGAGGTGAGACGGCTCGCAAAGAGGTCTATTTCGAATGCACCCCAGTAAGACTTTAGTGAGCCGAAGACAGCGACGTTGAGTTTCCAATCGCTGAAGTCCGAAAGGAATCTGGAATTCCAATCGGCAGAAACGTTCGATTTCCCTGGGTAGTATTCTGCTTGGAGGGCAATCTTGTGTTCTAAGCAGAACATCCAGAGTCTCCTTGCTAGGTTGGAAAGGTCGGCAGATTTTGTACCTCCCAACCGATTGATGTAGGCCACTGCCGAAACATTGTCCATTTTCAGAACAACCGATCTCCCCTGAATTGAGTGCTTGAAACTCAGAAGGGCGTATATGCCAGCAGTAAGTTCTAGGAAATTGATGTGGTGAGATGACTCCTCCTGAGACCAAACGCCACCCGTATTCTGGTCTAGGAAACAAGCACCCCAACCATGAAGGGAAGCATTCTATTCCAACACAAAATCTGGTTCCGAACCAAAAATTGCTTTCCCATTCCAAGCCTCCAGGTTTTCCAACCACCAGTTCAGTTCTGCTTTGGCCTTCAAATCTAGGGTGATTTGGTCTTCGTACCAAAGGCCGGACCTCAACGCCCTTCCTTTTATCCTTTGTAAGGCCTGATAATTCAGAGGGCCTGGGATGATCGCTTGAATTGAAGAAGATAAGAGACCTAGAAGTCTTGCCAGTTCCCTTAGGGGGATGTCCTCCTGTCTTAAAACATGACGGATCTCTTTCTTGATCTTCGAGATCTTTGAATGAGGTAAAAGGAGAAGACATTTGGAAGTATCCAGAGTGAAACCCAGAAACCCCAGTGATTTTGAGGGGGTTAGAATAGACTTCTCTTTGTTGACAATGAAACCTAGACTTTCCAACAGTTTCATAACTGTTTTCAGGTTGAGGCAAATCTGATGCAGGTCTTGGGACATTATCAGGATGTCGTCAAGGTAAATAATAAGTCGTACGCCTCGTTCCCTTAGGAAGGAGGCTACTGCTCTCATTACCTTAATAAAACACCAAGGCGCGGACGAAAGCCCGAAGGGGAGCGCTTTGAACTGATAAAGATGTTTTTTCCATAGGAATTGTAGGTAAGGTTGATGTATTTCCGCCATCGGGATCGTGAAGTAGGCGTCCTTTAAATCTAGTTTGACTAGCCAGTCTTCTTTTTGAAGAAGGTCTCTCAGGAGATGTATTCCTTCCATTTTGAAGTGCCTGTAAACAAGAAATGTGTTGAGGCCCTTCAAATTTATAACTGGTCTCCAACCTTTTCCTTTTTTCTCCACAAGGAACAACAAGCTTACAAAGGTTAGAGAGTCCAAGGGAACTTCTATTATCGCTCCTTTCTGGAGCATAGAAGAGATTTCTTCCTCTACTATTTTCTCTTTCTCTAATGAGATAGGAATATCCCTTGGTAGGGAAGTTTGAAACGGAGTTTGAACGAAATCTATCATAAAGCCTGTCACTGTGGTCTGAACCCAAGGGTCTTGAGTTATTTCCTCCCATTATTTCGAAAAAAGTCTCAGCCTGCCTCCCACCTTTGGAGGGATAGAAAGAGAAAGTAAATGAGGGGGACTTACTTGGAGGATTTGACGAGAATGAAGCTCGTGATCTTGTTCCTCTTGCTCGGTTTCCTCTTACACGGTTGGAGGTGTTGTAGTAATTATTTTGATATGCGCCTCTTCCGAAGGGGCGTGATCTTTGGTAGGGTCACTGGTTAAAGCGGCCGGAAGAAAGGCCCCTTCTCCCAGCCCTTCCAAAAACATTATTGTTGAATACTCTCTTTATATTCTTCTGGGCCTTATCAAGCGCTATAAAGGTTGAAACGTACTTTCCCAATGATTTTAAAAGCTCTTCACCAAAGAGCAGTCCTTTCGGATTTGAAGAAGGCTCCTTCTCAGCCATATCCGAGAGTTTAGGGTCAAGTTTATAAAGTATGAGCCTACGCCTTTCTGCGTTAATGCTTGTATTAGCATTACCTAGGAGAATGAGGGCTCTTTGACTCCATCCCCTTATTAAATCTATATTAAGGTGTGTACCTTTAAGGTAACATTCTTCTGCGGAGTCAAGAATTCTGCTAAGTGGTCCAAGCACATCCAGTAGGCGATCTTGGCACCCTTTAAAAGCTTTTTCTAAGCCTTTTCTAGGATCGCGTCCAAGTCTAAACAGGTACTTAATCAATTCCGGATCCATATTAGGGGCATAACATGCTTTTTCATCTATTGAGGGTCTTGAATACTCTGCCCTTAAAATATTCCTTGTCTCTCTTTCAAGAGGGAAGCAAATCCATTTTTTATTACATTTTGAGACATGTTCCTGCGGAGACTACTGCGAGGAACGGGGATGTTTTAGATTAAGAGGGGAGAACATCTCCTCTCCCAGGGGGTTTAGAATACTGTCCTTCGAGGAAGAAGGAGGTTCGTCTTTCTCATCAAAAATTCCCACATCCCCATCATCTAAATCCAGAACGTATTCGCCTGGATCCATATCATCATCATCATCATTATCCGAGCCCTCTAAGTAGTCTTAAGCACTTTGAGCCGCTAAGGGCATCCAAGGTATTTGGGCCACGAAGGGCACCCGATTGTTGTGTGTCACAAGAGACAACTCTGTTACCTGAGGTGCGAAGACCTTCCAAAAATTTTGTCGTGCTAATACCACCAATATTATCAGAGGTGCTATAACCTCCCGTGCTCTCATGGGTCTCGTTAGCGTTGTGGTTAGTCTTCTTTGTACGTTTAGCGCCCACTTTCTCATGAGTAACCACATCAGACATATCTTCTTGAGAGGGAAGTGGTCTTTTATAGGGTGTAAATTGGGAGAAGGTCTCCTGCATACAGGTTTTCATTTCCTGTTGGATCATAATGCCAAAATCTTCCTTATTAAATTTAGGGAGCGTAGCATTGTGCACATCTGACTCCGAGTCAGATAAGTTTTCCATCTTGTCCCTTCTTTTTTTTTTTTATTATATTTTTTATATATAAATCAAGGGTCTTATTCACCCTATTTTTGATGTATAAATCAGGGATCTTACTTATACACCCTTTTTTTTGATGTATAAATCAGGGATCTTACTTATTCACCTTATTAAAGCACAGGTTATTAAATAGCTGTGACAAAAGGGGGGAAAAGGGCGAAAGACGCCCTCTATTTTCGACTCAAGATACTCTTTTTATGCCCAAAAGGTGTCCGTCTTAAAAAAATATCCTGCTCAGCTCGAGCAGAACAGCTGATTTGAGTTAACGGTGAAATTAGAGGAAAGATCCTTGGGAACACACGCACGAAGCGTGTCTTCTGCCAAGGGTCTTTCCTTTGCGCGATATCGGACTTTGGCGGTAGAGCTTGCCTGTCGGTAACGATGCGGGCTTAATGCGCGAGCTTAATGCGGGCTTTTCCGTGATACCAGGCATTGTCGGCACTCCCAGCTTTTGATGACAATGCAGGCTAAAGCCGGTCCAAAAATAAAGTCTCGCCTTCTTTTAAGTTCGTCGTCTAAAGAAGGTGTGCGGGCGGAACTTATACCCCAACCCACGCGGTGAGTAAGAGAAGTGAGAGAAGTAAGAGAAGTAACGCGCGTGGGCTAATCAGCGGGTTACTTAATTTAAATGATGCAAATGTGTAAGAAAACTTCCCCCCAGCGAGCGAGGAGACGATCACGCGCTCGCGAGGGGGAGAGGGGAGTAAACATGGGTTAACTCCTTAAGGGTACTATAAAAGGCTATATGTAGATATTCCGAAAAGAGAAAATAAATAAAGGAGGGTTAGGATCTCCATAAATTGCAGATCCGGGGAGGAGGGAGGGTAGGAAGTGGGGTAAGGCCACAAAGAGATAACCTGAAATGAATACAATACCACAATGATGAGAGAATTAACCCACCTTAGAATTAAACCTCCCCAATATTAATATCCATAACAAAGTTAAATGACAATAATGGTAAAACAAGAGAGACAGAAGCGAGCTACTTATCTGCTTGGAGCCGCATTTAAAAGAGGCTGATGGTTGCTATGTCTTATGTCTTACTTTACCTCAGTGTTCTTATTGGAACCTTTGTATTGTGATGCGACTGGCTTGGATCTTCAATTAAAAGTCATTGCATAATGTAGCCTCCGTTCTTGTAATGAAATTACTAATCCCACTCCAGAGAGTGCAACAGTAGGGAAAGCGTTGGATAGCGTAGGGGTAAAAATTAGTATTCCCACTCCAGTGAGTGCACCAGTAGGGAAAGCGTTGGATAGCGTAGGGGTAAAAATTACCATTCCCACTCCAGAGAGTGCAACAGTAGGTAAAGCGCTGGATAGCGTAGGGGTAAAAATGACTATTTACACTCCAGTGAGTGCAACAGAAGGGAAAGCGTTGGATAGCGTAGGGGTATAAAATTACTATTCCCACTCCAGAGAGTGCAACAGTAGGTAAAGTAAATACTTCATATATGAATAAAAATAAATTAAATATTAATACCAATTACAAATATTTTAAAATAATTAACAATTTTATATAATATATTAATTAATCAATTACAAATACAAATGAAAATTACATTTTTTTTAAATTACCTACTAATACAAAGTACTTACCAATTAAAAATAAATTAATTAACAATTAAAAAATACAACAAAAATAAAACAAAAATAACCAATAATTAAATTTAAAAGTTTAATATTTAAAATTCAATTACTTCCCACCCTATTCCCCTATAAACCCACAACCCACTACTGAAAAGAAATTAATATAATTAACCTAATTATCAATTAATCAATTAATTAAAATTAATTACCAATTATATTTTAATTATTTACCAATTAATAAGTAATTAACAATTAATTCAAAATAAATAAATATAAATAAATCAACATATTTAATTAATTATAATTAAATTACTTCCGACCCTATTCCCCTATAAACCCACAACTCGCTACAGAAAATACATTAATATAATTAACTTAATTATCAATTAATCAATTAATTAAAATTAATTACCAATTATATTTAAAAAAATTACCAATTAATAATGAATTAACAAATAATTCAAAATAAATACCAATAAATAAATTAACATATTTAATTAATTATAATTAAATTACTTCCCACCCTATTCCCCTATAAACCCACAACCCGCTACAGAATTATATTATGCAAAAATTAAATACCATAAAATGAATTAATTAAAATAAATTATAAAATAAATATACACTTTTCACACATATAGTAACATAAAAACACTTTAAAAAATTGATATTAACTTACTTACCTCAAATTCGATATTTTTGTTGTCTATATTCTGTTCATTCTATATTTTTGTTGTCTATATTCTGTCCATTCGATATTTTGTCCATTCTATATTTTGGATTCGATATTAATGCTATTCTATTCGATATTTTTGTAGTCTATATTCTGTCCATTCGATATTGTGTCCATTCTATATTTTCAATTCAATATTAATGTAACTTGCTATTTAAAAATCGATATTTTGAGTGTATACCAAATGCACCATTTTAAGGAAAGCGTATCCTCCAGGTGTGGTATTGTTTTGTTCCCCAAATTCAACATGGTTAAATGCAGTAAGACTGACAAGTAACAGAACACTGAGCAGGGAACAAATTTAAAGTGAAAATGTAGCGAAGTAAAATATATTAGATATCATTAAGGAAGAAGTGCATGAATGAATTCCTTATGTAACTTGCCGACATCCCTTCTTCAGGGCAACATTTTACAAAATGCGTTTAAGATTTGTTTCCTGGGGGGCATGTAAATAACTAGATGTGCGTGTCAGTGTTCAAGTAGGACACTTATTGATTTAAAGCATAGTGATGGTCACAGGGCTGCCTAGAACATCCAGATCCCATTCCCTTATTTCCTTCGGAACAGGCCTGCATATAGGCCACTGCTAATGACCAAGGGATTTAGACATACATAGGCACAACTTACATTTGAGCTAGTGGAGCTCAAGCTCACACTGTATTCAATGAGCACCACCCATACTTTTCAGAATCTCTGCAAAAAAGTAATACATAAAAAAGTAACAAAAATGGCAATTGTATTGAAATTCCGGACCACTTCAAAATTCCTTTACACTACCGTCCCACCTCCGCTTTTCATTTACTTTTCTGTCTGACCCACCTGTACAAGTTTCTGTGAAACAAGCTCCTATGAATTCAATTCATAGACAAAAACACAACATATGCAAAGTGTGTACCTAGTTAAGACTTGCTCCCTGGTTGCAGGCCTCTAAAAGGGCGAATTGTATACATTAGCACAGAGTACTGCAACATAATTGTGTCAAAAGACAATCACATAAGGCATTTAAAAAACATAAATTATTTGAAAGGAAGTACATTTTTATCACTGTTCCTTTCATAAACATCTTTCAATATTCTAGTCTTTTCAAACAAAACTGGGCAGACATCTATTAGACAGATGTGTGAACTGGAGTAGCAGAGTGGATGGCGACGAACCCCAATCAGAAGAAGATGAAATGGATCTTGTTGTTGTTTCACGTTGTAATTCCTCAACCTTCTTCCGAAGTTCAGCTCTAATAATAAGCAGGTCTTTGAGATTCTGATGAATTGGCATCTGAGGTCTCATCCTTGGATTCCATCGCACATAATAGTTCACCCACAATTCCAAATGGCTCAGACTGGTGACAGGATATAACACATGATTCTCATAATTTACATAGAAGGGGTTAGTAAATTCCTCTACTTGACTGTTGACGTAGGACCACAATGAAATTGTTCTTATATGTAGCTTCTCTTTCATTCTGTGCTGTTCACAGTTGTGCAAAAAGGTCCCAAAGAGGCAGCTGTAAAGATGATCTAACATGGTCATCAGGAACAGTTCATTAAACTCGAATGCTGCTGGAAACCGCTTTGTTATTTGCCATACGCAGTCAATAAACTATAGAAAAATGGTCAACCTGTCTGCATTCGCGTGGTTGCAATACCCATGGCCCACTCTCACAGCAAACCGGTGTCCAAAACGAATCCACTCCTTCTCTATCAGAACTTCAAAGCCGTTGATAGTTCAGTAGTAGCTGTCCAACATAAGCATGGCCAGGGACGTGAGTTGCGCTGTCCGATCTCAACCATCACTGCAATGCACCACAACCGAGGTTTTACCAGACTCTACTTTATCAGCAATTCTCACTGCTCCAGCAAGCAGCATCTTTATGTATTCCAGCCAATGTGTAGCATCCACATTTGACATTTGATAACCAGCATGCCTCATCAATCGTTGGATACACTACTTCTTTTAGTTTCCGCAATGATTCTCTCATCACATGAATGTTGTGTATTTCCAAAAAGATAAGCTCAGCATTCGGATAGGCACTTTCACTCTCGTAATCCCCACCTTTCGCCGTGCAAAGTTGACACTGCAGTTGTCTCCAAAGGCTACTGTTCTGCGTTTATTGCTTTCCAAGCACAAGACACATGTGTCAGATTGTGCTGTTAGTAGCAAAAATAAGGCTGGCTATAAATTGGATGTCGACAGTTCAGTTCAGTTCAGTAAAACTTCATTCGGTCTATTACAACCATTAAAGTATCCAAATAAATAACACACCTCATAATAAAATCCAGGGTATACTGCTTCTAAACATCTAAAAACTAGCATTTAAAAAAAATAAAAAAAAATCTAAAACACACAATTCCAATTTAAAATCCTGAAGTATAAAATTTTTGTGACCACATCATTTTTAATCTATGTTTCTCCATCGCCTAATACGCTCGACCTAAACCTCTCGACAGTCATTACATTTTAGGAGCTCCTTAACTTTTTTTTATACATTTAACAATGGCACAAGCTATGTCAAGATTGGCCAATTCCAGTAAAAGGTTTTCTGCTTGCAACCCATTTTTAATATCATACTTTTTAAAAATCGGACATAAAAATTGTCTTCGTATTTCTGCAACTTCTGGCAATCTTATAAAATATTTATGATATCTCCAGTCGTTCCTAAAGTGCAAGTACATTTTTACCTCTTTACTTGCATAATATGGATTTACCCTAATTCTTAGTCTTAACACTTCACGCCTTAACTGGCAACTGGGTAGCCTTTCAATATAAGGAAAATGTTGATCTTTTTGCCACACTCTGACCATATGGAGAACAGAGCTTTTCCTAGAAAGATAGTCTTGATCCTGTGCTCGGGGAGACTTCACATCCCAGCATCTTAAGCTCTCTCTTATTGATCTCAGGTTGGAGGGACTGGGGTCGCAATTCAATCTTCAACTGACAGTATGCTTTGCGAACTATAGCTCTAGTTTCTTTTGCCCAGGTTAAATCACTTTTTATAATTTCATTCTGGCACCATTGTGAGATTTTAAGATCTTGACCCAAGCTTACACGATGCCAGAATCGTAGTAGGGCCATGCACGTTATAATACCCCATGAGGTGGTTCCCAGTTCAAGTCTCACTGCCTGTACCATAGATGATTTAGGCAGAGAAAAGAGATTTTTCAAACTGTTTCCCTCCACAACATCCCACTTATTATTACCACTCTGATATAATATCTATGCACCATATAAAAATTGAGGCTGAATAAGCTTTTAGAACTGGTCTGTCCGACATTTCCCCATACACACCATTAAATCTTTTTAATCCCTTTAACGTGGCTGAAGTCCTCAGTTTTAGTGCCTACAGGTAAGTGTGCCAATGCAAATTTCTTTGAAACCACACCCCTAGGTATCTGTATTCCGTTACTTTTTCCAATTTTTCATTGCCCAGATACCAGGAGAACCCAGTTTTGCTTCTACCGAAACATAAAATCTTGGTCCTCTCCATATTAACTACAAGTTTTTTGACTTGGCAATATTCTTCAAACCTACGTAATTTTCGTTGTAGACCAATCTCTGTCTGGTCCATAATTACCAGGTCTTCCGCATAGCGTAGACACAAGATACGTTTCCCATCTTCTTTCGGCCTTACCCCCCTTGTATTGCTTAAGTTTGTCGCAGATCTGCAATAAACAGGGAAAAGAGCAGAGGGGCTAGAACGCACCCCTGTCTCAGCCTGTTACCAATTTCGATTTTCCGGGATAAACCTCCCTCTGCATCTAAGATTATCTGGGCCCAGTTTTCTGAATGCAGGGTTCGAATCAGGCTCAGTATGTCATCAGGGATATTATAACCTATCAAGGTCGACCATAGTTGCCCCCGGTCCACCAGGTCAAATGTGCGCAAGTCCACGAAGCAGCAAAAAAGGCTGCCTCTCTGCTCAATCGACTTCCGCGCTATTGCCCATAGAGCAAAGCAGTGGTCCACCGTTGAGTGACCCTCCTTAAACCCTTCCTGTTCTGGGGGAACAATCTGATTTTCTTCTACCCACTCTTTGAGTAAACCCAAGATTACTTTGGTGAATACCTTTTCTCCTATATCTTAAAAAGTTTTATTAATCTATAGTTTTTAGGAGCATTTACATCGCCTTTTTTGTGAATAGGTCTAACGATTGCTCCTGTCCAGTTTTCTGGCACAATCCCTGTGTTGAGAATCCCCTGAAACATATATGCAAAGAACTCAGCCCACCAATCTGGGTTAGTTTTCAACACTATGGCTGGCAAATTATCTGGCCCAGCTGCACGGGTTAAATTTAAGCTTGAGATAATCATCTTAATGTGGCTTTGGGTAAAATGCTCTCTTAGCTCTTCTCTCACACCTGGCCATACTAATGTACATACTCTATCACCAATTGGCCACTTCCCGTAGATTTCCTCCAGGTAATCTACCCATTTATCCTCGGGAACCGAACACCGCAAAGAGACCTGGGCCTTACCGGAGCTTTCTTGCACCAACTTCCAGAAGCCCTTCACATTCTTATCTTCAATTGCCTCTAGCAAATTTGCCAAGCACCTTTTGTTAAAGTTTCTTTTTTTATTTCTGATAATTGTTTTATATTTGATCCTTAGCTTCCGAAGGTCAGTTAAAAGTTTGACAGTAAATCGACCTCTAAGTCTTCTTTCCTTTTGCCTGATACAAGCTTTCGCTTTGCGGCATTCGTCATCGTACCAAGGTCTGTTATTAATGTTTAATCTTTTACTACTGGCTATTCCGGGTTTACCATATTAAAATGTTCTACCAGTTGGTTTATTGAATTTGCGTACCAGGCATTGTCATTCTCATGTGGCAGTTTTTCTAATACAATTATCTGCTGAACACCACTTAATTTATTAGTTTGCTCTTCTAATATACGGGTTGTAAGCCGCTTAGGATATTCAGCCTGTACTTGGAAGACTTGTTCTCTCAGTCGGCCCCTTTTTACATATAATTTAGTCAGCAGAGGATAATGATCACTCCCTTCCACCCTGACCACTTCGAAGTATTTTAATTAATTCGAAGCTCCAAGCATGCGTATAAACATAATCTATCGGGCACGGTTGCAGACCCACCGTAAATGTACGTCTTGCCAGCCGGTCCGATTCCAATCTACCATTTACGCATAAAAGGCCCATAGAACCCAACAGTTGACCTAGGGCCATATCTTGATGTGAAATTTTTCCGCTGGGGAACATGGCAGACCCTATATTATAGGCTTTTAGTAATTCTCTACTCCAAGAGTCTATTCTACCGGGATCTAATTTATGGTTAAAATCCCCCAGCATTAGAAACACATCGTGCAGGTAGGAATCACATCTTGTCCATATCCTTTATTAATTTTTCCAGGTTCACCTTATAGTCATCTTTCCCCCTCCGAATGTATACATTGATAATACATATACCTTCATAACTAGGATCTTCATTCAAAGTCAGTACTCTACTCCCTAATGCCCAACTTAAATCCTGGTTTTCTATTTTTCTAGCAATTTTAGTGGACACCAATGTCAGTAGTCCACCTGAGGGTCTGCCACAAGGATTCTTCCTTACGGCTTTCGAGTGGTGGGCAAACCCAGCCATAACCAAAATTTTAATGGCAAGGGTTTCGTCGCACAGCCAGGTCTCTTGCAGACACACAATATCAGTACTCTTTAGAATATTTGTAAAGCTCTCTTGGCACACTATTCTTTTATAACTGTTTATATTCCAAGAGATTATGGCCAAGCTGTGCGATGTCCCGTGCTCCTAATCCTCTCCCTCATAGTCCAACGATGCTAAGGCTCTATATCTGTTCCCGGTTAATGATAGGGTGGGGTGAACTTGTAGTTCACTCCACACTCCTTCCACATTGCAGTCAGATATCCAGACATAAAGTTTGCACCTCTGTCTGAGACAACCTTCGGAAAACCCACTCTTGAGAAAACTCCCAGGAGGGCTCTTGCCACAACAGGTGCTGTTGTGTTCCTTAGGGGAATAGCTTCTGGGTATCTGGTGGCATGATCCACTACCACCAGAATAAATCTGTGCCCAGAGGCTCTTTCGGGATCCATTGGTCCAACAATGTCAATCCCTACATGTTCAAAGGGAACCCACACTACAGGTAGTGGTATTAGGGGGGCCTTTGTGGTACCATTTGATTTGCCACTGGCTTGGCAGGTGACACAGGAGCGACAAAACTCCTTGATATCCTCTGACATATGAGGCCAGTGAAAGTGAGGGACAAGCCTGTCCCAAGTCTTGTTATTGCCAAGATGTCCTGCAGGGGGAATATCATGGGCTAGTGTGAGAATGAAGCCCCTGAATGACAAAGGTATGACCAACCTCCTGGAAGCTCCAGGCATGGAGTCTCTAGCCTCTGAATACAGGAGCCCATCATCCCAATAGATTTTGTGGGTCCCACTAGCATTCCCAGCAGCCTCAGCAGCAGCTTGCTGTCTGAGGGGCTCAAGAGAAGGGCAGTCTAACTGTGCCTGCCTCAGATCTGCCCTGGAGGGTCCCCCTGTCCCAAGAAACTCAACCTGATCAGGCTCAAGCTCTTCTAGGACACTTTCCTCCTGGGTTTCACAATCAGCTTCCTGTGAAGTCAGACCCTCTTCCTGAGGCGAGGGGGAAGGCACTGCCTTACCCTACTGCTTCTCCTCCTGGTAGGCAACTGGTCCATTGTTCCAGAATCCAGTGCCAGTTCAGTGTTGCTATTTCTGACCTGTGACCCAGTCACAGCAAGGATGAGTCACCTCTACCTCTTCCAGATAATTTACACATAAAATCATTGTGGTCTAGTGGGCTTTCTGTCACCCCTGGGAGGGGCAGATTGGGGGCATGTACCCACATCCACCCCACGGGGTGGTCAGAAAGGCTTAGTAAGGGGGTGGGAGGAGCATAGGTCCATGCCCCATGGGCTCACTCCCTCAATTCAAATAATTTGTGGAGTCTACTGAAGAGGATCACTGCTTGGGGATCGCCCTAACAGGGTGATCCCCAAGTGGGGATGCACTATGGAGAGACTGTGCCTGAAAGGGAACATTCTCCCCTTGCCAACACTGTTTCTCGCACACCGATTGGTGCAGGGGAGGCATGTCCCAACCCCACACCGATCAGGAAGTGAAACCAGTGGATATTAAGGTGCGCAGGGGTGTCACTTCACATCTGTGACGACAACGTGCGGTTTAGGGCAATGGCATCAAACACGGGCAGGGGAAGGGGGTTTAAGAGGACGCAATTACGTTTGGCTCCTGCATTTAGGAAAAAAGGAAAGCCTCAGGTGCTTGCACTGAAGGTTCCCCTCCAAAGACCCACTACTGTTGGCCAACTGCCGTAGAATAGGAGTTGAAGTCCTATGTGCAATAAAAATAAATTGACAACAAAAATATTGGCATTCAAAATATCAATAAACAACATGGAATACAAAAAAATAGACATCACAAATATAAAAAATGAATGAAAACAACCAAAATATCGACAAACATATACACATAAAACACTTATAAATGTATAGTCCTTTGAATAATTTATATATAAACGTATAAACATATAACGAAAAGGATCTACCTAACAGCACAGAACCAAATCAATATTCAGACTAATCACATTCAAAAGTAGAACAGTTAACAAATATAAAACCTTAACTAATTAATTATGGGTATAAACAGAAGGGATGCCAAAACAATAAACTGCTGCACAGCTGCCTGAGGGGAAAGGAGAATGGCACTGTAACTGTTATAATGACCTTCAACTCTTAAAAAAGTAGTTGCATTCTTTGCTAATATTTCTATGCTGCTCACTTCACAATTCCTCAGCGTCTAAAATCAAACAACTCAGAGTATCCTGGGAGCTTGTCACCCTCCCACTGGCACATGGTGGACTGGGGGCCCTGGACCTCTCCCTCTATGCTTATTGTACACAAGCCCAATTTTTCCACTTCTGGCAGTACCCAACACTATACCAACCTCATGTGGCAGTCGAGAAGGACTGTGCTACCCCTATCATTTAAATACTGCCCTTTATCATAACTAGCAGAATCCAAGATGGGAATCGACATGGTCGAAACTCTCAGATGGGAATGGTAGGGGCTGCAAAAAAGTGCAAAATTCACTATTTTATGCACCCCGTCATTCTCGCTGGTCAACAACCCTCAAGTTCCCCCACTACTGGACAAAGGCACAGCTGGGCGGGCGTGCAAAGTTTGCATTATAATGTTCTCTGACTTATATCCAGACAGCCAGTTCCTCCCACTACTGCAGGCTGAGAAGACCTCACAAATAACGTTCCTTGATACCCTACTGTATTATCAGCTGCGCACAACTTGTCACACTATGCAAGACACATTCCCTTCCCCACCATTACCTGCGTAGGAGCACATACTCACAGACTCTTCTGCTTGTAAGATAATAACACGCCTCTACACCACAACCCAACATACCCTCAGATCCGAGCCTGGACAGCAGACCTAGACCCCCCCACACTATAGGGGCTTAGTGGTCGTACTGTTGCAGCCAGTTATAATACTTATCCCTGAATTATCGCGAGACTGATATACTTTAAATGTTTACTTCACATTTATCGTACCCCAAGGCAAGTACATCAGATGGGTCTATGCTCCGATGACAGATGTCAGCATTCTACAGCCTCACAGGCTACATTTCTGCATGTGGCCTGGATATTGCTGATTATAAAGTTATGGGTAGAGGTGTTCCAACAGACTGTAGACATAACTGGTCAGGAGTTGAGTCGCTTACTACTAGTTGCCCCACTGGGATATGTAAAGGACACCCCACCTGTAAATCGGAGTCTAATCGCCATGTTGCTCCTACTGGCTAAGCACAGAGAGCTATACACTGGGGCAGGCTGCCTGCCCCCCATATTAAGACTTGGCTGTGGGACATCACGTACTGTAAAGAACAATTATCCACTTTTTAGGAGCTTATGCTTCTTAGGTCCCAGCCCAAGGTATTTGGGGCTCGTTCACCTCCTGGCTTCAACAGCAAAACTCTGATCCCCCTACGCAGATGCCCCCACCATAGTCACGGCCGAGCTGCATGTAGATATTCACTACCCACCACCATAGAAATGCTGTTATGCCTACACTGGGTCACTTACGGTCCACCAGAGAAATGCTGGGAATTGCAATGTGTGATTTGTCTTCTGTTACCCCTTCGAACTGTGAGGGAAGGGCGGATATCCCCTGATTATCCTAATTTCTTCGTTTGTATTCATTGATTGCTCTTCTTTTCTGTATTTCAGCAACTATGAGAAGCACTTATTAATGCCCAAGGAAAAGCAGTAAAAATGAACACACCCATTGGAAAATACTACTCAATATTACAATATTACACTGAAAATATAAAAGAGCACAACCATCCACCTTCAATGGCATAATCTGAAATCAGAAAGAGAAAGCAAAACTTTAAAGTAAAATGTATAAGTTTAACAGCTCCTACTGGTACAATTACTAAAGAGTATGTGCCAACATTTCACCACAAGTTGTCGGAAAAATACCACCCGTACAACACCAAAACAGAACAATGAGCAGAAAAGTAGAATGGAGAGACATGCAAGAGCTGCACCTAAAACATTCTCAGATATAGACAATTCATTCCATGTTATGGAAACTCACACCAAATAATAATATATTCTTTTGACATGCATGAGAAGAAGAAAGTGATCATATTTTATTAACTATCACCACAATGTCCAATTTGGCTAACTGATGGTAATATTGCCGCACTGACAATTGATGGAAAGTACCACGGAGATGATATCTCTAGAGTTTGCCCACCTCCCTCACAAATTAACATTGAATTTCGAAAATAGTAAAAAATTAACAATTATGCCGCTACAAAAATGAATACGAATTTTCCAACATACCATGATCTAGACCATCGGTTGTTAACATTTTTAACTTATGTCAGCTTATACTGAATTACTACTGGTAGCCAGGGACACTGGCTTAAGCAAGTTCTACGATTTGAACCTAAAAACAATACACAATGATACTTAAACAAATACATCAAACAAGCACTCAACATATTAAATATTTAATTCACAAACTAAAAATACAAAACTCAATGAAAATGTAACTTTTAATGGGAAGGCTGGAGCTCTTCAAAATAGTGGATTTATTTCTAAAAGACAAAGTAATATATTAAACTCCAGCATGGCACTTTGTCTTTTGTGTTCCTACTGCATGCTCTCAGTTTGTCCCGCATAAAATTGCTTCAATAGAGGCCATACATTATCTGTATCAGATTCTATTTGCTGTACTTGCACTACTCCCACAAATCAAGCTAATGATATCAATTTAAATATGAGACTCCAATTTCAAATTCATACACACTTAGAGGGTTTTAAACTTTTTGATTGTGCTTTTCTAAGGCCACATACGTTATCGATCTGCTAATATTATATTATTTTCAAAACAAGAGAATACTCCCTGAGTAGGTGCCACAGTCCCCAGGCTAAGAACCACTGATTAATGCAATCCAAAAATATCTACTCTGAAGCACAAATACCTGTTTTTTTTATTTTAATGAGGCACCTTTAAAACACTAGTATAAATTCACTCTCAGAACAGACTTTGCAACAAATAGCCAATTTGTATTCGATATTAAAAAAAAATATATCTGTAGCCTTTGTACCTCCTAATAACTTACTACTTGACTGACAATTTTACAAAAATAAGGAAGATAAATTAAGTCCCTTTCTGGTGTACTTTCAAGAAACCTGTTAGATGCATGCGCTGGTTATGCAAAAGGCACAAACCAAGGTTCCACGTTCTATGGTGGAATGTCTTTAAAAGCACACATAACCGAGAGACAAAAATAAACAATGTAGCCAAAGGGTGTCAAAACCCCTTCCAAAATACACTAGGAAGAAGACATCCTACACTGTACCAATTCATCAAGATTCACAAAAAGGACTAAGAATTACAAGATTAAAGGCAGAAATAGTATCTGGCTCTTACCTCAAAACATACCATTTTTAAACAAACCAAACACGTACTTGCAATGCTTGTCAAGAAATGACACATGAGCTGCTGCATGTACAATAATATAACCATCGCTACAATTCCCACCCAAAAGGAAGACAACGTAAAAAAACACAAACCAAAAAAGTCTTACAAGCGGAATGTGACTTCTATAAATTACTGAAAATCAACTGAAAGAGTATAAGTTATTTTACTGAATGAAATATCATAAAACATAATACACTAACACATGAGGAAATCCCCCAAAATAGCAACACTGACACTGAAACACTACATAAACCAAAAAACATAAATTTCCAAACACCTTATAAAATAAAATCGATAGTAGATTTTACAATGTCAACATTTACATCTAAATGCCAATATAATACATATATAATATATATTATAAATAATAGAAAACAGTACACCGTAAAACTATAACTAATATTCAAAATCAAAATAAAGAACTTCAATAATATTTAAAAACATCGAAAGCATTTAAATAAACACACTCAAATTATTACCAAATAAATATGTTTAAAAAAACGTTGTTGTCCCATGGCTGTAGATAATAAGTAGTACAAAAATCCATATTCAGTATTTCTTTTCCTGTAGTATCAAACTATTATGTGTTTATAGCATACTAGAAAACAATACCCACCATTTTATCGAAAATACTGATCAGGCCAATAGACCGTTCCCTCCACATTGCGTTCTGGGGATGGTAGAGGATCTCAGTGGCAGATGAGTTTCAGGTATAATGTGACAGGGCCCATTTTCACCGCTTCAATTTTTTTATGTGCTTGTCTGAAGACTCTTGGTATTAGAAAGTGTGAAGTTTTAGACACATGCAGAAGTGTTAGTATTATGTCTGCCTCCTAACTAGGCTGACACATTTTCACCCTTTATATGGTAGCTGGCATCTTAATAGGAACGTTTATAGTGAAGTTTAAATGTGAATCAAGACGACGTATTTATCGCAATACTTACTTTGTCTTGTTGGAACTTTAGTGTTGCCAAAGTTATAAACATGAGATAAAAATTGGGGATCACAAACTATAAAACACAGGTATCTGACCATTAATTAGAGAGGCTTTGCACCAGAACTATCAAGCTAGGAGTCACGGTGGTTTGCGGCAACAAACAAGGCCCAGTTGGGGGTTGCTCCAAGAGCAGTGCAGAGAAGTGGCCTTCAGCCGACACTGCTTAGCATTCCAGGACCCAAGCTTTGATAGAGAATAGCTAAACATTTATTTCTTACTGAGAAAAGGTATGCAATGTGATCAATCTTAACATACTCGATTTATATGCTTGTAATTTTCTGCCTTTGCTAAATTTTAGCATAGCGCTTAGAAATGGTGATGGGATTTGTTGTAAAGATCCCACAGATTCCATTTTGAGCTTGTTAAGTTAACCGATCTGCCTTTTACCCATATGACATGTCTTTATCTTTCGCACAATTCATGAAATTGTCAATTCATCTAAACAATCACATTACGGACTCCTAAGCCGACTCAAGTCTGCTACAAGTTCTAAGATATCTACAATTCAAAGTCTGACAGTAAATATGAAAAATAAACATTTAGCCTGAGTGGACATATTTTTATCATGCTGGTTCATACCGGTTATGTCTTGGACTAAGTGAAAAGTCCTCCAAAGTAGGGTAAAAGTCAGTACTCAACCCTAAAAAAAGAAAATTAATTGACCACTGAAGCCTACAGGTCTTTGCCCCAGGTTATCGCAAGATGTCCTGAGAGACTGCCGTACTTCATCAGCTTCCATCCCTATGCTGAGAGCCGATACAGAGAGGAGCTGAGCCCAGTTAATGTGTGTTTTCGGAGGGAGCACTCTCTCCCAGCCAAAGTCTGATAACCACAGCTTCTCCGCTTCAAGCTGGTATGCAGTGCATGATATGAATCCAAAGAATCTCCAGTGGCAAGTTAGCTACTCCATGCTCTCATAGAATACCATATATAAGTGATCTTTACGATATTAGGCTGCCACCCATGGTCCTGAGCGTGGTGGGGAGGGGATCAGAATCAACACTGGGAGGTAACAGCATGGGGTGGCCAGATTTTCAGTACATAAAATTGGGATGGACGATTTTTGTGTGGGGTCCTCCCACTCATTGACTTTCTCTTTCTTTGTCTTCATGGTTTGGGGTGGGCACTTGGATGGACACCATTGGCAGCGTGTTCTCTTGTTGCACTTGTGGTTGGATGCGGGAGCCACTTGGTGGGCAACGTGGTTGGTCTGACCACTGGTGCTGGATTGCGAAGAGTGGATGCTCTGGGGGTATTGCTTCGGATTGAGACATGGTTGTGGGCTTGGATTTGCTGTGGATGTGGTGCAGTGTTTGTGCCACTTGGCATAAGCATGTTTTATCTATTCATGTTTTGTTGTTCCTCCAATTTTGTTTAGATTTGCTCTGTGTGTGAATTCGGAAAGTCATGCTTGATTTGTGTGTGCTGGTGGTTTGAGTCATGCAGTTGTTTTGTATCAATGCCATGTGCATGTTTGACTTTGAAGGTTTGGTTGGTGCGAGTAGGTGAACTGCTTACATTGCTGCTTTTGGATGAGAGTTGTCTTCTGTTGGGGGACTCTGCACTGTGTCTTTGACATGCATGGCGTTTGCGCTGTGGACATACTGCATGTTTGCTTGCTCTATTGGGTTAGGTGCTGCATAGGCATAATAATGTGGTCATTGATGTGTCGAATGTGTGTTGTGGGAAATGCGTTCAGTTGCTGTTGTGGTGTTCAACATGGTGTGTTTTCTGTATCTTTGGGGGTGTCCAGTTGTTCCCATGAGGCACAGGGTCAAGGCTGATTTGCATATAGCCATGTCTGAACTGGGGTGGTGTGGAGTGCAAAAAAACAATGGATTTAGGCCCAGATCTCTGTACTGGGGTGAATGTATGACATTGTTCTGCATTCTGTCCATCAACTGTTGTTTTTGCATTTGTCACCCCGAGTGGGACGGGTATGCTCAGACGTGAGTCCCGTGCTCTCCACACCACTGGAGTCAAGCTGATAGCCAGAAACCGGTCCTAGGATGCTTGAATTCCGGTCCAGGGAAGACATGGCTTGGCACTTTGGGCTGGACTGTTCCCATGAGGCACAGGGTCAAGGCTGATTTGCATATAGCCATGTCTGAACTTGGGTGGTGTGGAGTGCAAAAAAAACGATGGATTTAGGCCCAGATCTCTGTACTGGGGTGAATGTATGACATTGTTCTGCATTCTGTCCATTAACTGTTGTTTTTGCACTCGTCACTCACTAAACTTTTCATTAGTGCCCATCTTCTTTACATTTTATCCCTACCCTGAATCTCAGACCTTCTATTTCTTCAGAAAACAATCCCCAGAAACGGTGTTTATATTATGAGTACATATCATTTATCATACCACGAAGCCTCAGTTCTCAAATATTCAGACTTTATCTTTAATTCAAATGTAAGAATCCTCTTGGGGATTACTGCTTTGGACACTCTTAATACCCATATGAATATGTATCAAGGGCTTTAGACTGCTTAGTTCCAACAGGAGAAAGAGCTTGGGTATATTTGCAGGATATCCTCATAGGATAAAATTACACTATATGAATCTAAATAAACTTGTGTATACTGGGGATAGAGTGAAAATCTGGCATGGATCCTACCCTCAGAAACCAAGTTTGGATTGGTATTTTTCCCACATTATATTGAAAATATTAGTTTTGGCTTGCTACAATGCAGTCTTCTTCTCTTCAGCATTACATTTTGACTCACATTTGACCTTCAAAGTATTGGCATTAAAATCCCTTGCTTTATTTAAACATCTATGCAGACTTCTGGTGTCTGGAAGTTGCATGTTTCTTATACCTGCCTGACCATTTCTTTTTCTGTCAAGTCTGGATACTGTTTCTTCAATCCATTCATGGTCTCGTTGATACATTTGCCATACAAACTATTGGTTCATTTGAGTGGTCTTAACACTTTCAAAGTTGGGTTACCCAAGGAACAACCATTGTAAAGCAAGCAGGTCAGGATTTATGATGGGCAAAGTGTTTAATTGTTGGGCAACTTTGTGTGTTTTGTGCCCCGCTGTCCTAGAAAGAAAATCCCATAATGAAGTCAGAAGACAAAGTTTGTGTTTTAAGTGGTGATACCTACATGTATACTCAGCAAAATATTGCATAGTAGATACTTTTGACAGAACCAGTGTTTCGATTCATCTTTAAGAAAGCCCAGTAGCGCTGTTGGTTTGTGACCAATAAAGACATCTTAATAGCATGTCCCAAAAAACACAAAAAAGTCAATAAAACATTGTCCTATCAGCAAAGCTAGTGACTCAAAGAATAGACACCGACTTCCAGTTAGAAGTCATCGTCAAGTTTCTTCTACCCCAAAACTCAATGCGAACACAATTAGGCCAGTATAACCATCTTCCAAATGCCATGGTCTTCATGGACAGCCAATTCAAGCAATTACAGAGTAAGAAAAATCAGCGAAAGACAATGGGTGAAGGGTGCTGATCCTAATGTCCCCCCCCAACACCCCCTGTACTTCTTGCCATACTATTTTAAAGAATTGATAGGTAGACCTTAAAAGGTGCACACAATGGTTTGCGAACTGGAGTTGATACTTTTTAGGTCAGGCCTAGATAGCTTTGGCCGTATTGGCAACCTCACGTTTCCAAACAAATCATAATAAAAATAAATATTTATAAACATACATAAAGGGGCTTTCAGTTAATCCTCTTCATCCATTGGTCTGTTCAGCTGTCATTCACATTTTTTCCCATCAAATCATACAACATGGGGCAGTAGGTCAGCCAACTTCATCTATTGGTTCTCCTCATTGCGATTGACTGCATTTTTGCCTGGCTATACTGCTTTCACTTAGGGAACAACTGAGCACCAGTCTGACAGGCAAAATAATTCCTTTCGGCAGACAACGAGTGTTCCTGGCTTTACTCTCCAACCACTTCTTTCCTTATAGGAGTTACTGTTGGCAATGCTTAAGGAGTACTGCTGCTGGCACTGCCGTGCTGACCTCCGGAAATGTGCCGCTCTGCAGGCATGTGGCAAGGCAGCACCCAGATTCTGCTGTCATTCATTTTAGTTGCGCATCAAGCACATTAGGGCTTCTCCTTTTGCTTGCCAAAGCTAATAATATCCCTCCTTGCATCACCCCAAACTTCATTTTACTACTAACATCTTCCAAACAACCCTTTCTTAAATTCTTCCCTTGCGTGTCCCTCCTTAGACTCATCCAAAAACTCATTTTAATAATATGATCTCCTTAATCCATTTCTAGTGACTCTTCCCACCTTCATCTCTCCTTTACTACTGCTCCTATTACGATCCATTAAACACTTTCTAGACTCTTTCCTCTTCTAACCCTTCATTATCTTTTTCCCTCCAACTAGCACTCACATGTCCACCGTTGATATTAACTCATAATACTCTATATTAATTCCCCACTAATCCTTTTGGGTTCCAGAGTAGTTTGCTACATGCCGCTAAGGGCAGTAAGCGCTGTATAAATACAATTACAATCATGTGAGGAATTCTCATAATTTTATTGCTGTTTTTGACATGCATCGGAGCTGTTCTAATTATATTCTGTGTGGCTATTCCTTATGTACTAAGCAAAAGGAAGGGACTTCTGAAAATTACACTTTTATATATAGTGTCTTTTCTAAGTGCAGTACTTGCGCATGCTATTCTACGGAACATAATTGGGTTTGAATTATTACAGAGTTCCTGGTCCTTTTTCGGGTCTGTTAGTAACCCTGAAAGCATGGACACCGCAATGAAAAGTATGTCAAGTGGGATGTGTGGGGCTACAATAACCTGGACTTTCATGCTCAAGCGTATTCTGAACTAAGTTCAGGAATGCGTAGGCTGGACAGCCAAACCTTGCAGACCTAGGCCAGAGAGCTAGATTACACAACAGGTGCTATGATGCTAAGAACTTGCTGACCATTTTAGACATGCGCATATTGTTTTCACTGGCTGCGTCATGCATAGCTGCATTTATTTTTTCATTCTGTGTGGTTACCATTAACATTTTAAGTACTAGACTTGGTATTAGAAATAAACATTTCAAAGTTTTAACAGGGTTTTCGTCAACAACTTGGTTGTGCCCCATCTTCTTCCTTCTCTTTCTCAGTTTTACACATTTCTCTCTTTTCTAATAGTGCTACCCTATACATTGTGTGAGTTCTACGATTATGGAAGAATTATAGGATACAATCCCTCTATTTTGTAGAATAGTCTTCCTGTAGACCCTCTTGTGTGTGATACAAAAGGTATATTTTGCCAGGTCAAAATGGCAGTTTAAAACTCCACATACATGCTGCATTGGCAGGCCTCAGACATGTTTAAAGGTCTACTTAAGTGGGTGGCACAATCAGGGCTGCAGCCCAACTAGAAGCATTTAATTTACTGGTCCTGGGCACATCTAGCACCACATTACTAATGACGTACAAGTAAATTAAACAGGGTACTTTTACCATGTATTAAGGAGAGAGCACAAGCACTTTAGCAGTGGTAACGTGTGCAGCAGAGCGCTAAAGGCCAGCAGAACTGGTTCAGTAACAGGAGGGTGAAGCCAAAAAAGTTAGGAGAGAACCACACCTAGGATACAAGGTCTAACAGATGTATACCAAAAAGGCCTCTCCACTGAGCAAAATTCTATTGCTTCCAGTTTCAAAATGGTGTACTAGCTGGCATGTTCGCTGGTCTGTTTCAGTTCTGACCCCTAGACTTTGGAATTCTTTTTCTTTAGCCTCAAGAGCCATTACTGATTATTGTCAATTCAGAAAGCTCTCAAGACTGATCCATTCTGTAAGGCCTATGGTTAATCATCTGCCATTATCTAATTAACTTCCTGCTTCCAGCGTCAACAACAAGTATAGGTGTTTGTATGGTTCATAAAAACGTATTACCATAAGGACAAAACTCTCACTAACTACTAAATACTATTTACTACCCCCACTACTTAAAATAACATTAAAGTGGTCCCCCCGAGGCGATCAGTAGATTCCTTACCTGTAATAAAGTCCTGGAAACCAGCATACACCATCCTCGATGATCCCCTGGGTGGGAAAAAACTGTCTCTAGAGTTAAAAGAAAAGCAAACTGCCATTGCCCGAAAAAATCAAAAACATATCCATTAGACTGAACTCAAAGTAAAATATGATTGTATATGTTTAATTGTATGTTATTTTTTAATGCTTAATATTTTATGTGCTTAAAAATGTTTCTTTGAACAGTATTATGATCAAAATAAATTTGTAAATTTTCGTATAAAAACAAATGTTAGAAAGTACCCCAGTTTTCTGTAATGTTTGTCTGTGGATACATTAATTATAATATTTGAAAATATGTTATATGTTTATCAGAGCTACAACACTAAGGGTGTATGGAAAGCAGAACTACAGGGGTACTCTTTTACTACTCTTACATGCTTTTATGAAACAGCAACTAAACATCCAACGTGTTCTTAATAAAAGAACGATAAAGGCACAGTCCTATTTATTGATTCTAATCATATATGAATATTTCCATTGTTTATGTTTTGGGGCCAATTTACTAAGGCATACAGGAGTATAGAACTACAGGAGTACTACTTTACATACTCCAAGATGTCGTTGTGAATAGATCTCGGTATACTGTAGAGAAACAATTATATATTTTTATTTACAACTGATAAATATTACATTATTTTGTCATTGTTGCTATTGATTAATACTTTAAACATGTTTAAAATCAATATAAAACAAAGTATATATTTTACTTAACATAAAATGTTCTAATGAAACATAAACGTTATCTTGTATTTTCTTGAAATATAATTTTAACAGAATTTCAGTAATTGCTACACCATGTAGCCTTTAAACTTTCCATAAGTCCTAAGAAAGACATCACGGTTTTCTTCTCTGTTGGCTGTAGTACACCAAGAATGATTTTCTTCAAGCTCTTGTTTGGGTCAGTTCCTTTGCCATGAATTTCATGTCCCAAGTAGTATACTGTTGCTACTCAACAAATACATGGAACTTCTTTCTCAGTATTGCCATAGCGCTTCTCAATCTCCAGTCAGGTTCCTGCACTTCTTTCTATACCACTAAGACATTTCTGTCTTGAAAACATAGCACAACCATTGAATACCTGCATTAATAACTGGTGCATAACTACCACAGGGAAATTATGCTGCGGACACCAAGCCAAAAGACATCTAGCAATAACTGATCATAGCTTCCGGTGTTATGCATTTAGACCCCAGATTTAATTTGACTTACCCTTGTATTGATGTCAGATACAAAGTGCTTAAGGTACCAACATCTTGCAGCATGATGAAAAACACTTCCATTCGGCTAAGGGGTGTGTGTTCTATGACATCTGCAGAGCTTCCTCAGTCTATGCATAGTCTAATCTGACCTGGAGATTTTCTTGCCAAGACAAAAGGACTGCTCCCTTCACTTGTCTCTGTGGGTTTTATGATTTGCTCCCTGCGCAGTTCCTGTTTATCACACTAAGATGATACTGAGAATCACCTTGAGGGCTCAAAGGGTTGTGCCTTGCTGTTATAGACTGCAGCAGAGAAGATTTCCTGGCTGGCATTATACGTCACTCTGGCAACTGCCTTGGCTGGTGGCTTAGTCCAACTGCACCCCCTTAAGCCAGGATCACAATCTCATACTTGTAGAAGTTGCATTAATTTAAGTGCTATGAAGGTTCACATTACACAGGAGCATTTATCAAGTACGATCTTAGCTTAAGCGGCATCCAAGCCCTCACTCCTTGTGCAGGTTAGCGCAGCTGCTATTAACATACTCTACTTTAAACCTAATCATTAAGGTCCACATTCCACTTTAATGGCCCTTAGTAGCAGGGAGAAAACGAAACCACAATCAAACAATAGAAAAGGGTTTTTTCCAGTCAAAATAATGTAAACTCCACACAAATATTAAGGTAATACAGCAAATGGTATTTCTGTTTGGTAAAACACAGAACACTGTAGAGATTTGGGGTGACTCAACATTATCCCGAGCTTTAAGGACCACCCACTTTTCTTCATGACAGAGTTCCTGCTCCATCAATCCCTACAGTAATAAAAGATTATGTAACCTTATACAACACCTGTGAACATGTCAAACAAAATCATGGTTTCTAGCTTATCAACTGAAAACCAAGATGATTTTATCTCTACATTAGGTGGGGCGCCATATGTAATTGTGTACTTGACGGGCATGAGATGGAATAACTCTGATTGCTATCCATGGATGAGAGGATCCTGAGAGCTAGTATCATTAGCAGCTGACATTTTCCTTGAATAGATGCTTTGCACTTTTTTACAACTGAATTGACACCGCAGTGTCCACAACACCTTGTGTGACCACCTAAACAAGCATTGAAAATGCAATAGGTCTCGCCTTTGATAAAGTTAAAGTCATTTGCTTTGCTAATGGTATTGTATAGCACAGCAAATGACTTTAACTTAATCAAAAGCGAGACCTATTGCATTTTATTTATTTATTTATTTATTTTTTGGGAAAACCTTTATTGACAAATCAAGGCACACAGCTATTTACCCTTACATCCCGGAGGCTAGGCAGCAATATTAGAAGAAGGATGATCAGTGCACACAGTGCATATTATAAAATCGTACCAGGTTTAGTTTTATACTATAATGACGAAAAACCTATGAGGTAGATAACCTAAAGAACACCAAAACCGGTGTGAAAAGGCAAGGAACAAGTACACAAATGCGACAATACCCAACGCAGGAGAAGGCAGGGCCTTATGCCCAAAGAGTGCAACTGAGCAGTACAAAACAGACGATATCGGGGGGAGAGGAAAGCAGGATGGGAATGAAATGGTAAATAGGTTGGAAGTAAAGGCTAGGGAGAAAGTCGTATATCCAATGGGGCAGTGTCAGGAGGGATACAGATATCACCCCTGTATTCGTTCCAGGCCCCCCAGATCATAATCCACTTCTTGGGCTTGCCCCGGGCCACATACACCGTTTTTTCGCGAACCATACACCAATCCATGTTGGTCTTCCACAGTTCCACAGAAGGAGGCGACGGGGCGCCCCATTTCTGAGCGATGTCGCGCTTCGCCACCATGTTGCCCAGAGTGACCCATTGGGTTTGCGCATTATTGTAGTCTGTGGGGCCCCACACATTCAGTAAGCAGCGCCGGGCCTCCGCCGGCAAATCAACGCCAGTCACCTCACTCATCACTGCGTGGACACACCTCCAGTAAGAGGCGATGGCATGGCACTCCCAGATAATGTGCATAAATGTGGCAAGTTCACCACAACCACGCCTACAAAGACCGTCCACCGAGTGGCCCATATGGATCAACCGGGGGCCGGTCACATACACTCTATGCAAAAATTTTAATTGGACCAAACGTAATCTAGCTGGGATTGCCACTTCCTTGGGGGAAGACACCGCACACTGCCAATCCTCATCATCCAGTTCAACTCCATCACGCACCCATTGGTCTCTCACACTCAAAATGAGGTCTGTTCGGACGTTAATCAGTTTCTTGTAGACCAATGAGATGGCACTGTCCGGCATATGACCATCCAACACCCTGTCTTCCAGCGGGGACGACTCAGGGACCTTCTCACCCACCAGCAGCACCGTCATAAGGGCGTGTCGCAGTTGGGCATATCTAAAGAATTCCGTCGCTCCCAGCTGAAACTCTGTCTGTAAAGCGGCGAAAGACCTTATCTCACCTTTAGCCATCATGTCGTCGACCCTGGAAATACCAATAAGGTCCCACCGATCAAACCCCTTTGTGTGCCACAATTTACTCAACAGGTCTGAGTCGTAGAGCGGGGTGGCCAACGTAAGCCTACCCTTCCATCCCTGTGCCTTTGTGACAGCCCTCCATATGTGCACAGCTGTCCTAGTGGGGCCCGTCATTCCTCCATCCAGAGATCTCGAATACAACGCCCTGTAGTACTTCCCACCATCAAGGAGCCACCGGTCCATGGCGTACCCCGGATTATCGGCCGGACCATAGAAACCATGGTTAAGGGCGGCCAGTTGGGAGGCCCAATAGTACCATCGGATATCAGGCAAAGCGATGCCGCCGTCATACCATGGAAGCGTCAGTTTGGTTATAGCAATACGTGGTCTGCCATCCCAGAGAAGGCCCCATTTCTGAGCGATGTCGCGCTTCGCCACCATGTTGCCCAGAGTGACCCATTGGGTTTGCGCATTATTGTAGTCCGTGGGGCCCCACACATTCAGGAAGCAGCGCCGGGCCTCCGCCGGCAAATCAACGCCAGTCACCTCACTCATCACTGCGTGGACACACCTCCAGTAAGAGGCGATGGCATGGCACTCCCAGATAATGTGCATAAATGTGGCAAGTTCACCACAACCACGCCTACAAAGACCGTCCACCGAGTGGCCCATATGGATCAACCGGTGGCCGGTCACATACACTCTATGCAAAAATTTTAATTGGACCAAACGTAATCTAGCTGGGATTGCAACTTCCTTGGGGGAAGACACCGCACACTGCCAATCCTCATCATCCAGTTCAACTCCATCACGCACCCATTGGTCTCTCACACTCAAAAGGAGGTCTGTTCGGACGTTAATCCGTTTCTTGTAGACCAATGAGATGGCACTGTCCGGCATATGACCATCCAACACCCTGTCTTCCAGCGGGGACGACTCAGGGACCTTCTCACCCACCAGCAGCACCGTCATAAGGGCGTGTCGCAGTTGGGCATATCTAAAGAATTCCGTCGCTCCCAGCTGAAACTCCGTCTGTAAAGCGACGAAAGACCTTATCTCACCTTTAGCCATCATGTCGTCGACCCTGGAAATACCAATAAGGTCCCACCGATCAAACCCCTTTGTGTGCCACAATTTACCCAACAGGTCTGAGTCGTAGAGCGGGGTGGCCAACGTAAGCCTACCCTTCCATCCCTGTGCCTTTGTGACAGCCCTCCATATGTGCACAGCTGTCCTAGTGGGGCCCGTCATTCCTCCATCCAGAGATCTCGAATACAACGCCCTGTAGTACTTCCCACCATCAAGGAGCCACCGGTCCATGGCGTACCCCGGATTATCGGCCGGACCATAGAAACCATGGTTAAGGGCGGCCAGTTTGGAGGCCCAATAGTACCATCGGATATCAGGCAAAGCGATGCCGCCGTCATACCATGGAAGCGTCAGTTTGGTTATAGCATTACGTGGTCTGCCATCCCAGAGAAGGGTCCGCTGCAAACCTTCGACCTCTCTAAAATACCCGGAAGGGACTGGGTCCTGAGTATTCTGGAGCGCATACAAGAATCTGGGCAGGGGCATCATTTTGAACAACGCCGCACGTCCAAGCAGGGAAAGCAGTAGCTTCCGCCATCCCTCTACGTCGCGCCGAAGGCGTGCAAGAGGGGGAAGCAAGTTGTTCGAATAGCGTGTCCGGGCATCGGTTGAAATATAGATGCCCAGGTATTTAAACCCCTGCCTCGCGATCTGTATGGTGCAGCCCCTGGGAAGTCACGGAGTCACACCACTCAGAACATATAGGTGAGATTTTGACCAGTTAATGACCAGGCCCGAATACCTGCCAAAGGTTTGCAGCACGTCACAGACCACAATAAGGGATCTACAAGGAGAGGTGAGGTAGAGCAAAATGTTGTCTGCGTATAAAGACACGCGGTCCTCAAAGTCAGAAGACCACCGTATCCCATTGATATCAGGGTGAACCCTCAACCAGGCAGCCAGAGGTTCCAGCGCCAACGCAAATAACAAGGGCGACAAGGGGCAACCTTGCCTGGTGCCCCTTCGAAGGGCAAAAGATGCAGACACTCGGCCATTGACCGTTACATTGGCAAGTGGACTAGCGTACAGAAGCCTGACCCATCTAATAAATTCAGGGCCAAACCCGAACTCTGCCAGCACCGCCCACAGGTAATTCCATTCAAGGGAATCAAAAGCCATCGTCGCGTCCAGGGACCCAAAACAGTCGGCTCCCGGAGCATATTGATCCTTGCCATGACCGCGTGGAGCCTCCTAAGATTGAGGGCGGTATTGTGGTGAGGAATAAAGCCCGATTGGTCCGGATGGGCCAAATCGCTAAAGGCACCCACCAGCCGATTAGCCAGCAGTTTAGCCAGGATCTTAGGCTCGACGTTCAACAAAGAGATAGGGCGATACGACCGGCAGAGATCTCTGGGCTTCCCTTCCTTGTGAATGACCACTATAGTGGCCAGCCTTTGGTCCGGGGGGAGCTCACCCATCTTGCGCGCCTCAAGGAACATGTTCCGTAGGGGCGGAGCAATGGCGTCAGCCTTTATTTTATAAAGCTCCACCAGGAGGCCGTTAGGGCCGGGTGCCTTGCCAGATCTTAAAGAGCGTATCGCCAGTGCGACCTCATCCGCTGTTATACCCCTATCCATGTCATCGCGTTCAGTGTCTGACAGACACGGAAGGTCCACCTCTTCAAGAAGAGCAGCAGAGTCCGCCTCGGACATTTCAGAAGCCGAGGTATATACAGACTCAAAGTAATCGGTGAAAACCGTGACTATGGCACTGGGGTCGGTAACGGCCAAGCCGTCCTCCCCCAGCACCTCTCGGACCACCCGGGAGGCCATCTCCTTCTTGTCAAGCCACGCAATAAGCTTGCCTGCCTTGTCCCCGACATCGTAGATCCTCTCTTGCTGTTCTCTGCCCATTGCCTTGGCAGCGTCAGTAGCAGTGGCCCGATACTCCGACTGCTTAATTGAGAGAGCGTGGAGCAAGGCAGGCGTTGGATCAGTCTCCAATTGGGAATCAAGGTCCCCAATCTCTGATTCAGCCGCACCACATCCTCATCTCTACGCCTGCGCACCTCGGCTATTAAGGAGAAGGCTTCACCCCTCAAGACAGTCTTAAAGGCCTCCCATAGGGATATGGCCGACGCCACCGAGCCCGTATTTTCAGAAAAGTAGAGCTCAATGGCTTTAGCCAGGAGTCCACGGGTCTTAGGATTACGGAAGTACCACGGATTGACTGGCACCACTCTCTTAGCCACCGCGATGTCAAAGTCAAAGGACACCCAGACCGGGGAATGGTCCGAAATGCCCCTGGCCATCAGACAGGCCTCGGAGATGGCCGACGCGTGGGCAGCCAATGCCAGAACATAATCAATCCTGGAGAGGCTACCATGTGCTCCGGAGTGAAAGGAGCACTGGCGCTGAGCGGGATGAAGCAATCTCCAGCAATCAATAAGCCCCATGGTATCTAAAAAGTCAGGAAGCCAGGACTGCGCGCCATCCGAAGATCTCTGGATGGATGACGGTCTAAAGTCCCGGATCCAACTGCATTGAAGTCACCACCAACTATGAGCAAACCTTCAGGCAGACTCAAAATGGCGCCCCCAAGATCCTGAAACGTAGTCGTTTATAAACCAGGGGGGACGTAAACAGAAACCAAGACAAGGGTACGCCCCTCCCACCTACCCGTGACGGCGACGTAGCGTCCTCTCTCATCGATCACGCTGGATTCCACCTCAAACGGGAGTGACACACGCACCATAATCCCCGCCCCACAGGACCCTGAGGAGAACCCCGAGTGTGCCACCATTTTGAAACCTTTCCTATTCAGTGCGTGGCACGTATTCCCAATCAGATGGGTTTCTTGTAACAGGATGACATCAGGCATGCATCTCTTAAACATTTGCAGCACCACACCTCGCTTAATACGATCACCCAGCCCATTAACATTCCAACTCAGAACATTTAACTTCTTACCCCCCATCATCAATGTAGAGGCCCATGCCAGCCCTGCAGGGGGGCGTTGCTATAACAAAATCGACAGCAGAACAGTTACCTTGCCAAGAAGTAGGAAAAGGAAGGAAAAAGAGAACACATAGAAAACAAGCAACCCATCCGCCCCCCACCCTGCACCCCTGCATTAGACTAAAGAGTCCCCCCAACTAGCAGTGTGCCTGTCGCCCCAAAAACGACTCTACGAAAAGCCCCTAGAGGAGAAAGGAGGCTGACCTATCCCCCCCGTTTCCCCGTTCATAAAGCAAGGATATCAGCAAAAATACAATACTGTGTAACTAACTGCCTGAGCAGACTCATCGTCCGAACACGGTCCAAAGGGACCTTTTACTCCTGAGGATCGGGGCCACCAGCTGCCCCCTCCAACTGTTCCTCTGGTTCCTCGCGGCGCTGAGGCAAAGTGTCCAGCCAGTCCCCAGCCACTTCAGGCATGTCGAAAAACAATGCACGGCCATCATGTTCAATACGTAATTTCGCGGGGAACAGCATGGAGTACTTCATCCCCAGCTCGCGCAGTCTGCGTTTCACGCCTGTGAAACTTTGCCTTCGCTTCTGCACCGCTTGGGTGAAGTCCGGGAAAAAGTTAACGTCAGCATTTTGGAACTTCAGCGGTCCACCTCTCCTCGATGCCTGCAGAATAGCGTCCCTGTCCCTAAAGTTGAACACATGGGCGATGATAGGACGCGGGAGGACCCCTAGCTTCGGGCGGCCTCCGGGCAGCCTATGAGCTCTTTCCACCAAGAAAAACTTGCTGAGGCCACCAGTGGCCAGGTGGTTCTGGACCAAGTTCTCGACAAAGAGATCGGTGGCGTCTTCCTCGGCCCCCTCCGGGACACCTACAATCTGGACGTTCTGGCACCTGGTCCGTCCTTCAAAATCATCAAGCCTGCGGGCAAACAGCGAGTTCGCATCTTTTAGGTCACGGACTTCCGATTGCAGGTCCGTTACGTCTGAGGTCAGGCTCGACGATTTTATATCGAGTGATTTGACTCGGTCATTAGTCTTGCCCAAATCGGCCCTGATCAAGTTGATCTCGATAGCTAGTGTGTCGACCTTGTGCGTCAGTACCTCATGTTGTTTGTGCATCTCAGCTTTAATGCCCGCAATAGCGCCCATGACGTCTCGGAGGGTTGGGGCCGAGTCATCCGGCGACACATCCCGTTGCATGTCCTTAGGCCTCGCGGCGACTCTGGGCGAACCCTTTGGGTGGGCATAACGGTCTGTGTTGGTGGACTGAGAGAAAGAAGATTTTCTACTGACCCGGGGCTTCCCTCTGTCGGAATCGCCTCTGCCAGCCATGTTAGGCAAAAGGCCACTACGGTCAGGAAGACCCCTTGGCCCTTGCCGGATCACCAAATCGGCAAGCGGTAGCGGTCGTGCGCCCTGTTCGGTCAGCTCCAACAATCTCCAGAGCGACACAGGTGACACCTCGAGGCAGGACAGTCTCTCTCTCCCCAGACCACCGCCGTGCAGCAGCGTCGCAGTCACCTATGTAAGCCCGGGCACTGATGGCGTTGTCGTCCCCAAACTTCCACACGGTGTAACTACACCTAGGGACCTCGGATCTTCAATCGGAGAACGAGTCCCACGTCATCAGCAGTTCAACAATATGTTCCCACTACCGTGGGGCAGGATAGGCGACAGGATTAATTTGGAGGATCGGAGGGTCTTCGGAGCTCCGAGCTCACGCGGCCATCTTGGTTGCCTGCGAAGCTCCTCCACCTATTGCATTTTCAATGCTTGTTGAGGCTTGGAACTTACTTTTCTCATCATAAATGTACCCAGAGTAGGAGAGTAAGATAACAGGGAGATAGAAGGATGGAGAGAAACATAAGAAAATAGTAGTTAAGTGAGAAAGTAGAGATTTAAAAACCTACACTAGTGAGGACAAGAAACAGGAAGTAGTGAAAGAAAGAGGCATAAGGTGAGTCAAGGCTGCTTGATGTTGGAGTCTCCGGCACTTGTTAGCAATGGTGCGTCTATCCTAACAAAAGGTATGGGCCCCAGCGTGTGTTTATTTAGTAATATTACAAATGCAGCATTGGTAGGCAGAACTCTCAAACTTACTGCTAGCAATAATGTGCGGAGCCATTTAAGCCTGCTGGACCGGAGATCTTGAGATAAGGATGATGAATGTATAGTTCCATAAGATGGTATGTTGATAGTCAATGCTGTTAAATCAATAAATGTGAAAGTTGATATTAACCTCTTAGGTGCTGCGCCTATTCCAACGGCCGACGGCACCACTACCTCAGGAGTGCTGCCGTCGACCGTTGGACGTTCGAACCTCACCTGCGCAATGGAACGTTCAGCACTGGAGCTGGACGTTCCATAGCTGCTAAGGTGTTAATGACCTCGATACTGTGACATGCAACCACTAGTCCCATGAATGAGATGAGTTTGCGGTCCCTCCTCTTTTTTTTTTTTTTTGCCAGCTGCACTCAATGCGCTAAATGTTGTAGGTCCATAGTTACATTTGGAACATGTGAAGTTGCACGAACCAGATGTTTGTTGAAACTCCAGCAGTGATGCGGTATACTTTTGATTCCTCGAGGTTGAGTAGGCATCCACATTCAGAAAGAGGTGCCTGTGATGCAGGGGGGTGGCGGGTCAGAAGCTCCCTAACACTTACGGAGACACCCATTCGGGCCACGGTAAATTAATATCATTGAGATAGTCAACCCTCTTTCCACACGTTCAACTAAATAATGCTAACACTGAACCTCCTAATCTCCATTTAGGAGGCCTGACCGGATTTTATGATGGATAGGAATGAAAAGGAAGTGTTCCCGCGTCGGCGACTAAATGAAACCTCTAGGGAGCTTAGTCACACCAGGCCAGGCCAGACTAGACCAAGCTTTGGACTGCACCGCCGGCCTTAACTAGGCAGGTGTGACTCCCACACCAAAACTCTCTTTACTGCTTTTTGCAATTTGTCGTTTTGCCATCTACCACTGTTTGTGAGCGAAGTGCCTTCCATATAGAAATCACTTTGTGCTCACTAGTGCCTGGAAACCTGCACCACCTTTCACGTTTGCCCAGGACCATGGAAACCTTGAACTTAGAGAGACTGACTGGGCGATGTGAGAGGGGGTGAAGTGTAATGGAAAGATGTGGGAAAGTTTCATTTGATTGAGTACTTCGAGGCATCAACAGTTAAAGCAATCTCTCAAACCATAACAGCTGGGTACTATCAAAATAGCCACTATCCTTGTCTGTTATCAGTGGTGTGAGCCCTACTGCAAGGTAATGGGCACCAAGGCTGCCCTTTGAAGATTAAAATTAAGCAATAATCCGGATTTGGTGCCCCCTCAAGCCTTTGTGCCACGGTGCCACTGCACCTGCTGTACCAATTGAAGCCATGCCCCTGCCTGTTTTTGTAAATGTATGTTCCAGGTTGTTGTTGTTCTGTACACCAAGAGATACCTGCTCTCTCTTCACTAGTACTCATTGTAACAAAGTTCAGTAAGAGAAGAGAGACATTGAGTGATATCTGCGTGTGTGCCCTGCTGATTGCTCTCACGTCTTTCCAGTGAGCTGGGCTCCCCTGCATCTGCCAGTGCCCTCGGAGACAATTTAGATTTTTCACAGCCTGATGAGCAGAAAATCTGGATTTTATTAAGGACACGGAGGCTAATATTATGCAAATCTCCTTTATTGCCACAGCTCAGCAGCAACAATTGAATAGAACTTCAATGAACATTCTGAAGAGATGAAGATTCCCTCTATGACCAGGTATCTTACTTCTTTGACAGGCTGCGAAGAAAGAAATCCAACCTGTAGAAAAAACAGGACTCCAAACGAAGAAGGTTTCCCAAATCCCAGTCCAGAGGGAAGAAAATTCTTATTCTGAAAGAAGAATACAATCTCGTAACATTTGCACCAACAAAAGGGTGAGTTTAAATTCATACCAAAAAAAGTGGTGGGATAATATTAGCCTCTGTGTCCTTAATAAAATCCAGATTCTCTGCCCAGCAGGCTGTGAAAAATCTAAATGTAATGGCACGACACAGAGGCCATATTATGCAAGTTCAAAGTGCATTAAGAACATTATCAATCACATTAGAGATTGGCCTAAAATAGCAAGTATTAAACATAATATCATTTGACCAATCTGCTACCCTAAGTATTTCTTGTAATCCCCCACCAAGAAGGTAGGCTTTGGAAGCTGATGCACCTCTGAGAGAGTGAGCTTCAAAGATAGAGGTGTCCACACCGCTTTCACACATAACTCCCTTCACCCACCTTGCTAGGGTTGGAGAGTAAACTCCCATATGGGGAAATCTATAGGAAATTAATAATTGAGTCTCATTCAATCTCAGATTAAGAGTTCTCTTCTCATATTCTTTCAGACATTTAACCACACAGAGTCTTTCATTCTGTAGAAAAAGGGATACAAAATAGAAGAGGACATAGTTTTGGTTCTCTTTTTGAGATAGAAAGCATTTGGCGAAAGTCCTGGGGTTTGCCATTGTCTCCTGAAATCCTCTATGCCTTCAGAACCAGAAGACCCTGATCTACGAGGAGATGAATGTCCCCTTCTGTACCCAAGAGTATTTCTCTGAACGCGGGTAATAGGATTGGAAAGTCTATGCTCTTTTCCAGAATAACTGGAAATGAGGCTTAGGATCTCCAAAGGGGAGCTATTACAGTTATGTTTTTATTGTAACGCTGAGTGTGAAGAAGAAGACAAGGAAGCATTGCAAAGGGCGGGAAAGCATAGGGTTCCAAGCCCCTCCAATCTTGGAGGAAGGCATCCACCTTCTGAGGTTGAAGATCCGGCCTCCTACTGAAGAACTCCTTCAGTTGGGTGTTCAATCTGTCTGCAAAAAGGTCCGTCCCGAAGGGAACCCATTTGGATTGGATAGTTAGGAACGTTCGTCTGTCCAGTCCCCAGTTGCTGGAGTCCCTGAAATTTCTGGAGAACCAATCTGCCACACCATTGCTTAACCCAGGAATATGTTCCGCTACGACTGATATTCCCTTGTTCAAACAATATTCCCAGAAGCCCTACACCAGGTCTGTTAGACCCTTGGAGTGGGGTCCACCTAGTTTGCTGACATAGCAGACTGTTGACACATTATCCATCCGTAATGTCACACAGCATGTAGCTGATTTCTGTGTAAAGCAGCGAATTGCAAATGAACCTGCCAGTAATTCTAAGCAGTTGATATGCAACCTCTTCTCTTGGGTGGTCCAACGACCGGCTGTTGAGTAGTTCCCACATCTCGCTCCCCATCCTTCGAAACTTGCGTTTGATTTTATTATTAGATCCGGTTCCTCCCTAAAAATGGCTCTGCCATTCCATGCCTCTGCATTCTTCAACCACCTGAGGAGTTCGGTCCTCGACTCCTGGTCTAGAGATATCATCTGGGAGAACAAATGGCTCGATCTTAGAGCTCCTGCTTTTAGCCTTTGAAGTTCTCGATAGTGGAGGGGTCCCAGAAAGATAGCTTGGATCGTTGAGGATAGAAGACCCACAAACCTTGCCAGGGTTCTTAGTGGGATGGTCTTTTTTGCGAGTGTCTTGCTCAGTTCTTTTCTCACCTTCCTTACCTTTTCTGCCGGTAATTTCAGTTCTGCTTTTAACGTATCTACCATGAAAACCAAAAAACTGTGTTTGTTGGCTCGGTATTGTACAAGACTTTTTCTTGTTTATGATAAAACCTAGATGTTCTAGAAGTTGGATTGCGAGCTTTGTATGTAAGGATGCAGCCTGCTTCGACTGGGCCATTATGAGGATATCGTAGAGGTATATTTTTTTTTTTTGCAATTTGTATACAGAAAGCGCAACTAAACCCATAGGCATCAAGGCGCTGAATATGGTAACCAGAGAGCTCAGATATCAACCAGGGGGGGAACTTAGAGATAAGCTGCTAGAAATAGCCAAGTCTTAAGTGCCCTGCGGAACTGAAGGTGAGAGGAGATCAGCTTGAGATCACTAGGGAGCGTATTCCAAAGTCTGGGCGCAAGGAAGCGAAAAGACCTTCCTCCCCACCGGACCTTGGATATACGAGGAACCACAAGCAGGTTTTTATTGGAAGAGCGAAGTGCTCTCCCAGGGACATAGTGGGCCACCAGGGCACGAATAGCCTCCGGTCCAGATTCATTAAGGGCACGATGAGTAAGGCATAGAGCCTTAAAGTTGATCCTTGCCTGCATGGGGAGCCAATGCAGGTCTTTTCTGATGGTAGTGCCCGAGGAACGTTTAGGAGCACCTACAACAAACCGGGCAGCCGCATTCTGTACGGTCTGGAGGCGCTGAATGAGACCACTGCTGATGCCAAAGTATAGGGCATTGCAATAGTCCAGTCTCGAGGCAATGACCGCTATTGCTACCTGTTTGCGTGCCTCAGGGGAAAGGTAGTAAGAGATCTTCCTGAAAAACCCTCAGGGCATTACAGCAAGTGGACACTGTCCTACTGACCTGTTTGTCCAAGGAAAGAGAGGTGTCCAATATGATCCCAAGGTTACGGGCAGAGAAAGTGGGCGTAGGACAGGCCCCGAGGACAGACGGCCACCAATCCATAGACCAGATCTCACTTTTGCCTCCAAAAACAAGGACCTCCGTTTTCTCGCCATTTAACTTAAGGAAGTTCTTAAGCATCCATCCGGCGACCGCCTCCATACAGTTTTTAAAATTGTACGCGGTTTGGCTCACAGATTGGGAGATGGAAGCCATAATCTGCATGTCGTCGGCATAGGAGAGAACTTCCAGGCCAAAGGATCTTATAAGCCTGGCGAGAGGGGCGACGTAAGTGTTAAAAAGCGTCGGGCTCAGTGAAGAGCCCTGGGGGACCCCACACTTCACGGCCTTGACAGATGACATATACTCGCCAAGCTTGACCCTTTGCTTCCGTTGGTCAAGAAAGGAGGCAAGAAGATTGAGTGCAGAATCCTTGACTCCCAGCTCACTGAGTCGGTTAACAAGAATATTTGGAGACAGGGTGTCGAAAGCCGCCGTAAGGTCTAGTAACACCAGTAAGGTTGTCTGACCGATGTCGACCTTAGAGCGAATGCTATCGACTACCACTGTAAGTGCCGACTCAGTGCTATGGGTCCTCCGAAAACCATGCTGTGAGGGATCAAGAGAGTTGGTACTGTCAAGGAAAGAGCTCAGGTGGAGGTTGAGATGAGTCTCCAAAAGTTTAGCAGGGGCAGGAAGAAGGGAGATGGGACGAAAGTTCTTTAATGTCCCAGGGTCCAGGGTAGGTTTCTTAAGTAGGGGCTTGACAGTGGCCAATTTCCAAGAGAGGGGATAAATCCCCTCTGAAATGGCCAAGTTCATCACTTCCATCAAAGGGGGAAGGATAGTCTGTCTGCAGTCTTTGAGGACCTTAAGGGGGCATGGATCCAGAGGTGATCCAGACTTAAGTTTGTCAAGCAGAGAGTTAAGATGAGCGGAAGTGATGGCGGGGAACTGGGAGAGAGCGTGGACGGGGGTAGGGACAGGGATATCAGGGGGGATTAAGGAAGAGGCAAGGAGGGGACTGGAATTCTGAGTTTCCAAGTCTGTATAGATATCCATGATCTTCTCATGGAAGAAAGTGGAGATCTGATCACACAGGTCCTGTGAAGCTGTTATGGGATCAGGCATCTGAATGAGGGAGAGATTATCCACTATCTTGAATAGATCACTGGATGATTTGAGAGAGGATGTGAGTTTGGAGAAGTGGGCCTGTTTGTCTCTGAGTACGGCCGATTTGTACTCTTTGAGAAGGGTTCTGTGTTTTTCCCTCTCTATAGGATCAAGATGTGTCCTCCAAAGCCTTTCCTGCCTTCTGCATCCTTGTCTAAGAATCCTGAGAGATTCAGGGTACCAGGGGGCTGAGGGCCGTTTCCTAGCCGAGTAGTGGAGCCTGGCAGGGGCGAGTGAATTGACAGCCTCCGTCAAGGAATTGGAGAAGTCAAGAGCCGCCGTGTGAACATCACCAGTGGAAGAGGGCTTAAGTGAAGCCAGATACGGGGCAAGGGAGTCGTTACTAATCTCCCCAAAATTCCTTCTTAAGACCCACTTGGTATGAACAGACTGGGAGCAGCTGGAGGGAGGAGGGGAAAAACGAAAAGGGACAACAAAGTGGTCTGACCATGACAGAGGGAAAGGGATACCAATAGAGAGACGAGAGTCATTGCTGAAAATTCCATCCAAGGTGTGGCCGGCTAAATGGGTAGGTCCAGTCTTTAGCAGAGGTAGGTTATAGGAGGATAGGGCGTCTAATAGAAGGGAGGTGTCAGGGGAAGTATGCTTCTCCAAATGGAAATTGAAATCTCCTAAAATGGTCAGGCAGGGCCCAGCAATGTAGGGCTCTAAGATTTTAAGAAGATCAGAGCAGAAAGCCGACCTAGGACCAGGGGGTCTATAGACCAGTATCCCAGTAAAGGAAATAGTGGGGGAGGGGGTGAGGGTGAAATGCATTGCTTGCAATTTCTCAGCGGGGAAAGACAGATGGACAGTCCGGCATTTTATGGAGCTGAGATAGAGTAACCCCAGACCTCCTCCCACACGACCCACTCTGTCCATCCTGGCCAGCGAGTATCCTTCAGGAATTGCATTTATCAGATCCGGCTGAGAAGAATCTGAGGCCCAAGTTTCTGTAATAAAGGCCCGGGAAGGCTTTTCCTGTGAGATAAGGTCTCTAAAGGAGACATTATTTTTGACCAATGAGCGGGTGTTCAAAAGGAGCCCCGTGTAGACAGTGGGAGAGGGGGAAGGCCCTGTAGGAGGGGGGCGATGAATAGCCCTATCCAGCAAGGAAGATAAAGTGGGCTTATTACAGCAACCACATAGAGGGGTAGTAGCAAATAATTCAGGGGTTAAGGTGTAATGACAGGGCAGCCTAGAGGGTTTTAAGGCTCGCAGGACAGTAGATAGATCAGTAGAGTCACCTGAGATATTATGGCTGGCCCCTGGCGCTTCCCTGTCGCTGACGGGCGCAGACGGGCTGGACTCAGGCTCGACTCTGGTGCGAATGCGGCGCGACCGCTGATCGCGTCCGCTGCGCGGAGCCATACCCAGTTGTTTTAATACTGGCGACTAGAGCGCCTCAGACACAAATGCCCAATCAAAGATGGCCGCTGCCGAAAATGCGGCACCCGGGAGCCTCAGCCCGTAAATCGGCCGATAGTCGCCCAGGCTAGGCAGTAAGTATCAAGTATTGTCAGTGAGTCCAGAACCCTCACAGCACAAAATAAAGTTTAAAATATGCAAATCGCCATGATAAGCTCCTGGAAGCTACGAGGGGGGAGGGGCGGACACAAAGGGCAAGGAGCAGTAGCAGGGTAAAATACAGACAAAGTAATAATAGATTTTAAAAAGCGCTATCTAACAATGTCTCCCGGCTTCCGCCTCAGGAGATATACGAGCAGCAATCACTGGGGTGCTCTCATAGGCTGCTTAAGTACTGGCGACTAGAGCGCCTCAGACACAAATGCCCAATCAAAGATGGCCGCTGCCGAAAATGCGGCGCCTGGGAGCCTCAGCCCGTAAATCGGCCGATAGTCGCCCAGGCTAGGCAGTAAGTATCAAGTATTGTCAGTGAGTCCAGAACCCTCACAGCACAAAATAAAGTTTAAAATATGCAAATCGCCATGATAAGCTCCGTGGAAGCTACGAGGGGGGAGGGGGCGGACACAAAGGGCAAGGAGCAGTAGCAGGGTAAAATACAGACAAAGTAATAATAGATTTTAAAAAGCGCTATCTAACAATGTCTCCCGGCTTCCGCCTCAGGAGATTAACGAGCAGCAATCACTGGGGTGCTCTCATAGGCTGCTTAAGTACTGGCGACTAGAGCGCCTCAGACACAAATGCCCATTCAAAGATGGCCACTGCCGAAAATGCGGCGCCCGGGAGCCTCAGCCCGTAAATCGGCCGATAGTCGCCCAGGCTAGGCAGTAAGTATCAAGTATTGTCAGTGAGTCCAGAACCCTCACAGCACAAAATGAAGTTTAAAATATGCAAATCGCCATGATAAGCTCCGTGGAAGCTACGAGGGGGGAGGGGGCGGACACAAAGGGCAAGGAGCAGTAGCAGGGTAAAATACAGACAAAGTAATAATAGATTTTAAAAAGCGCTATCTAACAATGTCTCCCGGCTTCCGCCTCAGGAGATATACGAGCAGCAATCACTGGGGTGCTCTCATAGGCTGCTTAAGTACTGGCGACTAGAGCGCCTCAGACACAAATGCCCAATCAAAGATGGCCGCTGCCGAAAATGCGGCGCCCGGGAGCCTCAGCCCGTAAATCGGCCGATAGTCGCCCAGGCTAGGCAGTAAGTATCAAGTATTGTCAGTGAGTCCAGAACCCTCACAGCACAAAATAAAGTTTAAAATATGCAAATCGCCATGATAAGCTCCGTGGAAGCTACGAGGGGGGAGGGGGCGGACACAAAGGGCAAGGAGCAGTAGCAGGGTAAAATACAGACAAAGTAATAATAGATTTTAAAAAGCGCTATCTAACAATGTCTCCCGGCTTCCGCCTCAGGAGATATACGAGCAGCAATCACTGGGGTGCTCTCATAGGCTGCTTAAGTACTGGCGACTAGAGCGCCTCTATCAGTCTTACCCTTCTTTCCCTGAGCCAAGCGGTCACGGGACGCAATACCTTGGTGAAGCACCAAGGGGAGGACGATAGTCCGAAGGGGAGGCTGCAAAATTGATAAAGTCTTCCTTCCCAAGTGAATTGGAGGAATTTCTGATGAGGCTCTCAGATTGGTATCGTCAAGTAGGCATCTTTTAAGTCTAATCTTGTCAGCCAATCCCATTTTCTTAGAATATCTCTTAAAAGGTGTATACCCTCCATTTTGAAGTGGTGGTAGTCTACCCAATGGTTTAGATCTTTCAGATTTATTACAGGTCTCTGTTCTTTGCTTTTCTTTTCCACTAGGAAAACGTTGCTGAGGAATCCCGCTTTCCTCGCCTCGATTATTGCCCCTTTTTAAATAATTTGTTTACCTCCTGAAACACTAGGTCCCTGTCTTTGTGTGAGAATGTGATCTCTCGTGGGCATCGTGTCTGGAAGGGGACATAGGAAAAATCTATTTTGTAACCCCTTACTGTATGCAGGACCCAAGTGTCTCGAGTCACCAAATTCTAATTCCCAGCAAATTGACGCAGCCTCTCTCCCACCTATGGGGGGGTACCTGAAGGGTCTTTCAAGGCTCCTACCTGTTGAAAAAGACTGTTGTCTTCGTTCACCTCGGAAGGGGCGTCCACGGTTTCTTTGTCTCTGTGGGTAGAACTGGTGTGAGCCGTAGTTGTTGGAAATTCTTCCACCATGGGCGAGGAAGGGTCTTGAGGAGTGAGCTCCGTGGCCGGGAAAACGACCCCGCAATCTCCCGGCCCTGGTAAAAACTCTATCATGGAATACTTTTTTAATTTTCTTTGGGATTTTTGGATCGAGCTAAAAGCGCTCACGTATTTAGCCATTTCTCTAATGAAATCCTCGCCAAAAAGGAGGCCTTGAGATTCAACACCTCCATCTTTCTTGGCCAATTCTATAATTTTAGGATCGATTTTCAATAGTACCCCCTTTCTCCTTTCTATGGAAATGGCAGTATTCGCGTTGCTAACAAGGCATACAGCTCTTTGTACCCACTCCCTGAGTTCTTTTACGTCGATTTGGTTATTCCCCAAGTAGGCTGATTCGGCCATCTCAAAAAAATTTGTGAGTGGTCCTATGACGTCAAGAAGGCGATCTTGACAGGATTTTAATCCTTTATCTAACCCTTTCCTGGGGTTCCTGTTGCTTTTGGCTATGAAAGCTACGACCTTGGGGTCTAATTCCGGGGTCATAGCAATTTTGTTGGGAAGTGAGGGGAGCGGGCATGCCTGGGAGAAGGAGGGTTTAATACTGGCATGCTTCTCATTATCTTTTTAGTTTAATGAGTCTGGCCAATGGAGATTCCGTTAATTAGTGAATGACCAGCAGAAATAGCAGATCTATACACATTAACGGTTCTATAAGATAAGCCTGATGTGAAAAGTTCAGAGAGGTAGCTAACAACATTGACTAAATCAGTTGAAATGGGATTAAAACATCCTTGAAGGCACCAGCGAACCCATTTATTCCATGCCAGTCGATAAGCTTTTCTTGTACCAGATGCCTAGGATTCAGAGATGAGTCTGAAAGCATTTGACGAAAGCCCAGGGATTCGCCATTGTCTCCTGAAATCTTCCATGCCGTCAGAGTTAGAAGACACTGCTCTACAAGGGGGTGGATGTTTCCCTCTGGATCTAGAATTTTTTCCTTGAAAGAAGGAATTAAAATAGGAAAGTCTACACTCATTTCTAGGATGATTGGGAACCAGGCCTGAGATCTCCAAAGTGGAGTTATTTCAACCATGGTCTGTTGGTAATGTCGAACATGAAGGAGCAGGCGAGGAAGCATTGCAAACGGCGGGAAAGCATAAGGTGCTAACCTCTTCCAATCTTGAAGGAAAGCGTCTACCTTGAGAGCATGAGGGTCCGGTCTCCAACTGAAGAAATTCTTCAGATGAGTATTTTGACGGACTGCAAATAGGTTTGTCTTGAATGGACCCCATTTGGATTGGATAGCTAAGAATACTTGTCTGTCCAGTCTCCAATTGCTGGAATCTCTGAAGTTCCTCAAGTACCAATCTGCCACCCCGTTCTTCAACCCAGGAATGTGTTCCGCCATAACTGTAATTCTTGTCCTCATGGGGTGACACCGCTAATCTTTCCCTTAAACGTATCTCTTTCAAGCTTACTATCCTTCTCTGTCTAATCTCTTTTAGACGAACCTCTGATGTTAAGGCCTTGGATGTCACTTCCAGAGCTTATCACCCTGAGTTTGTTTTTACCTTAAGAAAATGACTAAGACTATGTTGTCTTCTATCTTCTACCCTTCTTTCCATCTGAATGATGATTTATGTGTTGTCAAGTGTCTAAAAGAGTATGAAAAGAGAACTGCCTCCTTGAGAGGGGATGAGAGTCAAGTTCTCATCTCCCACAGATTTCCTCATAAAGCAGTCTCATCCCCCATGCTTGCAAGATGGGTGAAAGTAGTCATGAGTGAGTGCGGTGTGGGTGTTTCTATCTTCGGTGCTCACTCCCTCAGGGGTGCCTCGGCTTCTAAAGCCTTTATGTTGGGTGGAGGCCTCCAAGATATTCTTAGAGCTGCTGACTGGTCGAATGAGTTTATGTTTAAAATTTTTATTTCAGACCAATCAATAATGTGATTGATAATGTGCTTAATTCACTTTAAACTTGCATAATCTTGGCCTCCGTGTCATGCCATAAAATTTAGATTTTTCACAGCCTGCTGGGCAGAAAATCTGGATTTTATTAAGGACACGGAGGCTAAGATTATCCCACCTCTTATCCCACCCTGGGTTTACTCTTTGACCTATTATGTCTCATTCTCTTTCATAATAATCCTCCTGTGGATTCCAATTACCTAAGCCTAGATCCGACCACTTGGGGTATTTCTTTTCTTAACCAGAAGGAGATGTAGTCCGCAATGTGTGGGGATGGGGTCCATTCTGGGGACAAGGGGTGTTTAATTAGTGAAGGGTCGAACATTTTGTCCCCAAATGGGTCCACGAGTGCTGTGTTGGACCCTGAGGCCTTAGATGCCTCTTCTGAGCTTCCAGTTCCCCTCATTTGTTCATCGTCCACATCGGTATGGAAACCAGAAGAGCAGGATAGCTCAATTTCTCGGTCACAGCTCTCGTCGCTGTCAATGTGGATAGGAAGCTCTGGGCCTTCATCATGCCCATCTGGGGTGCCTGAGGCACCATTCTTTTCACTGCCCGAAAGCGTGTAGAAGTGGAGGTTTTGGGCTTCTTAGCGCCCTTCATGGTTTGTTTCCCTCCAATAGCCCTCTTTTTAGTAGCCTTAGGTGCCTCATTAAGTTTACTTGTGGAGGGGTTAGAAGGTAGGTTAGAGATGGACTCCAGTTTTTCATTTCTCGTGTCATCAATAGAGCCCAAGGCTTTCTCAAGAGCCTTATTAACAAGCTCCTCCAATCTTTGCTCAATATTTAATTGAGATGGGGCTGTAGACATGGTGATTTAGTATAGGGTCAACTCGTCCTTCTTTCCTTTTTTTTTTTTTTTTTAGTCAGGAGTTTATAAGGCAGGGGGGGATAGAAAAAGAATGATCGTACCGAGTAAGGCGTTGCTTGGGAGAAAGGAACTGTAGTAGACTGTAAGAGTGATGAAATGTGGGGTTGACGAGTGAACCCAGTCGAGTCAACAGCTGATCTTCGCAACGATCATTAGTGTGTTCACCAGCACGTTGAAACTGACAGTTGAGCTAATCCCAGTCTGTCAAAATGCCTTTCGCTTATGCCGAAACAACATCAGCCCAAAGATGCAAAATGGCCGGCACGCACGTAGGCGAGCGTGCAGGGCTGGTCGCTAGCGTCCCTTTTTCTAATTTCCCTTTGCGCGTAGGCATCATGTCACCCACGTGAGCAGAGACAAAAAATGCATTGTTGTGGGCGCAGGACCCGGGGTAAAGATGGGGTCGGGCCGTGTGTGGGTGACGGGCGGAGAGTAGTCTGGGATGCGAGGCAGAGGAGTAAAGGTAAGCGCTCGTGTGTTCTCGAGTGCGCGAGTGCGAGCTCGCAGGAACACAGCCGGTAAAGTCAATTCAAAAGGCGCAACGGATTTAGTTGGAAAGCAATCCGGTTCGAAATAAAACCAGAGAGGGAGGTAAAAATATTAGTTTGGGAGGGGCACTAAGGCCCATAACAAGGATCAAGGTTATAGTAAGAATCACAAAGCTGTCACTGCTGAAGGCACATCAGGGAAAAACATATTGTTATAAAGTGTATAAAAACACATCAATTCGACATTACAAGGCCTCTAGAAAGAACACATCAGTCAGACGTTATAAAGCCTCCAGAAAAACACCAGTCATACAATAGACAGTGCTAGAAATAGTGAAATCATAAGTAAAAGTGCCAAGCTTGAAAAGGTAGTACCGTATTTTGTGGCGTATAAGACGACTGGGCGCATAAGACGACCCCCTATTTTTCCTTTGAAAATATAGGTTTTGGGCTATATTTGCTTGCTTATAAAATGACCCCGTATAAAACGACCCCCAACTTTTGAAAAGATTTTCAAGGGTTAAAAAGTCGTCTTATACGCCAGAAAATATGGTACTTATCTTTCTGAGCAGCAGCAACAAAGAAGGAAGATACCTGGTCCTATAGGGACTCTTCATCTCTTCAGAATGTTCATTGAAGTTCTATTCAATTGTTGCTGCTTTGCTGTGGCAATAAAGGAGATTTGCATAATATGGCCTCCGTGTCGTGCCATAAAATCACGTCTGTGAATGGTGTATATGGCATTGCTGGCACGTCTACCCTCGGGAAGCGCGCTCCTCCAGCTCACAACAGTTAGGCCCATTCCAGAATTCCAGGCCTGGTTTTCCTCACGGCCGATCTGCGCTCCGTTGTATGGAGGATGTGCCCGGGCTCCTCGCTGTCCTGCAGAGCCCGGGAGCGGCGTCGGAGGCTGGCAGGCTGCACAGCACCATGGCCAGCAGGATGCGCCCGCCCCTCGCACAGAGGGCGCAATGAGTCCCCGGCGCCTCCCCTGAATGGACGGACTGTGCAAAGTGAGCTGAGGAGGGGCCCCTTCTGCCTGTGGTACTGTGGACAGTGAGACAGACCTCGGTTGCACCGACTGCAGGCGCGCGAGGGGCTGAGGCATGTGTCTGCCTGCTCGCCTTCACAGGCACAACCTGGAGTAGTGAAGGCACTGGGCGCACCCCATGCACTTGTGGGACTCACTGTGCGCCCGAGTGGCCTTCGGCTGAGGTGTTCATTTTTTCTTGTTGGGCTCCAGGCTGTGGAGTTTTCACCCGGGCGGAGTCAGGTTTCTACGGCTGGACATGGAAAAGGATTCAGCAAGCCTTCGGCTGAGGTACCTTCTTCAGACCAGCCTGCTGGCCGCCCGGGCCCTGCTGTGCGCGGGCAGCATTGCGGATGCCCAAGGTAAGGCCCTGCCCCTTGCCCACAATACTGGCACATGGTGTCGCCTGTCACCGGCGCAGCGGAGAACAAGGGCGTCAGGGAGAGGGGCAAATCCGGGAGTGTATGTGCAAACGGGAGTGGGCATTGTGGGGACTCGGCGATACAAGGGCAAGCTGTATGAGACTGGATTAGACATGCTTGCTAGGGACGCAAAGGCACGGCAGAATGAAAGAGAGAGCCGGCAAGCAGGGGGACACGAGTAGAGGGCATGGCTATGGAGAGGCAGTGGAAAGGGCAAGTTGGATAGAGGCTGGAGCGAAGGGCACGCTGAGAGGATCGGGGCTATGACGTATACTTTTCTCTTTTTGAGTAGGCCCAATTGGACGGGCTCGCCTTCTTTCCTTCTGAAGTAAAAGGTTTCCTCTCTTTATGGGTCCATGTTTAAACACATGGCCCCATAAAGATAAGAAAAGTATACATCATACTAACCTCTTTTCCAATGGCTGGCCACCGTTTAGCATAAACGGTGACGCAAGGCAATGGAAAAGAGGGGCGGGACTTAAAGCCCTTGACTGAAGCTCCTTAAAATCATTAAAATCTCCCCGAGCTAGCTGCGCATGTGCGCAGCCACGCCAGCCGAGACCTAAAAAAAGGGCTTTCAGGAGTTTTACAGATAAGGGCTTTGGCTCCCCTAAAATGTTGTGGACAGGAGTACATGTTTTGATTAGGCTGAAGTTATATGCTTCTACAAAAAAAAGTGATCCGGGCAGCAGTGATTATTTTGTTTGCTTAGCCAACTTCTTAAGGCAGCAATAGTATAGCTCCCTAGAAGTCTCAAAAACATGCAGCATGTATCATGTTTACGAAGGGATAGGACTTGGCCTTTCAGGGGCACACACATGGCACTGTAACACTGTTAAAGTGCCTTTGATAGGCACTTAACTTTGTGTTTTTTTCTTTGGCAGCTACGCAGATAGGAGGCAGGCAGTCTTCAGCTCTCACTTTACCTTATGTGAGCAACATAAAGAAGCTTTCAGAGTACTGAGAGAAGGTCTTAGGCTTTACCCACATTAGGGGCCAGATGTAGGTGAAATAGATTTACCGATTTTCAATCACCAAATTTTACCGATTCGGTAATTAAAAATCGGTAAATCTATGGGGTGGACATGTAGGTATTCCAGATGTGCTGGAATACTGATTTGGATGATTTCGGTATTTAAGGGCAGGTCTGCCTGTCACATGGCATCGGTGTGCATGCACACATGTGCATGCACACCGGAATCGGTATTTTGCCATCAATTGGATTTGATGGTAAAATACCGGTTTGGTAAGGCCTCTGGGACTCTGAAGAGTCCCACCTGCATCTGGGTGGCTCGGATTCGGTAAATGTACCAATTTTTTATTTTACCGAATCGGTAAAATTACCGAATCGGTAATTTTACCGATTCGGTAAAATAATGCCCCCTACATACCTATCACCTATTTACCGATCGGTAACGGCCGAAAATACCGATTTTCGGCCATTACCGACCGACCTACATCTGGCCCCAGTTCCCTTAAGAACAGGATCTGATTGGGACACATTTGTTTGCTTCCTCTAAAAATTGTGATTATTTTCCACTTTTTGGCTTGTGGCAAAGCTTATTCTCAATACAAGGTCAGAGTTGGTCATAAGCCCCTGTAAAAGCTAGAAGACGAATTAATTAATTATGAAACAATATTCAGATGCCATAGGTCTGATCTGTTCAGTAAGAAAAGTTCATATAAAGTTAGTAGGGCTGACATATTTATTGTGGAAAGAATATGTTAAAGTCAATAGGCATTTAAGGATGGATTGTTATTTCTCTGTATTAAAGCCTATAGATAGGTATTTTGTTACATGAAATCTCACAGATTACCACAGTAGGCAAGGATTTGGGTGTAGATTACTGCCGCTGAGATAGCCTAGGGGTAGAAGATTTGTAATAATTTTTGCTAGAATGTTTTCGGAAGGCCAGACAAGCATAGCTGACTGCTAAGATCTTGTAATAAAAAAAAGTAAATAAATAATACATCCATTCACAAATATATAGCCGTATGCATACACAAATGCCTTTAGGTCAGCTCTCTTACATCAATGGTCATTTGTTTGCCACTCATTTCATCTGTAGTGTGTCGCATCCCTCTTGGCCACTTTTTCCGAACCAGGAGAGACCATTATGCAATGATGTTGTCCATTGTACATCCTTTACCATTTCAAGATGGCCAACACATCAGTTCTAAATGTGGTGACCATGTTGAAACTTTAAAGCAGGGGTAGACTATGTAAATATCTCTGCTATACAGACATCCATTGCTATAGTTTGCAAGTTTTATTGATATTGATCCAGCGCTCCTATTGAAAAACTTCTCACAAGCAATATTTATCACCTCAATACTCACCATTCACTATTAAACACTTATACAGGCCCATAACACCTATGAGACAATCATTGAGCAACTGAATCAGGTGATTTGATTTTAATCCTATTCACATAATATTTACACTATTATGTACAACTGCAGTTTATTCTTAATTAGCATATTTAAAAACTCAATTATTAGCTAAAGATCAAACCACTAAAGGTTGATGGATCAACTAATGGAAACTAGACCATGAATAAGCAAGACCAGCTTGTCGTTTCAAATCTAATTTTATTTACTTTATTTTCATAAAGAAAGAGCATTTTAACGTTTTGAAATCTTTATTTCATAAGCAAATAAGAAAATAGCATTTTAATAAGGAAATGAAAATTAGAACTGACATTTCAAAGTAAGCTCAGAAACATGAAGAATTAGTAAAACCGTTTCCCTGAACCTATTTCCCTGTCTAATCTCTCTGTACCTAGAAAAGAATAAATCATTAAAGTCTGCTGTCCTTACATGCGCCAAAGGTCCATCAGCATGTCTCACACCAATCAGGAATCGGGAAGCAAGAGTTTTTTCTCTGCTCATGGTGTCATAATTTATACCTTTCCCTCTAGCTAAACTTTCTACATTTTACATTCTTTCATAGGAATCTGTGCTTTTCATTGGCTGTTCGGTGTCAGTTCATGAATAAGTCATTCAACTTTTGTCCAAAATCCAGGCTTCATATAAGGCCCATTGTCTTTCATTTCCACATCCTCGATTTCCTCAAGATTGATACTTTTACTTGAGCTTAGGACATGCACTTCCTAACCTTGGCCGCCATATCAATTTGTTGTCCTTGGCTGGCCTCCATGAACACGCTCATCTCAGCAAAGAAAATCGCTCTTTATTTCATAACAACTTCACAGCAGAATTATTCACAGCTGCGCATGTGCAAGATATCACTCTGGACAAGCTTTCGTGTCAGTAGCTCTGTCAGACATATTTCTGCACCATCTTTTAGGCCTTAATCCGGAAACTGTTATTAAACAAACACAAGACATCAATTAATTAAAGAATTGAGACCCATTTTGTTACCCTCCCCCTTTGCTAATTAACCCAGTAAATTATGTTACCTAGCTTAGCACACAAAGCAGCATCATATTTACCAGTCCTTTTCGAATGTCAGGAACTCTTAGAGCTTAAACCACAAAAGACATAACATAAGCACATATAATAAGCACATGCTATTAATTTAAACTGCCGCATTTAATATTGACAAAGACAATAGACAAGGTTAGTTTATTAATTTTTCTTTGCGTTTGCAACAAAAAGCACATTAGTCCTGCGTGTGTTTTCGTGAATGTATCTTTTGAACTAAGTTGATTAATAATTTCACCACAAGCTTATTATCTTGTTTACTTTTATTAGGAGAGTTTAACTTCACAAGTATTGACCAAAATTTTGTTCTCTACCTTTCTCCATCAACTCCCTCATCTGGTGATTTCTTAATCACCAAACTATACCCAAAATTTTATAAATTTTCAACCCTTGAAAATGTTTTGGACTTTCTTAATATTAGTATTTCTAAACATTTGATTCATCTGTTTTTCTGCATCTCTCATATTGAGTATTACGAAATTCTTCTCATTCTATCTCCTTTTCCTTTTCATCCCTTAACTTGTAAATTCTTGTTGTTTCTGTTACATATTTTCTTCTCTTGTGTAGCATGCAATTAACTTTTAACAAAAGTATTACTATAGCTATTATCATAAAAGGAAAAACTATTTTACCCATTATTGAGATACCAATTTCTTGAAACCAGTTTTTGATTGCTGTAAATCTTTTACCTAAGCGTTCTGAAAAATTCTCATCTTCTAAGGGTTGTATCTCCTCATGTAATTCAGTAATATTCTTTATATACAATTCTATATTATGGCTTTTGTCAGGTATGTATGTGCAGCAGTGTAGAACGTGTAATGTTCCACAAACTCCACCCTCTTTTGCTAACAGAATGTCTAGTGCAAGACGATTCTGCATCACCATGGTTCTCATGGCAATAAGTTCAGTATCCACTAATTGAAACCCACTTGCAGTATCTGTTGACAGCTGTCAACAATTGTGGAAATTTTTCTGATTTTGTTTGCATTCAGGGTAATTCCCACCATTGGTATTAGCGCACCAAATATGTCTCCCAAGATTTTTGAAAAGCTTTCCCTCCTAAATCTGTTCACATGATTGCTAATTTCAAATGAACCTTCTGCATTCCTGTCAACATGAAAACATTTTGGAAAAACTAAACCTACATAGCAATTTCCGTACCAGTGGTTCGAAAGGCTGTAATAAGCTTTATTCCCACAAATAAAATAAATCCCAGGAAAAATTGGATCTTGGCCTCCCTTAAATCCCCAGCCACCTATAATACAATAAGTGTCTTCACATTGACTTGCACCAACAAAATAATTATCATATAAAGTATTATCACTTCTTATACAAAATTTTCCACTAACAGGTTTATCTATGTGTATCGCAACATTTTCATTTCTACCATTGAGTTTTTCATCCTCAATCTGCCAAAATTTTGACTTAGTAGTTTTCAACAACTCATTTCGCTTGTAAATTGCTCTTCTCTCTTCCACCATATTTAAAAATGACTTCGCTTCTGATCTCAGTTTACATGTTAAATTATTTCTAAAAGCGTACTCATAAGTTAGTTCACTAGTTGTTAAGAAAAATTCCCTCATCTGTTTAGCAGGTCTCACTTTATTCAAGTTATCTATGACCTTTAGATTTGCAAAAATGTCATAAAAATCGGAATAATAATATTCCAAACGACCAGTCCTATAAAACAAACTAGCTATTACACTACATGTTACACCATAAGTAAGAGGAAGCATATTATAATTCACACCTTCGGACACAGAAGTAGGTAATTTCACACAGACATAACAATCTTTTGCGTTCATCACTTTAACATATTCAGATAAAAGTCTTGAGAAAGTATTGCTAGAAACATTTCCAATAGATCTATCTTGATGAATCTCTGGTTTATGTACAATAATTCTTTTATTCTACAACCTTACTTGTCATGTTAGCTTTATACATTTCTTTATCTACTCAAAAAGGAAAAATGACAGCTCAAATTATCCAGACTAAAATAATCAAAATTACACATATTGAAGACAGTTTGCAACATCTTTTGAGAATTGAACATCTCAAATTTTCATTGGTATAAGGCATATTATTATAAGGCATCTTTACTTCTTAAAATAGCAGCTAAAAAAAAGAATTGAAAAATGACTAAATATACTCCCTTTTTATTAACAGATAATCTAATCTTCTACAAATTTTCCTTCTGACAGGTTTTCTTCGACCTTATGTCATACATCAAATGTGTTTTTCAGCTAACACAATTTCTTCGACCTTGTGTCTCCTAACACAGTTTCTTCAACCTTGTGTCACTTATTGAATACGTTCAATCATTGTCACTTGCATCATCAAGATTCTCTTGACTACTGTTTACTTCTACTACTGGTGGGATAATGATATAAACCCACTCCGGCGATTTATAATTTTGGTTTGGCTTAACTGTTCTCTTTGCTCTGCTGCTTATCACTTCTATTTTCTTTCCTGCCTGTTTTTTCTTACTCAAGTCTTCTTCCTTCTGACTTGTGATCTCATTCACCTGCTCCTTTGCTTTATTCACTAATTTGAATGTAATGCCTTCAATTTCTTTTGGCCAACTATCTCCTTTTCTAGTTAGCTTCTTTTTGGGTTCTTTCAAATTATGCTCCACTCTCCAGGCTCTTTTTCTTGTTTTCTTCAATTTGGATTAATCTTCGCTGTCATCTGTTTCACTTTCTGTGTTTTCAGCTGATTCATTAATGATCAATTTTTCTGAGTCAGATTCTTCATCAGATTCAGGTACTTCTTTACTTAGCAGTTTTACTTTGTTAGGTAAGTCATTCTCATAGCTGGTACTTGGAATTTCTTTGTCTACTTCTTCAATTACTTCCAGTTCACCAGTTTCAGAATTTTTGTTCCTTCTTCCAAAGTTTCTAATCTGCCTTTCAATACTCTCCTGATCTTGATCTTGAATCACTTCTTGATCAGTTTCTGTTTCTGCTTTCTGATCTAGCAGATCTTTGTCATTTTCTTCCTCAGAATCTTGTATTACAATGTCTTCACTTTCTTCATTCAAAGCTTCATTCGCATTTGAATCTTCCAGATGTCGACTTTCTTGTCTATCTTCAGGATCTGGTTTTTCTTCAGGCTCTTCTTCTGAATCTGAATCAGCTGTTGTATCACCTTCTTCGTCAGGATTCTCAGGCTCTGGCACTCGTATGGTATGACTAGCGTGAATCCATCTTTTCAATCCCCTACACTTAACTGCATTTGTTGTGACTAAAATCACTTGTCTTGCCTTTTGCCACCTTGGTACTAGGCAATTTCTTCTTCAATGCTCTTTTGTCCTTACCCAGTCTCCTGGTAACAGATCATGAGCTTGTCCTTTCTCTTTTGTGAGCACTTCAGTTCCTACATGATGGAACACAGAAGTCACCACGTCAGATAGATTTTTGCAGTAATCCATAATGACACTATCATTTATACTCAGTAACTTGTCAACTGGAACAAATGCTTGCCTCATGACCCTACCCATTAAAATTTCATGAGGGCTCAATCCTGTTTTCTTATCTGGAATGCTTCTTAGAGTCATCAAAACAAGTGGTAGTGCATCTGTCCACTTCATTCCTGTTGCTAAACACATTTTTCCTATTCTATTTTTTATTGTTCCATTTACTTTATCAACAACACCTGATGCTTCTGGTCTGCATGCACAATGTAATTTCTGTTTCATACCCAATGCTTCACAAATCAGTTTTAACAATCTGTTTTCAAAATGTGTGCCGCGATCTGTCTCGACCGACACTGAGAATCCGTACCTAGGTATAAACTCTCTCAGACGTAATTTTGCAGCAGTGATTGAATCATTGTGGCGTGTTGCAAAAGCTTCCACCCATCTTGAGAACAAGCAAACAATCACCAAAACATATCTGAGTTTTTTGTGAGGTGGCATGTCAATGAAGTCAAGCTGTATTCTGGTAAATGGACCTCCCTCCCGTCCTATGGTTCCCATGCTTACAACTGTTTTTCTGTTCGAGTTGATCTGCTGGCAGATCAGACATCTCTGACAAAAAGATTCTGCAATTGTTCTGAATTTTGGATTGTACCATATCTGCCTAAACAACCTAATCATGGAATCTCTGCCAATATGTCCTGGACCATGGTACATACGTGCCATGTCAGAAATCATGCTGTCTGGCATTACTACTCTGTCATCCTTGTAAACCCAAATCTCATCCTCTTCTCTTTGCCTGCATCCTGCTTTTAACCATATGTCTTTTTCCTCATCATTTGCCTCATCTTGCAATTGTTTTACTCCTTGCCAAGTATCAACTACAGATATTAGCATAAGTGAGTTCAAAACATGTTCATTTTCTTTTTCCCGATTAACTGCTGCATTATGTCTTGCACAAAATTTTGCTATTTCATCAGCATATGAATTTCCTTTTGTTATGTAGTCGTCACCTCTTTTGTGGGCTGTGCATTTAACTACCGCAATTTTTTCTGGTAATTGAATTCCATCAATCAATATTTTCATTAGTTTGCATTCTTTATTGGTGATCCCGCTGAAGTTAAATAACCTCTTTGATACCAGAGCTGGCCATAGTCATGGACTACACCATAACCATACTGACTATCAGTCACTATGGTAATCTTTTGCCCTTTTCCCAATTCACATGCTCAAATCAAAGCAATTAATTCTGCTACTTGAGCTGAACAAATTCCTTTGAGACTGGAAGCTTCAATCATGTCTGCAACCGTGCACACTGAATATGCTGCACTCAGAACTCTTTCATCTGTTCTTAAGCATGAACCATCAACAAACAAAACATAGTCTGATTCAGGCAACGGGATATCTTTAATGTCATTCATGATCAACAATTTCATCTCTAATTTCTGTTTCAGAAGTGTCAGGTAACAATGTAGAAGGATTTAAATGTACACATCTCGCAATCAAGACATTATCAGATCCAAGGATCACTTTTTCATATTTTGTCAACCTATTGCTTGTCAAATGCTGTGTTTTCTGGTAAGCAAAATTTCAACTGAATGAGGCACATATACCTTTACTGGAAATCCCATTATTATTCCTTCACGTTGTTCCAAACTCACACTGGTTGCCGCTACTGCTTTTAAGCAACCTGGTAATGCTTTTGCAACAGGGTCAAGAACAGCTGAGAAATATGCTATTGGCTTTCTCATTCTTCCATGTCTTTGAATCAGAACTGATAATGCACATCCTTCTCTATCACGGCAATACAGCTCAAATCTTTTTCATAATCAGGCATTCCCAATGCTGGAGCTTCACACAAACTTCTTTTTAGCTGTTCAAAAGCTTCCATTTCATTTTGTCAGACTAATCGGGTCTTTTATGTCTGCTTTTGTCAGTCTCTGTAATGGTTTTGCAATTACTGAAAATCCATTTATCCATTGGCGACAATAACTTACCATGCCTAGAAACATTCTGACCTGTCTCTGTGTTTTTGGAGGTTGCATTGCTTGAATCATTTTTATTCTTTCTGTTGTCACTTGTCTGGTACCCTTTGCAATTCTATGACCAAGATATTTTGCTTCTTGTTTGCAAAACTGTATTTTCGCAGGAGATACTTTATGTCCCTCATCTGCCAGATGATTTAAAAGAGTAATGGTATCTGTTATACAATTATCTCTTGTTTTTGCAGCAACACGGAGATCATCAATATATTGCACTAACGTAGATTTTCCAGGTAAATCCAGATTCTCCAATGATTTCTTTAACAACTGATTAAAGATAGATGGACTTTCGGTGTACCCCTGAGGAATTCTACACCATGCTAAGATATGCTCTTTGAACCGGAACGCAAAAATTTGCTGGCTTTCTGGATGCAATGGAACATTAAAGAATGCGTTGCATAAGTCAATTACTGTGTACCATTCTGCATCGTGCGGAATCTGATATAAAATTACCGCTGGGTTTGGTACAACTGAGCAACATGGAACAACAATTTTGTTAACTTTTCTCAGGTCCTCAACAATTCTGAATGTTCCGTTCGGCGTTTTGATTCCCATAATCAGTGAATTACATGGACTGCTTTCAATTTCTTTTAGAACACCCTGTTTTATGAATTTTTCAATTACAGGAATAACTCCTTCAATCACTTCTGCTTTCATTTTATACTGTGGAATATTTGGATAGTTTGCTCCTTGTTTTACTGTTATTTGTACTGGATCTACATTTTTCATCAAACCCATTTCATCTCCAGTGAAATCCCAAATTTTTACATTCACTGTGTCCTTTAATTCTTCAGGTAAATTGTTTTTATCAAATACAGGAAATAATTTGCTTTCTTCTGCCTCAACCATTGACATTGTTAATTTGTAAAGGCCATCTTCTTCTGGAGTTTGAAGCTCTATACCATCCGGTGAGCAGTAAATTGCGCAATTTATCTTACAAAGTATATCACTTCCTAACAGATTTACAGGACTGCTGTCACAAACTATAAATCTATGCATGTCTTTGAATTTACCTATTTCAACTTCAATTGGTTCAGTTATGTCCGTTTTAATCTGTTGATTAGCTACACCTACTACTTGGATCTTTTCACCAGACATAGGAAGGTTTTCTATTTTCACTGATCTAACAGTAGAACGGGTAGCACCTGTATCCACTAGGAAAGTCATTTCTACATCATTCACTTTACGATTTACAAATGCACCAGATTGATCTATCTCAAAAGTGGCTCCAAGCACGCACTCATCCTCCTCTTTGAGGCACCGTCAGAAGTAATCCTCAGATTCACTCCCTCCATCTTCTCTCAACCAAAATTGCTGTGAAACATTCGACACATTCACTCTTGGTGTTCTGTTCACCTCCGCTGAATCCTGATTCAGTATTGTATCTCTGCAAATTTACACAGTTTGGAAGTGGCGGTTGTGGTAACTGTTGTGGTATCTGACTTTGCTGAATCACTACCTGTCGCTGTAGCTATTGCTGCTGATTTATCTCATTCTGCATCTGTGGATTTATTGATTGATTTTTAACAAAATTGCTGGGCGGATTCTTACATTCGTGCTTCCAGTGTCCAATTTTGCCGCAATTAAAACATGGGAGTTTCTGTTTCAACTCTTCTATATTTCCCATTAACTTTGGTTTATTATAATTACCTTTAAATTTTCCTTGATTCTGATCAGTATTTTTATTTCCTAAACTTGCTATCTGTTGCTCAGCCACTTTTACCTGTGCCCACATTGCTTTTTCTTTCAGCTTCTTTTGTTTAGCATCTATTTCATCACTACAGTATTTTGCCTTTCTCAAAATTTCATCAACTGAATGTGATTGCCAACCAACTATTCCATTTCTTATCATTTCACTAATTTCAGGTTTTAAGCCATATACAAATCTGTATATAAAATGGCTCATATCCTTCTCACTTAGATGCTCATAACCACTGTATTGTTTAAATCAATAATAATATCAGCAGTAATCTTTCATAAAATGAATGTACAGATTCTTTTGTTTCTTGAATTGTTCTATCAATTTTAACCCAATCTATTTCTTTTGGAGGAATTTTGTTTTTCAGAAATAGAATCACTTGTTCGTAATTTCTCATCACATCTGGTGAAGGAGCACCTGTTACTTTATCTCGTTGGGGTTCCTCTCTAGGCCAATTTATAGCAGTTTTACATTCTATCCAAAGATCTGATGGAACAATAATGTCAACTAATCTATCTAGGTCTACCCACAAAACCTTTGAAACTTTCGCAAATCTTTCTACCTGTCGATACCATTCCACAGGTTTTTCTCTCAATCGGGGAAAATAATTTGTAAACAGTAAAATGTCCTGTCTTGTCCATGGGACATGCACAAATCCATCACCGGCTATTTCCCTCATTGGAAATTCATTTACCACCTTTTCTTTCTCTTTTACAAGAAAATTCAAACTTACTCTGTCTTCATCTCTTTTCTTTGTCCATTTCGCTCTCCATTTACTTAATTCACCCCATTTTCTCAAAATCACAATTAAACCTTTTATATGTGTAGTTCTTCCTGAAGTATTCATGTTTTCAATGTCTTTTTCAGAGAAATCCACCCTATAACTTTTCTGCAAATTTTTCTGTTTACTCAAATCAACTTCTAATTCAGAAGCTATTTCTTCCAATTGATCATATCTGTTTTTTGTTTTCCATGTTATGCTTTTGCAAATAAATAATAATTCATCATCCCGATATGCCTTTAAACTGTCAGTTCCAACTGTCCCAATAATGAATTCCTCTATATCTGCTTTCAGTTTTCCAACATCAAGTAGTTTACATTCTGGGGTTTGCATTAAATTTATTTTACTTATACTCTTGTCTGGTGATCCAGAATCAGAATCTGCACCAATTGGGTTCTGCATGTCAAACTTTGATTAAGAGTTAAGTCAGGCATCATTCTCTCTCGATGTATTTCAGTTAAATCTGAATAAAAAATTTCAGTTACTTTCTGTATTTCTGTATTTAATGGAACAGTTAAAGCAGAATGTCTAATTTCTTTTTGATCAAAAACTGGAAGAACAGGTCCAATTGTTACAGGCACTGTTACTGCTTCCATGCTTTTAATTAACTGCTGGATTAATTCATTCGCAGAACGAATATATTCTGAAGTATCTGGTAATGGTAATCCTTCATATCTGTCTGCTCTGATTTCACCTATCAGGGTTTCATTTGTCTGATCTGGAGTTTCAGTAAAAATTACTATTTACCAGTGATATTAGGTCCTGTTTCTGCTCTTTCTGGAGTTTTATTATTTGTCAAATTTATTTCAGAGGATTTCTCAACAATATTTTCTCTAGGTGGAGGTGGGGCACTTGGAGGAGTAGTCCATGTACAAACTGGTTGATAAGGTGGCGGTTTCTTAGTATACATTTCTTATAAAACTGCAGCTTCAGAATCATTCTCTTCTCTAGTATTATTTTTCTTCTGGGACTGCTTTTTTCCAGTTTTCTCATTAACTAGTCTAACTGGGTACAAGCCATCACACATATCTGCACTTCTCCATCGACGCATTCTATCCTGATGTGTTTCCCTAGCTATTCTTTTTGGAATTCCTCTACTCTCACGTTCTAGTTCATGCATCTCATCTTCCCATTCAACTAAAGCTTCAAATTGTGTAGGTCTGGGTTGTGGTACAAGATTTATCATTCTTTCTCTTAAGTTTTTCAAAACCGCTATGATAAATGATCCGTCTTCTGGCCATGCTAACACACCATCATTTTCAGTACATTTCATCCAATTCTCAATCCAGAGACAAGTATGGTAACCATATTCACCTAGCATATAAGCTGCAGGTGTTTTGTACTTAACACCTTGGCTGCTAGGTGTTTTCCCCCCCTGTGCTGGAAATTGCACTTCTTCTTTATTCATGACGAGCTCAGCTCGTCATCAGCACAGCTCAACTGTGCATCATGACGAGCTGAGCTCGTCATCAGCATCGAAAGGGTTAAGAATTAATTTTACGCCTCGAGTTTCAATTTTCTTGTCAGTTTTAAATTTATTTTTCAACTTCTGAAACCATGAAAGTTTCTTTTTCTCTTTCCTGAAATAATAATCCATGTTTTAAAACTATTTCCTCAACTTCGAAAAAGATCGTAACCAAGAAGTTATTCCGCAGCACAAACCAATCCGTGCGCGAAACTCACTAACAAGCCAATCAGGTTAAGCTACGTCATTATTCTATTCAACCAGTAGAAATACTGTTTTTCAGGATGAGCCAATCAGCTGCAAGCTTGTCTTATCACGTGAACCAATCTGTGCGCGAACTCTGTGACGTATGTTAGCCAATCACAGCGCGACACCAGTGACGTATGCTGCCGTTGCAGAGAAGCTGCTCTGTCTCTCGCTCTTTAAACTAACCCCTCCTTTACAAAAAATGTTTACAGAGCCATATTTACAATACTTTCGATGAAATTCAGTTCATAACTTCACAAAAAAACAAACCATTTGTCTGTTTCGCTAAAATAAAGTGATAGTTTTCTCATACATTCAAGTATTCTTTTCACGTGAAATAGACAACGCTATTTTCACAGAATATTCAAATTCGTTGATAAAGTAAGTAGCCTTACCATACCCTTCTAGCAAGTAATAACAAACTTGTTTCTCTCCGAATGCACATACAGAGAATTTTACACCTCCTTAGAGACAATTCAGAGTTTCACTCGATCGAGTATTACAAATTCATTTACACACATTCATAAGGAAAAATCTTTAGCCATGCATACATTAATCTTTAGTAGGATTTTAACCTACCAATAGAAATCCTCATTCGCCAGTAAGATAGATGACACTTCCTTACCCTTCACTCAAGTTTGAATAAATTCTACTACTCTTTTCACAGTGAGTTTTAAAACAGGACAAAAATAGTCCCTATACTCGAAAGCTACGATTTTATAGACAATCCTCACTATACATTCTACCTTACACACCTAAAAATCCCTAAATTTGTGCTGTACGTCCACAACACTAGTGATATACGACGATATCACTATTTTGAAACAGAACAAATGCACTGTGTAACTTCACTTGTCACACTACTCAAGTATGTACCGGTACAACTAGGAATTTTCACACTGCTGGAAAAAACCTTTCGACTACATATAACAACTAAACAAACTTAACATGTTTTAGACATGTAATCCTATGTAATTACCATGTAACATGTTAGTTACCATAGTAACCGAACTCTGCTACCAAGTTATTGATCCAGCGCTCCTATTGAAAAACTGTCTCACAAACACTATTTATCACCTCAATAATCACCATTCACTATTAAACACTTATACCGGCCCATAACACCTATGAGACAATCATTGAGCAGCTGAATCAGGTGATTTGATTTTAATCCTGTTCACATAATATTTACACTATTATGTACAACTGCAGTTTATTCTTCATTATCATATTTAAAAACTCAATTATTAGCTAAAAATCAAACCACTAAAGGTTGATGGATCAACTAATGGAAACTAGACCGTGAATAAACAAGACCAGCTTGTCGTTTCAAATCTAATTTTATTTACTTTATTTTCATAAAGAAAGAGCATTTTAACGTTTTGAAATCTTTATTTCATAAGCAAATAAGAAAATAGCATTTTAATAAGGAAATGAAAATTAGAACTGACATTTCTAAGTAAGCTCAGAAACATGAAGAATTAGTAAATTGTTTCCCTGAACCTATTTCCCTGTCTAATCTCTCTGTACCTAGAAAAGAATAAATCATTAAAGTCTGCTGTCCTTACATGCGCCAAAGGTCCATCAGCATGTCTCACACCATTCAGGAATCGGGAAGCAAAATTTTTTTCTCTGCTCATGGTGTCATAATTTATACCTTTCCCTCTAGCTAAAGTTTCTACATTTTACATTCTTTCATAGGAATCTGTGCTTTTCATTGGCTGTTCGGTGTCAGTTCATGATTAAGTCATTCGACTTTTGTCCAAAATCCAGGCTTCATATAAGGCCCATTGTCTTTCATTTCCACATCCTCGATTTCTTCAAGATTGATACTTTACTTGAGCTTAGGACATGCACTTCCTAACCTTGGCGGCCATATCAATTTGTTGTCCTTGGCTGGCCTCCGTGAACACGCTCATCTCAGCAAAGAAAATCGCTCCTTATTTCATAACAACTTCGCAGCAGAATTCTTCACAGCTGCGCATGTTCAAGATATCACTCTGGACAAGCTTTCGTGTCAGTAGCTCTGTCAGCCATATTTCTGCGCCATCTTTTAGGCCTTACTCCGGAAACTATTATTAAACAAACACAAGACATCAATTAATTAAAGAATTGAGACCCATTCTGTTACCCTCCCCCTTTGCTAATTAACCCTGTTAATTATGTTACCTAGCTTAGCACACAAAGCAGCATCATATTTACCAGTCCTTTTCGAATGTCAGGAACTCTTAGAGCTTTTATCACAAAAGACATAACATAAGCACATATAATATATAAACCCATCTATGACAGAAAAGGCACATGTATTCACAAGCCAGTAAAACTGGCAATGCCAATGCTTACTCTCAAGAATTGGACTTTACAGCCTTTGGAGTATTTATGTATGGTCTAGAGAATGTTTTTTTTTCTAAATATGTTGGTACTAAAACAGACTGTACCTACAAACAAGCTTGTGAAGCATAATAGTTCAACATCAAGAACGTTATCATCAAGCCACCTGCAATTGACAGAAACAGATTGATTCACATACCCTGCAGTCCATATAATACACAGGGACAGTTAAACATGCACCAAAGGGGGCACCCAGTATCCACCCTGTGTGCAGTCCTGATTGCACAGGTTCCGCTAGGGAGACATCTTCTTCGGCATTTCTACTTGTACCTCATACTTTTTCAAACTCTGGGGTACCCTTGCTCCTGATATACCAATGTTTCTACCCTCATACACCAATCCAGATTTGATTTGCAGGCCTGCAACAGCAGGACCCTGTCGCTTCCATAATTTCTGATTGGATCTCGTTGTGCAACCATCAGGGCTACATTACAGAATAAAAGCATGCAGAGGTCTAGCGTGTGTTCCCCCCAGATGCTCAATGTTATCAGCTATGGAGTGAGGGCCAATGAAAAGGGCGTTTATATCTTTCAGCCAACCGTCCCCCAATAGTCTTGAACCTTAGTGCACACTCATATCATGTGTATCAGAGCACCCTTTTGTTGGGACCCCTTTAAACAGAGATCATCAGCTTTTCCGAAGTGGAACCTGGTCCTCGTAAAGTATTCCCCATTGAGCAGTTTCAATTGGATTCGTTGGAATCCCCCCCAGATGGCCACCTCCCATTGTATCGACATGCCGCTCCCCAGTTGTCATCTACTAGTCTGCAAAGATCTTGTTCCCATTTATCCCTAAGATTGCCCAGCAGGGAAGACTATTATGAAAAAGCATAGAGTATACTCGGGATACAGCGCTACTGGCTAGGTGAACTCCCCCAGTATCCTGTATTCTAGAGCAGTTTCATCTGGCACCTCTTGCAGCTGGTTTATGTACAGCGAGTGTTTTAATTACTGATATCGGAGGGATTGGTTCCCTGATAGTTTGCATAATTCATGTAGTTTGTCAAATGGTATCATCCAGTTAGCTCTCCACACATGGCATCGCATGCGTAAATCCCATTTTCGTAGACCTCTATTCGACGCAGTCCCAGCAGAATATCTGAGTCCCAAGTGGGGTCTCTAGTGGTAGCTTGACTTTCCAGTCTGGGGTCCGAGTCGTCACAGGCTATATCTTGATGGCAGTCTGTGCATCCCCTCATCCACAGACCAGAAAATCCCTCTGGGACTTCAAATAGAGTACTCTGGAGCACGTACAGGAATTTTGTTAGAGAGATAATTTTATAGAAGGCTGCCCCACCCATCAAAAGTAACAGCAGTTTCGTCCAACTGGCCACATCTACCCTACAGGTTTCAAGGATTTTGGTTAGATTTTCATGAGGAATAGATCATTGTCCTTTGTCATAAAGATCCAGAGGCAGGTGAAGCCCAGGGATTCCCATCTCAGTGGATCATTCCAGCCCTGCTCTGGTTCGCCGTCCAATAGTGGAAAAGACATTGATTTATGCCAGATTAAGCAGATCACAGTGGTATAGCGACAGCTTTAGATGTTTTGCCAACCTCATGTGATAAAAACAATGTAAATGTAAAAAAAATATATATGCATATCAAGGTTTCAGCCCTCCTTATTTCTCACCGGTATGCTCAAGTGTCATTCACATTTTGCTAATGGCCAACACACAGAAACAGTATGTGTCAAGAGGCCCGATCACGTCAGTCATTGACTGAATTGCAATTTAAGTGACGGCCTTTAGCCTTCACCAACAAATCTAAAAACAAATAGTGCTTCCGTGCTAGGGCCAGTTGGACCAGTGTGTGATAGGTCCATTTTTAATTTTATTCTTTGAAATCATATGGTTGGCATCCTTAAATGGCTTAATTACAAAAAAAATCCTTTAATCTGTAAACATATTGAATATGCTTTCAAAACGTACATTAAAAAAAAAAACCTTGCTAAGGTCAAAGCCTTTATCAATCTGTAGTGCAATGGCTTTGGGCTCGGATTATGAGTTGGTTGGTATATTCCGACCCATGCATAAACTCCTGTTCACAAGTCAGATTTACAAGTTGGTAGGTTTTCTTCTTTAATAAAAGCACATGAAATAAAACATATATAAAACAATTGCCATTTACAGTATAACTATGCGATAATATAAATAATGAATCAACCTATAACTCCTTGCTATGAAGCAGGCTCAGGCAACGGAAAGATTTTATGCAATGTGTGGTCGAGCACCTGGTACCTTCCCAGGCTTGAAATAATTGTTGACATACTTGCATATCCAGCTATCCTGAAGCTAGGCGACTGTCGTTTTCTTGGCAATAAAATAAGTTAATCACCTGTAACAATGTTAACAAAGAATATAAAAACTCTAAAATTGATCCTGTTACACAACAAGTAGTAGCCTTCCTGTTTCCAACGATTGTACGGCTGCCAAGTTCCTGTTCGCCACTATACAAGTTTATTTAAGAGATACTCAGCTTGTACCTTTCTCCACATGCTCATCAGAAATAGAGAGAGAGCAAAGATTGACAACCTACATATGTCGTATCACAGAATCCGGAGTGCTTCCTTGTGATCCTTAACTCCCAAATTCTGACAAAGCGGAATAATCTAACACCACCTTTGGGACACGTAGATTCGGTAGAAGAAAATAATGTGCTCAATGGTTTCTTTTTGTTCCACACAGGCTGAGCAATGCAGCTCCTTGGCCCCCCGGTACACGCTTCCACTTTGCAGAAAAGGGCCAGACAGGTAAGGTTCCATACCGGAACTGCAAGCAGAGACACCTGGCTGGAGGTGGTTCTATTTCATCAAGGAAGTCCTTCAACTTAAAGTAGTCCTTAGATGTGAGAAAGACATTTGTTAAGAAATCCATGGTTCGACTGGCTATGTATGCGATTATCTCAGTGTTGCCAGTATGCAGTTTTGATATGTAATTTGGAAATGACTCCAGCCTGGACCAGGGCATTCCATAGACTCTCCACGCCAATGGCTATTAGTATACCCTTTACATGCTTTAGCCATGAAATTCTGCTAGAGCCTACTTAGTACAAGATTTCCACTAGCCCCTGTCAATAAGCAGATCGCTCTGGGGTGACCCAAATCATCCTCTAATAAAGTATGGTGTGCAATGCCAATTTATCGGAGTTATTTCTGGCCCAAAGGTGCAGTCTAAGTGGGAGCAACGGAGTGCTTAGAGGTAAACCGACCAGTTGTCGCATAAAGCGATTTTTCACCAGTTCCTATGAGGTTGTACCCCGATGTCCCCACAACTCAGCACTTTAGGAAGCTGTCCCCAAGGTTTTAAGGTTATAAATTAGAATTCCAGGTAGTATAGGGCCATGAACTGCATGGCATCTTTAAAATGTCTCCCATTACCTGCGCGGTTTTTAATTGTTGCTGTGTAATGTGACCTTGCCACCCCAGGTGTTCTGTAAGAGTGAAACCTAAGTACACAAATGTACACACGTGTTCTAATGGAGCCCCTGCTAGAGTGAGATGTGTCACAGTCGAAGACACGGATGTACCATGTTACAACGCATACCGTTACAACTACCTACCATTACAACGCGACCATTACAACGCATACCATTACAACGCATAGCGCTTTGAGGTGCTGGATAGTGGTAAGTATAATTTACTATTCTAACTCCAGTCCCCGTGGACCCTAGGGAAGGTGTTGGATAGTAAATTATACTTATTCCCTATCCTAGAGCGCCCCCCAGCGCAATGCGTTGTAATGGTATGCGTTGTAAAAGTCGCGTTGTAATGATAGTGCGGAGTAAAAGATGCGTTGTAACGGGTGTATACCGAAGACACAGTATTAAGCACCATGTACTTAGTTTTACTCACATTGATATCCAAGCCCCTCCTCCCGCAGAAGCAATCAAACTGATCCAGAAGCTTCTGGAGTCCCATCAGGGTTTTGGAGATTAATAAGGTATTATCAGCTAACATGAGGGCAGGAACCCTCATGTTTGATAATCTAGGTGCGTTGTTTTCACATCGGTCCAGGAATTTAACAAGGCCGTTAATGTAGAGTGTAAAGAGCATGGGTACCAACATGCACCCCTGACTGACTGCTCTAGTTACGGGGAAGGGATAAGTTTGCTTGTCTGCTCCGTCGTGTCTGACCTGTGCAAAGTTGTTAAAATGCAGCCTGACTACGGTATCTAACAAATAGCTTGGCATTCCCATCTCAGAAAGGACCTGCCAGAGAGTTAACCATCGTACCAAGTCAAAGGCAAAGCACAAGTCTACAAACACACCATAAAGCCATCCCCCTCCCAGTGTAACTTTTCCAGTACAACATTTGTAGACAAAAACGCTTCATCAACTGTTCTTGTGGACTCTCTGAAGCCCGCCTGAAGGTGTGTCAAAATCTCATCAACTAGCCAGTTCTGTAGTCTACCTAGAATCACTTTACTAAAAAAGCTTTAGTTTACTGTCTATATGACTTATTGGACGATAGTTAGCCGGCAAGTCGCGTGAGCCCTTTTTAAAGATGGGGGTTATTTCGGCCCCAGCCCAGGGATGGGGGCCCCCTTCAGAATTGCCAAGTACAGTACTGCGAAATAGGCACCCCAGAGTTTGTCTCGCTCAGGAATAGATCACCCAGGGCTTTGTCTATCCCTGGAGCTCTGTTTGGAACTAGTCCCCTAATATCCAGATTTGTTTCCTCCACTGAAATGTCTGTGGACTCCTCTTCTTGTGTATCGGTGGTGGGCACTGGGGTGAAAATTTTGGGACTCACCACACCTTTTACACTCACGGCTGATGGTTTCCCCTACCCCCAACTGTCCCCCTGTGTTAACTTGCTGATCTCCCTTCTGAGTGTATAAACTGGTGAAGTGTGCCTCCCAGTCTTTAGCTGCAATGTTATTATCAATGAAGCTATATCCATCCCCGTTTCATTTTGATACCACGGTCCAGAAGGAACGTTGGCCTTTCGTTTTGGCAGCGTTTAGGAGAGCCTCCCAAATTCCATGCTCCTATTTCCTTTTGGCCCTCGTTAACACAAGCCTATAGTCCCATCTGGATCAGTAGTCTATTACTCTGTTTGATTGCAATGATCAGAGCAGACTTAGATTCCCGACATGCTTTGTTAAACCAAAATTTAGGGCACTTGTACCCACTGAACACCCTCTTTTGGCTAGAAATAGGCTCCTCAGATTCGCATACATCCGTGTGTAGATTTCAATTAGCTCCCCAAATGACTCCGGAGTACTCCCTGTGCTGATCAATGGTACCATACCCTCCATACCTAGCACAACCATCCTGTAGAGCTCACTGGCAACCTCCTGGGAGTGTTCTATAGTACTCGATTTGACTCTAAGGCTGTTGCTAGTTACTCTCAGTCTTCTATCAAAAGGCTCCCCAGAGAAGTTATGTTTTGCACTAAACAAAAGACTTAGCTTGAGCCTAGCATTGTGATCGCTGTCCAGTGGTAGGACTGCCATATCCACAGAAAATGGCCAAATCTCAACATCCAGCATTATGTATTCAATTAAGCTGGTGTGATTCACCCAGTTAAAGGTGTGAATTTCGGATTTATCAGATACTGGGCCTGCCATTATAAGCACGGAGCCCCTGGTTTAAAGTAAGGGTATTAATTTGGAAGCCTAAGGGGGACCCTTTCTTGACTGGGGGTATTTACAACTCTGGTATAGACCAGCTAGGATCCTCATTTGCTGTCAGCGTTTTGCAGTGTGTATTCAATAGATCAAATTGACAATGAAAGTCTACCCCTACTATTTTCCTTGTTGAAGCTGTAAGTAAAGCTAAATGCTCATTCAGTTGGTGTACAACTGATTCTGTCCTCTTCCTGATAAGTCTACAGTAAACATTGTATATGTAATATGTCAAATCCAGGTGTGTGGTCAAGCTAAAGCATGTGATGTCAGAGGAATTCACTGTGACCTCCTTCTCCATGGGGGTTTGAACTCATATCATATGACCCTCTGAAGGACTTGCTGCCCCTGTGAATGTGGCTGCCTTGAAAAAAATTCACATAACATGTGCAGTAGATGGGCTGCAGAGAACGTGTCTCTTGAAGGAGGCAGACATCATATTGATCAATAAATTCACACCATTCTTGTATGACATTTATATGCCAGACCAGCTACATTTCAGTTTAAAATCTTGTTGGCATAGGGACCTCACCAGTGGGAGATCTGTAAAAAACAACATACAGTGGAATTGAGGGAGCAATCAGGGGGCCCAGTAGGATGTAAAATTCATGGTGAGGACAGTTAAGTAACTTGTTGGTTGGTTTGAATACTATGGTTACTAGGGGTCATCCCTGTAAATGAAACATCATCAAACCCTTGACATTCATCTTGGCATGCAACAGCTTCCCTTGTCGTATTTAGCACAGTGTTAGGGGAGAGTCTATCATTATTGCCCAGCCCAGATAATGGTGTGAATCTATTGTTGGTTGGTATGGCATAACCTCCTCTAGCATTAAGTTGTTGGTTCTCAGACCTTACTCTACTCGGCTAGCCAGGTGAGATTGGTCTATAAAAGAATCCAATCGGAACGGTGTTGAGTATGGCAACTGTCTCGCTCAGCCTACAACCAGTTTTAATTAACCAATATGCCAAGCCTGAATAACTGCAGTTTATAATCACACAATCCCTTTAAATAGTTTTGGCGGTATGTCCAATCCAAGTAATTCTCTTTACTAGTAGGATGTCATCGTACTCAGAGATGGAGAATTTAGTGTTCCGGGATAGCCAGTGGCATACTCTGTTCTTCAATTCCCAATGGCTCTCCTCTCTGTCACGGTAACGTGTAGGTACTTCAACCAGGACTGCCAGATAAGGGCAGCAATCTGGGGGCAATGGGATCGGCATTGTTCCGGTAACGAGACAATGTGATCTCACGTGGGGTTGAAGGAAGTGGCCCGATTAGGGTCACTCACGATCACCTCTCAGCCTTCCATACCAAATAAACAGTCGGTCAGACAGAAGAGAATACAAACCAATATCTATTTATTCAGGTACACCCAGAGTGGAACCAAGTCTGCCCAGTCGGTCAGGAGTGCTGCAGAGGGACTGACATCAGCAAGCATAAAGATACATTATGTACATTTCAGGATCAACGAAGGTACGCCCACAATGGAACTTTCCAAGCAGATGCAGTAAAACAGTGAAATACAAAAAAATTAAGTTTTGATTCTGAGGCCAGGCACACACTATCTAGCAGTCAAGGTCGTTCTGCCTATGCCCGCCACTAGCCAAGTGGGAGAAGGCCTCTATCTAGTGAGAAATGTATGCGCTAATAAGAACTGTGAATTCATTAGTGTAGCAAAACTCCGCTTTGAAGAAACATAACTTATAATATGCTGTTTCTCGGAAATGGCAAAGGATTAGTTTCGATCATGATTCAAAATGGCACCAAGATACAAAATGGTGCCGCAAATGCTATCTTACATACAGCAATACACGAACAAAATAATTTCTATTCTAACAGACCCTCTTTTTAGCATGAGCTAACCATTCTGCATGAAAAGGAAAGAACAAACATATATATAATCATATTTTATACACATTCCATATTCTCAACATCCGGACGGGAGGCTGAAAGTAGAGAAACAGTCTTGAAGATGCCCTCATCGATTTGCATCAAATCGTCTACCTCCTTCTGCAACATAATTTCAGTATTCATATCATGAATCAATATACTTTTCTTAGGAGTGAGAAAGGTGGTACAATAAGAGCAACAGAAGATGAGACACTGGACTAGGGCACAACAAGAGTTCAAAACCACAATGAAATAAATCACCGTTTCAAGGATCCAACTGCAACTACCAAAAAGTGACCAACTACAGCTCCCACTTTCCATTCCTTTAACATTTTCTAGAATGTCTAAAATGTGTTGGGTAATATTCTTTTCCATATTAGTGATCCCGACTATACTCTGGTCTCCTACTACCGCGCACATACCACCACTATTAGCTAGGATGAAGTCAACTGTATATCTTGTCTGCTCAGAATACATTTGCATACTTTCCATTTGGTTGGTGATGTCACGCAAAGCTTCTACTGTAGAGTTAGACAGTATTTGTAGCTTACATTTGAAATATTCTACAGCTTTTTTGCCCCTGGAAATAGCAGTACCACCAAAGGTAATGATGGAGGAGAGAATATACCCAAAAGTGATACCAACACTATAAATATTGACTTCAAGATCTGTCACTCCTTCACAAAATTCCTTCGTTAGTGTCCTTTTAACCCACTTTACTTTAGGCTTGGCATGTTTGCAAGGCACACCCAAAGGCAGCACTATCCCAAGTGCCACATCATTTGTACCATTATGCATATTAGAATAAGTTCCATTATACAAAAAGAAGAAACCTGGGTGTTCATAAATCGGTCTACCATAATCTACAGCAGAATATCGAGTATTCATTCCAACAGTGCTTGGGTCGTCCGCCCTTGCCAAAGAGATATCTCTTTATGAATCACTAATCCAGAACAATTTATGTACAATGAGGTGTCAGTACTATTGATAATAGGACAACAAGCATGATAATAACCAGCCTGTGGGGAATGGTCAATTCTTTGTAATGCCAACCCATCAATGTTATGTTCTGTTCTTCCATATAGAAATTATCACAATAAGTGTTATTCAGAACCAAGATAGCCCTCCCCTAGGGGTTTTTGATGTTACAGGCATGGTCCAGAAAAACCAGATCCAAATACTCCTTTTATCTCTACAAAATATGTGTATAATTCATTAAAGACAAAGGGTATGCGGTCAATAAACTGGTGACAGAATCAGTGGGATAACAAGCAGTAAAAATATATTACTTGGGGCTGCCCTTTTTTCTCAAACTTGAGAGATAACCTTCTCATTAGTGCATGATGATACAGTCTGATCATGTTCCAAAACCCATGACACCCCAACTATGATCAATAGCAATAAAATCGTAAGAACAGCACATAATATATTTTCCTTTGTAGACCAAAATACACATGCGTAAACAGGGGGAATCAATGGCTGTTCTTCCTCAGCAACCATTCTTCCAAAGGGATGCATAACAAATGATGAAATGGGGCAAAATGCAAACAAAAGAAATGTATAAGTTCCCAGTGTCCATCAGAGCCTCACTGGTACATGCTCCAATTGTCCATCAAAACGTTGGCGCTCTTAAGCACCGGTGGTGGAGCTTGCTTTGTCCTAAGCTCGTATTCCCATGTCGACAGGATAATATACCCCCAAGGGGATACTTTTAATCTATCCTGCCCAATGTTCAAACAGTGCACCTATCTCTCATCACCCTAAACTAGCTCCGTTGGTACTATGGCAAAGTACACCCTGACTTACACAGTCCATCCTTAACTAATCTTTCTTCTCTTTTGGTGCACCGTTCCTCATGCGGGGCGCAGATTGTACCTAGTGCCTCCAGACACAGAAGGATCAACAAAAAGAGGCTCCTGGATAGCTCGTATTTCCGGAGGAACTGCTGCATTCAGCACTTCCTCATTTTCCTCAGACGTTTTTTTTCAGGTCAGCCCGGCGTTACTGAAAGGGACAACCAAGGCATCGTCTCACACTCCGAGTCCTCTATTCCATCCTTCACCCACTGGTCATAGGGCAAAGGTAGAGGTATCCTGCGACAGTGAGTCGCAAGCACCCAGTTCTTACGGCCATCTCTGCTTTCCTGACTTATCAATCCAACATCCGTCATTGTTCAATTGTGCTGTGCTTTCTTGCCACACTGCTAACTCTTCTATTGTGGCCTCACTTTATATCTCTTTTACATTCTCAAGGGTGTGCTCAAACATGGTAACTTCAGGCATCCAGCTAGCAGGACATGCTACAAACATTCTTTTTATTTTAGTCCTTGCTGTTTCCTTCGCTGTCTGAACTCAAAAGCATTTCCCCTACTTACATCATCAGTGATTTTCCAGGGAGCTTTACACTTTACTTTGCCCAATTTCTTAGGGAGTGTCAAAGCGGACAAGAGCCACAATATAAGGTGCCCATGCTGAATTTTAGTGCTACGCGAAGTAAGGAACTCTATCTCAACCCAGAGTTGCCAAAATTGTGTGCGACTCCAAAGGAGTACTGGCTGTCAGTATGAATATTGAAAACCAGCCACTCACTCAATTCGCAAGCTTCTATTAAGGCAACAAGCTCAGCAGCTTGAGCCAAATGATAGGGGACCCATGATGTCTCTACTAATGTGCGCAGTGTGGTGATAGCATAAGCAGCAGTTGCAGTGCCATTTGGTAATTTAAAACAAGAGCCATCAACATATAGTTCCCCTTGTGGGCCAGATGAGGGAACATCAGTCAAGTCTACCTGTCCTTTCGTCTCTCCTTCCATCCGGAAAATACAATTATGTTTGTCGACTTCATCACTCTTAGACGGGAGGGGAAGTAACGTGGCTGGATTCAGAGTGGCACATCTTTTGATCGTGACGTGTTTAGAAAACAAAATCAATTCATAACCAGTCGGACGTGCACTGGTGAAGTGCTGTGTCTTAGTCTTATTCAAAAGTAAATCCACAACATGGGGTACAATGGCTGTGAGGTCAGTATCAAGTACAAGTCCAGTCGATTGTCTGATCGAAGTGGCCATAGCCGCAACCGCTCTTAGACAACTCGGGAGGGTTTCGCGACAGGGTCAAGAACGCAGAGAAATAAGTACACAGCTGTTACTTAACTCCATATTTTTGTGTTAGAACAGAAAGCGCACACCGAGTCATCTCATGGACGTACAACACAAACGATTTAGTATAATCCGGGGTGCCAATTACTGGAGCCGAACAGACCACGGTTTTCAATTGCTCAAAAGACTAAAGAAGTGCATGACTCCTTGCCTCGGAAGCCTGAATGTCAGTAGTCGTTAGTGCAAGCAAGGGTTTGATTAATAGGGAATTATTAGGTATCCCCTGCCTACAGTAGAAGTGATACCTATAAAAGCACACATCTTTTTGAGTTTGTGGATCGGGCATTTTAACAATGGTACTAATACGCTCAGGGGTCAATCTCCTACCCTCCTTCGAGAGTAGGCGACCTAAGTAGGTGACCTCCTGTCAACAATACTGACATTTAGAAAGAGAAACTTTATGTCCAGGTTGAGCCAAGTGCAACAATAATTTAACTGTACTATCTCTACAACCCTGCTCTGTATCAGAAGCGATAAGGATATTGTCGACATACTGCACCAATACATTACCCGTAGGAAGCGAAAGGGGATCGAATTGACTCTTTAAAGCCTCACTGTAAATACTTGGACTCTCAGTATAGCCTGAGGAGCTCAACAGAACCTAAAGCTCCTGCCAGCTAGAGTAAACCCAAACAAATACCTGCTGTTTGGATGAATAGGAATACTGAAGAATGCATGTTTTCAAGTTCAAGAATTTTGCAGTGGATGGAATCATCGTCAAAAGTGTGGTAATGTCTGGGACCACTGAAGAACCACTATTTTGTTAACCTCGCGCAGTTCAATTACAAAACGATAAACATCTTCATGATCATCAGGGGAGCCTGAGGGTGTCCATTTAAGAATCGGAATAGAACTATTAAAAATATTGGCAGACATCTCCTCAACCACTCTCTTCTTAATCAAATCCTGAATAATTTGCAATAAGGCCCGCTCTCCTTCCTGTAGGACTTTATACTGAGGAATAACAGGCAAAACAGCATTGTCCTTGACCTCTATCGAAACGGGCAGTATATGCAAGAGTCCCACATCTGTATCACAAAGTAGAAGGCACATCAGCAAGTTCAACAGGGAGAGATGCATCTTTGGACATCTTTGGACAAACACTGTTTAGCACCTACTACGTTGGGGCCCATTATCATATAAACACATGCCGGAGAACAATAAATCGTAGCATGCAATTTCTTCAACAAATCCTTACCCACCAAATTCTCACCACAATTAGAGATCAACAAAATGGAGAATCCACAGTGAAAGGACCAATAGTCAATGGAAGGGATCTTGAAATGAGGCTTACAACCGGTACACCGAAACATTATTATGGCCAGACCGAGTCGCCCCAGGGACCATATTTTGAGAAACAGAACTTTTTGTTGCACCTGTGTCCACCAAAAATTCCTTAGTCGTACCTTGCAGTTCCGCTGTTACATAAGGGCCACGCTGGTCTACAGGTATCGGAACTGGTCCCTCACTCTGTCCCTGGCTGTAAATATAAAGAAAAACTCTCTTGGATACACATGAAAAAATTCACCTATGATTAAGTTTGTAATCAACCAAACTATCTACCAAGTATACACTATTATGTCACATGTACACATGCATTCTAATGGATAGACGCATAAATCTGTACCCAAAAAACAACTATATCACACAAAGATAAAAACTCAACTATAAAATACGATCTAGGTTTATTAAAAATAATTTGAGATCACAATGAAAAGGTAACACTAATACAATACATAAAGTCACAAATAAAAAATATTTAAAAACATCATGAGAGACAAAACATTATTTGTGAAATATTTAAATTAATCCAAAATAGGTTATTCCCAAAAGGAATCAAATGTATAGACACCATCAGTCTATTTGCTCATAGTTGCATTAGACATGAGGCTGTTCCTGGATATAACCCAATATAGAAATTCCGGCGTCAACTTGTTTCTGTGGTGGTAGATTATAGAAACAACACCTTCATCAGGACGTATATAATGCTGGTCTCTCTTTCAACAGATTAAAATTTGATATACCCTTGTCGTGTATAGGAAGGGGATGATGGTTATGTGACCAATCTATCCAGAATTATTTTAAAATTTGCACATGGTCTAGTTAGATACGTGGTGACTTCACTTAATCGATGATTAATATCCTCAGTTCTTGTCACCTTCCTCATCCCCCACCGCGGACCGAACTAGAGGGCCCAAACACTCCTTAAATTTAATGAAATCACTATCCTCAAATCCAAAAACTGGTGTCTCAGTACTTACAAATGTCAGGGGATGAAGAACCATAGAGGGAGAAGCAACAGAAGTAACAGGCACAATTGTTGCGTCGCAGGAGAAAGAGCTGGAGACAGGTTTGCTGAGACAATAGGTGTGGCGGAGTGCTAACAGTCACTGTTGCCACAGACGGCAAAGAAACAGAAGAAAGAGGAAGAGGAAGAGGAGGAGGAGCTGAAGCCACAGCCATCAAGACGACAGCAGGAGACACAGGAACAGAGAGGATAGCTGTAACAGGCCGCTGTGATGGCACAGGGACAGTGGGATCTATCCTATGCGGAGCATATGCAGGCGGGGCAGAGTATCTAACAATTGTTCCACAAAATTATCAGTTTCCTCATGACCAAAATACGATTTATCAATATGCAATGGAAACCTCCTATCTTCACATCCCACCCCCTTTTCCTCTTTATCTCTATCGTATGCTACAGCTTTCTGAGTCAGTGTTTGCATTTTCCCTTTCCTGGCTTCTTTCTCAGACTTTAGTCGTTTCTGCCTAGCTGCCTTCTGCCACGTTCTGATTGAATCAAACATAGACTGTCTACTTCGCCATTTAAATAACTGTTCCTGTAAATACACAATCTCTGGTTAATCGAAAGTGCCTGTTAATGGCCACTGCCACTCGGCATTGACCCTCGTATATTTGTGCTATAATGCACTAAACATAATAGGGCCACGACCATGCTTCACAAACATACAGAAATTTGGAGTGCCTTCTGGAGGCGCCGGCTGAGCTTCTTCCAATCGAGCATCTACAGAACAACTGCGACAGCATAAAGAAAACAATTTCCTGACAATGGGCATTCTCAAAAGAAAACAAGTTCACTATGTCTGGCAAAGCAATCGCAAATGCTTCTATCCCAGAGACGGTCCTCAGACCGTTCCAAATGCAAACCAAAATGGTACCATATCCACAAAGAACCAAAACAAACACACCTGTTATATTGGTCAAAACAAATGAATTCTCCACTGCCGACTCTTCAGACCAAACGGTCAGATCCAAGGGTTTAGCCGTTTAGGACTCCAGTCGGGATGACCGCTGGGCGAGATACCGTCCGGCAGGACGGAAGGGGCAGCTGTGAGCAATCAATGCTCCTCATACAGGGATCCCTGTACCGTCAGTCTGACCCGACAATGGCCTCGATCTTCCCCCGTCCGCGGAAGGGGATGGGTCACTCACCCGCAGAAGTGCCTGTTCGGGCGCCAAATGAAGGAAGACGTCCAATTAGAGTTGCAGAGTCACTCACAACCACCTCTCCGCCAACCATACAAAATGAAAAGTCGGTCAGACAGAAGAGAATACAAACCAATATTGATTTATTCAACTACACTCAGAGGGGAGCCCAGTCTGCCCAGTCGGTTAGGAGTGCTGCAGAGGGACTGACATCAGCAAGCATAACGATACATTATGTACATTTCAGGACCAACGAAGGCACGTCCGCAATGGAATTTTCCAAGTAGATGCAGTCAAATAGTGAAATATAAAAAAATTATGTTTCGATTCCGAGGCAGGGCACACACTACCTAGCAGTCAAGGTCGTTCTGCCCGTGCCATCCACTAGACAAGTGGGAGAAGGCCTCTATCTAGTTATAAAGGTATACGCTAATAAGAACAGTGCATTAATTAGTGTAGCAAAACTCAGGTTTGAAGAAACCTAACTTAGAAAAGCCTGTTTCTCAGAAATGGCAAAGGATTAGTTTTGATAAAGATTCAAAATGACACCCAGATACAAAATTGTGCAGCGAATGCTAACTTAAATTGAGCAATACACAAACAAAGTAATTTCTATTCTAACAGGGTGTAGGGAAATGTAGTCCCGCTGGAGACTGCGACCAGCATTATCCAATGGAGACTGATTGAAACAAGCTAATTAAAAAATTATACACATATTTATAATGTGCAGCAATGCTGGCCATAATACTTAATTACTAATTGGCGCATCACCACGGTTGACTGCCGGCCACTATCAGCAGGGTTGTCGGTCTGTTTGATAACGAGCACCCAGCCTCCAGCGCACCGGCTCACTTTTTGGGTGATACCCCCAACAACATGTGCATGGCAATTACTATGGTGTATTGCCAATGTTGCACCCCTGAATTGTTGCTTTGGTACCTTACACTCAACCTGACCTTTGGCTTGGTCATTTAAGTCCACTTTGATGCTAGACAAGACCTTGTACTCCGGAGAGCATTGCTGTCCTTGCGTTGTGTTCCTGCCCTATCTGGTTACTCTCTCCTCTCTACGTCACATCCCTGTGTTGAGCTATCTTGGGAACTCCCTGGTAGCCACCGTTTTGCAAATGCCTGCAGTCCTGTTTGGTTTTGCTTGCCCTGTCGAAGCAGACACATTTGGGCTGTCGATACTCTATTGGCTAATTAGAATTCTTCTAGTTATACACCTACATATAAGGTCAATTTACGCGCCCATCTGTGGCCACGATAAAGTATAGGGACCTCTGTTTCCTTTCTTCACACTAAGGAGTTGATAAGGTCTTCGGTCTTTCATCTTGCCTGTTGCTTCATCTGAACAAAAGTTTCTAATTCTGATGCAAGGGACGCCCTAACCTTTATTATACAGGTTGGAGATGCCTACACACCTTATGCATTTGTGCTAAGGACTGCTGGGGAGCTGTGCCCGTCATTTGCAGGTGAGTGCCTAACATTCAAACCTAGTTTCATGACATAATTACACAGTGCAAAATACACCACTATGGACTATGTTACACCGGCCATGGTGGCCATTTTCTGTGGACATTATTCGAAATTCCAGTACCACTCAAACACATATGCCATGGGCTGTTTAATCTTGATTCACTTTAACATTTTGGCTGACTCGCTATCAGTTTTATACCTACTCAGAAATTGTTCGGTATGTTGTCTTTTGTTTGCCTACAGATACCACCAGTGAATTCATCAACCTACAACATCTGGCTCACTGGTCTAGTATTAAATACAACTTACCGGAACATTATTTTTTCAATGTTTTTTCACTAATTTTAGATATCACTATTACAGCAGTAGCTCACTCATGATCCTGAACAAAGCCACAACATTTCCAATGTCATAGGCTGAAACATGTTCATCTAAGTCGAGTACAACTTGATCTAATGGTTACTGTTGTATCTCTTGCTCTCCTTGCTGTTCTTAACCCTAGCAAAAACCGCCAGAATAAAAGTATGTTGTAAAGCTTGTAGCTAGTTTTATTTCACTTTCATTAGCACTGCACCCCTCACAACAGCCTGCCAGCTCAGATCGGGTCTTATTGAGAACCCCTCTAAAAACAAAACATCCCTGAGCTCCTCCCTCACAGCGAGGGTTGTAGCCCGCACCAGGACTAGTGGGTGAGGAAAACCGTCCTTTAAAGGGACGCCTTCTTAGTCAGCCTCTCTTGCCTCCTCTTTTTCTCTAGAGAGCAGCCCAAGGGCCTTTGTGTGTTTTGTGATAGTAACTGGAGAGTTTGCCCTTACTGTTCGTTAAATCTCCCCCCATCTTTTCTGTATGGATATGGTGACGCCATCTGTGGCTGGTCCCCTCTCCGAGAGGGAAGGCTGAGCTCTTCTAGACCAAGGGATAATCGTCTCTCTGCCAGGTCTATCTCCATACCGACAATGCTTACCGTCTGTGCCAGAAAAGAGTCCAAGGAGGTTCCACTTCTTGGTCCACTGACCTTTTTTTAAATTAACATTTTTTATTATTACATTCTCTTTTTTTTTTAATAGTTGTGATGGTACAGTGGGAGGCCACACAGCAATACCATATAATAAAATGGCCACATGAACATACTCACAGATTACATTGCATCGTAATATGACATTAAACATCAAGTGAATCAAGAACCATCTCATTTTTATCGCAATTCAACTGAAGGAGAGATACAAATTTCACCACGGAACTTGTTCCACTTCGACCATTTGTGATCCCACTTCGCGGGACAACCTCTATGTTTAAACACATCCTTCTCAGCGAGTCCTCCTTTTTCATGCCCATTTCTTGGAAGACCGGGAGCCAGAACAGTTGACAATGAGTAATCTTTTGGGTTGCCAATGGTTTGTCAATGACACTATCAATCTCAATGCCAGTGGCAGCAACAGCCAAGCTGCAGCTAAGCCGATAGCCAAGCCAATGTCCAGGGAGTTTCTCCAGGAAGGCCAGGTGTGGGGAAGAGGAGGCAACAGCACACAGCTCTCTTTGGGGTTTAGCTCGTACAGAGTTACCGTACTGCAATCTGCCACAACCTGCTGACCAGCGGTAGATCAAGGAGGTTCCGAAGTGGTATGCCAGCCCGGCTAGAGAAGATCAATCAGACAGTCAGAAGCTTTCCCTTAGATCAGTAAATTTCCCAGGAGATAGCCATACAAGAGTTCAGCAGTGGTGACGCTTCAGCAGCAAGCAGCAACTCAGCAGCAACAAACAAGTAGCATGTGTGGCATCAGGGAACAAGTAGAAAAAGCAAAGCTACGCAACTCAGTCACAGCTACTCAGCTCAGTCTGTTAGCATTGCCACTTACCTCCTTACCCTTGTCCTGCCGCAGCCTCCACTAACACAGAAAAGATGGCTGTGTCAAAGCTGCCAAGGTTTCAGATTGCTATGTGTGACATTTTATAATTTCAGTGAAATTATGAGTGACATTTCAACGACTATGAGTGACTTTTTCTTGCAAGCAAAATCAAGCAATTTAGAAAAAGGAAAACATATAAATATCAGAAATTACACTAATTGTGTCAGTGGTGTCCCCGCTGTTGTGGGGGAGTTGTCATTGCGGAGATTCTGCCCTGACTGCAGAAACTCCCCCATGACTGCAGGGCCACCACGAGTGGGAGGCCCTTTATGAATCAGGGCCTCCAGGCAACGTGTCAGAAAATGGAACGGGAAAGCAAAAGAGGAAGCACCATTCTGAAGCACAGTGGGGTCAGAGACACAAGGGTTGAGCAAGATGTCTCATGACATCCAAGACAATGTGGAAATAAAAATGGCACAAGGATAAACATTGTGAAAGCTGAATGGAAATGGGTGTTAGCACCCAATCGGAAAACTAAATGGCATCAGGAAACAAAATATGTAATCAAAGCAGTGTCAGGGAAAATACGGTGGAGGAAGACTGGCACCAGGGAGCACAAGAAAAATGGCATTAATTAGTGCTAGTACCACATAGGTAAAATTGTGTCAGGCAATACAATATAGAATTAGAGTGCAAGGTGTCCGGGAAAACAACATGAAAGTTAAACAGCTATGGAGGCCAAAGTAGAAGCAAAATTTTGTCATGAAACCCAATGAGGAAATATAATGGCCTTGAAAAGCAACAGGGAGCACGAGAATTTTAGAATGGGACCAGGAAACAAAGAAGGAAGTAACACAGTTAAGAACACAAAGTAGATGTAAAACCTACACATGAGACAATATAGAGACAACATCTGCATAGGAACACAATCTGATTTTACAGCATTAAGAAAAGTGATGATTTCTAAGACCCCCTATTCACTGCTAGTTTCCAGGTATACTGAGATAGCACTATCTGTGTGTCTTTCAATCTTGGCACCACATTTAACCTTTTTCATGCCCCAGAGTCTATGCTTAAAGCCGGTTAAATCCCTGCCCCCTTGGTGTCTATCTGAAGGCGGATAGGTAACTTTACTGTTGGGCTTCACAGCTTGGTTCCCCTCCATCTCCCTCTCCCATCACTGAACTGCTCTACACACACACTTTTTAATCTAAAAGGCCGCATTACTACTGATCAATGCACCATCCGTCAGCCTACGCCCCTCCCCGCATGGGTCCGTCCATATGCATACAGCAAGTCTTGTGCCACTCTCAGCCATTCCTGCTCCTTTCACACTCTAATCTCAAAGGCTGTCCTACTACTGATCGAAGCACCATCCCGACAGGAAAGGTCTCCCCCATATTAGCCTCCCTCCCAGTACCTTACAGGTCGGTTCACTTACGGTTCGGGTGGTACTGCCGAAGCTGCTTGGAGCAGGGCGCAGCAGGTGAGGAGACCCAGGCCCCACATTGTGGGCTGGGATCGAGTCAGGCAAGGCTGACTGAAGCAAACACACACAGGCAGCCCAGCTGCAGGCTGTATTATTTCAAAAGTATCACTGACACGTTACCGGCCGGTGCGGGCGACGCAGGACTCATTGCTCTGCGTCACAGCAGTGCTGACTGACCCTGAGTGACTGTCTGTCAGCAGGTGAGGTCGATCATGCTGTGCCGGAGTCCCGCCGGTCCAACAACACAGCCGGGCCGGGTTTTAATACAAATTATTGCCCCTCCTGCGCAGGCAGCAGAGCACTCGACCCAGACAGTCTCAGAAGTAAGACTGACTGAGGGGAGCCGCTTCTTATGGTCACCAACTTCACTTCCTGTTCCAGGAAGAGGTGAGGCTGGAATTTCAGGCATCAGGGCAGATTGTTAGGAACATTGTAGCAAATACTGAGTCTGTGACTCTGTAAGACGGAGAGCAGATCTTTAACTGTTGAGCAGCTGCTGCCGGCATTGAGTGAAGTCTGCTGCGGCCCGGGGCGCACACACGTCTGTTAACGCCGGCACGCGCTAGCACCTGGCGTTAAGTGGGCAGCCATGCTGCTGTCAGTGGCAAAAATGTGTGACAATGCATTTCAGTGCGGTGATGCGGGAAAACCATGCTGAAATGCGTCAGCATCACGCCTGATGCGTGATACTTGGCAGGCTTGCTGTGTGCTAGCTCAATGCCACGGAGATACGACGGAATGACAACTGTCTCTGCAACTCAGTAACACAAGCGCAACTCAAGAGTGTCATCCTCGGGTGCGCAAACTGTTCAAACAGTCATGTCTCTGCGCTGCGCAGCTCTGGTTACCCAACTGACAACTCACCCACTCCTCCATACTCTGTCGCCCTGCCGCACACCCACTCGCCTCCACGAGCAAGCCGGGTGCAGTGATGGTGAACAGGAAAACTTACAGGAAGCGTTCAGGAGTTGGATCGAGTCAAACTGGGCTGAGCGACAATTGCATGTCTTTTTACATAGGTCTGCAAAGGGAGTCGTGTTAACCAGAGCGGACCGGGCCTCCCTAAACACACTGGCATGGGAACAAGCACGGCATCTTGGAGTTGGTAGGTATTTAACGCATTATACAAAAATATATAGAAATGACCGGTCCTCTATGTGTTGTTGTACTAGTGACTGAGAAAACAGGACTCATGCAAACAGTGAAAGAGTTACAACTGGCTGAGATATTCCCATCAGACCACCCTTCTGGCGGAGTCTCATCATATGGGATATTTGTTAGTCCATCCAACCAACCGCCCAAGCCATCAAATGATGGTGCGGATATGGATGTGGAGTAGAAACTCTAGCTAGAATGTTACTCAGAGGGTAGTACTAAGGGTGTGTAGTGCAGTGCTGTGGTGAAGGAAAAATTAAAATTAACGACTCAGACAAAAAATATGTTTAATGAAAATTGTCTAAGTGTCAAGGTTAAAACCACGCCGGGTAGCCTAAATATATAACTACACTATGGCACTGTGCAGGACGGTCAACATGTTTCAGCCAATGGAAGTCTATCCGGCTTTCGTCAGGACCTAGATAATAAGTAACTGCAACATGAAAAACGTGAATGTGAAAAATAGTAACAAAAAGAATAACAGAAATATTTTAGGTGTTATATTATATAGGAATACTTATATCTACCAGGAACTTGGAGCCCCAATAATCACAAGGAAGATGTAAATTGTGTCTTAATCCTGTTGAAGCAAACACAAAAAACAGACACATATTCACATGTATATCCATATATTCACAAGAGACTGTACAGACAACACAGTAGCATAAGTAGTTTGTACTCAGCTTATTCTTGAGTATACTCACTCTTTCACAGAAGAAATAGCCTATCTGTGAATACTCACCGCGCTTTGCGTGGGAGATGACCTCACCTCACCCGGCATCCGCTCGGGAATATGAGGCCCGCTCTAAGGTGTAAAAAGGAAGAGGAGGGCATAAATACCATGGTTATATGCCCCAGCTAGTAGCTGTTACATCCTATCTCTAACTTTCTAAGTGTGGACAGAGTCAATATAAACCATAGTCACAACCACACAGGTATTGGCAAAGGAAAGAGGAAAGCACACACTCCTGGCGATATGATAGGGAGCTATTTTCTACAGTCCCACATCTATCACCGGTTTAGGTTAAAATCAGAAACCACGTTGTTCCATTGTCACAACCTAAACCTGGGTAGTTGTTTTGTAAAGGTTTGTTTAAGGGCTAATCAAAAAATACCCGAGGGAGGAGACCTTACCTGTCCGTCGGTACCTCTCTCTGTCATCCGAGAGGAAGTGGAGGTACCGACTGGACCGGGCTCCTCCTTTATATACTGGAGTCGATTGAATAATTGGCTTGTTTGGCTCCGTGTCACCCGCCAAAATCAGGGCTAATTGGTGATTCCAAGGCACTTATATCATTGCGCATGTGTGTAGCCACATCATAATTGTGGCTCGTTGGAAAGACTTGCGCGTTGTTGAGACCTTTACTGAAAGCATGCGCTAACCCTCGACGCATGCGCACAAGGGATAAAGCGTCTAGCGTCATGTAAGCGGTGGAACTGCTGAACCCTCACGCAGCCGCACTAATGGATAAGCCTTCCTGAAAATAAAGCTGCTCAATCCTGCTGTTAGAAAAAAGGATGGCTGGTAGTTGGTAAAGCATGTAAAAGACAACTATTGAAATCGCCACAAATACGGCGAAGGGGTAAAGAAAGGTTAAGACAGTTCAATTTAATACGGCACAAGCGCGGCCGTCGCGCATCATAGAACCAGCAAAACGCGTCTCTGCCGCTCAATCGCAATGTATTGAATTAACAGGACGCTTACTTCAGGGGACCAAAGACCTATTATGTGTTACCAATATCATGTCTCTGTTGTGTAGGGGAACTCAGTCATACGTGTGATGTTATAGACTACACTTCTTATATCCATACAGACAGGTCTGATAATGTTTTAAATAAATGATAAATGATATATGAAAGAAAGTGTCCCTGATGGTACATTCAGTGCAAAAAGTCAAAGTGGAAGAATGCATTGAACACCACTTGAACTCGTCAAAATATGATAAAGGGATTTTAGACGAATATATACAAACAGGTGACAAAACTGAAAAATTCCTATCCCTTCACAACTGGAAACAGAGAAGGGGGTGGATATATAGCAGGATGCTTAGATAGAAATCCACGGAATAGAATCATTCAATCCTCTGCCGTCACTACGGAGCTTAAAAATCAATTTTTGCTCCTTAATGAATAAATACTTAGATTTATCACTGATGTGTGGTGGGATGTAAGGATGTTCCAAGATCACCCACTTCAAATCCTCTGCTTGATGTTTCATTGACAAGAAATGATTAGTGAGACAAGTGGACTGTTTATGACACCGGATTGTACTTTTATGTTCGCTAATACGAACCTTCATTTTCCGTGTAGTGTGGCCAATGTACCTGAGTGAACACGGGCAGGTGATCATGTATATAACCCCTTCGGTGTTACAGTTAGTATGTTTCCGGAGTAACCATAGATTTCCTGTGCCTATGTCCACTTGGTCCGCTTTGTATGTCTGAGGGCATGCGCTACAAGAGCCACATGGGAAATGGCCACGTACTGGTGGAATGTGCCACAATGTATTGAATGTTTCTGTCACTTTTGGTCTAGGTCTAGTGTGGACCAGGCTATCCCGTAAACTACAGGCCTTCTTGAAAGAAAACAAGGGTGGAGGAATGTTGGTTTGGGCTATGTTCAAAATATCCCAATGTTTTCGCACTGTCTTTTGAATCCTATAAGAGAGGATACTGAATGTGCTGACAAAGGTCAGCCTATCCAAGGGCGCCTTTTCAGGTCTTTTCTCCAGAAGTGCCTCCCTGTTATTGTTGGAGGCCCGTTTCCAGGCTATTCTTACCAAATGGATTTGAGATATTGGCAAAAATACTCCCCATAGATGTTCCTGAGGTTTGGAAGTAGTTATATACATGATCACCTGCCCGTGTTCACTCAGGTACATTGGCCACACTACACGGAAAATGAAGGTTCGTATTAGCGAACATAAAAGTACAATCCGGTGTCATAAACAGTCCACTTGTCTCACTAATCATTTCTTGTCAATGAAACATCAAGCAGAGGATTTGAAGTCGGTGATCTTGGAACATCCTTACATCCCAACACACATCAGTGATAAATCTAAGTATTTATTCATTAAGGAGCAAAAAGGGATTTTCAAGCTCCGTAGTGACAGCAGAGGATTGAATGATTCTAATCCGTGGATTTCTATCTAAGCATCCTGCTATATATCCACCCCCTACTCTGTTTCCAGTTGTGAAGGGCTAGGAATTTTTCAGTTTTGTCACCTGTTTGTATATATTCATCTAAAATCTCTTTATCATATTTCGACGAGTTCAAGTGGTGTTCAATGCATTCTTCCACTTTGACTTTTTGCACTGAATGTACCATCAGGGACACTTTCTTTCATATATAATTTATCATTTATTTATGTGTTACATAAAACATTATCTGACGTGTCTGTATGGATATAAGTAGTCTAGTGTATAACATCACACGTATGACTGGGTTCCCCAATACAACAGAGACATGATATTGGTAACACATAATAGGCCTTTGGTCCCCTGAAGTAAGCGTCCTGTTAATTCAATACATTGCGATTGCGCGGCGGAGACGCGTTTTGCTGGTTCTATGATGCGCGACGGCCGCGCTTGTGCCGTATTTAATTGAACTGTCTTAACCTTTCTTTACCCCTTCGCCGTATTTGTGGCGATTTCAATAGTTGTCTTTTACATGCTTTACCAACTACCAGCCATCCTTTTTTCTAACAACAGCGGGATTGAGCAGCTTTATTTTCAGGAAGGCTTATCCATCAGTGCGGCTGCGCAAGGGTTCAGCAGTTACACCGCTTACATGACGCTAGACGATTTATCCCTTGTGCGCATGCGTCGAGGGTTAGCGCATGCTTTCAGTAAAGGTCTCAACAACGCGCAAGTCTTTCCAACGAGCCACAATTATGATGTGGCTACACACATGCACAATGATATAAGTGCCTTGGAATCACCAATTAGCCCTGATTTTGGCGGGTGACACAGAGCCAAACAAGCCAATTATTCAATCGACTCCAGTATAAAAAGGAGGAGCCCGGTCCAGTCGGTACCTCCACTTCCTCTCGGATGACAGAGAGAGGTACCGACGGACAGGTAAGGTCTCCTCCCTCGGGTATTTTTTGATTAGCCCTTAAACAAACCTTTACAAAACAACTACCCAGGTTTAGGTTGTGACAATGGAACAACTTGGTTTCTGATTTCAACATAAACCGGTGATAGATGTGGGATCGTAGAAAATTAGCTCCCTATCATATCGCCAGGAGTGTGTGCTTTCCTCTTTCCTTTGCCAATACCTGTGTGGTTGTGACTATGGTTTATATTGACTCTGTCCACACTTAGAAAGTTAGAGATAGGGTGTAACAGCTACTAGCTGGGGCATATAACCTTGGTATTTATGCCCTCCTCTTCCTTTTTATTTATTTATTTATTTATTTATTTATATTCTTGTAGCGCGCATGAATCAAAAAATACCCGAGGGAGGAGACCTTACCTGTCCGTCGGTACCTCTCTCTGTCATCCGAGAGGAAGTGGAGGTACCGACTGGACCGGGCTCCTCCTTTATATACTGGAGTCGATTGAATAATTGGCTTGTTTGGCTCCGTGTCACCCGCCAAAATCAGGGCTAATTGGTGATTCCAAGGCACTTATATCATTGCGCATGTGTGTAGCCACATCATAATTGTGGCTCGTTGGAAAGACTTGCGCGTTGTTGAGACCTTTACTGAAAGCATGCGCTAACCCTCGACGCATGCGCACAAGGGATAAAGCGTCTAGCGTCATGTAAGCGGTGGAACTGCTGAACCCTCACGCAGCCGCACTAATGGATAAGCCTTCCTGAAAATAAAGCTGCTCAATCCCGCTGTTGTTAGAAAAAAGGATGGCTGGTAGTTGGTAACGCATGTAAAAGACAACTATTGAAATCGCCACAAATACGGCGAAGGGGTAAAGAAAGGTTAAGAAAGTTCAATTTAATACGGCACAAGCGCGGCCATCGCGCATCATAGAACCAGCAAAACGTGTCTCTGCCGCTCAATCGCAATGTATTGAATTAACAGGACGCTTACTTCAGGGGACCAAAGACCTATTATGTGTTACCAATATCATGTCTCTGTTGTGTAGGGGAACTCAGTCATACGTGTGATGTTATAGACTACACTTCTTATATCCATACAGACAGGTCTGATAATGTTTTAAATAAATGATAAATGATATATGAAAGAAAGTGTCCCTGATGGTACATTCAGTGCAAAAAGTCAAAGTGGAAGAATGGAAAGGGGCGACCATTCGGTCCCCCCGAACGTATGGCGGAGTACCACGATCCCCCCGGGAAGCCATCTTGGGCGGGAGGCGAGTCTCGGCTGGTATGCCCGAAGCGGCGTAGCCGGGGCGCGCTTTTTCCCGCCCTGGAGTGGGCTGGCCTAGACACTGACGCGGCCGGCCACGCCCTTTGGGGCAGGCAGGGGCGGGTTTACGCCCGCCCTGAAGATGGATAAAAGGAGCAACAAGCCAAGAAAGCATCCTCTTGTTCCTGTGCTCTGAAGCTGCACCTCCTCGCTGCACGTGAGCTCGAGACGGAACGAAGAGCCAATTTTGAGCGTGGTAATCTTTCTTTTGTCTTACAGATACTCTGTCGGAGAATGCCTAAGAAAGTCGGAAAGCGAATGACTACCGACCAGATGCTGCGTATACTCATGAAAGAAGTGACCGATCTGAAGAAACGGATGGCGGATAGAGATGGGGAAGGGGGACCGAAACGACCTTTGGCAGGAGCAGCTCCGGGAGGAAAAGGCAAGAGGCCCAGAAGGGGAGCAGCTGGGGGGGACATCCCGGTTCCCTGTGCCCCACTCGAAGAGCCAACTCCGGTGCCGGCAGAGGGGAATCCGATTCCCGTGGTGATCACCCCCGTGTCCGGGGGGGATATGCCGCCCGAGTTGGCAGCACAATTAGCAGCGTGGTTGGGGAAAGAAAGCGAGGGCGCCACGGCTGACGACGCACGGGTGTTGATGAAGCAACTACGTGAAACGAGGGAGGCGGCGAAGGCATCATCGCCAGTTATCACGCCGGCTGCGGCAATAGAAAAACCACCAGGAACAGGTCCAGCCGCAGATACAGCTTCCGGTTCAGGTAAGCGGCCATTGCCGATTGCGAGGGATGAGTCTGCACCTTCACGAAGGGAAAAGTTGGGTCAACATGTCCCTTTGGCTATTAAGGAGAAGATATGGGCAAATGAGTATATAAACATCTTCTCGTTGCTTACCGATCATTATGAGATGGAGCATGTTAAGAGCCAAAAGGAGCTCATGCATCCGAGTGTTTGGCGCGCAAAGATGGCCGCCTTTAAAGTTGATGAAAACATTGGCACTTGGGGGAAGGCGTGGGGAATTTTTACCTCCATCATGGGCGAACGTAGACCCGAGTTGCTGTCCGAATTGCCGATATACCAGACACGGATCATGGAATATTCCGTATCATATGGGGGCAATCAGTGGTTCTGTTACGATAATATTTTTAGAAAGGCAAAGGAACACGATAAGAACTTAACTTGGGATTGTTACGATTCTGTTTCGTGGTCGAAAATGGAGAGTACTGGTATGTTAAAAGTACCATTAGTAGGGAGTAGCGGGGGTGAATCCTCCCGCCAATATGCCGGGACCCCCTTTCGATCAGGTACAGGTAACGAATACAACTCGAGGCCGAACGGCAACACAGGTAAAAGGGGGATTTGTTGGAACTTCAACAGAGGTAAATGTACGAGGCCCCAGGGGTCATGTAAATTCCGTCACGAATGTGGAGGGTGTGGGCAGCCATCCCATCCGGAGTCCATGTGCAGAGCCAAAACGGGTGATAACGGGGGGAGAGGAGGCGCCAAACAGGTCTAAAATAGTCCGAGGGGCGCCTTTACCTACTCCGGTTGATACCATGGCAATGATTCCTTGGCTCAGCGAATACCCGGATCACGCTTCCGCTGGGGTGTTGAGGAACGGGTTTTCATATGGTTTCCGCATCCCAGTGGGGGAGTTTCGGGGCGTAAGGAAATGTAAAAATCAAATATCGGTCTTGCAACATACGACCGTGGTACAGGAAAAGATTGGGAAAGAGGTTACTCGAGGTCGAGTCGCCGGTCCATTTGATGAGCCACCGTGTGCTAACTTTGTTTGTTCTCCTTTGGGGGTGGTCCCTAAGAAGGACCCGGGTGAGTTCCGACTGATACATAATTTATCAGCCCCACGTGGTCTGTCCGTAAATGATGCAATAGACCCGGATGTGTGTTCGGTGCGGTACGCATCTTTCGATGAGGCCGTGGCCATGTTGAATCGCCTAGGGCCCGGGGCGCTGATGGCAAAGTCAGATATTGAGTCAGCGTTCCGGTTGCTCCCGGTACACCCAGACGATCAGCGTCTCCTTGGTTTCATGTTTCAGGGTCAGTATTACATGGATAGATGTATGACAATGGGTTGCTCTATTTCTTGTGCATATTTTGAACAGTTCAGTTGTTTTCTGCAATGGGTCTTCACAAAGAAGACGGGTTTACAGCATGTCATGCATTATCTCGATGATTTTTTGTTTCTGGGGGCGGCCGGGGGTCCGGAATGTGGACAGGCTTTGAATGAATTTTGTACTTTAATGAAGCATTTCGGTGTGCCATTGGCACCAGGTAAGACTGTGGGTCCCGCGACTTGCCTCGAGTTCCTGGGGATCGAACTCGACTCTGTGGAAGGTTGTTTTAGATTACCTAAAGAGAAGGTGATAAGATTCAGGGCTGCCCTGGAAGCTTGTATTAGCGAGTCCAAGGTCAGGCTGCATCAGTTGCAACAATTGGTGGGACAGCTGAATTTTGCCCTGAGAGTCATGCCGATGGCCCGCCCCTTTTCCCGCTCGATCGCTCAAGCCATGGTCGGCCTGAAGGAGGGTCATCATCGCACACGGTTATCGGCAGAGGTTCGTCAGGACATGCGCATTTGGTTGGCATTTCTGGCGGATTTCAATGGTCGAATTGTCTGGAACAAACCGGCGGTGTCCTCCGAGGAGCTGGGGCTGTGGACAGATTCGGCAGGGAGCACTGGTTTTGGTGCCATATTCGGCACACGATGGTCGGCTCAAAAATGGCTGTTATGGTGGCATGAGTGTGGACTGACAAGTAACATTGCCTTTTTGGAACTTTTTCCCATTCTTGTGGCCCTGAAAACTTGGCCCGAAGAGTTCAGAGATCACTCTGTGGTGTTTTGGTCTGATAACATGACCGTGGTTGAGTGTATCAACAGCCAGGCAGCACGATGCAAATGGATTCTGAGGTTGCTCAAAGAAATTGTGTTATTGTGTATGCAGTTGAACGTACTATTCAAAGCAAGACATGTGCCAGGGGTAATGAATAAAGCGGCTGATGCGCTTTCTCGTTTTCGTATGCAGGCCTTCTGGGGTTTTCTGCCCACAGCGGACCCGGTGGCGGCACCCTTCCCCGAAGCTCTCTGGTCTCTCGGTGCCCCGAATTACAGAACCTCGTGGGAGAGAGCTTAGCACCCAGGACGAGGAAGGCATACCAAGGGGCGTTCCGATCCTACTGGGCCTTTGTGGGGGATGCTAGGAGGGAGCTTTGGGGCCAGGAAGAACTAGTAGTGGATTTTCTGCTGTCCTTACATCAGGCAGGCAAATCAGTGGCTACGGCCCAGAGGCATCGGGCCGCCATTTCCTTTATGGCGAGGGCTCATGGGATCCAGGACCCGACTGCGTCTTTCGTTGTGCAAAAAGCGCTACGTGGGTGGCAACGCCTTGAGGGTCGCAGAGTAGATGAAAGGCGCCCGATAGGTCTGGATAGGTTGGCTTTGTTGGTATCTGTACTTCCTGCAACGTGTTCATCACAGTATGAAGCAGTGTTATTCCGAGCCGCTTTTGTGCTAGCATTCCATGGGGCTATGCGGGTAAGCGAACTAGTGGCAAGGAACAAGCAGGATACCATGGGGGGACTGTGCCGAGAGCACGTTCAGGTCAGGGGGGAGACAATGACTGTCTCATTTGTCAAGTCCAAGACCGATCAGGGTTCGATGGGGGACTGCATAATGATACAAAGGATTCCCGGGTCGTCCATGTGCCCGGTGGGTTGCGTTGAGGAATATTTAGCGCAAAGGGTGGCATCATGGGGGGGAACCTTGTTGAGACACGCTGACGCCACCCCACTGACGAGGTTTCAGTTTCAGCGGGTGCTTGCGATGTCGATTTCTGCCGTGGGCATGAACCCCGGCGAGTTTGGGACCCATTCCTTTCGGATAGGGGCTGCTACCGAGGCTACAGCCAGGGGTCTGAATGTCGATCAAGTAAAACGTGTGGGGCGTTGGTCCTCGAATTGTTATAAAAGGTATGTGCGGTTGCACATGTTGTGAAGCTGTAATGATGTACTCACGCTTCTTGTTTTTGTTTGGTTTCAGTTGCGCAAGCCTACGAGGCGGGGCGGACTGTGCAGTCGACCCAACACCGGGCCAGCGGTCAGACATCACCGGCTGTGAAAAAGGAGGTGTGGGTTGTGGGCCACTCATACGTGAGGCGTGCCACGGACGTATTCAAAGCAGGTGACATGATTCACGTGGCTGGGGAATACGGGTACAGTGTGTCCTTCTACGGAAGGGGCGGGCTCTGTATTGACCAGTTTCAATCATTTTTTGAGGGTTTGTTAGGGCGGACGAGGTCACCGCCGTCTATAGTCATAGTACACCTTGGGGGCAACGATTTGGTGACCACTGGTAGACGACTTCTTCTTGAGGTGATGCTTTCCACTGTAAGTTGGTTAGCGAGAAGAGTTCCAGGGTGCACAATTGCATGGTCCCATATGATCCCACGAAAAGTGTGGCGGGGGGCTCTCTCGGTTTCAGCTCTGAATCATTCAGTAAGGAAAATTAACAATAAAATGAGTAGCTTGTTCCGTTCAAATACACTGCATTCTATTTCGCATGGTTGTATTAAAGGGGACAGTATGTATTTAGGGGATGGTGTCCATTTGTCCCGGGTGGGGAACGAGTTACTCATAGGAGACCTGATAGCTTGGCTAAGGACTTTATGACATGACCTTTAGGCAGGAGTGTTGTGGGGGGTCCGGATAGCCGGTCAACTATCCGGCCTGTGGCGGTAAGGTCATGATCGGTGAGCAGTAATTGGAAGATCCCTAGGGGTGGGCGTCACCCATTACGGATGGGAGCGCTCGAGGGAGGTGGCCATTGGCCCCTCAACGGGGAGGCGGTCCCTTCTAAGGATGGGCCGCCGAAAGGAAAGGAAAGGCGGTCAAGGCCCCTTCCTGGGTAGGAGGGGTTACAGCCCCCTCCTGGGGAATTTCCCGGGGCCGGGACATCTGCGACGGCAGATGTGGTAAGTTGTGTGGGGTTTGGGAGGGGGTCTACGCTACCTTCTAGATACCTCACACGAGTCCTCGGACGACCTTTAAATGGCGTCGAGTTTATTGGGGCCCCCGTCAAGTCAAGGGAAATTGGTAAATGCACTTGAGGTACGCCTCTGTGCGGTCGACCCTCACAAGTGAGGGTGATATGTCTGGTTTAGGGATCTTGACACCGGTTACGACCTTGCCGTTGGCCCTTAAACGTTAGGATGTACAATTTCAAGTTAAACGTTTTGTAGGATGTTAGTTCGGCTAGGAGAACCTTTGTATTAGAGAATATGTTAAGGTTAGCCAAACATCGCAATGTGGAAATGAAATTGTACATTAATATGAAACTGTTATTTTAATGTTTTAATTTTGTTTCATATTTTAATAAATACGGCCGGGAGGGTCACTCCCTCCCGTCTTCCAAAAGTTCAGAACCGTTTTCCGGTTTCCCATTCTTGGGGAGTGTGTTGAGAGGGGGTGGCGGGTATCTCAGCCATATGGAAAGGGGCGACCATTCGGTCCCCCCGAAAGTATGGCGGAGTACCACGATCCCCCCGGGAAGCCATCTTGGGCGGGAGGCGAGTCTCGGCTGGTATGCCCGAAGCGGCGTAGCCGGGGCGCGCTTTTTCCCGCCCTGGAGTGGGCTGGCCTAGACACTGACGCGGCCGGCCACGCCCTTTGGGGCAGGCAGGGGCGGGTTTACGCCCGCCCTGAAGACGGATAAAAGGAGCAACAAGCCAAGAAAGCATCCTCTTGTTCCTGTGCTCTGAAGCTGCACCTCCTCGCTGCACGTGAGCTCGAGACGGAACGAAGAGCCAATTTTGACCCACCCACCAGCCCCTGAGGACAGCATGTGGTTTTGGAATAAAGTTTGATGTGTTAACACTAATTTTTGCAGGTTATGATAACTATCGTGATAATTTTGAATATGCAATAAAGAATGGTCACATTGTAATATGTTGTGCAAATAAAGTAGTAGTGTTGATCAGTAATCATGCCTCTTAATAAATGGTAATTGTTACTGTCTCTTAGTAATTTAGTCATTTAGTAATTTAGTTAGAATTGTCGTATTTATTTTGGTCGGGCGGTAAGGTCATGATCGGTGAGCAGTAATTGGAAGATCCCTAGGGGTGGGCGTCACCCATTACGGATGGGAGCGCTCGAGGGAGGTGGCCATTGGCCCCTCAACGGGGAGGCGGTCCCTTCTAAGGATGGGCCGCCGAAAGGAAAGGAAAGGCGGTCAAGGCCCCTTCCTGGGTAGGAGGGGTTACAGCCCCCTCCTGGGGAATTTCCCGGGGCCGGGACATCTGCGACGGCAGATGTGGTAAGTTGTGTGGGGTTTGGGAGGGGGTCTACGCTACCTTCTAGATACCTCACACGAGTCCTCGGACGACCTTTAAATGGCGTCGAGTTTATTGGGGCCCCCGTCAAGTCAAGGGAAATTGGTAAACGCACTTGAGGTACGCCTCTGTGCGGTCGACCCTCACAAGTGAGGGTGATATGTCTGGTTTAGGGATCTTGACACCGGTTACGACCTTGCCGTTGGCCCTTAAACGTTAGGATGTACAATTTCAAGTTAAACGTTTTGTAGGATGTTAGTTCGGCTAGGAGAACCTTTGTATTAGAGAATATGTTAAGGTTAGCCAAACATCGCAATGTGGAAAGGAAATTGTACATTAATATGAAACTGTTATTTTAATGTTTTAATTTTGTTTCATATTTTAATAAATACGGCCGGGAGGGTCACTCCCTCCCGTCTTCCAAAAGTTCAGAACCGTTTTCCGGTTTCCCATTCTTGGGGAGTGTGTTGAGAGGGGGTGGCGGGTATCTCAGCCATATGCATTGAACACCACTTGAACTCGTCAAAATATGATAAAGGGATTTTAGACGAATATATACAAACAGGTGACAAAACTGAAAAATTCCTATCCCTTCACAACTGGAAACAGAGAAGGGGGTGGATATATAGCAGGATGCTTAGATAGAAATCCACGGAATAGAATCATTCAATCCTCTGCTGTCACTACGGAGCTTAAAAATCAATTTTTGCTCCTTAATGAATAAATACTTAGATTTATCACTGATGTGTGGTGGGATGTAAGGATGTTCCAAGATCACCCACTTCAAATCCTCTGCTTGATGTTTCATTGACAAGAAATGATTAGTGAGACAAGTGGACTGTTTATGACACCGGATTGTACTTTTATGTTCGCTAATACGAACCTTCATTTTCCGTGTAGTGTGGCCAATGTACCTGAGTGAACACGGGCAGGTGATCATGTATATAACCCCCTCGGTATTACAGTTAGTAGGTTTCCGGAGTAACCATGGATTTCCTGTGCCTATGTCCACTTGGTCCGCTTTGTATGTCTGAGGGCATGCGCTACAAGAGCCACATGGGAAATGGCCACGTACTGGTGGAATGTGCCACAATGTATTGAATGTTTCTGTCACTTTTGGTCTAGGTCTAGTGTGGACCAGGCTATCCCGTAAACTACAGGCCTTCTTGAAAGAAAACAAGGGTGGAGGAATGTTGGTTTGGGCTATGTTCAAAATATCCCAATGTTTTCGCACTGTCTTTTGAATCCTATAAGAGAGGATACTGAATGTGCTGACAAAGGTCAGCCTATCCAAGGGCGCCTTTTCAGGTCTTTTCTCCAGAAGTGCCTCCCTGTTATTGTTGGAGGCCCGTTTCCAGGCTTTTCTTACCAAATGGCATGGATACTGCTGTTCTTGTAGTTGTTTATTATTATTATTATTATTATTATGTTTCTTATATAGCGCCAGAATCGACCCCCGAAGGGGTATCTCCGCGCTTGCCTTGGGAACCCGTCCTGGTTTTTCCCTGTGAGATAGCCCCTACAGGGCATCCCCAAGGTGAAAGCCAGGCATCCCGCCGCGGGGGGGCCGTTGTGGAGATTAAGCAAGCTTAATGCCCAGAGTTGCAGAGTGTGAACCCATGATTAGGTCAGGCACCGAAGCGAGAATTATCGAGTCCATGGACATTTGAGCTCAAGACCCTGCCGCGTCGGGAATTGAACCCTGGTCCCGGGTCTGACCTCTGCTTCAGGGTCTGCCTGCTCTAACCAGTGAGCCACACTTCTCCACAGACAGAATACGGGCATGTTTGTCAAAAAGAGGTTTGGATGAACAGTTTCTGCGAATTCTCATGAACTGTCCTACTGGGAGATTCTCCCGTAAAGCCCGGGGGTGATGGCTATTGAAAGCCAACAGGGAATTCCTGGACATGGGTTTTTTTTATAGAGTTCGCATTCAAGTTTACCATCTTTGGGAAAAATAAGGATATCCAGGAATGGCAATTCAACCCGGCTAAACTCAACAGTGAATTTGAGATATTGGTTTTGATTGTTCAGCCAATCATGAAATGATTTCACCTCAGATGGTGTACCTCGCCAGACCAGAAGAATGTCATTAATGTATCTCTTCCATAGCACCACCTGATGGAAGTAGGGGTTGCTATGGTTGAGAACATGATTCTGTTCTAACAAGTGAACATAAAGGTTGGCGAGGCTGGGGGCAAAGTATCACTCCAGTGAATTTCATCATGGAGTGTGCCAGATTTGCAATGATGGAGAACTACTTCCAAACCTCAGGAACATCTATGGGGAGTATTTTTGCCAATATCTCAAATCCATTTGGTAAGAAAAGCCTGGAAACGGGCCTCCAACAATAACAGGGAGGCACTTCTGGAGAAAAGACCTGAAAAGGCGCCCTTGGATAGGCTGACCTTTGTCAGCACATTCAGTGTCCTCTCTAATAGGATTCAGTATACAGTGCGAAAACATTGGGATATTTTGAACATAGCCCAAACCAACATTCCTCCATCCTTGTTTTCTTTCAAGAAGGCCAGAAGTTTACGGGATAGCCTGGTCCACACTAGACCTAGACCAAAAGTTACAGAAACATTCAACACATTGTGGCACATTCCACCAGTACGTGGCCATTTCCAATGTGGCTCTTGTAGCGCATGCCCTCAGACATACAAAGCGGACCAAGTGGACATAGGTACAGGAAATCTATGGTTACTCCGGAAACATACTAACTGTAACACCGAAGGGGTTATATACATGATCACCTGCCCGTGTTCACTCAGGTACATTGGCCACACTACACGGAAAATGAAGGTTCGTATTAGCGAACATAAAAGTACAATCCGGTGTCATAAACAGTCCACTTGTCTCACTAATCATTTCTTGTCAATGAAACATCAAGGAGAGGATTTGAAGTGGGTGATCTTGGAACATCCTTACATCCCAACACACATCAGTGATAAATCTAAGTATTTATTCATTAAGGAGCAAAAAGGGATTTTCAAGCTCCGTAGTGACAGCAGAGGATTGAATGATTCTAATCCGTGGATTTCTATCTAAGCATCCTGCTATATATCCACCCCCTACTCTGTTTCCAGTTGTGAAGGGATAGGAATTTTTCAGTTTTGTCACCTGTTTGTATATATTCATCTAAAATCTCTTTATCATATTTCGACGAGTTCAAGTGGTGTTCAATGCATTCTTCCACTTTGACTTTTTGCACTGAATGTGCCATCAGGGACACTTTCTTTCATATATCATTTATTTATGTGTTACATAAAACATTATCTGACGTGTCTGTATGGATATAAGTAGTCTAGTGTATAACATCACACGTATGACTGGGTTCCCCAATACAACAGAGACATGATATTGGTAACACATAATAGGCCTTTGGTCCCCTGAAGTAAGCGTCCTGTTAATTCAATACATTGCGATTGCGCGGCGGAGACGCGTTTTGCTGGTTCTATGATGCGCGACAGCCGCGCTTGTGCCGTATTTAATTGAACTGTCTTAACCTTTCTTTACCCCTTCGCCGTATTTGTGGCGATTTCAATAGTTGTCTTTTACATGCTTTACCAACTACCAGCCATCCTTTTTTCTAACAACAGCGGGATTGAGCAGCTTTATTTTCAGGAAGGCTTATCCATTAGTGCGGCTGCGCAAGGGTTCAGCAGTTACACCGCTTACATGACGCTAGACGCTTTATCCCTTGTGCGCATGAGTCGAGGGTTAGTGCATGCTTTCAGTAAAGGTCTCAACAACGCGCAAGTCTTTCCAACGAGCCACAACTATGATGTGGCTACACACATGCACAATGATATAAGTGCCTTGGAATCACCAATTAGCCCTGATTTTGGCGGGTGACACGGAGCCAAACAAGCCAATTATTCAATCGACTCCAGTATAACAAGCATTAGAAATGCAATAGGTCTCGCAGCATTAGAGTTAGTGCTTTTAGAATTGTTTATGGGTTTTTTTGTAAATCTTTAGCATTTTTGTTTCCTGTAGCCAATGCTAAAGAATTAAAAAAAAAAAAAGCCATAAACATTTCTAAAAGCTCTAACTCAAATGCTCCGAGACCTATTGCATTGGAAATGCAATAGGTCTCGCAGTAGGAAAGTTTGAGCTATAGGTGTTATTTATTTTTTTGTTTTTTATTTATGTGTTGTTTTTTCTAAATAGCTAAATTAATAGCTTTCTTCTTTACAAAGCCAATAGTTATAATTTTTGTAAATGTGACACCTCTAGCATTTGTAAAGCAACATGTTTTGTATTAACGGGACTTATATGTGACTTATATGTATTGATATTAAAAAAATCAATGGCTTTAAAAAACAATCAATAATTAATAAGTAAATAAAATGGATTTTATTTTATATTGCCAATAGCTTAAAGTTTATTACATATATTTAGTGAAGATGCTGTGGTTGCGCTGAGTGAAGGTGAGTGAGGGTGAGGGTGAGTGAGGGTGAGTGAGGGTGAGTGAGTGAGGGTGAGTGAGTGAGGGTGAGTGAGTGAGGGTGAGTGAGTGAGGGTGAGTGAGTGAGGGTGAGTGAGTGAGGGTGAGTGAGTGAGGGTGAGTGAGTGAGTGAGGGTGAGTGAGTGAGGGTGAGTGAGTGAGTGAGGGTGAGGGGGTGAGGGGGTGAGGGGTTGAGGGTGAGTGAGGGTGAGGGGTTGAGGGTGAGTGAGGGTGAGGGTGAGGGGTTGAGGGTGAGTGAGGGTGAGGTGTTGAGGGTGAGTGATCGTGAGGGTGAGTGAGGGTGAGGTGTTGAGGGTGAGTGAGGGTGAGGCGTTGAGGGTGAGGTGTTGAGGGTGAGGCGTTGAGGGTGAGGCGTTGAGGGTGAGTGAGGGTGAGTGAGGGTGAGTGAGGGTGAGTGAGGGTGAGTGAGGGTGAGTGAGGGTGAGTGAGGGTGAGTGAGGGTGAGGGGTTGAGGGTGAGTGAGGGTGAGGGGTTGAGGGTGAGTGAGGGTGAGGCTGAGGGGTTGAGGGTGAGTGAGGGTGAGTGAGAGTGAGGGTGAGTGAGGGGTTGAGGGTGAGGGGGTGAGTGAGGGTGAGGGGTTGAGGGTGGGTGAGGGGTTGAGGGTGAGTGAGGGTGAGGGGTTGAGGGTGAGTGAGGGTGAGTGAGGGTGAGTGAGGGTGAAGGTGAGTGAGGGTGAGGGTGAGTGTGGGTGAGTGTGGGTGAGTGTGGGTGAGGGATTGAGGGTGAGGGATTGAGGGTGAGGGGTTGAGGGTGAGGGAGGGTGAGGGGTTGAGGGTGAGTGAGGGTGAGGGGTTGAGGGTGAGGGGTTGAGGGTGAGTGGGGGTGAGAGAGGGTGAGGGTGAGGGGTTGAGGGTGAGTGAGGGTGAGGGGTTGAGGGTGAGTGAGGGTGAGGGGTTGAGGGTGAGTGAGGGTGAGGGTGAGTGAGGGTGGGTGAGGGTGAGTGAGGGTGAAGGTGAGGGTGAGGGTGAGTGAGGGTGAAGGTGAGGGTGAGGGTGAGTGAGGGTGGGTGAGTGTGAGTGAGGGTGAGTGTGGGTGAGTGTGGGTGAGTGTGGGTGAGTGAGGGTGAGGGTGAGTGAGGGTGAGGGATTGAGGGTGAGGGGTTGAGGGTGAGGGGTTGAGGGTGAGTGAGGGTGAGGGGTTGAGGGTGAGTGAGGGTGAGGGTGAGTGAGGGTGAGGGGTTGAGGGTGAGGGGTTGAGGGTGAGTGGGGGTGGGTGAGGGTGAGGGGTTGAGGGTGAGTGAGGGTGAGGGGTTGAGGGTGAGTGAGGATGAGGGGTTGAGGGTGGGTGAGGGTGAGTGAGGGTGAGGGTGAGTGAGGGTGAGTGAGGGTGAGGGTGAGTGAAGGTGGATGAGGGTGAGGGGTTGAGGGTGATTGAGGGTGAGGCGTTGAGGGTGAGTGAGGGTGAGGGGTTGAGGGTGGGTGAGGGTGAGGGTGAGGGGTTGAGGGTGGATGAGGGTGAGTGAGGGTGAGGGGTTGAGGGTGAGTGAGGATGAGTGAGAGTGAGGGTGAGTGAGGGGTTGAGGGTGAGGGGTTGAGGGTGAGTGAGGGTGAGGGGTTGAGTGAGGGTGAGTGAGGGTGTGGGATGAGTGAGGGTGAGTGAGTGAGTGAGTTTACTACCTTAAAAATGTATGATTTTACTACAAATGTACGTAAGTGAGCTTTTGGGTGTCAGGGTTGCCCCTGTGTTTGTGCATATGGTCTGTGCTCGAGAGGATGAAACACAGCTGTCCGGCCTCGTTGAGCGCTAGATTGCAGTATTCCTGAGACGCTAGTGCACAAAGCTTTTGGCGCCAACATGTCTAAATGAACTGAGTGCCGTATTTATGACGTCACACCTATTAACCCGCAGTCGCTCCAATGAATAGAACGTAGGGATCGTTTCCTCTAAGGGCACTATACAGATGTTTTCATTTATCTACTATGCTTAGTGCCTGGAAACTTCCCTGGCAATGTGAGATATATATCGACGAGCAGATCCCGTCACTGCGAGTGGAATGGTTCACTACGAGTGTGGGGATGGAGACAAGTGCTGGGGGACTGTGGTCACTGCGAGTCGTGATGCAGGTTGGGGAAGGAAGAAAGTGATGAATTGGAAGCGGTGTGCAGCTTCCCACAAGAGAGAGGTTAGTAAAGCAATCTAATGCTAGGGGAGCAGATACACGGGAGGTTTCAGATAAAAACCTACCTTGAACCATCAAAGAGACCCCTTGAAGTGCGCGAGCCTCCCTGCAAGTTGCCTGTGGTGCTGCAAACGTCCATTGCTCTTGTCTGCTGAGAAGCGAAATCTGCCATGTCGCTAAGCAACAGCCACATGGAGACAGCAGCACGAGCACACTGTGGTCCGTCCAAGGAATCCAGCTTACGTCCTGGGCCAGAGAGGGGATGTGTTCATGACGCTCTAGTCACACCGTAACATCCAAGTGCGTTCACCGGGAGAGAGGCGGCCACAGCTTCGAAACACGGCCTTGAAGGGGCGACTGTGGGCTGGAAGAAGACGGCATGGGCTGGGAAGGCGGGCGGGGGATTGGGGTGGGGTGGGGGGTGAGGTGGGGAGAGGCAGACCGGAAGAGGATAACACAGCCCGTGAGTAGCAAATATATGCCAGGGGAGAACAAGACGGAGGGAAGAGAGGGGAGGGGGGAGGAGAAATGCAACAGAGTCGGTTCCGGCAAGAGCTGCAATGCCCCGCACTGCATGGAGCCACGCCTGGGAATCAACCCTGAGCCGGGGGCCTGACTCGGCGTTACAATAGCAACAAAAGAACACACGCCCGGGGCGGAGTCAGCACTTTAGATCCAGCACAGATTGGCCACTTTGGAGTTTGCGGCGGAACGGAACATTCCTCTCTTCAGAAACGTATATATAATATAATATTTTTTTAGAAAGTCTTCAATGTTAGAACGGGTAGCGCTTGTTTTGTATTTCTTTTTAGAGGGGGCAGAGAGAGTGAGGGGGCGGAGCGGGGGTGTGGGAGGAGTGCGGGAACAGACGGGAGGAGAGTAGGAGGAGTAGGGGAGGCACGGCCTAGCGGCCGTGCAATCAAAAAGTGAGGGGGCGGGAGAGTAGGCAAGGCAGGCGGCTGGGGCCATGTGCACGCGCTTTTAAGCTCAATGCGCATGCGCATTGAGCTTAAAAGTCACGGGCACTGCAAGGAATCGCCACGATTCCTTGCAAGTTAGATAAAGAGTCGATGAGCCCCCATAGTCTCGCTTGCTCGATGCGCATGCGCATCGACAGGCGAGACCTAAAAAGGAGGAGCCCGGTCCAGTCGGTACCTCCACTTCCTCTCGGATGACAGAAAGAGGTACCGACGGACAGGTAAGGTCTCCTCCCTCTGGTATTTTTTGATTAGCCCTTAAACAAACCTTTACAAAACAACTACCCAGGTTTAGGTTGTGACAATGGAACAACTTGGTTTCTGATTTTAACCTAAACCGGTGATAGATGTGGGACTGTAGAAAATAGCTCCCTATCATATCGCCAGGAGTGTGTGCTTTCCTCTTTCCTTTGCCAATACCTGTGTGGTTGTGACTATGGTTTATATTGACTCTGTCCACACTTAGAAAGTTAGAGATAGGATGTAACAGCTACTAGCTGGGGCATATAACCTTGGTATTTATGCTCTCCTCTTCCTTTTTATTTATTTATTTATTTATATTCTTGTAGCGCGCATGAATCAGCCCCGAAAGGGTATCTCCGCGCGTAGCTTCTGTAAGGATTGAAAGAACTTATTGAGGGGATGACAGTGTGGGAAGCAGAAGTAAATTAATCTAAGGTGAATAGGTATGTTTTTAATTTTTTCCTAAAAGAAAAAAGATTAGAGATTTGTCTCAACTGTGGTGGGAGGGAGTTCCATAGCAAGGGACCTTTGAGAGAGGGTGCTCGGCCTCCCTGTCTCGCTCTGGTAACTTTGGGTACCTGCATCAACATGGTGTTACTGGAGCGCAAAGCACGTCCAGGAGAGTAGGGGACAAAAATGTCTTTTAAGTATTTGGGACCGGACCCATGAATGCACTTGTGCATTATGCAACAAAGTTTGAAGTTGACGCGTTGTCGCACTGGGAGCCAGTGAAGGTGAGAAAGGAGAGGGCGTGACAGGGTTCGGGGGGGGCATTCAAGATGAGTCGTGCCGCGGTGTTCTGCACCACCTGCAGTCTGCATAATTGTTCATGATTGGCAGAGATGAGTAGACCATTACAATAGTCTACCCGTCCGAGAACCAGTGCCTGTACCAGCGTCTTCCTGTGGATGTCTGGCAGGAAGGGGAAGATGCGCCGCAGGAGACCAATTACTCGGAAACACGTTCCCGTGACTTGACTGACATGATCTTTTAGAATCAGTGTTTGTTCCAGGCGTACTCCCAAGTTTTTGATGGTCTGTTTGGGCGCAGGCACAGGTCCCAGCTCAAGTGGCCACCAATCCGGAGACCAGAGCAGGGTGGCCCCTCCAAACAACATGACTTCGGTTTTAGTCAGATTGCATTGGAGGAAGTTCTGGGCCATCCAGCCTGCCACAGCTCTCATACCATTTTGGAAGGATTGCTGACTGCAGGTGTGATAGTTTGGAAGGGAATCAACAGCTGGGTGTCATCAGCGTAGGAGATTGGGGAGAACCCGTATGATCTTATAATCTCCGCCAAGGGGGCCACATATACGTTGAATAACGTGGGGCTCAGACATGAGCCCTGTGGCACACCCTTGGTAAGCTTCCTACAGATAGATTTATGGGAGCCTAGTGTGACACCTTGTTGCCTATCTGCAAGAAAGCTTTCAAGCCACGCAAGGGCGGTCCCTTTTACTCCCACTCCCCTCAAGCGGTCGAGAAGAATTTTGTGCGACACCGTGTCGAAGGCAGCGGACAAATCCAATAGCACCAGAATCACTGAGCTCCCCCTGTCAAGTGACATTCTGATGTTATCTGTCACTGACAGGAGGGCTGATTCGGTGCTATGGTTAGGCCTAAAACCAGATTGTGAGTGGTCTAGGCCGCCCGCTGCCTCGATGTAGTTAGACAGGTGTGCGTTGACATGTTTCTCGGCCAGCTTGCTGAAATATGGTAGGAGGGAGATGGGCCGGAGGTTGGAAAGCTCCGTCCAGGGGAGAGCCGCGTTCTTACGGATGGGGTTCACCACCGCTCTTTTCCATTCAGTTGGTACATATCCCTTCTTCAGAGACTGATTAATTACATCTTGAATGTGGGGACCTAACAAGGTACTGAGGGAGGTTAGGGTTTTGGCAGGGATGAGGTCATCCGGGGACCCGGATTTTACATGGGTCATTAATGTGGAAAGCTCTTTATTGTTGATGGGAGGGAATGTGGTCAGCGTGAAGTTGGTGTTTTCAGTGGGAGGGGGAGCAGTCAGAGTGTCATTGTCTATTTGAGATGCTAAGATTTTGTCGTAAATGGATTCTATTTTATTTTCAAAGTATAGGGAGACTTCTTCGCATAAACTTTGTGAGAAGTCATCTGGACTTACACAAGCCGTAGGCTTGACAAATGTTTCAAGAATCCTATAAAGTTCTTTAGGAGAGTTACCAGCTTCCACGAGCTGTTGGGCAATGTTGTTTTTGCGGGCAGCTTTAATATGTTTGTAATAGTTTGTTTGAGCTGCACGATATGCCTTCTTGTTATCCTCTGAGTGTGATTTTCTCCATCTCTTCTCTATCCTCCTACATTCTTGCTTCTCTTTTCTGAGAGCCTCGGTGTACCATTTTTCCTGTTTGGCTACAGGGAATTGCCTAAATGTTTTCAGAGGGGCAATTTTGTCAATGGCTACAGTGAGTGATTCCTGAAACATAGTTAGGCTATGTTCTACTTCCTCAGTATCTTTAATATCGGGTTTTTCCCATACCTTTTGTAGTGCCTCCAGTGTGAGTTTGTGCCACTGTCTGCGCATAGTAGGGGATAAGGATTTCTTATAGGAGCCTTTATTAATTTTAAAAATAGTGAATTGTAATAAAAAGTGATCAGACCAATCTAATTGGGTTGGTTCGTTACAAGATATATTGTCAAAGTTGGTATATATCAGGTCGATGCAGTGTCCACCTTCATGAGTGGAACCCTGATTCTTTTGTGTGAGGCCAATGGTTGTCAAATCAGCAGACAAGCTTTTGGTCCCCATAGATTCAGGTTGGTCGGTATGAATATTAAAATCTCCAAGGAGAAGGAAGTCCTCATTGGCCCGTATGTGTGGGCCTAATATCTCTAAAAGAGATATAGAAAAGCTAGGGCATGTAAGTGGTGGTCTGTATATGAGTGCTCCCTTACTGGTCTTTCTATTAGGGAAGGTAATTCTATAAGCCATTATTTCCATTTCTTTGCAGCATTGTTTGTCTAGAATATCCAGTTTGAGGTAATCTTTGTAGATTATGGCAATGCCGCCACCTGTTTTTTCAGGGCGGTCTGAATGGTGGAGTTTGTATCCCATTGGTACTCCCAGGGCAATGGCAGATATCGTGTGAGGCTTTAACCAGGTTTCAGTAATGAAACAGATATCTGGAGTCAGGGAATGTATCAGGTCCCAGATCTCTATTTGGTGTTTAGGCATGGATCGAGCATTAATGAGGATACAATGCATATCATCAGGTGACCTAGTTGGTTTGTGTAAATCAGTGAATTTCATGGAGGAATAATGGCATTTTAGGCATGAAAAGGGTCCTTCGAAACAGGGCCTCTTATCATCCCTGTAGCAAGGGGAGATGGGCTGCCTTAATTGTAGTAGAGAAGAAGCCTCATACCTGATGTGTTTGGCCGTGCAAATGGGCGGCATAGTGCAGAACCGCCGCCCCGTCGACTCGTCCTGTCGCGGACGGCGCAGACGGGCAGCTCTTAGGCTGGTCTTCGGCTGTAATGAGGCTGCGCGCAATCGCTGCGCGCTTCCTGTGAGGCGATGGCTAAATAGCCCCCTGTTGACAGCTAGAGCGCTGACCGCTCCCGGAAGTGCCTGGCCCTCACCTGTCCGCCCTCCGCACAACGGTAATGAATTACCGAGTCGGACCGAGGCGGGCAGGAAATGGAATCGAGACCAGCACTCCGGTATGATTTAAAATAAGTATTAAACTATTATTGCTGCGCTGCTCGCTAAAATCGTGCACAAGTCGTTTTAAAATTAGAAGGTGTCTAAGAAAGCGGCAATGTTAGGAAAAGCTCTGCCAGTCACTCAAAAGTATTTCTTCCCGTTCAGCAAGCTAGCGGTATGAAGACATAGGATGTAACAGCTACTAGCTGGGGCATATAACCTTGGTATTTATGCCCTCCTCTTCCTTTTTACACCTTAGAGCGGGGCCTCATATTCCCGATCGGTTGCCGGACGAGGTGAGGTCATCTCCCTCGCAAAGCGCGGTGAGCATTCACAGATAGGCTATTTCTTCTGTGAAAGAGTGAGTATACTCAAGAATAAGCTGAGTACAAACTATTTATGCTACTGTGTTGTCTGTACAGTCTCTTGTGAATATATGGATATACATGTGAATATGTGTCTGTTTTTTGTGTTTGCTTCAACAGGATTAAGACACAATTTACATCTTCCTTGTGATTATTGGGGCTCCAAGTTCCTGGTAGATATAAGTATTCCTATATAATATAACACCTAAAATATTTCTGTTATTCTTTTTGTTACTATTTTTCACGTTCACGTTTTTCATGTTGCAGTAGCTTACTATCTAGGTCCTGACGAAAGCCGGATAGACTTCCAATTTGGCTGAAACATGTTGACCGTCCTGCACAGTGCCATAGTGTAGTTATATATTTAGGCTACCCGGCGTGGTTTTAACCTTGACACTTAGACAATTTTCATTAAACATATTTTTTGTCTGAGTCGTTAATTTTAATTTTTCCTTCACCACAGCACTGCAGTACACCCCCTTAGTACTACCCTCTGAGTAACATTCTGGCTAGAGTTTCTACTCCACATCCATATCCGCACCATCATTAGATGGCTTGGGCGGTTGGTTGGATGGACTAACAAATATCCCATATGATGAGACTCCGCCAGAAGGGTGGTCTGATGGGAATATCTCAGCCAGTTGTAACTCTTTCACTGTTTGCATGAGTCCTGTTTTCTCAGTCACTAGTACAACAACACATAGAGGACCGGTCATTTCTATATATTTTTGTATAATGTCTATGATGCAGGTGAATGAAATGGCAGGTCGTTAAATATATTCCCTTGATCCCCTTAAAATTCTTTTTATTGGTATTTAGAGCAACTGTGTTGCGGGTCATTTCTTCTGGTGTGAACCGGTTTGTTCACACCTGTTCGCTCACCTAACTTTCTTTGTAGCTTGTCTTGTCGACCATGGCTGACTTCATGGGATTGGCATTTGATGATGAAGCACTAAACTCCATCTTGGAAAACAACCCAAGTTTGTTAGATTCCTTACCCGATACTGGGGTTGCTAAAAGGGATGACTGGCTAACTTTTCTGAACTTAAAGAAAAATCTTTCCAGTATTTCTATACATGGGATAATAATGGCTGAGTACCTACGAGGCAAATGTTCTCCAACTGGCCTTATTGTAACAAATACTCCACAACTTTTTTTTAACAAATAAAGACTTTCTTCGTGACTGGTCCCTCATCGCATGGCGGTGTACGCGAGATTGGTTGATTCTCATAATTAATACTGCAAAGAAAACTGCTGACGCTATCTTAATAGAAATCCAGTTGCTTGAGGGACAAATTAAAACCACTCTCACCAGCCCTATCTTCAAAAAACAAATAGATGAGACCAATAAAATCAATAATGACTATAATGATAACATTCTCTTTTCCAAACTAGAGAAATGTAAGAAGGATCTAGCGCGCTTTTCAATGACCAAAATCTTTCCCTACACCAGTGACGATTGGGTGGCCCCAGATTTTAACAACAAGGGTAGGCGCTATGGCTCCAATTACTCCTCATCTGGGTCAGACCGTTTTTCTGATTCTGATAGCTCTGGTGCAGGGGCTTCACAAATAAAAAGAGGTGGACAACAGCGGAGCTTCATTAGAAGAAGAGGCACACGTGGGTTTTATCAGAACCAAGGCCAATGGTGGCCACCAGGGCCCTGGGGTTTCCAGCCACCATTTGCACAACATATGCAGGCATTTCCTCCACATCCTCAATTCTTCCACGACCAGTCTTTTTTAGGGCAAGGGCGGGGCCGCAACTATGGAAGGAGAAGAGGACAACAGAATGTTCAATGGGAAGCAGAGCAGACCTTCCCCAACACCAGGAGTCGGAGAGTAGCTCAGGCAACACCCACCACGACAGGAACCTAATAGTGAACCTTAGTTCACGGAATCTGTCAACGGACAAACAGTCAGTTTTGAGAAAAGGATTGGGCTTTGTACCCACAAACAAGGGGGATCCCTTTGAGACTCGTTGCGAATTAGAAAGATTTTTTATGAAGGTTCGCCTTCACTTTTTCTTTGGTACTCAGGAGAATGTTTCATCTACAGAGGGACATGATCATTCGACCAATACAGGGCTACGCCCTAAATCCACTTTTACTCCATTAGGACACCAAGTCCCCTCCAAAGTCACAACGTTTGAACAAGCAGTGACCCATGATGTCATGGCCCTATTTGATAAGGACCAACGCAATTTCCAGAACTTGACCATTAAAGAAAAAGTTGCTCTGGCCCACCTATCTACGGATCAGTCCATCATTATCAAGCCGGCGGACAAAGGGGGTGCCATTGTCGTTTTGGACATGGCCACCTACCGCCAAGAGTGTCAGAGACAATTGGACAATACTAACTCTTACCAGCGCCTAGCCAGTGATCCTACCCCTCGCCTCCTCACAGAGATTAAGACCTTAGTGGAGGGAGGGGGTTTGGAAGGTTGGATCACACCGCAAGAAGCAAACTTTTTTGGTAACAAACAGACCAGTCATGCCCGGGTTTTATTGTTTGCCAATAATCCACAAACTTGCTCGGCCCCCTCCAGGACGCCCGATCATTTCGGGTATTGGCTCCTTACTGGAGCCCTTGTCCACCTTTGTGGATTTCTTCATGAGGCCTCTTGTAAAAGAAATGCCCACATATTTGCATGATACGGCTGACGTCCTAAGACTCTTACCGGAGGTGGGATTCGACGCCGGGACTGACCTTTGGGTCAGTTTCGACGTGAAGTCCCTGTATAGCTGCACACCGCAGGAAGAAACTCTGGACGCCATTAGATCTCTTATTGCCACACGTGATCTACAGAGTATCACTCCAGTGAATTTCATCATGGAGTGTGCCAGATTGGCAATGATGGAGAACTACTTCAAATTTGAAGATCAGATCTATCTCCAAACCTCAGGAACATCTATGGGGAGTATTTTTGCACCCAGCCTCGCCAACCTTTATGTTCACTTGTTTGAACAGAATCATGTTCTCAACCATAGCAACCCCTACTTCCATCAGGTGGTGCTATGGAAGAGATACATTGATGACATTCTTCTGGTCTGGCGAGGTACACCATCTGAGGTGAAATCATTTCATGATTGGCTGAACAATCAAAACCAATATCTCAAATTCACTGTTGAGTTTAGCCGGGTTGAATTGCCATTCCTGGATATCCTTATTTTTCCCAAAGATGGTAAACTTGAATGCGAACTCTATAAAAAACCCATGTCCAGGAATTCCCTGTTGGCTTTCAATAGCCATCACCCCCGGGCTTTACGGGAGAATCTCCCAGTAGGACAGTTCATGAGAATTCGCAGAAACTGTTCATCCAAACCTCTTTTTGACAAACATGCCCGTATTCTGTCTAAACAACTACAAGAACGGCAGTATCCACGCCATTTGGTAAGAAAAGCCTGGAAACGGGCATCCAACAATAACAGGGAGGCACTTCTGGAGAAAAGAACTGAAAAGGCGCCCTTGGATAGGCTGACCTTTGTCAGCACATTCAGTGTCCTCTCTAATAGGATTCATTAGACAGTGCGAAAACATTGGGATATTTTGAACATAGCCCAAACCAACATTCCTCCACCCTTGTTGTCTTTCAAGAAGGCCCGTAGTTTACGGGATAGCCTGGTCCACACTAGACCTAGACCAAAAGTGACAGAAACATTCAATACATTGTGGCACATTCCACCAGTACGTGGCCATTTCCCATGTGGCTCTTGTAGCGCATGCCCTCAGACATACAAAGCGGACCAAGTGGACATAGGCACAGGAAATCCATGGTTACTCCGGGAAGAGACTAACTGTAACACAGAGGGGGTAATATACATGATAACCTGCCCGTGTTCACTCAGGTGCATTGGCCACACTACACGGAAAATGAAGGTTCGTATTAGCGAACATAAAAGTACAATCCGGTGTCATAAACAGTCCACTAGTCTCACTAATCATTTCTTGTCAATGAAACATCAAGCAGAGGATTTGAAGTGGGTGATCTTGGAACATCCTTACATCCCACCACACATCAGTGATAAATCTAAGTATTTATTCATTAAGGAGCAAAAATGGATTTTCAAGCTCCGTAGTGACAGCAGAGGATTGAATGATTCTATTCCGTGGATTTCTATCTAAGCATCCTGCTATATATCCACCCCCTTCTCTGTTTCCAGTTGTGAAGGGATAGGAATTTTTCAGTTTTGTCACCTGTTTGTATATATTCGTCTAAAATCCCTTTATCATATTTTGACGAGTTCAAGTGGTGTTCAATCCATTCTTCCACTTTGACTTTTTGCACTGAATGTACCATCAGGGACACTTTCTTTCATATATCATTTATTTATGTGTTACATAAAACATTATCTGACCTGTCTACTATGGATATAAGTAGTCTAGTCTATAACATCACACGTATGACTGGGTTCCCCTACACAACAGAGACATGATATTGGTAACACAAATAGGCTTTTGGTCCCCTGAAGTAAGCGTCCTGTTAATTCAATACATTGCGATTGCGCGGCAGAGACGCGTTTTGCTGGTTCTATGATGCGCGACGGCCGCGCTTGCGCCGTATTTAATTGAACTGTCTTAACCTTTCTTTACCCCTTCGCCGTATTTGTGGCGATTACAATAGTTGTCTTTTACATGCTTTACCAACTGCCAGCCATCCTTTTTTCTAACAACAGCGGGATTGAGCAGCTTTATTTTCAGGAAGGCTTATGCATTAGTGCAACTGCGCAAGGGTTCAGCAGTTCCACCGCTTACATGACGGTAGACGCTTTATCCCTTGTGCGCATGCGTCGAGGGTTAGCGCATGCTTTCAGTAAAGGTCTCAACAACGCGCAAGTCTTTCCAACGAGCCACAATTATGATGTGGCTACACACATGCGCAATGATATAAGTGCCTTGGAATCACCAATTAGCCCTGATTTTGGCGGGTGACACGGAGCCAAACAAGCCAATTATTCAATCGACTCAAGTATAAAAAGGAGGAGCCCGGTCCAGTCGGTACCTCCACTTCCTCTCGGATGACAGAGAGAGGTACCGACGGACAGGTAAGGTCTCCTCCCTCGGGTATTTTTTGATTAGCCCTTAAACATACCTTTACAAAACAACTACCCAGGTTTAGGTTGTGACAATGGAACAACTTGGTTTCTGATTTTGACCTAAACCAGTTATAGATGTGGGACTGTAGAAAATAGCTCCCTATCATATCGCCAGGAGTGTGTGCTTTCCTCTTTCCTTTGCCAATACCTGTGTGGTTGTGACTATGGTTTATATTGACTCTGTCCACACTTAGAAAGTTAGAGATAGGATGTAACAGCTACTAGCTGGGGCATATAACCATGGTATTTATGCCCTCCTCTTCCTTTTTACACCTTAGAGCGGGGACTCAAATTCCCGAGCGGTTGCCGGGCGAGGTGAGGTCATATCCCACGCAAAGCGCGGTGAGTATTCACAGATAGGCTATTTCTTCTGTGAAAGAGTGAGTATACTCAAGAATAAGCTGAATACAAACTACTTATGCTACTGTGTTGTCTGTACAGTCTCTTGTGAATATATGGATACACATGTGAATATGTGTCTGTTTTTTGTGTTTGCTTCAACAGGATTAAGACACAATTAACATCTTCCATGTGAACATTGAGGCTCCATGTTCCTGGTAGATATAAGTATTCCTATATAATATAACACCTAAAATATTTCTGTTATTCTTTTTGTTACTATTTTTCACATTCACGTTTTTCATGTTGCAGTAGCTTATTATCTCGGTCCTGACGAAAGCCGGATAGACTTCCAATTTGGCTGAAACATGTTGACCGTCCTGCACAGCGCCATAGTGTAGTTCTATATTTAGACTACCCGGCGTGGTTTTAACCTTGACACTTAGACAATTTTCATTAAACATATTTTTTGTCTGAGTCGTTAATTTTAATTTTTCCTTTACTACATCACTGCACTACACACCCTTAGTACTACCCTCTGAGTAACATTCTGGCTAGAGTTTCTACTCCACATCCATATCCGCACCATCATTTGATGGCTTGGGTGGTTGGTTGGATGGACTAACAAATATCCCATATGATGAGACTCCGCCAGAAGGGTGGTCTGATGGGAATATCTCAGCCAGTTGTAACTCTTTCAATGTTTGCATGAGTCCTGTTTTCTCAGTCACTAGTACAACAACACACAGAGGACCGGTCATTTCTATATATTTTTGTATAATGTCTATGATGCAGGGAAATGAAATGACAGGTCGTTAATATTTTCCCTTGACCCCCTTAAAATTCCTTTTATAGGTATTTAACGCATCCAGTAATTATCTGATGCATCAAATACCTCAACTTTCGTAAAGTTTCAGCAGGTCAAACCTGCCAACATTTTGCAGGGAAAACATACGGTATTTACAGCATCATGCCGATTTTGGTGCATTAAACACCCCAATATGCATGCTACTTCCCACCAACTTGTAACAAGTGTTATTTCTGGCACCTGATAAATAACGTACATCATGGTATCGCTATTTGTCAGGTGTGATAAATAGCGCCTTAGTTAGTAAGTTCGTAATCAGGGCTTTGGTGGGTTGCTTTTGCAAGACATGTTTTATCTGCAGCGACCCTTGACCCTTCCAGTTAGATTGCTCCCTCTCCGCACAGCACCGCCTGTGCCCGTTCTCTCCCTCGCTGCCCCCGTGTCTCTCTGCCCGGTTTCCCTTCTGCTACCCTCGCTGCCCGGTTTTTCCTTCTGCTCCCATCGCGGCCCCAGTGTCAATGATTTTCTGTTGCTTTCAGTGATCTCCATGTAAGTAGCACTTGTGATGGTCTGAGCCCTTTTGCACATTGTACTAAACGTTGCCACACATTAACACTAGCATTTCCTGTATGTTTCAGATACAGCGAAAAGATCAGAATCAAACTGGTTACGTTTGAGATGCCGTCCGTTTCTGGCTCAACAAGAATTTAAGAATTGTCCATGTGTGAGAATTTGTAATAAATGCATCTGGCACAGGAGAAATATAGCATATTTTTAGTGTCCAGATTTTACTGTGGAATACTTCTTGCCCTCTTTGCTTAAATTTGGTAGATATTACCCTAACTTATAACCTCTACTTTACAACTGTGTTTACAATGTTAAGGGTAAGCTTGCAGTCTAAAAAAAAAATGATATTCGATCCTGTGTGTTTAATTTCAGATGTTATATTATCTAATCCAGCCCAATCACCGCTCAATTCCTTGACTTATTTTGGATGGCCAGTTCACATCCAACCCAGCGCCCTTTCCCTCTCGCGCTTTCTTCTTTGCGCCCTAAAGCCCTTACCCAAGCTCTATTGTAAAGGCCTCCAGATCTGCAGAACCCTGCCCTCGGTTTGTCCCACCCACCATTTCTCCCCATCCCTGGTCACCTACGGTGACCATTTGCTACCAGACACTTTGTGCGCGCCGCGCTCCGCCTCTGCTGCCACTTCAACTAACCAGGCTGCATACCCCCTCACCCCTCGTTCGCCAATGTCCCTCTCCCCCTTCCTTTGATGTCCGCCGCAAGTTCTTACAGGCTAATGGCCCTCCCCCAGCTCAGAGCGCGCATCGCTTGTTCTCATCTATTCTCTCACTTTACTTTCCAACCCCTTTCCCTCTTGCCCATACGTTTTCTTGCTCTCACACCTCCTCCTCCTGTTTGTTGTCTCATAGATTCCCTTCCCTTTCTCATTGTTTGCTCCTTTTTCCCTCCTCGCTTTAGTAATGTTTCACCTCATCATTCTGCATCTCCACGCCAACCCTTCTTTCACCCCTCTTCTCTCCATTCTCTTTCCTACCCTCTATCTATCCTCCTTATTAGCTTCCCACAGCATCACTCAACGCCACAGCATCACTCAGCACCACTTAATGCTACAGCACCACTCAACGCCACAGCATCACTCCACGCCATAGCATCGCTCAGCACCACAGAATCACTCAGCGCACAGCATCCCTCAATGCCACAGCATCACTCAACGCCACAGCATTACTCAATGCCACAGCATCACTCAATGCCACAGCACCACTGAACGCCACAGCATCACTCAACACTACAGCACCACTCAACACCACAGCACCACTCAACACCACAGCCTCACTCAACACAACAGCACCACTCAACGCCACAGCATCACTCCACGCCATAGCATCACTCAGCACCACAGAATCACTCGGCACCACTGAATGCCACAGCACCCCTCAACGCCACAGCACCACTCAACACCACAGCACCACTCATGCCACAGCACCACTCAACACAACAGCATCACTCAACACCACAGCACCACTCAGCACCACAGCACCACTCAACACCACAGCACCACTCAACACCACAGCACCACTCAACATCACAGCACCACTCAACATCACAGCACCACTCAACGCCACAGCATCACTCAGTGCCACAGCATCACTCAGCACCACTGAATGCCACAGCACCACTCAACGCCACAACACCACTCAAAGCCACAGCACCACTCAAAGCCACAGCACCACTCAAAGCCACAGCACCACTCAGCGCACAGCATCCCTCAATGCCACAGCATCACTCAATGCCACAGCATTACTCAACGGCACAGCATCACTCAATGCCACAGCATCACTCGCCACAGCATCACTCAACACTACAGCACCACTCAACACCACAGCACCACTCAACACCACAGCACCACAGCATCACTCAGCACCACAGAATCACTCGGCACCAATGAATGCCACAGCACCCCTCAACGCCACAGCATCACTCAGCACCACTCAACGCCACAGCACCCCTCAATGCCACAGCACCACTCAGCGCACAGCATCCCTCAACGCCACAGCATTACTCAACGCCACAGCATCACTCAGCGTCACAGCATCACTCAGCGTCACAGCATCACTCAGCGCCACAGAATCACTCAGCGCCACAGAATCACTCAGCACCACTGAATGTCACAGAACCCCTCAATGCCACAGCACCACTCAACACCACAGCACCACTCAGCGCAAAGCATCCCTCAACACCACAGCATCACTCAATGCACAGCATTACTCAATGCCACAGCATCACTCAATGCCACAGCATCACTCAACGCCACAGCATCACTCAGCACCACTCAATGCCACAGCACCACTCAACGCCACAGCACCACTCAATGCCACAGCATCACTCAACGCCACAGCATCACTCAGCGTCACAGCATCACTCAGCGCCACAGAATCACTCAGCGCCACAGAATCACTCAGCACCACTGAATGTCACAGAACCCCTCAACACCACAGCACCGCTCAGCGCATAGCATCCCTCAACACCACAGCATCACTCAATGCCACAGCATCACTCAATGCCACAGCATCACTCAACGCCACAGCATCACTCAACGCCACAGCATCACTCAGCACCACTCAATGCCACAGCACCACTCAACGCCACAGCACCACTCAACGCCACAACACCACTCAATGCCATACCACTCAATGCCACAGCACCACTCACCACACAGCATCCCTCAAAGCCACAGCATCACTCAACACTACAGCATTCCTCAATGCCACAGCATCACTCAATGCCACAGCATCACTCAACGCCACAGCATCACTCAACGCCACAGCATCACTCAACGCCACAGCATCACTCAACGCCACTCAACGCCACAGCACCACTCAATGCCACAGCACCACTCAACACCACAGCACCACTCATGCCACAGCACCACTCAACACAACAGCACCACTCAACACAACAGCACCACTCAACACCACAGCATCCCTCAAAGCCACAGCATCACTCAACACTACAGCATTCCTCAATGCCACAGCATCACTCAATGCCACAACATCACTCAACGCCACAGCATCACTCAACGCCACAGCACCACTCAATGCCACAGCACCACTCAACACCACAGCACCACTCATGCCACAGCACCACTCAACACAACAGCACCACTCAACACAACAGCACCACTCAACACCACAGCACCACTCAACACCACAACCTCACTCAACGCCACATCATCACTCAACGCCACAGAATCACTCTGCACCACTGAATGCCACAGCACCCCTCAACACCACAGCACCACTGAATGCCACAGCACCACTCAATGCCACAACACCACAACACCACTCAAGCCACAACACCACTCAAGCCACAACACCACTCAACGCCGCGGCACCACTCAACACCACGGCACCACTCAACGCCACGGCACCACTCAGCGTACAGCATCCCTCAACGCCACAGCTTTACTCAACGCCACAGAATCACTCAATGCCACAGCATCACTCAATGGCACAGCATCACTCAATGCCACAGCACAACTCAACACCACAGCACCACTCAATACCACAGCACCACTCAATGCCACAGCATCACTCAATGCCACAGCATCACTCAATGCCACAGCATCACTCAATGCCACAGCATTACTCAGCGCCACAGAATCACTCAGCCCCACTGAATGACACAGCACCCCTCAACGCCACAGCACCACTCAACGCAACAGCACCACTCAGCACACAGCATACCTCAACGCCACAGCATCACTCAATGCCACAGCATCACTCAACACCACAGCATCACTCAATACCACAGCATCACTCAGCACCACTCAACGCAACAGCGCCACTGAATGCCACAGCATCACTCAACAACTGGTTCTAATATGTTCTCTCAATGTTTCAAACTTTATTACAAATGTCACAAAAAGATGTTAATATTTCACTGCTGTTCTTGGATTTTCATCACAATAAAATACACTGAACATAATCTTCCCAAAAGTTATTTACAAAAGTTTAAGCTAATGCCATTATAAATTACAATAAATGTTATTTAAGTATTAATTATTAAAAAAAATAAAAGCCATTGTTATTTGTAATATTAATACATCTAAGTCATGTAAATACAACACATATTGCATTACAAATGCTATAGGTGTCACGTTTGTGAAAGTTAAAACTATTGGCATTGTAAATGACAAAGCTATTAATGTCACTATTTTCAAAACCAACATATAAATAAAATATTTGTCATTTACAATACCAATAGCTCAACATTTCCTAATGCGAAACCTATTGCATTGCAAATGCTTGTTGCTTTCTGCTGCCTAGCTGCCTCAGGATTTCTGTGACCTTTCTGCCTTCTGTGTCACTTGTTTCCCCCCGTTTTTTGTGACCTTTCTGCCCTTTCTTGTGACCTTTGTGCCTCTGTGCCTCTAGTTTCCCACCGTTTTTTGTGACCTTTTCTGCCCTTTCTTGGGACCTTCCTGCCTCTGTGCCACTCGTTTCCCCCCGTTTTTTGTGACCTTTTCTGCCCTTTCTTGGGACCTTTTTGCCTCTGTGCTACTCGTTCCCCCCCCCCGTTTTTTGTGACCTCTTCTGCTCTTTCATGTGACGTTTGTGCCTCTGTGCCACTCGTTTTCCCCTGTGTTTTGTGACCTTTTCTGCCCTTTCTTGTGACCTTTGTGCCCTCTGTGCCACTCGTTTCCCCGTTTTTTGTGACCTTTTCTGCTTTCTTGTGACCTTTGTGCATCTGTGCCACTCATTTCCCCCCGTTCTTTGTAAACTTTTTCTGCCCTTTCTTGTGACCTTTGTGCATCTGTGCCACTCGTTTCCCGCCATTTTTTGTGACCTCTTCTGCTCTTTCTTGTAACCTTTGTGCCTCAGTGCCACTGGTTTTCCCCCCTTTTTTTTTATATTTTCTGCCCTTACTTGTGACCTTTGTGTCCTCTGTGCCACTCGTTTCCCCCTGTTTTTTGTGACCTTTTCTGCCCTTTCTTGTGAACTTTGTGGATCTGTGCCACTCGTTTCCCCCCGTTCCTTGTGATCTCTTCTGCTCTTTCTTGTGACCTTGCTGCCTCTGTGCCACTCGTTCCCCCCCCCCACGTTTTTTTGTGACCTTTTCTGCCCTTTCTTGGGACCTTTCTGCCTCTGTGCCACTCGTTTCCCCCCGTTTTTTGTGACCTCTTCTGCTCTTTCTTGTGACCTTGCTGCCTCTGTGCCACTCGTTTCCCCCCATTTTTTGTGACATTTCTACCCTTTCTTGTGACCATTTTGCCCTCTGTGTCACTCGTTTCCCCCCGTTTTTTGTGACCTTTTCTGCCCTTTCTTGGGACCTTTCTGCCTCTGTGCCACTCATTTCCCCCTTTTTTGTGACCTTTTCTGCCCTTTCTTGGGAACTTTCTGCCTCTGTGCCACTCATTTCCCCACATATTTTGTGACCTTATTTGCCCTTTCCTGGGACCTTTCTGCCTCTGTACCACTTGTTTCCCCCTCAATTGTTGTGCCCTTTTGCCTTCTGTTTTCTTCGTCGCCCCTCGCTGCTGCGTCCCCGCCCCCCTGACTGCCCATTTGCTGTCTCCACCTCCCGACTCCCAGCTGCTACTCCCTCCCACCTCCCCATATAGGCAGGCTGCTGCGCGGTGAGGAGAGTGACCCTTGACCCTTCCAGGTAGGTCGCTGCCCCTCCACACAGAACTGCCTGTGCCCGTTCTCTCCCTCGCTACCCCGTGTCTCTCTGCCCGGTTTCTCTTCTGCTGCCCGCGCTGCCCCCGTGTCTCTCTGCCCAGTTTTTCCTTCTGCTCCCCTCGCGGCCACGTGTCTCTGCCCGTTTTTGCCTTCTGTTGCTTTGCTGCCCATGCATTTCTGTGAACTTTCTGCCTTCTGTGCCACTCGTTTCCCCCCGTTTTTTGTGACATTTCTGCCCTTTCTTGTGACCTTTTGCCCTCTTTGCCACTCGTTTCCCCCCGTTTTCTGTGACCTTTTTGCCCTTCCGGTGACCTTTTTGCCTTCTGTGCCACACGTTTCCCCCTGTATTCTTGTGACCTTTTTGTGACCTTTCTGCCCTTTGTGCCACTCGTTTCCCCCTCAATTGTTGTGCCCTTTTGCCTTCTGTTTCCTTCGTCACCCCTCACCGCCCCCGCAATTGCGTCTCTTGCGGCTCCGCCCCCCTCACTGCCCATTTGCTGCCCCCGCCTCCCACCTGCTCCTCACTCCCACCTCCCCACACATGCCTGGCGCGCGGCAAGCCTGTCTGCGCCCACCCGCGCCTGGACCGCGCCGAGCGCCAGAACCCCTGGCCCAATACCCACCACCACTACGACGCTAGAACTCTGCATGCTCTCAACCCGATGCAAAGACACCTGTCTCTCGCTCTTTGACCACCTCTTCCCCTCCCTACTCCGCTCCTCTGCGACCTGGTTTTCCCCTGACTTTCCATCTAGCTCCACCCATTACTCCCTTTCTCCTCCCCCGCTCCCACTACACTCCAATTGGCTGCACTCTCGAGAAGCACAGGTCGGCCCTCTTCCCTCCCCTGTGACCTCCTCTCCTATTCCTCCCCCTCACAGTTTGCCCCCTCCCGCATCACTTAAGCCTTACCTCTAGCTAATACGCTCCTCGTCCAATCTGCACCATCCCAGTACTGCAATCTCTTCTCCTCCACCATATTCCTTCCTGTCACCCCCCCTTTTTAGTCCACCTCTCCTCTAACCTTCTCCCCCAGTTAACTTTCCCTACGCTCCCCTTATTCCTCCCTCCACCCCTCTTTTCCACCCCCTCCTCCCCTCGTTATTCACCCCGATTTCTCCACAAACCCACTGCATCTCTCTCCTCCCTCCCACTCCTCCAACAATGCTGTGCTACTCCCTTTCCCCCCTTGGTAACCCTTTCCATTTTCCTCCCTCTGGCCCAGCAGAACCACTTCCTTTCCTCAACTTCCCTTTCTCTCAACCCCCCTCACTCTGCCAGATGCCCGTTCCCCCACAGCCACCTCTCCTAGCTGACAGGACCTCTACAACCACCTCGCCTCTTTTCCTCCCAAACCTCCTACATTCCCATGACTCCACACAGTCCTCCCCTCTCCTTCTACCCTACCGCTGTGTTCCGCACCCATCTCCCCCTAAACATGTCCCTAATTCCTCTCCTTCTTGCAACACCAACAAAGACAACTCTCCCTTCATCTCAGATTCACCAACTCCCGCTCTCAACCTCCACCTTTCCCCACTTTTGAACCCTATACCCCAACTCACCTCCTGTCCCGCCCACCTCTCCCTGCCTTCCACCACCAATTCCACCCCCTCCTGTTTACATTGAGCCACCCAACCTTCCGTGCTCTGCCTTACTCTCTCTGGAAAATAAGCTAGGCTCTCTTATCACCTCCATCTCCCAGCTTGTAGCTGCCATTTCACTTTTAAGATCCAAGATTTCCACCTTTCCATGCACCTCTACTCCTTCCCAACTTCCCACGAGATGCACCTCGCCCCCTCACCCCAATACAGCCAAGCTCAACCTGTCATCTGCAAACTTTGTTAATTCACACAAGCCCTTGAACACCACCCTTCTTCCACCTGCATCCCCTAGTAACCCTACTATCTACACTATTCCGACCATCTCCTCTGTCAGAACAAGGCATCCACCTAAACCCTCCCGAACACCCCCTCATAAGTACAATATCCCGATTACCCTTCAGAGCCCTAGTGCCCCGTCACCAAAACAGTCTTGACAGAGCTGCACTGTCTGCTCCACAATTGCAGATCTGCAGTAAAACACAAACCTGAAATCTCCAATACCATCACCCATCACAATATTGACATGCTCTTGCTCACAGAGACCTGGTTCAACGATACCTCTCACTCTAGGTTTGATCTCCTATTACCCACAGGCTAGTCTATATTTAGGAATTACAGAACTGACAACATTAGGGGAAGTGTTGCAGTCATCTTTAGAAACTCCCTTCAACTTAAGGCTTCTCCTATCAGCTCCTCCCACACCTTTGAATGCCTTTCTCTTGAGCTTCAATTGCACCACCGCGCACCCCTCAGATTCCATGTCATTTACCGCCCGCCTCGTAGTGGCCCTTCATTTATGGAGGAACTCACTGATTTCATCAGCGACCAATACTCGCAAAGTGACAATCAGACCTTTGTGGGTGACTTCAATCTCCACCGGGGCTTACCACAAGACTCTTCTGCGAACTCGCTGGCCATATTCCTCTCTGCAAACGATCTTATCCAACACACTACACAGAATCAACACACTCTAAGGGCTCAATCCTGGACCTTGTTATTTCTAAAGCAGGCATGCGTTCTATCACTACCCCTATTCATGTAGACTGGTCTGACCACCTCCTCATCCCATTCTCTCTCCACCTATCACACTCTATAACTCTTGGCCAACCTAAGAGGGCTACCTCCTAGTTCCGTGATGCTAAAAATATTGATGTCGGTCCCCTCTGTGAATCAGCTTTGTTATCACTTTCAAGGCTAGACCCGAACCTAGATGTTGACAAACTCACCTCCCAATGCCTTACAGTCCTTGCAGCCGAATTCAATAACGTCGCTCCACTCAAAAGCAAAAAGATAAGGCCCACTCCCTCAGCATCTTGGTTCAACAAATCCCTCTAGGAAGAAAGGAAGCAGATAAGATTCCTGGAGAAACAATGGAGGCAAGTGCCCTCCACCGATAATTTGGCCACTCTTCCTTCAGTAAGATCCAAGTACCACAAGCACATCTTCCTTGGGAAAGCGTGGCACTTCAAAACCCTCCTTGACTCAGCCAAAAATAGACCCAAAAAACTATTCGATCTCATCAAGATTCCTAACTGCTCTCCCCCAACCTCCAAGTTGGAGGATTCTACAAAGAAAGCAGCGGATTTTGCTATAGTCTTCGATGAAAAAGTGAAATCACTTGTGGATCAGGTTGCTCATCCTACCCCTCCAGAGGAGCGCAAATCCTTAGCCATTTGGCAGAACTTTGACCCCATATCTGAAGATGCCCTTCTCAAGTGTATCTCGAAACAAAGCCCTCCAACCATTCTCTGGACCCCATCCCCAGTGCCATTGCCATTGACTTCTATACCCATTACCTTTCCTATTGGACCACTCTGGTCTACCTCTCCCTCTGTCAAGGATCCCTTCCTGTCTCCTTCAAAACTGGGCAGGTCACCCCTCTGCTTAAAAAACCCACTGCTGATGCGAATGAACTCAACAACTTCCGCCCCATCACTAACCTACCCTTTCTTGCGAAGATCACAGAAAGATGTGTAGCGAAACAACTGTCTCGTCATATCAAGAAAAATGATCTTCTTGACAATTGTCAGTCCGGCTTCATCCAAAACTGCAGCACTGAACAGCCCTACTGCAAGTGGTTGATGACGCACTGAGGATACTCGATTCGGAGGGTCCTGTCTTCTAATTCTCCTTGACCTTTCTGCAGCCTTTGACACTGTCAATCACAACACCACTCTTCAACAGAGAATGGGCATATAGGGCACTGTGCTTAAATGGTTTGCTTCCTTCCTCTCTGATAGATCCCAAATGATCAAAATAGCAAAGTCTTTCATCTCCTGTGGGGGTAGGTCAAGGTGTTCCTCAAGGCTCTATACTTGCACCTACATTGTTCAATCTCTATTTAGAACCACTGGGAAATCTCCTAAGTAAATCCGTGATCCACTATTATCTCTATGCAGACGACACTCAAATCTACCTCAAGGTTGCCTCCACTCACGATCTCTCCATCCTAAGCTCTACTCTCGACTCCATTCAAAACTGGATATCAACTCATCAACTGATTCTGAATCCCTCCAAAACTGAATTCCTCCTCCTCTCCTCCTCACTCTCTCTCCTCCCCAGGTTCAATCATGGATGGATCAGATGAATCTACTTAACAATAAGCCCATCATTGTCGACAGCGCAAAATCCCTTGGTGTCATACTCGACAAAAGACTCAATCTAATGTCCCACATCAAATCCATTGCAAAGTCTGCTCGATACCAACTGCGCCTTCTTTGGGAAATTTGTCGCTTCTTCCCGGAACAGGACCTTAAAACCCTGGTGCAATCGCTGGTCCTCTCCAGACTGGACTACTGCAATTCTTTTCTTACTGGCCTCCCCAAATCCCACTTGTCCCCCCTTAAATCTGTTCTCCATTCAGCAGCTCGTTTCATTTATGAGGCCAAAAGAAGCGACCAGATCACACCGATGTTATCCACCCTCCGCTGGCTTCCCATCGAGGCTAGAGCTATCTACAAGACTGCCTGTATTACCCACAAAGCCTTGCACTCCTCCTCTCCTCGCTACCTGGTGAATAAACTGAAACTCTCTGGAGGCTCTAGACCATCACATAATGCGGAAAATCTACTGCGTGAACCTCCCACTTTCAAGAAGGAAAGATCGATGGCCCAATCCTTTTCAGGCAACGCAGTGAGAATCTGAAACTCCCTTCCGCCTCTGATCCGGACCACCACCTCCTCCCAGGCCTTCAAAACGGGCCTCAAAGTTCTCCTCCTCCAAAGACAACTCCAAAAGTAATTCACGCCCTCTCTATTATCTAAAGGAAGACCTCCCATTACTGAAAATTCAATTCTCCATGACTATGGAAGTGCCTTCCCAGTGTGTTCTTGTGGTTGGAGTGTTTGCCATTTATTGCAGTATTAACCTTGTACCTGTGTTTGGTACTCTTTCGTAACATGCACACGCCACTTTTCTCTTGTAACACATTGTTTGCTACCTCTCATATTTTGTTTGCTTTTGATACTTGCACAAGTGCCACCATTGCCTACGTAACGTTTGTTCTTGTGCCTGAGTGTTTAGCATATATTGCAGTATTATACCTCTAATTGTACTTTGTTTTCTCTTGTAACCTGCACACTTGTCACTTTTTTTCTCCTGTAATGCACTGTTTGCTACCTCATGTATTTTGTTTGCTCACAATTGTCACTTTTACCCCATGTAATTTAACGTCTGCTTTTGTACTTGTTCACTTGTAATTTTCTCCTCATGTATCATTACTGTTCCTATTGTGAAGCGCTGTGACGCCTTCGGGTAAAGTTCGTGCTATATAAAAACACATAAATAAAATAAAATAAATAAATAAACCCCGGACGATCCCACAACTGCTTCAAGGCTGCCCCGGAACGCACACGGTCCCCTCGCCTGCCGGAACTGCAGCTACACCAGCCACAGAGCTGACAAACCACCCGCCAAGAAAGATCTCAACCACCTCCGATGCATACTACTGAACACCCGCTCTGCGCGCAAACACGCCGTCGAGCTATGGCACCTGCTCAACACAACCTCCCCAGACGTCGCCTTCCTTACAGAGACCTGGTTGAACAACTCCTCTGCAACCGGCATCGCCATAGCCATCCCAGACGGCTACAAGAACACCCGCAGAGACCGCACCAACAGAGTCGGAGGAGGAATCGCCATCGTCCACAAGAACAGCATCAGGGTCTCGACTAGCACCGACAATGCGCTCAGCACCGCCGAACATATGCATTTCCAGATCCACACAGACCCCAACTCCACCCTCAGAGGCACCCTCATCTACCACCCCCCCCGGACCCCGCCCCCAGTTCAGCGACTCCATCGCGACTTCATCAGCACGCACGCCCTGACCTCCACTGACTACATCCTCCTCGGAGACCTGAACTTTCACCTTGAGAACAACAACGACAACTCCACAACCCTGATCGATAGCCTCGCCAACCTCTGACTGAGACAACTAGTCACAACGCCCACCCACTCCGCCGGCCACACGCTCGACCCAGTCTTCTCCTCAAGCCCGCACGTCTCCGTCAGCCACACCACCGAACTCCTCTGGACTGACCACAGCTGCATCCTCTTCACCTTCCAGAAACCCACCACATACCACCACACCAAACAGATCCCCCGCCGCTGCTGGAGCAAAATCACAGAAGACCAACTAGATGCAAACCTTGCTCTCATCCCACCCACTGAACCCTCCAACACCGGCGTTGCTACCCACAACCTCAGACGCTGGATCGAGGACTGCACCAACACCCTCGCCCCTCTGAAGAAACCCCCCCACAGAGACTCCAGCAAGAGGGCCAGCTGGTTCACCCCAGAACTCCTAGATTCCAAGCAAGCCTGCCGGAAACTAGAGAAGAAATGGCACAGTGAACAATCTCCGGACAGCCACGCAGCACACAAGGACGCCGTCCGCAACCACCACCACCTCATCAGGGCTGCCAAGAAGACCTCCTTCAAAGACCGCCTCAACAACAACGCACACGACAGCAAGGAGCTCTTCAACATGGTGAAGGAACTCTCCAACCTCAGCTCCAACACCAACGACATCCCGCCGTCACAAGCCATGTGCGACTCCCTCGCCACCTTCTTCCACCGCAAGATAGCAGACATCCACGACAGCTTCAACACCCAGACAGCCCCAACAGACAGCAACACAATAGACCCTCCGCACACCATCGACCACATCCCCTTGCTAGCCTGGACCAGTGTGAGCGTCAATGACACCATCAAGACCATGAGCACAATCCACTCCGGCTCACCGTCAGACCCATTCCCGCACCACATCTTCAACAAAGCAAGCAGCTCCATCGCACCCCACCTACGCAACGTCATCAATCTCTCCCTTGAGACCGCGACCTTCCCAGAGAGCTGGAAACACGCAGAGATCAACGCCCTACTCAAAAAACCCTAGGCAGACTCAAGAGACCACAAGAACTTCCGACCCATCTCTCTGCTCCCCTTCCTGGCCAAGGTCATCGAGAAAATCGTTAACAGACAGCTAAGCTGATACCTCGAAGAGAACAGAATCCTGGACCCTTTCCAGTCAGGGTTCCACAGCAACCACAGCACCGAGACCGCCCTCATCGCTGCCACCGACGACATCAGGACCCTTCTAGACAACGGGGAGACTGAAGCACTCATCCTCCTAGACCTCTCCACTGCCTTCGACACCGTCTGCCACCGCACACTACGTGCACGCCTCTACGCCGCAGGTATCCGAGACAAGGCTCTGGAATGGACCACCTACTTCCTCTCCGGCAGAACCCAGAGCGTCCGCCTCCCCCGGTTCCGTTCTGAAGTCTCCGAGATCATCTGCGGCGTACCTCAAGGAACCTCCCTCAGCCCGACACTGTTCAACATTTACATGGCCCCGCTCGCACATGTCGCCCGACAGCACGACCTCAACATAATCTCCTACGCCAACGACACTCAACTGATCCTCTCCCTCACCAAGGACCCCATCACCGCCAAAGCCAACCTCCATGAAGGAATGAAGGCTGTTGCCGACTGGATGAAGATCAGCCGTCTGAAGCTGAACTCGGACAAGACGGAGGTCCTCATCCTCGGCTCCAACTCGTCAGCCTGGGACGACTCCTGGTGGCCAACGGCACCGGGGGCAGCCCTGACCCCCACCGACCACGCATGCAACCTGGGAATCATCCTCGACTCAACACTCTCAATGACCAAACAAGTCAACGCCGTCTCCTCCTCCTGCTTCAACACCCTCTGCATGCTCCGCAAGATCTACAGATGGATCCCGACAGATACAAGAAAGACAGTCACCCAGGCCCTCGTCAGCAGCAGACTCGACTACGGAAACGCCCTCTACGCGGGAGCCTCGACCAAGCTCATCAATCGACAACAACACATCCAAAACACCTCGGCACGACTGATCCTCGATGTACCATGACACGGCCACATCACCCCCCACCTGAGAAACCTACACTGGCTCCCCGTCAACAAGAGGATATCCTTCAAGCTCCTCATCCACGCACAGAAGGCACTCCACAAGGCCGGCCCAGCCTACCTCAACAGGCGGCTCTCCTTCTACATCCCCAACCGCCAGCTACGCTCCGCCGACCTCTCACTCGCCACCTTTCCGCGCATCCGAACAACAACGACCAGCGGGAGATCCTTCTCCCACCTCGCCGCCAAGACATGTAACACCCTCCCACTGAGCCTACGACAGACCCAAGACCTGCTGACCTTCAGGAGGATACTAAAGACCTGGCTGGTCGATCAGTAGCGGCTCCCACCGCCCCCCCCGCCCGATCCCCCCACAGCGCCTTGAGACCCTCGCGGGTATGTAGTGCGCTTAACAAATGACTAATTGATTAATTGATTGAGATGCTATTTTAGATGCTTGATGCATTGCTTGACATGGTTTGCTTTTTTTTTTTTTTTTTGCTTGACAAACCTTATGAAGACGACTTGATTAGCTGGCCGAGACATCAGAAGATTCCCTATGAGGCCATATTATATGGATAGCTTTCCGGGCCTGATGGACTGACCACCTTAGCACTGAAAGAAACTCTAGAGGTAGAGTGCTCAATATATTCCTTGAACGACGACCCTCAACTCGCTGCCTGAGCAGAACACACAACGCATGTGCAGAAATTCATATGTACTGTAGGATAATAAAAAACAAAAGGGCAAGTAAAGGAGGTGTGAACTGCCGTCTGCACTGGAGCAACTGGTAGAATGAGAAGATTTGACAGATAGTTCAAAACCTGACAGTCCCGTCAAATATGGGATGTCTGGTCATCATAGTAATATGCTGCAGTTGTAAACAGCGCTAATCGGTGCACCGGTGCACACCTGCATGGTACAGCCCAGAGGGCAAACACAAGTGCATTACTCTTGAAGACCTATTTGTATTGGAGTAGCCACCACATTTTCTGCCCATGTGACCTAGATCAAAAGCGAATGGGTGAAGGAAAGCAAGGTGGTGCTTTATACCATAGAGAGATGGGGAAAATGCCTCATTATGATACTAAATAATTGTGTTTATACGCATTTCCTACAAAACGTTTTACTTTTCAGTGTGCTACCTAAAAAATAACTTAAACCAGCATTGGCATAGCCAATAGGTCTCGCTTTTGGGACCTTATAAGTATTTCGTTTTGCAGCACAATATCTTTGGTGCAACAACATCAGCTGTTGCATGGCTTAACCCTTGGACCTTATAAGTTTTTACACTTATAAGGTCCCAAAAGTGAGACCTATTGGCTATGACAATGCTTGTTTAGGACATGTGCCCTGCTCTTGTGCGTATATTTGCGACATGCAGATCAGTAGTGTAAAGTGGGAAACCAAGTAATAGTCTTAAAAACTGCTCCTATGTTAAAGTTGAGGTATTGTGTTCAGCCACGGCACTTTAAGTTGTTTACAATATAATTCTTATTCACCTGCACTTGTTAGGGTTAGGGTTAGGGTTAGTGTTACCCAGATAGTGCACTGGTAACAAGACTATAAGTGCATTTATTTATTTGCAGCTGCTGCAAAACGTGCGTCGAAGACCCATGTCAGCAGGTACCCAACACCGATCTACATGTCAACTTCCTGTGAGGTCCAAACCAAAGATGGAACTTGATTTGCTAAGTGGTAGCATTTTGAATGTAAAGATAAAAGCACATGCTGCTTTTACCTTTGGCTCTTTAAGTACTTGCTTTACTGCTCACATGATGTCGCTCTTAGGGAATGCAATCATGTAAAACGTGAAATATAGGCCGGAGCTAAATCGCCGATATGGATTACCTAATTGTAAAAAAAAAATATATATATATATATATATATATATATATATATATATCCAAACAAACGATCTCGAACCTCCAACCAATGGCGAACAAAGACCAGCGAATCCCAAAGTAAGGCAAAGATGATTTATTGCACCAGTTTCAAAGAAGCACGCAGCGGACTGACGCGTTTCGGGCGGATGCCCTTGATCACAGTGAAATGCAATTTAAAATGCCTTATTCTTATATGCTGTGATGTACACCATGTGACTTATGGACATAAACAACATTCTATGAAGTGGACATGGCTCCATGAATGGACATTTGAAAGATCCCCTTTCATTCAAATTATATATAACAATTCCACCATAGTAATTTAAAACAAACCTATTTCTGATTAAATTCATTAAAAAGAATGTCTACCTGCATGATTGCAATAAGCAAATGTAAGTTTTAACCCCTTAAGCGCTGCGCCCGTCCAGCGGCCGACGGCACCACTACCTTGGGAGTGCTGCCGTCAGCCATTGGACGTTCCAACTGCACCTGCGCAATGGAACGTTCAGAACTGGAGCTGGACGTTCCAAAGCAGCTAAGGTGTTAACAAGCTAGGTAAATACAGTACTTAACGATCTAAAACATTGTATCAATAAATTAGCAGCATAGTATAAATATGCAAAATATCGCATTTTGTAAACAATTGAGAGATGTGCAAATAGTATAACATGTGTTAAAAGTAATATCTTATATACTTAAAATCCACACGGAAATATCATATTTCCTAAAAACTATTCTTTCCATTAATGGAATGTGCAAAATATCGCAATGTAAACAGATCATTTAATGCATTATCTGCTAATTTATCCAAGTACTGTCATAGCTAAATCTACAATATAGAAAACTGACATCATTTCTATTGGGGACATCTAAATTAGATGGCAGCCCCATTGTATTAAAGGGCCAAGAAACCTAAGCTTGAGAGGGTGGATAGATAAAGTGGAACAGAGAATGATATAAGGGGAAACTAACAATAACTGCCATGGTGAGATCAAATGTGCCCATACAGCTGGATTTAATAAGCCAGATCTGTATTACCCTGTGTTTTAAAAAGTGATTAAAAAAGGTAATTTTCCAAAAGAATAAGATAAATGTGATAAATCATTTCAAATTATATTGTTACATAATAGTACTGATTAGGGTGGGGGAGGTTCTGGACTAAGAAGTAATAATCTGAGATGTCTGCCCAAAGAAATGCAACAAAGGTTAGCATCCCCTCATTCTTCGTAGAGCCCTACAAAAAATGGTAAAGGTCCTCTGTCGTGTTCAGTCCATTAGGAACCTTGCTGTCCAGTTCTAGTATCATTTTTGATTCAAGTTGTAAAAGCATTTTGTCCCTGTCTACCCCTCTGCGAGGTTTAGGTACAGAGGTGAGCACAAAATAGGTGAGACACTGTAGGTTGTTATTGTGTATGCTTTTAAAGTGTCTCGCGACAGGGTATGAACTGTCATTGTTGACAATTGCGCGAAGATGCTGCAATATTCTGGCATGCACCTGTAGCCTGGTGCTGCCAACATACCTCAGGCCACAGGTGCACTCCAGTACATATACAGCATACTCAGTCTTTCAACTGTAGTTTCCTTTAATGGACAATGGAACGGGACTGAAAGGGGTGCTATAGTGGGTGGTATTTATGCCAAAATTGCACGCCCTGCAACTTGAACATTTATAAAACCCCGGCCGGGGTTTGAACCAAGATGTACTTTTGGGTAGTTCAGGAAAAGGATTTGACACCAATGTCCTCATAGAGGGACCTCTGCGAAACGTGACAATAGGATTGCTGGGGAGTTGGGATGACAGAGCTCCGTCTGTCATAAGAATAGGCCAACTCTTGGTCAGGATAGCCCTCATTTTTCTTTCCTGACAGCTAAATGATGTAATGAACTTAATGTTACAGTTAGCTGGATCTGTACTTATATTACAGGTGGAAGGTTTAGGCAAAAAAGCGACTCTCTGGTTCTTTGCTTGGTTTTGTTAATTGCCATATTGAGTATCTTGTCACTATACCCTCTAGCCTTGAATCTAGTCACTGCGTCAGAAGTACATTAAAAAAATTCTTCTTCACTGTTGCAGATTCGTTTAAGGCAAAGTAATTCGCCATAGGCAGTGCTTTAAATGGACCGGTACTCACCGGTACTGAGTACCGGCACTTCCGAATTTTCTGGCCGTCAGTACCGGCACTTTTCTTAGATGAGGGAAGAGTACCGGTACCCTCATTGAGATCACAGCAGGCTCAGGTTCAGTGACTCCTCCAGCTCAGGGCAGACGCCGCTTTGCTTACGAGGAGCTTGCAAGTCACAGAGCGCATGAAAGGCCGTTTGCAGAGTCACTGCTGGAGATTCCAGCAGTGCTCACTTGAATGGCCCCAGTCTGCAGGGGTCTGAGAGGGCTTGCCCTGTGTCACGCTGTGATCAACAGGACAGGGTCTAAACAGACCCTGCACTGTCGATCAGGTGCGCAACGGCTATAAGCTTAAAGTGTTCCTCCATCAGGCATGTGAAATGGGCTGGGGCTGCCAGTCATTAATCCTGTCCGATTTAGGGAAGTGCACGAGCAGCAGCACCACACAATCTTCTACCTTCCCAAAGATGTTTTTTTAACATTTTAGTTCAGCACAAAGGCTGCTTTCCTTTGTGTGCCCCTCTGTTGAAGCAGGAAACGAAGTTGTAAAGTGGATAAATTATGTTTTTTCAAGTAGTAACATCATAAGGGCCCAAACGCAGGTGGAAATAGTAACGTGTGAAGAACAGCTCTCAAACGATCAAATCAGCAGAACATTCTATAACGTTATTTATATAAGCTAAATGAACGTCCCAACAGATGCCATAATCAACACTAGTCTACCAATGAAATAAAGATGTGTTTTTTTCAACATAAAATGATTCCTTATGCGTTTTGATGTGTGCTGTAACTGGTATAGAGGTAATTATGTATCATCATATATTGCCATTAGCCCCGCCCCTAGCCCCGCCCCGTTTCCACACCTCTAACTAATTTTAATGAGTACCTGCACTTATTTTTTCCCATTTAAAGCACTGGCCATAGGGTATATTATCTATAAAATGATGTGGATGGGCACTACTCGCATGAAGAGTCGAATTCCCGGCTGTATTTTTTCTATGGAGGGTGGTGGAAAGTTTGTTGTTATTCTGGGACACTCTAACATCTAGAAAGTCTACATAATCTTTGCTGATGTTCGATGTAAACCTCAAGTTTACTGAGTTGATGTTAAGGCCTGAAATGAAGGTCCTGGCACTCTCTTCATCACCCTTCCAAATTAAAAACACGTCGTCAATATAACGAACCCATAATGCTACATGCTCCAAAAATGTTTGAAGGTGCTCCCCCATGAGGACCCACCTCTCCCACCAGCCTACGTGCAAGCACGCATAGCTGGGGAAAAAGCAGGCCCCCATGGAAACACCCCTTTTCTGTAGGTATACATCTTTACCAAAGACAAAATAGTTATGACGAAGACACCATGTTACAAATTCTAAAATCATTTTGTTGTGATTATAACAATGGAGAGGTCTTGTGCCCAAAAAATATTCTAGCGCTGTCAGACCTGTTTGATGCTCAATGCTCGTATAAAGAGCTTCTATGTCCAAAGTTATAAGTAATGAATTTGTTGTCCATGGAATATCTTTGATTTTTTTCAGAAAATCACCAGTGTCTTTGATAAAAGTAGGTAATTTGGTCACCAGGTCTTGCAGGAAATAGTCAATGAATTGCGCCAAATGTTCTGCCATGCTGCCTATGGCAGAGATTATCGGTCTGCCCGGAGTAGGTAACGTACCTTTATGTATCTTTGGTATTAGGTAAAACCTGGGCAAATTCGGTTGGTCAACATTTAGAAATTTGAATTCCTGCATAGATATGAGGCCTTCTCTTCTATACTTTTGGAGCATCTTTTTTAGGGAGTCTCTAGCTTGATCATATTATTTTGTGTTAGAGATCTGGTAACATGTGGTGTCTGAAAGTTGCCTGTTTGCTTCAGCAATGTATTGTACTTGAGGCCAAACCACTATGTTCCCCCCTTTATCAGAGCTGCACACAATGTTTTTATGATCATTTTTAAGTTTCGAGATGAGGGCCCAATATTGCATTTCTTTATGGCTTTTAATTCTTTTCCGATGTTTCACCTGGTGATATAGTTTTTTCAAATCGGAGGTGACTACCTCGTAGAAGGAATCGATAGAGTCTCTTGGCATAGTTGGCATGAAGCAAGAAGTGGGTTTGAACGGGCTCATGCCCACACCAGATTGCTCAATTTCTGCTTCCACAAGTTCCTGTTGTGTGGACAAGTTATAATCCAAATGGCTGTTGTCATTGCCCATTTGTTGCAAGGTAAGTAAAGTTTTTGTATCCCGGGCTGAAGTGCGTTACCAGATGGTTCTATATTTGTCTCCGTGCTGTTGTTCAAACCATCTTTTATATTGAAAAACTTGCGTAATTTCAATTTTCGTATGTAGCGAAAAATGTCTATTATGGTAGAAGCATAATTAAAGTCTGTCAAAGGGCAATGTGATAATCCTAGGCTTAGTAGCTGATTTTCAGCTGCAGTAAGTGTAGTTGTTGATAAATTTACAATTGTATTGTCTTTTAGTTCTTTTTGCGCCAATATTGATTCTTCTTTTTGGGTTTTTTGTTGCTGTTTGCATTTGTGTTTTTCCGGTATTCTTTGCGTCTTCTGTTGATTATGGCCCTTTTTGTTGCTGAGGTTGCCGCCAATTGCGTGGGCGCAGAGTTTGGAGGCGCGCACTTACTAAAAAATCAACTTCCTCGCCTATATATATATATATATATATATATATATATTATTTACTATTTGATCAGTGTTTGTGCCAGCAAACTCAAGCACATGAGCATGGGGCATTATAGGGACACGTTTCAATGTCCATTTGTAATTACTACCAGATCTGAGACCCTGTCCACTTAAAGCCCTGAATATAGCGATTAGAACAGCGCCACAAATTACGAAAGAACAAATGGAAAGTAACAGGCAGGACTATTTTTAGTGGATATGTGGTAAATTGCACCGTCTAATGCCAGATGCCTTAATCCAGTCCTGGATTTTAAGCCAAAACAACCAGTCTAAGAATGCAAAATGTTGATCGCTTTAAAAGCCAGAATGGTTTCATTTACTGTATGACACGTTTAATCCGACGGAAGTACTTGGTCCTAGATTATAAACAAGCGAATAAGCGGTAATAACAGTTAGGTCGTAACAGTCACATTTTCAAGCACTAGTAAGTAAAAGAAAGCACTGTATTTGTTTGTCAGCCCTTACAATGACTTGTTTTCACTTAGTATGTAGATGTTATGCATGTTTAGGGTGACAAAATGGATCCATGTCGCCTGGACATGGCTCTGTTACTGAACATTGCATTTACCATAGTTATCAGAAGTGTTGATCAAACTGGGTCAATTTAAATAAACCAAAGACACAACTCCCAGAATTCACTGATATTTAAAAACAAAAGTCCAGGAAAGAAAAGTTTTTCCCCCTCTGTGACACGGAGTCATCGGATTACCCTACCTGATGCACACAGAAATGCTTCAATGATCTTTCTGTAATTTATGGCGTAGGATGCAGGGTTCCTGGTTGAAAGCGTGGGGGCAAAGAATCCCCCACAGCAATAGAATTACCTCAAAGTATCAAACGTGTTCCGTAAGGTGAAGTTCATTCAAACGTCTGTTCAAAATCCCTGTGGTCTCTTCTGGCCCTGCACCAGAGGGGGGATGAGTTAGCGGGCACATGACAATCACATGATTAACCGTGCAGCTGGTAACGAGAGCAGTCAATGCAAACTGACAAACTACAAATATGGAGTCGCCAAGAGAGCACTGCGTGAAACCTAGAGCAACGGAAGACTTCATGAAACTCATATGTACACGTGCACTGGCGACAGCACTCCTTGGTGCTAAACACACAGTAGGCAAAATACTTGAAAAAAATAAAAATGAATGCATGTAATTGCCAAAACAGTGCCACTGGTATGTACTGATCTAAGGAGACGTTACTTCTAACAGTGGAATGTCATCTTAGTCTCCAGAAATCAGGGCACAAGTCCTGAAAAAAGAAGTGGGGGGACGAAGACGTCACAACAGGAAGTGACATCACAAAAGGTGGCTTGCACCATCAGACTCATTGCCTCCCCTCGCTCACCCCTTAGATGCGATTACATCAGAGAAGCCAGCGTGTGAGCAGCGTTCTGAATGAGCTCCGATCTCGCCCCAGAGAGGCCAAAGAGTGAATGTTTGGCTCCAGTTATCGACCTCCCGGTAAAATAAGTGTGGGGACGCCGTCTACCCGCGTGGTACCCCGACTCGAGCCCTGCCAGAAATGCCACTGCTAGTGATGTGGGTAACAGTGCTCCTACACCTACTTGCAAGTGACTTCCCATGCCATTCACAGAACAATCAATAAATAATCTTATAGCAGGATGAAGCCGTTACTAAAGGATTGTTTATCAACTATATCTGGCAACAAGTTTTTATTTCTGGTATTTTTAAATGAACAGTATATCACAGCAGCCTCAAGACACTTCAGAACAAAATATTCTGTTGTTAGCCATGAAGAGACATTTTTGATATTAACCTGTAATTTGATTCTGGGAGGTGGCCAAAGATACCTCTGTGGCTTACATTCTAATTGATACATATGCAGACCACTTCAGCTGAATACAGTGTCTTTCTCTGCCTAACAGTTGCTAATGTCAACAGGTAGATTTGGGGCGGGCTTCTTTTATTGCTAGCCAAGATAGGCACCATAGCATGTTCATGGCAAATAACCCCAAAATTAAGCAAGGTTGCTATGACTGCATGGGAATGAAAGCCTCTTAATATGTATCCGATAATCATCTAGATTTACAGCACATTTAAAAAAGCAGCGTCCGCAAAAGTGAAAGTGATCGCGGAGGTAAAGGTGCCCGCGAGATGGCACCTGTGCTTGTAAGCGTGGGCCCACGCGCGTAACTACAAGCTCTAGGCCACCACCAAATGTGTGTGGCAGCATTTTCTTTTCTTTTTTAAAATATTTTTATTGGGTTTTTTAACACTTACAACATATACCAAATAACATGTAATCCTCATCGCATTTGTACATACAGGGGTGACAGCCCATGTGGCTTAACTGTTGGATGTACAGTCTACTCGTAGAGCACATAAGCTTGAACTTCCCTGCATCTCTTCGATTCACATATAACATACAACCTATATTCATTGGCGCTTTGTGCTTGGGGTAACCGTCAGGCTGGTCGGAATAAAACAAAATATATGCATGACCACCGTCCTCCTGTCCAGCTGTCTACTCTGAAAGAAGAAGAAAGAGGGGGGGAAAGAGAGAAGAGTTTAGGGGGGGAGGTGGGGGGTGTCCTGCTTTAATGGTTGGGGTGGAGGTGGGTCCTTTGATTGTTTCTGGCTAGCACTTTCATGGGGGCTCATAAAGTACTGTTGGGATTTCTCCATGGTGTGTTTCGTAAGGCTGCGATGTCGGCTCCTCCTAGTTGAGCCACCCCCTGAAGGTGGCTTTGGAGGTGTCTTTCCACTTGGTGAGTACTATCTTGACTGCTGCCGTTAGCAGGAGATCTAGGAGGTTTCTGTCATGTTGCTTGTCAAAATCAGATGTTATAAATGCGGTGGTGAGTGAGGCAAATTCTTCTTTAAGTGTGCAGCCTAAGGCTGTATTTATGAAGGTAAATATTTTTTCCCAACATTTTTTACCTTTATGCAGTGGAAAATGAAGTGTGCCAGGTCCCCCTGTTCTCCGTCATAATTTCAGCAGCGATCGTTTTCCCTCAGCCCTAGGGCCGCTAAGCGAACTGGGGTCCAGTATGTCTAGTGCAGAAGCCAGAATTTTGTCTGAGCTATCACCGGGGAGATCATGTTTTTCGATGGGGACAACCAGAGGGTGTGTCTCTCCTGCTCGCTAAGTGCGGTGTCTAAGTGTGATTCCCAGTATCTGGTCGTCTTATTGTTAAGCTTGGAGGAGCTAGGAAGCCCTTACTAAAAGAGACCTAAAAACAGGCATTACTATTACATAATTTATATATACTCATCTCAGATGGTAGGCTATGTTGCCCATGTCAGACTTTAAAATTGTGTCCGGCGAATATCATCAGTAATTCCTAATTCACTGACACACCTTGCTGGCTTAATTGCTGGGGCAACGTGACTCCTGGCTTGGCTATTGTTTTTACAAACTAGATATTACTGACAAAATTGCCTTCGTGTGTATGCGGGAGCAAGGAAACCAACTCAGCTGTTGCATTTTACACACTGGGGCATTGCTGGCAATGAAGTCTCCATATGAAATTTCCAACAGGCATGACTGTGGTGCTTTACATAAAAAGTAATGTGGCTACTGTCTTGACATGCATTTGCTGGACTGGTCATGGTGCTGTACATGGAGGAGTATTATCAAATTGGCTTGGCTGTGATTCTCTGGTCCATTAGAAAGCCGGAACTGGTTACAGTACTTACTGAGGCAATGTAGAGACCAGTCTGGAAGTGAAGCTTTAAATGCTGGAGCATATAGATAAATATTGCAGATCCCTAAATGGTGCAGTATATAAATTGTTTACCTTAACAACTGCATGTGCTCAGCTTTTAGCGAGTAAAGCTGAAAAACTGTGCTACAAAATGTACTCTTCTCACATTTTTTGGCCAAAATATTTTATGAGAAGCCCCCTTGCTAGACCTCGAGAGGGTCACTCGTGTATACATGTGGAAATTGGTGGCAATCGCCTATTGCCATGTCTGCCTTGGTTTCCAAGTCAATCTAGAGCTTCAAATCTGATGATACCAAGTGTTTGTGTTCTGTACAGGCCACCTGATGTTGTGGCCAGTGGAAGCACCAAAGACAGTTGGGGAATATGTTATGTCAATGGTCAAACTGATTCTCAAGAAGGTTACGCAGATTCACTTTCCGGTTATCTGTCAGGATAACTAAGGAATCCCCTCACATTATCACAAAGTAAAGACACTCTTCATGCACTTCTTTCTAAGACTCCACTGCATGAGTATTGGGTATCCTAAGTAAGCAAAAAGATGATGTATGAGAAGGGATGATAGTCTGGATGCATTCGATTCCCTTCTGTATAGCTCAACATATGCATTAGCAAATCAGTCAGTCCAACCAAAACACTGGGCTATGTTCCCAATTAATTAGTAAACACACAATCCCATTTGTCCCAATTGTGTATGGCCCTTCTCAGGTATTGTCAGTTTGGAGGAGCCAGAGCTCTACTGGCACGTGAACCTAGAATAAGGGGCGGGAGTACCCATGAAATTTCACTCCAAAGGCCACATCATCAACATGCCTTCTCGTCATCACTAACCATCCAATGCAAACCACTCCCCTCACTTGACTGGCCCAGCAGCTACCCTGCTAATCCCATCGATTTTTTTTAAAATTCTTTTTATTGGTATTTTCCAAAACATAACATGTCAGAGATAAACAAACATACAGACCATCGTGCTACCGCATCCCGCACCCAAGAACAGTAATTCTGTGTATGCGTAGTAGAGACAAGATACCACTCATTACAGATAGGCAGATAAAAACAGTAAATAAAAAGAAGTACAATACAGCGTTAATCCAGTGGGCTAGTTTGCAAATATTCAACCAAATATGTCCAGTAGTCTTGTGGGCGTGATCCTGCCGGCAGTTCCTCTTCGTAAGTGGTGAGTGTGTCATGACAGTAGGCCATGTCACGAAGCCATTGGCGAGTTGTAGGTGTGTTTTTACTATCCCAACATAGTGAGACTCTACGCTTAGCTAGAAGCAAGTCAATCATACAAAACTTGCGTTCTGAAGCCCGAACATTGTATGGTAGCCCCAGAAGATACGTGCGGCTTGAGCAAAGAATTGACACTCCTACCATGTCACTCAATATTTGTGTAACTTTTACCCAATAGTCCTGTATTAGCAAGCAGCTCCATGCGAGATGCAGAAAGTCTGCAGAGTAAATTCCACACCGTTTACATCTCGCATCTGGACAAAACCCATATTTGTAGAGCCTAGCCGGTGTGTAGTAAGTTTGGTGCAAATATTTGTAATGTAGTATTCTTAATTTACCGTTAGGCATCAACATTTTCGTTAGGGGACAAGTTACTCTCCCCTCCTCCTCCTCCGTAAGAGGAGTGTTGAGCGCCTCATTCCACCTCGTCCATGCCTTGTGTGTCGTGTTAGCTATTTCCTCTTGGATTGGGCTGTAGAGTCGTGTTATTAGTCGTTTATTACTAGAGGAGGTTATAATCAGTTGAAATGCTTGCAATTGCGGGGGTTCTGCCGGGTATGTAGGATAGTGCTGTTTGATCGCCCCTTGGAGTCTATGGTATGTAAAACGGAAGAGCAAAGTTTGGTTACTAACATAATCCAAATCCCTTAGTTGCTGAAACATCCCATTGGTATAAAGATCACCCATCGTATCAATCCCTACTTGCCGTAACAGTCTCATTCCCACCTCTTCTTGTGTTAAAGATAAATTGGAGTGGTGATGTAATGGAAGGGCAGGGGCATACAATGGTAATTTATGTGTCAATCTACCTATGTGACGCCATGCGGTGTTGGTTGAGTCCACCGTGTTGATATCTTTGGCATGTAATGGGGACCTGTGATGGGTTATTATGGCAGTCAATGGGACAGGTAACGCGTCACCTTCTTCAATTGCTGCATACGTGAAGTAGGGGGTTGGATGATACCAGTGGTGTGCGTACTGCGCTTGTGCACATAAATAATAGAGAAAGAAATCAGGAACCTTGAAGCCACCTCGGGAATATGGCAGGGTTAGAGCTCGCAATTCAATTCTGGCTTGCTTGCTGGCCCAGATAAATTTGGTCATTAATGATGAGAGTTGACGGAAGACTTCCGATGGGGGCGTAATGGGGATGTTGTTAAAAAGATATAGTACTTATTGCTCGACCATAGTTTGTATGGATGACAATTTTCGGGTCCCGATGGTACCATACTCCTAAGTACCTCACTGGGTCGGATTGCCACTCCAGAGGAAATTCTGTGGTGTGCGGGTGCGTGGAATCTGTAAGGGGGATGATGATGGATTTGTCCTAATTAATTTGGAGGCCAGAATGTCTCCCGAATTTGAAATATTCCCTTAACAGTGGGGCTAAATGAGTTTCCGGGTCACGAACATATAATAACATATCATCCGCGTACATGGAGATATGTAAAGGTCGCTGTGGGAATTGCAAAGCAGAATAGTGATGACCCTGTCTGATCTTGCAAGCTAAAGGTTCGAGCACCAGTGCAAATAAAAATGGGAATAATGGACATCCTTGCCTTGTCCCGCGTGCTATGGTTATAGTGTCCGAGATATAATTATTAATGCGAATACCTTGCACCATGTGGGCAGTATGATATGATCGGGCCATAACCCGTGGTAGGCAGTTACTTAAAAACAGTCATGGGCTCATGGACCTAAGTCTACCGCAAGAGTGGATGTTGAAGGGATCCCCCACAGCCATGATGCCACTCAAAAGGTTCTGCATTCTTAAAGCATACCGCCACATAGGATCAATCCCCAGGTCGTTGTCCTGCCGAGGTGCGCTGTACCCCCCTTCTACCCAGCACCGAGGTACCAGCGTGCTGCAAGAGCCCTGGAACACTGCTTACTCAACCCCTTCAGAGGACCAGTGGGAAGGCAGTGCAGCACAGAACCAAATTGCGATGCGCATATTTCATGTTTCAGTTTCATTGCCATAAAGTGTTGGCTAATCCTGCCGGGTCCTCTCTGTCCATTCAAACCAAGCACTATTCAGACTCCTGGGGTTGCTCACCATGCCTATGGTCCCTGCGTTTTGAGGTTAGCTTCTTGATGAATTCCTGAGCAGCTTTCGGGGTCTGTAGGATTGTCGTTCCCACGTTACCTTCAGCCTAGCGGGATAAAGCATCGCATATTCCACGTCGAGTTCCCGCAGTTTCGATTTGGCCTGGGCAAATTCTCTTCGAGCCTGTTGGACAGCCATAGTAAAATCAGGGTAGAATTCCAGCTTATTACCCTGGTATGTTACTTGCTGCTTCTCCCTGGCCAACCTCAGTGCAGTATCTCTGTCCCTATAGTTTAAGATGAGAGCCATGATAGGATGTGGGGCTGCCCCTGGAGGCGGACGTGGTGCAAAGGACCGATGTGCACGTTCCACAATGAGGACTGCTGAGAAGGGTTCTGCCCCAAAAACGGACCAGAGCATCTCCTCCACATACGTCTCGAATCAGCCAGTATTGGTAGACTCTGGAACGCCCGCGATTCGGATGTTATTCCGGCGCGATCTGGCTTCTAAGTCTTCAGCCTTACTCTTTATAACATCTAACACCTTTTCCATGCCAGTGCATTTGCTGGTAGTGGCATGTGCTTCATCTTCTACAGCCGCAATGCGGGTTTCCGCGTTGTCCAGTCGCTCGCCTTGTTTTTCCAATTGTGCAGCCATACTGTCTACTCGCTGGGTGAGGTGGTCCAACTTCCCATTGATGTCCTGCAAGCTTGACTGAATCGATTTAAGGACAGCCTCCATTGCTCCTTCAGCTGGCAGGTCCGCCTCTAACTCAGTGTCTGAGTGAGATGCCGCGCCTTTTGGGTGCTTTTTTGATTCAAATGTGAGTTTGGGCTGCTGTTTATCCGGTTTGCCCATGTTGTCGCTGTTTGCTGCAATTTAATATAGGACAGTCGCCGATTTATAGTGTACTTTTCAAACAATAGCTATATAGCAGGGGGCCTGGATCCGCCCCTCGACGCTCCACGTTATGATGAGGGATGCTCAAGTGCACATGTGATAAGGGCAGAAAGAAAGGCACAGTGAGTGATGCTGAAACAATTAAGGAGGTTATGGGTCTCCAGGGAGCAACGCAGCGATATTCTAAAACGGCGGCATACCGTTTTAAATGACAGGGGGGTGCAAAACCGCCTTCCACATCTACGGCCTGTGCTGGAAAGGTCCCCCCTCGTCCATTCGTCCCAGGGGTGAACAGCTGCGTGGATATAGCATCACAGATGGCAACAGACATAGTTCACTTAAGCGGATACAGCGCAAATATTATCCATCACAAGGCTCTGCCCTAGCTGTCGCATCCATTTTGTGAGTGGGCGATGTCGAGATCAGAGCGATCCAAGGTGCCTGTGCGCGATTGTATTCCCAATATTCCTGCCTTTTGTAATTAAATGAATGCAGACATAGTATGGGTACGTTAGAGCGCTCGTTGTGCTCCACAGTAGCGCAGTCGCTGATCAGCCCGAACTCTTCCTAATGGTCGACGGTGCACCGGGTGCCGCCATTTTGTGCATGGGGGAAATGCGCTGAAGCTCTGACAAACTCCGCGGCCATGCCGCTGTACCGCTATTGCCCCCCTGCCATGTTGGTGAAGGCGGCAGCCCGCTAGGCCAGAGCGTTTCACTCAGAGCCTGGTGTGCCTACCGTCCTCTGCTTACTGCGACAGTGCCTCCGCTCGTCCCGGCATCTGGAAGATTATCACCAGGCAGTCCTCCACATTAGCGGTGCACATGGGGTGACACGTCGTTCAGGTGCTAGTCGGGGGTGGAGGTGGATCGCCAGTACAGCCCCGCAGCAGATGTGATGTGCAGGTCGCGGCTCACCGACGATCCGCCAGACAGTGTTGCAGAGAGCAGTTACCTGGCGGCCGCCATGTTGTGGACGACCGCGATTTCAGGGCCGTTTAAAACAAGAGGCGATTACACCGTTGTCGGTATCGCGCTCCTGTTTCCAACTGCTCTCCAGCTAGGCACCATTACTTCCAACGCTCATATCAGCCAAATGTCATCAGGATACTAAACTGCAAGCGCTCCATTAATGCCGATTCTTTCGCCTGACCAGCGGAGCTGTCGTAGCAGGCAGCCATCTCGCAGTGCGCCCTCTAGCGCCTCCCTGCTACTCCCATCGATTTGCTCGCATCCAACCAACACACCAAGGTCAATGGAAAAATTACAAGCTTTCTGATCTTCCACTGACAGCCTGAAGCACAAACTAATCTATGGTGCTGCCACCTTTATGTCTACATTTTATGTTAACTCGGTTCTAAAATTACTTCGACTATTTTGAACAGAGCACCTTGCCCTTGTGTGTGTGTGTGTGTGTGGGGTTGGGGGAGGCATTGGGGGGGAACATGGCATTAGGACCCTTGACCACCATGGGCCAAGTCCCCTCCAGCTATTTTGACAGGCTGACCTTACAGGAGCTTCCTGCCACCACATATCGCAAGAGGCAGATAGGGCAGCAATAAATGTGGAGTCACACGTCACTTCCTGTTGCCGCAATCACCAGTGGTATATAGGGTCATCTGCCTCTGACTTCTGCCTTTTCAAGCGGAGCACTGCAGCAGCGGAGGCCCTCCAGGCAGCTGTGGCTTTGCTAGGAGCCTATGGTGTGGGTTCCACATCTTCAGCCTCCCACCCGCTGTCCAGAGCCCTGAGGAGCAGGCTCCATTTCCTCCAACTGTTGGCCCCCCGGCCTTTCATATCTCACCAGCGACACAGATTCTCCAGGTTTAGAACTCAAAGCGCAGGTTCCATTTATTACAGATTCCCGTCCCCCTGGCCTTATTATCAATGCCGTACTATGCAGTCATGTCCCCTGGGAGCCCGAGGTGCGCGGGCTCACATTGTCATCTTAGGTACTCTCCTTTTTACTGACAATTTAAAACTACAATCTCCAGTGTGTTAAAGGAGAACTGCATCAGCCCGGCTATTCGCCACCCGTCCCTTGACTACGCTGCCCCACTTTTGTGGCTCGGCATGGCAGACCAGGGTTTGTGGTCCACTGCGATTGCTTTCACCTAAATTGGGTACCCAGCCACGAGGACCAAGTGATCGTGGGGAAAACAAAGGGACTTGCAGGCTTTTATCATAATGTGCTGTTATTCTTGAGTCAGTGCATTTCCTTTGACTGCACAGTTAAACCTTAATAGCTAAGCGCATATATAGAATGGCAACCAATGGAGGTCGGTGGGGAAGATAAAGGGGTGAGACCTTGTTAGCGTAGTTACTAAAATTGCTCCTTGACAAATTGGGTGCCAATGGGGGATCTGATGCTTTCGGGTCTGATTCAGAACAAGTTGAGGAAGTAGCTGCACCTGACTGCCCGTGGCAGTCAAATGTTACCCTAGCTTTACAACCACTGAAGCACAGGTTTAAGAAGCATACACACCCTTCCTCAAATCCTTAAATTTTAGAAGCACCACCCATGGCAGATGTGGCACAGGACGCGTACAGGTAGTGCAGTTCATTGTCACCACAGCGCTTCCTTGGTTTCTATTACTACCGTACGGTAACAGCCCTCTAGACCTAGAACTTTAAGGTAGGGGCTTCGGCCCCCGCAGACAACTTAATCAAAATTCAATGAGGTTTTTGCTGCTTTAGCATACATTAGGAAGGCCTTATCAGCCCCATCTTTCGGCTCCAAGGGATCCCTTTATCTTGACCCGCCTGAAGATTAGCGCTCTAGTGTTTCCGTGTTCAGGGGGGTTCCTGACCTTTGACGCCGCCCACACACTTCCTGCCTCTATTTACAGCGGGAAGACACATTTGATCTGGTTAGTATTGTGAGTTACCGTGGCGTGCTTGTCATTTTGCACAGACGGGCATTGCCAAGTCTTGAATTTGCACTGCTCTTTTAACGTGATTAGAAACGTTTTATTGTAAATACTTTGGCGATTTAAATCGTTTTAAAATTGTGAAAATTGTCATTTTGGATGTTTTTTAAAGTGCGCAGGCTAAAGGAATCTAATTTTCAGGGCTAATTTACCTAGAGCGCTAACGCGGTGTCAAGACCATTATCTTGACCCGCCTGAAGATTAGCGCTCTAGTGTTTCCGTGTTCCAGGGGGGTTCCTGACCTTTGACGCCGCCCACACACTTCCTGCCTCTATTTACAGCGGGAAGAAACATTTGATCTGGTTAGTATCGTGAGTTCCCGTGGCGTGCTTGTCATTTTGCACAGACGGGCATTGCCAAGTCTTGAATTTGCACTGCTCTTTTAACGTGATTAAAAACGTTTTATTGTAAATACTTTGGAGATTTAAATCATTTTAAAATTGTGTAAGTTGTCATTTTGGATGTTTTTTAAAGTCTGCAGGCTAAAGGAATCAAATTTTCAGGGCTAATTTACCTAGAGCGCTAACGCAGTGTCAAGACCATTATCTTGACCCGCCTGAAGATTAGCGCTCTAGTGTTTCCATGTTCAGGGGGGATCCTGACCTTTGACGCCGCCCACACACTTACTGCCTCTTACTTATTTCAATATGTGGAGAACGCACAGCGGGCGCGCCTGCGGCGAGCCCCTCTGCGCCAAGACCGCGACAGGCGCAGGAATCGCTGCCCAAGTTCTCCCGCAGGTTGCCTATTCAGCCGACGTGCTCAGAAAGCTTAATCATCAAAAGAGGTGCCCTTGTGAAATAAATATGGAACACATGTGGGGTCCTATCTCTTGCAGAACATGTTCTTGGACCATGCCTGTAGTTCCATCGGAGACCCCAACTCAGGTACATCCTACTTTTGGTGACCAACCCAATCTTAAAGGAGGGCTAATAAATGCTCAATCAATGTGCTGCCATAGGGATGATATTATGGAACTGATTTGTGTACATAACCTAGATTTCCTTTTTATTACTGAGACTTGGCTCAATGAGGCGAGTAACCCTGACCTGGCCATTGCCATACCTCCTGACTATAACATTTTCAGGGTAGACAGACCAAGTAGTAGAGGAGGAGGTGTTGCAATAATTATCAGAAACCCCTTGAAGTGCCACACTTTTAGCCTTACTCATCTTAAAGGCGCGGAAAGCATGGGCTTTTCAATCAAGGTTGATGCCTTTCTGTCTTTTACAAGAGGCTCAATATATCGCCCACCAGGCAGTCCTTCTGGGTTCTCAATTCTCTGAGTGAAGTCTTAGGACAACTGCTTGTGAGTTATCCTCACATTACACTTCTTGGAGATTTTAATTTACAATTAGAAGTGAAGGAGAATCCACAGGTTGCTAATTTTCTCCAGACGCTTGAAATATTTGGTTTGCCTCAAAAAGTAATTAATAATACCTATCAGGCTGGTCACACACTCGACGGGATATGTTCTATTTTTTTGCATTTAGTTTCCCATCCACCAATCCCTCAAATTTGGAGCGATCACTGTTTTATCCCATTTGAGGTCAATACTGGACATATGCAGAAAAGAGTAAAAAGTACTCCCTCTTCTGCTTCTAGCCAAAACTGGACCTTGATTGCAAAAAATAGCCAGCTCAAGGCCTCTGCTCAGTCATGGGCCCCTAGTCTTTCCAGTGATGTATCACAGGATTCCAAAATGTTCCACACTTGGATGCAACTTGCAACGAATAATCTTGCCCCACCAAAAATCCCTGGAAAAAATAAGAATTCCAAAAAGACAAGTGCACCATGGTATACGAAGTCTCTAGCAGAAGCGCATCTTCAGTGCAGGAAAGGGGAAAGAAACTGGAAGAAAAATTATGACCCATTAGCTAAAAGTCTGTATATAAAATATAGGAATCTTTATTCTGCAAATACTAAAACAGCTAAAAGGGCTCATTATACAAAACTTATTCGGGAAGCACAGCAAAAACAGAAAACCGTTTTTGATATAGTAAAATCCTTTACCCACCCGGCAGTCGTGAAACAAGAAATTCCTACTTCACAAAATCTTTGTGACCAGATTGCCGACTATTTTGACGACAAAATAATACGACTACAGGAGGGCTTTGTACCCACTGTGTGCCCCAGTAGAGTGAGTACTAGTGACCTCGTGCCTTCACGGCCGCATACTTTTGCGATGCTTAAACCTGTAACCTTTGCACAAACGCATGAGGCCATTATGTCCTGTAAATCGGGATCGCCGTCTGATGCCTGCCCTCCTTTCATCCTTCATCAAATAATTAACCAAATAGTAAATGAATCACTCAGCTCCGGGGTTGTTCCTCTGGAGTGGAAAAATGCCATAGTTAGACCCCTAATGAAAAGCAAAATAAAAATCCTTCAGACCTCTCTAATCTCCGCCCCATTTCCTTGCTTCCAGTCCTTGGTAAAATTACCGAACATATGGTTCATAAAGAGCTTTCAAATTTTGTGGAGTCACATAATATTCTGCACCCTCATCAATCTGGCTTCTGTCCAAAACACTCCACGGAGACGGCTCTCATGGAATTAACGGATACCATCAGAAATGTACAGGATGAAGGCGAAACGCCGTCTTGATTCTCCTTGATTTATCGGCGGCGTTCAATACCATCTCCCATAAAATCCTCCTTGATAGGCTGAAACTAAATGGTATAACAGACGGGGCTCTAAATTGGATAAAATCTTTCCTATCAGGAAGAACTCAGACCATTGCCTTAGGACCCTTCCACTCAAAGGAGAAGAGTGTCACCTCAGGAGTCCCCCAGGGCTCCAGTTTGAGCCCATTACTCTTCAACATTTATATGGTGCCCCTCATTTATTTGATTGAATCCCACGGGATAATGGTAACATCATACGCTGATGATACACAATTGATTGTATCCCTGGATAAAGACTCCGGCTTGGCTGAACAAAATTTTCGGAATTGTCTTGTGGACGTTTTTCAGTGGATGAATGATAACTGTTTAAAATGTAACTCCGAGAAAACAGAAATACTGCCCATTGGGAAAAATGTTAACTTTAGTCTCAATGACTGGTGGCCAGAGGGAGCCACTGCACCTCCGAGTTCAGTAGAAATGGCCAGGAATTTGGGCATTCTTTTTGATGCGTCATTATCTTTCGACCACCATGTAAGGAGTTTGGCCGGTAGTTGTTTTAATGTCATCAAGTCATTGAAGAAATTATTTGACTTTGTCACTATTGATGTGAGAAAATCAGTGGCGGTGGCCCTTATACTCTCCCGCCTCGACTATTGTAATGGTCTTATGGCGGGAGTAAAGAAAACTACCTTAAAAAAACTACAAAGCGTCCAACATGTAGCGGCTCGTCTGGTACTGAAACTCCCCAGGAAATCATCTGCCTCTGCGGCGCTTCGGAAACTTCATTGGCTCCCCCTACATAAAAGGATTCTCTTCAAAATTTTGTTGACCTCCTTTAGAGCTTTAAACAACATCGGACCCAAATATCTCATTAACCCCTTCAGCGCGGCGCGAATTTTCGCGCTGTGCTGAAGGTTCTAATGAGCCTATGGGCTCATGACAGAACGGTTCCGTCATGAGCAGAGCTCAACCGACGCTCATGACGGAACCGTTCCGTCATGAGCATGGAAGGGGTTAAAAGATACTCCAACTATTGTCCCACAAGACTTCTGAGATCAACAGGCTGTAATTTAGCCAATATCCCCTCTTTCCACCTTAAAACCAAAGGGGGAAAAACCCTCAGTGTCCTAGCCTCTAGGGCATGGAATGGGATGCCAAAGGAGCTAAGGCTACTTGATCAGGAAATGCCTTTTCGCAACCAACTTAAAACTTGGCTTTTTAATCTGTCAGATGCTTATGTACTCGCTGCCATATAGATCTCACTTCTGCTGACCTCCCCGTTCCGATAGCGCCAGGATGCTCCTTTCGGAGCGATAGTTTGCGCTTTATAAATTCCAAAATAAGATTAACATTAACATTGTAGGCGAAAAAAGGAACTCTGTAGCAACCTTGTCTTTGTGGGGGGATAGCCGCAGCAGGTTACCCCAGGCCAGACCCCGCCCCTCTCCCGACTAGAGCAGGACCCTCACATGCCAGGGTAGTTATCAAATTCACAGGACTCTACGGCTGAGGTTCTGGGTTCAGAAGCCTAACTGCTCTCTAAGTTGGTGACCCAGACAGATAAGGTGATGATGGGCCCCATCCAACGTGGTCCTTTCTGCTATCACAGATTTGAAACAGCAGATGGGGCAATCAGTAAAACTCGCACTAGAGTAGAGGCGGGCCCACATATTGGGAAGAGCAGTGAAGCTAAGTCATCAGGGGCCAAGGACACTACCAACAGTCAAATCAGATAAAGGGACTGGTGCGATCGACATTTACCAGGCCAATTGAGGACCAGGACACATTGCTGTCTAGGCCAGGCAAGTTGGCCTCCCCTATCCCTGCAGACATTAAAGAGAAGATCTAGAAGGGCGATGTGTAGATGTTTTTTCAACAATAGGGGCAAAGAGAAGGGACTGCGAGCACAAAGATAATGTTGAAGCTCACCGTGAAACTGTGAAAATAAAGGATAAATGAGGCACGAACCTAGAACCACTCTGGCGCCTAGATGGACATCTCCAGGGGGAGGGTGGAGGCGGAACCCAGGCAGGGCGACGGGTGTCAGCCAAAGAGCCAGGAGCGCCTGGAGTGTTCCTCATAAATGCCCAAATATTAGGCCAGCGGCGCGTGGGCGATACTGCTGGACCCAGATCAGAGCTCATGAGAACAAACAAAAGTATAATCGACAAATACACAGTAATCAACAAAACCTGGCCGCTAATCCGGCCACCGGTACAGCGATACCTAACAGGCACACACACTCGGTGCCAATCTGCAGAGCAAAACTGCCACGCCCTAAAACGGCGTGCTACCTGCTACCACCCACAGGGGAGCAAAAAACTGCCACTGCTCAACAACGAGGGGCCAACTGCTACAACCCAATCAACACCGGAGGATGAAAATCCCCCCATCCCCCCCCCCCAAGTGTACTCACCGGGCTCCGTCCAGTCTGTCAGAGCATACCGACGTCCGTTGCAACCAATGGGAATGGTCTGGCGAGGGCGTCCCGCAGTCCCAGCGGCCGGCGACTCTCTGCGGTGGGGGAGGGGTGCAGAACTTCGCCCTCAATGGCAGGCCAAGGGCCTTCCGATACCGAAATCACCAAAGAGTTACTGCCGGCCAGGAATCCTGCAGAAACTTGCCGTCACCAGCCAGGGAACGCAGGAGACCAAGGCCAGACCCTATAGGACAAAATACATTTACGTGAGAAAAGGCAGCGGACTTCAGGTAGCAATGACAGAGGTGAACACACGCCCGTGGCACAGAAACGAAGAATAGGTCAATAGCGCAGAGAGCGAGAGAGCTAGACAGGAGTTACCTCCTCGGCAGCGTGATGGCAGAAACAAAAATAAATCATCAGAGCCAATAACAGTAGAATGAAGAAAGCGATCAGAAAAGGGATCACAAAAGACATGGAGTCTGGACAGGCAGTGTAAATATCCCCAGGACACAAGCACACTGGTCCAGACATAGAGAGCCAAGAACAAGAAGAGTCAGAAGAGGCAGAAACAACACAAGCGCGCTGAGAGTGAAAAGAGCAGGACCACTCCAAAGACAACAGAGAGGCAACACACAGACCATTCACCGGGTCCGACCACTCCAGCAACCAGAGACCTCGGGGAGAGATAAACAAACAGAACGTTATCACCTCAAATCCCCGCCCTCAGAAGGGTGCCAAAGGGTTCGATCACCAGTGTCCGTTCCGTCAATGGAGCCAGTCAGTTGTAATGGGTCCGCATTCTTCCACCAAATGTTGAAGCTCACTGTGAAACTGTACAAATAAAGGATAAATGACAACACTGAAATAAACAATTTGCTCTCAGCACACAAGTTTGCAAGGTTTATTGGGAACCCAATCAGAATGCAATCAGAATGCAAATATACGTGCGGCACGGAGACCTCAGCAAAGCCCAATTGGTATGACAGTACAGAGACATTTTATAGGTACAAGCCTCAGAGGGTGGGTCATAACAAAATACGTAACACAATCATACTATGTCCTGCTGGACCAATCAGTGAGAACCAACCCTGGTGTGATACCTTCTAAGGACCCAAAAACACGCCTATGGTCTGGTGTTACTGCCTACGTGTCATCGGCAAAGGCAGACTTGGTTTTTTTTCCATAAAGGTGAAATATGTGTTTCTTGTAAACGTGGACATGGCACGGACGTGACCGGTCAGGTCATGCTGACACTGATGGGAAATGTGAAATGTGAAGTTTTGCAATAGCTAGCTGGAAGCTGACACGATTGTTCTCGGAAAGCCTTGCGTTGCTTTGCACTTTGCGGCTGACTGACACACAAAATGGAGTCGTGCAACCATTTTGTGAATTCTTGCTGGTGTCAATTCTTAAGTAGCTAAAAGAAAACTATAGGCCTGGAAGCAAATGTATTTGGTATCATAGAAATATCCGCTTCATCAATAAGAAAGGGAAAGGCCTCAGCAAAGGATAGGAAATCTTGAGTTGAGGAGTCCATTACAAATTGGTTATTTAGCTTCAATGTTTACACGTCAGAGATGCTTGAGGGCAAATGAGAGGTCATGATCTCCATGATTCTATTCCAACTAGATTCTTAAACCGCACCATGTATTTGGGGGCAATGTGTGGCCTGATTACAATCACAATTTAAGATGGGCTAAAGTGGAGGATCCTGACATTGGGTGGGATCAGGCAGAGACCAATGTCTGGTTAGAGTGTCAACAACAAGAGAACAAGAAGCCTCCTTTTCGTTACCACTCCCTGGGGAAAGGAAGTGCGTATGTTGCTGGGCTGGGTCTTGTGAATACAAGCACGTTTGTTCATTTTGCAGCCACCCCCCCATTCTGAAATCAAATGTAACAAGAAGTCTAGAGACAAAGGAAAGGAAAGGATTGTGTTAAGCTCTTTAACTAGCCTTTAATTGTCAACACCAGTACAGGTTACCAAGTTATTCCCATGTTTGTATTTGTATCCTAACAAGGAAGCTGCAAAGTTGTCATATTGGGGTTTTTTCACTTGTTTGAGGATTCCGGCACTCCGAGTGGCCCTCATTCCTCATTGTAGCAATTTGGTTTCAGCCCGCCTGCATCAAGCCGTGGTCTCCCAAACATTTGCTAAAGAGGCTACCTTGGGGAGGATCAATAGGCCTTTCTCTGCTCTCCCTTTTGTGGACTTCTCTTGTAGGTGGTGTACCTAAGAAGGAACCTGGCCACTTTAGGGTAAATCATAATATCTCAGCATCCAAGGGGTCTTCTGTGAATGATGCTATTGATCCTTGGACTTGCTCAGTTAGGTACTCCTCAGTGGATCACGCATTGTCCAGACTGCAGGAGTTGGGTCCTGGGGCTCTGACAGATTCTACCTTTAGACTCCTCCCGGTACAGCCCGAGGACTACCAGCTCTTGGTTTTCCAATTTGGGGACTCTTACTACTACTGCAAATGTATACCAATGGGCTGTGCGGCTGTGCAGTGTCATGCACATACTTTGAACAATTCAGCTTGCTGCTATAGTGGATTTTCACTGCAAGGATCGGCCATCGGGAAATGATTAGTTACTTAGAGGACTTCTCAGTCTTGGGACCATCTGAGGTGTGTGCAGGGGCACTGATTGCGTTAACTGCGTTGTTCAAGGATCTGGGGGGTTTCCCTAGCGCCCGATAAGACTGTGGGTCCCACCATATGTTCACTTTCCTAGGGATTGTAATCAGATACATTGGCCGGTGAGTGCCACCTTCCCTCAGAAAAGGTCCTTGCATTTAGGCAGTCAATTGACACCATGCTGGCCCTCAAAAAGGTGACCCTGCACCAGCTCCATGTTCTAGTCGGTCAGATGAATTTCACCTAGCGGGTGATCCCCATGGCGTGCCACTTTTGAAGATAGATTGCAGGAGCAATGACTGGCCTCACACATAAACATCATACACGACATCCGGCTGAGGTTAAAGAGGACTTGAGAATCTGGGACAGTTTTCTGCAGCTATTTAATGGCTCTATAACTTGACCTTCGAGAATCTGGAGCAGTTTCTGCAGCAATTTAATGGCTCTGTAACTTGGCCTACGAGACCAATTTCCCATCACGCTATTGGCCATTTCACTGATGTGGCGGGCAGAGTAGGGTTTGGAGCCATCTTGGGTACAGAATGGTGTAGGGGCGATTGTCTTTTAGCCTGGCATGCATGCCAGAGGAGTCAGTAGGAATGTGGCCTTTTAAAACTGTTCCCCATTGTTGCAGCAATAGCCATATTGGGGGGGGGGATGTGGGGGGTCTTCCAGAATAGAAGTGTGGTCTTTTGCTAAACTTAAGGGTATAACGGATTTAGGCGGTTGTTTTCTGATTAATAAAGCATTGTCTGGTTGGGCTCAGCTTGATAGCAGAGTTAAGGATGGCAGGCGTCCCCTTAATACATACTTTGTGCCCTATGTTGAGCAATTTAAAAAAGGTGCGTTGCTCTCCTTATGTAACATTACTTACAGTGGCATTTTAAAGTGCCTTTAGGGTCAGCGAACTAACGGGGTCATCCAAGGTTGATTACGCAGGGTCTTCAATGGGGGTTAGGGGGTTCGGTTAAATAAGGATAGGCTTTGCAATTAGATAAAGAATTCTAAGACTCATCAGGAAAGAATGGGGCCATCTGTCGAACTCATATCAGCCAAAGGCTTCCCTATTTATCCCATGTCTCGGATGGTGTCCTATCTAGCTATTCAACCCAATCTGGCAGCCCCATAATTATTCATTCATGTTAATGGGGGCTGCCTGTCACGCTACCAGTTTTTTGCGCTCATGTCTTGCGCCTGAAGGCAGCTAGTGCCAATTTGAACTATTACTTCTCACACTCTTTTAGATTACGTGCTGCCACGGTCGCAGCAGAGGCAGGCCTTTCTCATAAGAAGTCAAGAGAATTGGAAGCGTTATATCCGCCATGACTTACAGTGAAAGTGCGTTAAAGCAGTATTCTTCACCATGTATATTCATTCTGGTCCTTTGCTTTCTTTTAGTAGGAAGCCTTCTAAGGTTATGTTGGTCGTTGGCCATTCCTTTGTTCAGCGAGCGGCATACAGGTTGCAGCTGCGCCGTAAGCCCAAGCCAGAGGCTCGGAAGGAAATTTCCTTCCTGTGGTGCGGAATTCTCTGGATTTCGCAGCAGCTTATTGAAGAGACTTGGGGTCACAAGGGACTCCAGTTCCCGGGACTGATCATAGCGTGCCTTGGTAATGACATGGTAAAGTTGGGTTGCAGGGGCCTCAGGGAATCTATGCTGAAGCAGTTCGCACACCTGGGTAGGGTTTTTCCAGATGCTGCAATTGCCTGTTCTCTTATGGTTCCACGTCCTCATGGGTAGTGCTGAAAAGGAGAACACCAAGCAAGCACCTGATTCTTCCAAGAAGAAATGGGAAGATAACAAAACAAAAACAAAATAGAATAGAGGGAATAGATCACAATCCAGGGGTGGGTCTCCTCAACAGGAGGTACAACCTTAGGAATCGTGATACCATTAAAAAAACTGACAGGTATCAGGATTCTGATACACGTTCCTCTAGTTCCTTTCAGGGTTCATCAAAAAACTCTGAGACGGAAAGACGGTTAAAAAACAGACAAAGGCCTACAAACTCCAGAGACACGCAACACGCTTCAGACTATACTTGCAAAAAAGAAGAAAAGCCAAAATCAAAACCTCAATTTAAAAAGAAGAAAGTAGCAGGCTGTAAAGTTAGACATGCCCAGAATTCTGAGGACTCAACTTCTGAACTGGGAATGAGTTTCACCTTTTACAAAGGTAAGTGTTACACATAGGTTACATGAAATAACACTCCAAATGGAGGGGGACAAACCCAGAAAAATTAAAGGTCTCGTTTGGGAAAACCCTGACTTAAGGCTACGACATCCTTTTAGCTGAAAAAGATTGGCCGTCTGAAATTGTTAAGGATTTGCCCAAAGGGAGAAACTGTACTGGCTTTTTCCGACCTCGTTCCAGTATACTTAAACACACATATGCGCAGGAGTAGGCTGTAGCACTTGCTCCAGCATTATATCCCAACCACGTTGGGTGGGATGCTGAGTTACCTCACCATACAATCCCAGTAAAAACTAGTCCAACTCTAGAGAGACAGTACCTGTGAGAAAGATCGGGTCGGAACCCCTGTTAAGGCAGAACTACAAAGCCCAGACACCCTTGCTCGACCCTGGCGGCATTCCGTATCACCTGAAACTTGGACGAAGACCGATATCTCTCCTCTCTTTCCACAGCGTGAGGTAACGGCTAGAGGAGGTGCTACGAACATTGGACGAATAAAAACAGACGCCTCACAGGAAGCGGGGTGGTCGCAGAACGTCGAGGAGGCGGGACCAGAGACGAACCACGAGGAGGACGCTGAATCTCGGAGCCGGGAGCCGGAGCTGAACGCCGAGAGTCAAGACAGCGTTGCTGACCTAGAGGAGGAGGCGGGGGAACCGAAGACCGCTGGACGGAGGAGTGGTGGTGTCCCCCGGAGGAGGCTGGAGAGCGTGCCGTGACTCAGGAGAGTTACGGCGGGGCCGGTGAGTGACTTTGAACCGAAGCCCTTTGGGGAAACTGTTGTGTGTTACGGGAGGTGGGAGGTAGGGAGGACATTGGGGGGGTGGGTGGATTTTGTAAAGGGGACTACGAAACGTGCATTGGTAAACGAGTAATACCTACTGTTTCACTAAAGCTACTGGACTGGGATTAGGGCATTGGTCTATGACTCAACCATCCCTACCTTTTTATCCTTATTCCATACCCGCTCACTCCCTATTCCCTTACCCATCACTTCCAATACCTTTACGCACTCCCCTTCACTATCCCCGATTTTCGTGCACTACTTTACGGTGTAGGAGCAAGGGTTTCGAACCAACCAGATCACTGACGGTCCCTTTCTTTTCTTCCCTCTCGGTACCTCCGGTTAACCAACACCACGGAGACGCGGTCGCCCCAGGACCAACGACCCTTGGAAGAAGAGGAAGAAACATCGACTACCACGGCAGACCCCTTCAACCTTGGAGAGTTCGGTGCCGCGTGTGGAAGTTCAGATCCTGTAGTGAAACCTAAAGCCTTGTTTCCTGACAATAAAAGTGCAGTTCGCCAATATATTCAGCCTCCGCGTCTGTATATCCGACCTCACCTCCCACAAGTGGTGTCAGAAGTGGGATCCAACGGAGACATGGAGGCTGCAATTACCAAAATGGCTGAACATCAAGAACATTTGGGAAAAGTCATGGAAAAGTTCTTACATGTTGTAGAGGAAGACCGAGAGAAAACGCAGAAAGTCCTTACAGGACAGAGTCAAACACATGAAGCAGCCATGGACAAGTTGGCCGAAATACTCGGGAATCAAAAAGGACCTACCACACTTCCCTCAATGGTCATGCAAAAATATGTAAGTGGAGAGGACCCTGATTTCTTTTTCACGAACTTCAAACGTATAGCTACTGCCGCTGCATGGCCCGCTGACAAATGGGGACAGTATTTGGGGCCACTTCTTTCAGGGGATCTACAAGCAGCCTATCAAGCGGCTACCATACAAGGGGCGGTACCATATGCGGACATCAAACGCTGCATAATGGAAAGGTTGGGGGTGGACGATGAGTCCTATCGGATAAAGTTACGTCAGATAAAAGAGGGTCCACAAGAAACACCCCGAGCCTTGTACTTCAGGGTAAAAGATATGACTGACCGGTGGTTGAAGCCTGCCACCTCGGACAAGGATGGTATCATGTCAAAAATATATCTTGAGCAATACCTGGCCTCTCTTCATCCACCAATACAGAGGTGGGTTAGACAACAACCACGGTTGACCCTCGAATCTGCCGTAGAAATTGCAAGTGCTTATAACAGGGCCCAAGAACTTCAAAAGGGCAGAGAGGATACCCAGTGGAGAACCCCCGGACCGGGACATCACAGACCGACTCGTACTTCTACCCCTAAAAAACCAGATCCCGTGGCTCTTTTACCCGGACCTATGATACCCACCCCAGTGTTCAGAAACCCGAACCCGGGACCCCAATGTTTCCATTGTGGAGGGATGGGACATATTGCTAAATTTTGTCCCCAAAAAGAGGAACCAATGGAAATAGGGATAGCCAGGAACTACTATTGTTCTAACCCGAGAGAACCACTGCCACCCTATCATTGTGAAGTGAAAGTGAATGGACAGCCTACTCTGGCGTTAGCCGATACGGGTTGTCGACAGAGTGTAGTTCGGCCCCAAGACTTTCAACCCAGAGTAGTACCCAGTGAGGAGATGGTGGCTATTCGATGTGTACACGGGGACGTTAAACAATACCCAACTTCCCAAGTTACGATTCAACACACCAACGACCCCGGAACCTCCCTGAAAGTAGGCCTGATCCCTAATTTACCGGAGAGAGTCATTTTGGGTAACGACTATCCCCAGCTATCACACATGTTAGCACATGATAAGCACAAAGGAGAAGACTGGTGGGCTGAAGCTCCGTTTTCTAATGCAGACGAACATGAATGGCCGGAATCGAAACCAAGAAAGAGTAGGAAACAGAGGAGAATAGAAAAAGGGAAACCCCCTATCGTGTTGCCTATTATACGTGAAGAGAATCCTTGGGAAACAGACAGAAGTTTTCGATCCACACAAAGAGAGGATCCGGTTCTGCAAGAGGCGTGGAAGAACGCACTAGAACAGGAAGACCCCCTTCATGTAGGTCCCTATTTTTTTAAGAAAAACGGTCTACTCTATAGGAAGGGAAATCCTACACAAGACCCCCAGTTAATAGTACCCACCCCATTTCGAGAAAAGGTAATGTTTCTAGCCCATAGTCACTTGCTAGGTGGTCATTTTGGTCCAGACAAAACTGAGAAACAAATCCTAGAGAAATTCTATTGGCCAGGGATATACCAACAGGTAAAAAAATATTGCAGGGAATGCCCCATATGCCAAAAACACAGTAGGTACATACCTCCTCGTGCACCCTTGCGTCCACTCCCAGTGATAGAAGAGCCCTTTACCAGAGTAGGCATGGACATTATAGGGCCTTTGTTACCCTCAAGGAGTGGTTGTAGATTTGTGCTGGTGCTGGTGGATTACGCCACCCGCTTTCCTGAGGCCATTGCCTTACGACGCCCAGATGCGGTTAATATTGCCAAAGCAATGATAACCGTGTTTTCCAGGGTGGGGTTTCCAAAAGAAATCCTCACAGACCAAGGAACACCATTCATATCCAAGGTCATGAAGCAAGTATGTACCCAACTAGGCATACATCAAATTAGAACAGCGGCTTACCACCCTCAGACTGACGGGTTAGTAGAAAGGTATAACGCTACGCTTAAGACAACCCTTAAAAAACTGTTGGAACTCGAAACGAGAAAGTGGGAGGATATGTTACCGTTGGCACTGTTCGCCATACGGTGCAAAATACAGAAAAGTACAGGTTATTCCCCTTTTGAACTCCTATACGGACACCAGCCACGAACATTCTTGGACATGGCCCAAGAAAAGTGGGAGAATGAACCCGATAACGCTAAGCCCTTAGTGGATTATGTATCCACTCTAAAAACGCATCTGAGTCAGATTCGGACTATTGTCCGCAATAATTTGGAAGAGGCACAAGCGGCTCAGAAGAAACAATATGACAAAAAGGCAAAGGAGAGAAAATTTGAGGTGGGTGACCTCGTTTTGTTAATGATGGCTTCATCCGACCACAAACTACTGGGTCAATGGCAGGGCCCGTATAAAGTTACTGAGAAAGTCACCCCAGTGACTTATAGGATAGAGCTAGATGCGACACGGGGTACTTCACAAATATATCACATCAATTTGCTAAAAAAATGGGAAGGACCTCATCCTGTTCTAACTGCCCAAACTGAGAGTGAGGTACCTTTGTTTTCTCAATGTATTGACCCTATTCTTCCAAACCCTCTGAAAGAAAAATTAATGCAGAATCTCGCTCCCCTTGGAGGAGTGTTTTCCCTAACTCCAGGAAGGACGACCCTAGTACAACATGCCATCAGAACCCCTGTAGGTAAAAGGGTACGACTTCGGCCCTATCGGATACCCGAGGCCCGTCGTCAAACTATAAGAGAGGAAGTCCAGAAGATGCTGGAAATGGATATTATCGAACCTTCATCTAGTGAGTGGAACTCCCCAATTGTGTTGGTTCCGAAACCGGATGGTTCGGTCAGATTTTGCATTGACTTCAGAGAGGTTAATAAGTTGTCGGAGTTTGACACTTATCCTCTTCCAAGAGTGGATGAAATGATTGAAAAGATAGGGAAAGCTAAGTACATCAGCACATTGGACTTGTGTAAAGGTTATTGGCAAATCCCTTTACGTCCCCAAGATAAGGAAAAAACAGCATTCTCCACTCCGGAGGGACTGTACCATTTTAAGGTCATGCCCTTTGGCTTACACGGGGCACCAGCTACCTTTCAAAGGGCGATGAATTGTATACTACGCCCCCACGAAAAATATGCCGGTGCGTACATAGATGACATCGTCATTTTCAGTGAGACATGGGACCAACACGTACAACACTTGAAGCGAGTCATAATCACTCTAGGAGAAAATGGATTGAAGATCAATCCGTCAAAAAGCCATCTAGCAGCCCAAACAGTGAAATATTTGGGATACCTCTTGGGAGAGGGAATGATTAGACCACAAGATTCCAAACTGGCAGCTATTTCCCAAATTCCACTTCCCAAAAACAAGAAAGACCTACGGGCCTTTTTGGGCCTTTTGGGATATTATAGACGATTTATTCCAAATTTTTCCCAAATTGCATCGCCTCTCACTAATCTGCTACAAAAGACCTCTAATACTGAGGAGCGTTTAAAACATCCTACCCCTGACATACTTAGAGCCTTCCAAACTCTAAAAGGATCCCTAACATCTGAAACGGTACTAGCCAGTCCCGACTATTCCCTCCCGTTTATCTTACAGACAGATGCATCAGATCAGGGATTAGGAGCCGTGCTCTCACAAGTAACTCATCAGGGACAAGAACAGCCTATTTTATATATAAGCAGAAAATTGTTTCCTAGAGAACAGAATTACGCAGTTATTGAAAAAGAGGCCCTGGCAGTTAAGTGGGCCATAGAAACACTGCGTTACTATCTGGAAGGAAGAGAGTTTACTTTATTCACGGATCATGCCCCTTTGGAATGGTTGTCTCGCAACAAAGGAAACAATGATCGTGTATTACGATGGTTCTTGGCACTGCAACCCTATAGATTTCATACTAAACATCGGAAAGGGTCAGAGCAAGGGAATGTTGATTTCCTATCTAGGTATCCACAGGACAGAAACCCTAGTAACAGGACACCAAGGGAAAGGGGATGTGAGAAAGATCGGGTCGGAACCCCTGTTAAGGCGGAACTACAAAGCCCAGACACCCTTGCTCGACCCTGGCGGCATTCCGTATCACCTGAAACTTGGACGAAGACCGATATCTCTCCTCTCTTTCCACAGCGTGAGGTAACGGCTAGAGGAGGTGCTACGAACATTGGACGAATAAAAACAGACGCCTCACAGGAAGCGGGGTGGTCGCAGAACGTCGAGGAGGCGGGACCAGAGACGAACCACGAGGAGGACGCTGAATCTCGGAGCCGGGAGCCGGAGCTGAACGCCGAGAGTCAAGACAGCGTTGCTGACCTAGAGGAGGAGGCGGGGGAAACCGAAGACCGCTGGACGGAGGAGTGGTGGTGTCCCCCGGAGGAGGCTGGAGAGCGTGCCGTGACTCAGGAGAGTTACGGCGGGGCCGGTGAGTGACTTTGAGCCGAAGCCCTTTGGGGAAACTGTTGTGTGTTACGGGAGGTGGGAGGTAGGGAGGACATTGGGGGGGGTGGGTGGATTTTGTAAAGGGGACTACGAAACGTGCATTGGTAAACGAGTAATACCTACTGTTTCACTAAAGCTACTGGACTGGGATTAGGGCATTGGTCTATGACTCAACCATCCCTACCTTTTTATCCTTATTCCATACCCGCTCACTCCCTATTCCCTTACCCATCACTTCCAATACCTTTACGCACTCCCCTTCACTATCCCCGATTTTCGTGCACTACTTTACGGTGTAGGAGCAAGGGTTTCGAACCAACCAGATCACTGACGGTCCCTTTCTTTTCTTCCCTCTCGGTACCTCCGGTTAACCAACACCACGGAGACGCGGTCGCCCCAGGACCAACGACCCTTGGAAGAAGAGGAAGAAACATCGACTACCACGGCAGACCCCTTCAACCTTGGAGAGTTCGGTGCCGCGTGTGGAAGTTCAGATCCTGTAGTGAAACCTAAAGCCTTGTTTCCTGACAATAAAAGTGCAGTTCGCCAATATATTCAGCCTCCGCGTCTGTATATCCGACCTCACCTCCCACAGTACCCAATAAAACAAAAAGCAAAAAAAAACAGGTCAAAGAGATCTAAGATCAACTTGAATACCAGGGTGTAATTGAAACTTGCACCTCCTCCATGAATAATTCTTTGTTTCCTGTAATGAAACCATATTGTTCATGCCGTCTAGTATTAGAATAAAGACATCTGAACACATGCACTAAAACATTTGCAGTACAGAATGCACACAGTGTTGCATTAATGAATAACACTGTGCGTAAAAAATACAAAACAAAATTAGATATCTCAAATGGATTTTTCTGCCAAAGTATAGCGCCTGAGAACAGATATTTGACAGCATTCTCAGCGCTCGGTTCTCAGCGTCAATTTTGTTGACTCCCCCAAAGGTTTAAAAATAGCACTGGGTTGTTCTCCCCTAAGGTAACAGTGTTACTTCAGACTTTGGATGAAGAGGCAATGTCCTAAGTAGATATCTGACGGATGATGATTTGAAGGATCACTTGTCCAGAGTGAGCCACATCATTTTGGGGTTCGCCTCGGAAGGCTACAAAATCAACTTTAAAAAATCAAAAATAGCCCACCTCAATGTCTTTGGAATACGAGTTATCAAGTGAAGGAAAAAGCCAGGCAGCAAACTTTTTGAAGAAGTGTGCGCTGCTCCAACCTTACAACTTACAAAACTTACAATCCATATTGGGATTCCTAAATTTTGATAGAACATACATTTTAGATTACGCAGAAAAAGTAAAACCTTTCTACAACATGATTTTTGAGTTAGGCATTGGACACAGGAACACACAGATATCCTTCGTTCCCTGCAAGAGGACATGATAGCATCAAAACACTTCCAGGCATGCATGAATGTCCACAATCTAATGATACGGGTCGTTCCCCGGTTATCAGGATATACCTACATCACATTCAATGAAGTTGAGACTGTCCAGATTGCATACAAATCACACTTTTACACAAACGCTGAAATGCGCTTTGCTTCTACACAAATAATTCTGACAGCGGTACACACCGCTGTAGCAAGAGAAAGAGCACTGGCTCAGGGGAAATGAATAATTGTCGTAACTCCAGTACCAGCCTTAGAGGCTGTTACAAAGGCTAGTGTTCCAAATGATAAAGCCTTACAACCAAGATGGATGCAATCGGCTAATTCTTTCACTGCAACAGATGTAGAATACAGATAAGACCCTACAATGAAAACATAAGCATTCCTGCAGTATGAACAAGAATATTCACTCATAAACAAAATAATGCCTCTAGATCAGTATGAATATATAATTTATACTGACAGATCTGCTCAGCCGACCGTAGGTAGTAAACAGCAATACAGCGCCGCACGTGCGATTGTAAAGGGTCGTATGCAAGAAGGCAAGTTCCACCCTAGCATTACGAAGATACAGTCTCTAGGAGACTGCACAGCACAGCTGGCAGAATTAATCGCCCTATTACTGGCACTAATGAATACGGATCGAGAATTCCCCACACTGATTGTGTATGGTTAATTTGACTGTTTCCTATCATACAATGAATATCTACACTACTGGGGTCAGAATGGGTTAAGCGACTCAAAAGGTGGCACAATTAAGCATAAAATGCTATGGGAATAGGTAGCAGAGTTGAAAAACGGACTACGGAGAGCTCACGTGATACACATCAACGTGATGGTGGACGTTCACGTGGAAGGAAATTAATTGGCCAATTAAGCCGCAAAGGGGGCAGTACGAACTGCTGCCGTAGCTGCATTCACTCATTCAAAAACGAGAATAGACAAACAGATAATGATAGCTGACATTGCTTCATGCAAAAATAGCACAGCCTTACCGAAGGCCCAAATTCCAGGAGTGGGGGATAGAGTAATACCAAACATGGATCGCAGATTAGGCTTAATGCCAGCTGCACACGAGGGTATGGGTTCTGCACACACAAGAGTTATCGCGGCGGCTTCTTTATTGAAACAACGCTATTGGTGGCAAAGGTTAACTAAACAGACAAAGAATTTTGTCCTAAAGTGCAACATTGCAGCAGATGAAGGGTTCCACCGTAGCACATCCAGCACATACACTACTATTGATATCAGACAGACCACTTGCTTGCGTTTATTTGGACCACTGAGGCCCCCTACAATCAGATGGGGCTTACAAGTATATCTTGGTGGCAGTGGATTCATGCTCGATATTCCTGTGGGTTTGGCATTAGTGCTCAGTTGACCCTCGAACTGTTATAAAAGATTTGCGAGTCTTCATAGGGACATACGCAATTGGCACATTACATTCTGACCGTGGCCCCGCGTTTAGCTCTAGGTATTACAAGGAATCCATGGGAAGTTTAGGTGTTGCATTGCGGTACTCCTCTCCGTACCATCCCGAGGGAAATTCAGTTGTGGCAAGGAAAAACCGAGACTTAAAGCAATCTTTAACAGTATTAGGTTCGGGTGGTAGATGGGTCAATCACTTACGCAGGGTCCAAAGCGTCCTTAACAATATGCCAAGAAGTTCCCTAGTAGACGTCACTCCTTATGAAGTCCTATTTGGGACGAGAATGTGGGTACCTGATATCGATTGTGAAAGCACAGTGGCAGATCAAAAACCATTTGATATCAATAAACGTATGACTGTTTCACAGAATCTCAATGAATTCTGGGTACTACAAAGCAACTTAAAAGTAAAATGCACCGCCACTGGGAAAGTCAAATTAGTCACTGCAAGACCTGTCTGGATCCCAAAGGTCAGGGATCTGGTGACACCATACAGTGGTGGGAAGTTATGCCTCGATTGGCTAAAAACCTTGACACTGTTCCAGGTGAAACACAACTTATCCTTACTCTCAGATGAGGTGGATTTAAGGGGTTTTTATAAGGTCCCCGAAAGCCACATCAGAAAGATTTCCTATACGCTGTCTATAATGAAATCTCTCAACAAGAAGCTGCGGAGAGACTTCGAGAAATAGATAGAATTAACCTAGAAAAGGAGTTAGCTGTAGTTAACAATGGTATGACTATATTAACATCTAGGATTTATTCACTGGGCAACATTGTATCTTCTGCTGTAGATGTACTAGAACAGGACTTGTCCAGACTACAACACGGACAATCTCAACTACGATCTATTATGTTATTGAGCTGGACGCTGAAATCATTGCGCGCTGGTTATGTGCCGTGGCGATTTATTAACAGTACATTCTTGTTCTCTGCATACAATCTAACTAAACAAGTGTGCTTTTATGGCTCGCTGAACGAATCCAGGGTAGACCATCATGTTGTGTCGGCACAATGGCGTCTGCAGATTATAGACCTGGGTAGTGAGCGAGGAGACCCCTGGTGAGGAGGAGACCTCTGTTGGATGTTTAACTGTCGAGGTTTTGCATTGGTTTGGGTCCGCAATTTCCTGTGTGCACTTCAGATGCCTGCAGGCCAGCATAGAATCGCCCTGTCATATTTTGCACCAGCTGGCATTTGAAAGAAGGATGTATGGAAAGGCCTTCGAACTGGGCACCCGTATAATTCAGTTTGGGATTTATGGAAAAGCTGATTGCTGCAGTATGGAGCTTGGTGGAATAAACAAATAACACGGCGGGCAGGGGAGGGGGCGGAGAGGGGAGAGGAGAAATGCGACACGGAGGGAAGGGGAGGGGGCGGAGAGGGGAGAGGTGCGACATCAGTGTGCATCACACCCTGCAGGTTATAGCGAGAGTGTGGGGTGAATGTAGGAGAAAGAACCAAGTGTGCTTTTATGGCTCGCTGAACGAATCCAGGGTAGACCATCATGTTGTGTCGGCACAATGGCGTCTGCAGATTATAGACCTGGGTAGTGAGCGAGGAGACCCCTGGTGAGGAGGAGACCTCTGTTGGATGTTTAACTGTCGAGGTTTTGCATTGGTTTGGGTCCGCAATTTCCTGTGTGCACTTCAGATGCCTGCAGGCCATCATAGAATCGCCCTGTCATATTTTGCACCAGCTGGCATTTGAAAGAAGGATGTATGGAAAGGCCTTCGAACTGGGCACCCGTATAATTCAGTTTGGGATTTATGGAAAAGCTGATTGCTGCAGTATGGAGCTTGGTGGAATAAACAAATAACACGGCGGGCAGGGGAGGGGGCGGAGAGGGGAGAGGAGAAATGCGACACGGAGGGAAGGGGAGGGGGCGGAGCGGGGAGGGGGCGGAGAGGGGAGAGGTGCGACACGGCGTTAGAAGGAAGGAAGAGAGGGGAGGGGGGAGGAGAAATGCGACACGGCGGGAAGGGGAGGGGGCGGAACGGGGGCGGAGAGGGGAGAGAGAGAGTAGGCAAGGGTAAACAAACACGGACGTGCACGCGCCCGTGACTTTTACGGTCAATGCGCATGCGCATAAGCTTAATGCGCATGCGCATTGACCTTAAAAGTCACGGGCACTGCAAGGAATCGCCACGATTCCTTGCAGTGCAGATAAAGAGTGGATAACTCGCAATACTCTCGCCTTGCTCGATGCGCATGCGCATCGACAGGCGAGACCTAAAAACAGATAACAATAGCACAATGGGGAGCAAAATATACAATGCTGCGTTTTGAAAAACTGGACCAATTACCTTTCAATGTGGCAGAGTCACCATCCACTGAATGGTTAATCCATGGCCATATAACATTACCGGCCACAACTTTCCAGTTTCAGTATTGCCTAGAACAACAAAACGCGGGCAGGTTTGAAGCAGTGAGTAGGCAATTCATCAAGGAATCTTGGAAATTGCCATACAGATTTCGATGCAGGAGTGGGCACATGGAATTATTTCTAAAAGGTACAAACTGCTTGAAAGCTTTAAGTCAGAGGTCGTCTAACTGTGGGGCGCGCCCCCCTGGGGGGCCTTGGCAGTGTTCCCAGGGGGATGCAAATGCCTCAGTAAGAAGTTGTAAATTGAAATAGCCTGGAAGCACGAATTTGCTGATTTACTACGTTTCCAAGCTGTCTTCATTTACAAACTGCAGCTGAAGTGCAAGGCAGGGTCAAAGACACTATTAAAAAGAACAACATTTTCTTTAACTATTTTGTTCCGTTTTTTCACTTGCAGGTAACTGTCAGGGTACTATCTTCAAATAACACAGGAGCAGAATGCTGCTAATTCCCAATGCCCAAATTAGAAATACTCTGTGAGATTTTAATGACTCTCAACAGGTAAGTACCAACAGTGGGAAAGGGGAAGTGGAGTAAGAGAAGAGACAGCCCTGGTATCTAATTCGTCTTCTTGTCTTGTACAAGCTGTAACAATTAACATTGAATGACTTTCCTATTATTTTACCTTTTTCCACTTACTGTATTTTTTTTAGTTAAATTAGCTTGTCTTACCAGGATGTTGTTAGGGCAAAACCTCTCTTCTATCTTCTAGTTGTGTGAAGTATGACAACTGAATTGCTCTGACTCCTGCTAACTCTTGGTCTCTGTTCTTGCAGGTGCAATTGAAGATCGTCTTGTGATCTTTTGGAGTGGAGAAATAGGTAAGTTTCTCTATGAATCTTGCACTTCTTTTTAATAACGTAGAGGAAATATTTATATTAAGAACTTACTTAGTCCTAGAGTCTTGAACGCTGTTTATTGTCCGTCTATAATGTGATAGGTATTGATAGTTTTGTCTGTGAACCTATACGAGTATGAGTACTATTTAATTATTTGTCATGAGCCTTTTCTCACGCTAATTTTACTGTTCCAGACCGAACTGCACGGAGGAAATGTACATGCACATTCTATCTGAACAGGAAACCTTTATTCTCGCAAAACACTATTATTTGTTAACGCGCATGTGTCAGAACACTAATCTCTATAAGCGTGTCAGATGACTAAACACTTCCTTGGTTTCTGTGATGATTTTTGTGAGGAGCTATATTTATGCCATGCGCATCTGCAACGAGTCGCTAACCTTTGAATTGAACTGCAGTCACTAACCTGTGATTTGTGAAGACTGTGAACCATCGCGACTAAACGCGGTGAGCAAGCATCGAGGTCTATCCTATCTTCCACGACGAGTGTTGGGTAGGTGTTAACGGGCTGGTATCTCATGTGAAGTGCGCCTTAGAATGTTGGTGAGCGAGCTTCACCTTCCCAATAGAAATCATTCTACGCTAGAACGCTGACCCGCGAATGTGTTAGCACCCATGTGGGAAATCCAACGATGTGAACATATTCTCCAACTAGGAGCCCCACAAGTTCTCTCTACTTCTTAGTAGAGCCAATGGCACAGATGGCGGAGACATCAGGGTCACGTGGCGGAGACCTACCGAGAACCCTGACAATACCCCCCTCTCAACGGGGTTTCCTCCAAGCGGGGTTTATTGGGAAACGTCCTGTGGAACTCCCGGATCAAACGCGGGGCATGGACATCTGAACTTTTCTCTCAGGATCGTTCCTCGGGTCCAAAACCTTTCCAGTCAATGAGGTAAAAGAGATCATTATGATTCAATTTTGAATCCAAAATTCGTTTCACTTCATATTCAGGCGCTCCATCAATGAGAATGGGAGGAGGAGAAGATGTTTGTCACAAAGCTGGTTGTACTTTTTTAACTAAGGAGACATGAAAGACTCAGTGCAATTTGGTAGTAGAGGGTAGTGTCAGACGATAAGTTACAAGGCTAATGACTTTTTCAATAGGGTATGGGCCTATGAATCGAGGTTGGAACTTATGGGTTCCCCTGAGTCGTAAATTTTTGGTGCATAACCAAACACGATCTCCAACGTGAAGAACAGGTGTGGATCGTCTTTTTCAGTCAGCACAACGTTTGTAAGATGCCTTAGCTGCAGACAACTTTTGGGTCGCAGATTGATGTATCTTTAACAAACGCTGGGCAAAATCCTGAACTGCAAGACCTCAATGTCAGGTAAGAGAATGTGAGAATTATGATGTCTGAATGAGGTTATAAAGAAAGGGGAGTATTCAGTGGAGTACGTTCCATTTGACCATCTGTTTCAGGATGGAAACTAGTGGAATATCGATGTCTATGCCTAAACCTTTAATGTAGGCTTTCCAGAATCAAGATAAGAATTGAAAACCTCTGTCAGTAATTAACACCATAGGAATGCCATGAAGGCGGATTACCTGTTGATTAAAAAGCTGTGACAATTGTTGTGAAGTTGCTGTGCCTTTAATTGTGCCATTTTACTACAGGTAATAACAAAAGAGAATCCCTAAAGGAATCATTTATACAGTAACTTGATTATTTGGTCGTGTCATATCAATGAACACTTAATTATGGAGTTGTCACAGGAGCTTGTAATGATAACAAAAGTTTATCAAAAATATATAGTTCTTTATTGATGCATAGATTTTTTGATCAATTGATTTCTGGCAACATCAACTACCACTTAATTCGAACAATGTTGAGTGGTAGGGGGAACACCTTACGCATTAAACATGAGTTTTTCAAATACCCATGTTCAGAAATACATTACACATATTCAGATGGTTTGTAAAAACAAATTAAATGATTTAGGCAGAAACGGTGTTCATACGTCGACGTTTCGGTCCCTGGTGGTACAAATCCTTGGGACCATCTTCAGGACAAGTAGTTGCACAATAATATCTAATGTACAAAACAACAATGTCAGTGTTACAAAACCTGTGACACAAAGAAAAGACTGTACAGTACGCTCACACAAGAAGGACAGCAATACTATGTGTAACACTAAACAGACCTAGTTACAAAGTTAAAACCATCTCGGTACTTATAAAGATCAACATAAATATCAATGAATATATACTTACAAATAGTAATGGCAACTGAATCTCACTATGCAAAATGGACCAACCAATCGGCCATCTATAGGATAAAGTGCAAAAACCAATATAAACATCTAATGAATATCTATTCAGTTAATCCCTACCATCACCAACACCACCAGTGAGAAAGGACCAAAGGAATAGTCACTCACGTGTGTTGGATTAAATGTGACCTAGAAGTACAAATTAGAGATACCATATTAAAATGTGTACCATCCGAGACTAATCAAAGGACTCAAACCAACACATAATATCAACCGACACCCACACCACGTGTCAAATTGTTTGTCAATAACTTACATATGTTGGTCTCAAATGTGACCTGAAAAATCAATGAAACTCGTTTTAGATACTATGCTTACTAATAAGCATGCGCCTATACACACAAAGTAATACGCTGTAAGCATCTGTCCATAGTGACTACAAAAGCCTGCAGTACATTACGGGAGAAAACAGTGAAAAACCGAGCCACGTTTCAATGAAAACTACGTAAGCCCTCTCCTGCAGATGTATTCTTACCTAGTTAACGGGATAGGAGAATCTGATCCCGAGGCGCCCGACTCTACAGTTCTGGCAGCAACAAAAGATTGTGCCCGTTCAATGATAAGCGCGGAAGACGCTTACGTCAGACGCCAAAAGACGGCGGCCATCTTAGGTAGGGACTAGATTTAGGAAAGCTCGAGGGAAGTACTAAGTAGATTAGAGTCAAACGGGCACCATCATAACATTGGTATGTTTTTACAATACAGCGCCAAGCTTTAATGAATAAAAAAACCCTCGCTATAAAGGGAAACAGTATTTACAGGGTTAAAACGTCGACGTATGAACACCGTTTCTGCCTAAATCATTTAATTTGTTTTTACACACCAACTGAATATGTGTAATGTATTTCTGAACATGGTTATTTGAAAAACTCATGTTTAATGCGTAAGGTGTTCCCCCTACCACTCAACATTGTTCGAATTAAGTGGTAGTTGATGTTGCCAGAAATCAATTGATCAAAAAATCTATGCATCATTAAAGAACTATATATTTTTGATAAACTTTTGTTATCATTACAAGCTCCTGTGACAACTCCATAATTAAGTGTTCATTGATATGACACGACCAAATAATCAAGTTACTGTATAAATGATTCCTTTAGGGATTCTCTTTTGTTATTGTTATTACCGATACCCAGTCCCTAGGGGATTATTGGGTGGCTCTATTGTGTTTGAAATTTTACTAAAGGTGTCAACACAAACTAGGATGGTGTTAAAACCGTGAGAGGATGGTAGATCTACAATTAAGTCTAAAGACACAGTGTGCCAGGGGTAAGGAGGGTAGGTAGGGGCTGTAAAAGGCCTTGTGGTACCTGCCTGTCTGACTTTCCCTGAGTGCAAATCTCAAAACCCAAAACATACTGTTGAATATCGTTACTCATGTGAGGCTATCAAAAATCGACGTTTTACCAGGTCTTCAGTCTTGTGAACGCCCTTATGACCCGCTAAGAGATGATCATGACATTCTCAAAAGGCTTTAGTTTGAAGGTCAGTAGTGGGTAAAAAGAATGCCTTCCCTTGATAGGATAATCCATCCTGCACGGTTCATAAGGGATCTTCTACTGTCCAGTCGTTCATAAGGTCCACTGCCATGTGATCTTGGATTTGATCTTCGAAAGATTCCAAATAAATGGTTCCAATGATTCTCTCTTCTGGGATTATCTGATGTTTTCTACCTTGATGCTCTAATGTTTGGTATTTATTCTGGACAAGGCATCTGCTTTTCCGTTCTGTGAACCTGGTCTATATGTGATGACAAAATCGAATTCAGAAAAATAGAGCGACCAGCGAAGTTGACGTGGTGTAAGAGTTCTGGCTGTCCGTAAGAATTTCAGATTTCTATGATCAGTAAATATTGTTACTGTGTGCTTGGCCCCCGTCAAATAATGCCTCCATTCTTTAAAGGCATCTTTGATGGCCAAAACTTCTTTTTCGGTTATAGTGTAATTACATTCCGCTGAGTTGAGCTTACAAGAGAGATGCGCTACAGGATGCAGTTGTCCGGTGTCTTTATGTCTCTGAGACAATTTACCTCCTATGGCGAATTCTGAAGCGTCTGTTTCTAAATAGAAAGGTTCAGAGGGGTCTGCATGAAGTAAGATGGGTGCTGACGTGAAACTTTTCTTTAGTAGACTGAAAGGTTGCTCTGCCTCCTCTGACCAATCGAAAGGAACTCCTTTTCTGAATAGTCGGGTTAAAGGTAGAATCTTTCGAGAAAAACCATGTATAAATCTTCGATAAAAATTGGCAAAGCCAATGAGGCTCTGGACTTCTTTAATTGTAGTTGGAGATTTCCAGTCAGTAACCGCCTTCACCTTTTGTTCGTCCATAGTGATTCCAGAAGGTGATAACACAAATCCCAGGAACTCCACAGTGTTGGTGTTGAATAAACACTTTTCTAGCTTGACATACAAGGAGTTTTCAGAGATGTTGTAACACTGCTCAGACTTGCATTTGATGTTCTTCATCTAAATTAGAATAGATTAGAATAGCATCTATGAAGACGATCACGCATTGATCAATGAAGTCGCTCAGTACTTCGTTGATGAAATATTGGAACACCGCTGGCGCATTACACAACCCGTACGGCATTACTTGGTATTCGTAGAGGCCTTACTTTGTCCTGAAAGCCGTCTTCCATTCATCTCCTTCACGTACACAAATTAGATGATAAGCTCCATGAAGCTCGAGGCGGGTGTAAATCTTGGCTTCTTTGACTTGGTCAATCAATACAGAAATAAGGGGTAAGGGATAACAATATTTTACTGTTATCTTGTTGATAGCTCAAAAGTCTATGCAAGCCCGAAGATCTCCTCCTTTCTTCGGCACAAAGAAGAGGGAGGGGGGGGGAAAGAGACAGGAAACTGGGAAAGTCTAATGAAATAATTTTCTAGATTTTTCTTTAAGTATTTTTTAGGGCTCGCCTGCTGTGCGCATGCGCATAGCTGGCAAGCTCTATAGGGGCTTAAATAAGCTTTACCTAGACTGGCGATTGACTGGCGATTTGATGCTGTGCCCGTGGCTTTTAGGTCAATGCGCAAGCGCATTGACCTAAAATGCGCGTGCACATCATCAAATCGCCAGTCAATTGTCAGCAGCACTCCTCCCCTGCTGCTTCACACCCTCATGCCGCTCTCCCCGCTCCGCCCCCTCCCCTGCCCGCCGTGTCGCATTTCTCATCCCCCCTCCCCACAGCAATGCCCTCAGCCGGCCGGCTTGTATGCCTGTGCCATTTTGTCGTTACACGCATTTATGGTGCGCATGCTTACAAAACGACTCAGGCAGCCATGTCAAAAGCTTATTATTATTTTTTTTTCCAACTTTAGCCACTCTGCACTGCGTTGCTAAAACAATTGGCGACTTGTGATCCTCGACCTCTGCCAGATAGACTTATCTGTCAACCAAACTTTTAAAAGTAAGTTTGCATTTCGTGGCCGTTGTTTGTGTCTTTCAACAGTCACTGTTATTTACCGTTGTACAACCTCCAGTTTGAAGAGTGATGAAACCACAACACACTGTGCCAGCCACCATCTTTCATGCTGGTATGACTGCACACACTGTGATCTCATTGGGTGAACTGGCACGTGCTGCCAATCTTGTGCTGCCATTGAGGGGTTAAAAGGCACAGAATGCCACCCTCTATGACACTGTCGAGGATCGAATGGCTTTCAATATCACTTCCTATGATGTCTTACTGGAGCTCAAATGCATAGGATGTCCTTTCCTACTAAGTAATTTCCCATGATGTCACAGAGGGGACAATTTGCATATGACCTCACGTTACTTCAGTGAAATAGGTTAATGGGTTTCTTTGACAATTGTACTAATTGTGAAACAGGCATACTTTTCTGCAGATAGTTATACATTGTTAGGTTTCTCTTGTACCAGTATCACTTCCACGCCGTTTCACTATATATGGAACCATCTCTCTGTTGGTGTTCATCTGCTGAGGCTCACACATGCTTTCACAACAGTGTCCTTACATTTGCATTTGAATGCCTGAATTTCAAACCATTTCGGCATGTGTCTGCCAGATTTGCCAACGGCATCGTGTGGAGTTATGTGGGATGTTAGATTACAACCATATGTAATCATATGCAAAGTAGGTGTGCTCCGTGTGATTTCTTAAAGTGAACACACATGCACGCGTGTAAGATATACTTTATCAGTGTTCCATTGTCTTTAGGAACCTTATTCTTTACCTTACATGCTGTTTTCCCCTAAATGACCCTGTACCTACAAACCACCTCCTCATTCGACTCACATTCTTTCTGAATTAAGCGTCTGTGTGTCTTGGCAGTCTGCAGATGCCAAAGAGCTGCGCGGATGAGTAAATCGAGCAAGCATCTTAGACTTGTGGCTTCAGCTGCGCTTGCCTTTGCCCAGGCTTGTCTTATGTGGCAATCGTACTAGTGATTTATGGTATCAGTTTTCCATTCCATAGCATGTATTATATTTTGGTAGGGTGAAAACAACTTTGCAGCATCTCCAAATATTTACAATCGACGCCCTAGAGACCTTGGTAGAGAACATGTCACTAGAAGTGTGCCTGTTGCACGTACATTCCTTTAACACTTATATGCTAAACAGATATACTCTTCAGCACATCAGCGCTTACAGTCTTCTTTTTATGATGACCTATTGAACTAAGTAATCTTCTATTCATGTACAAGGTGCCTTTTTATGAAGTTAGAGAACCACGCCTGCTGTTCTGTGGCTCGTCGTGGTAGGCATATCCATAAGGGTGAACTGGTATCTATCACCATAGATCACCATAGATAGTGGGTGATCTTTTCTTCATTCAAGAGATGCAATATGTGCGAATATTATTATATGTGTTTTGTATAGGGGGACATTAACAGGGCGGCTTGGTATGAGTTTTTCAGTGTTCATTTATCCATATCCTGATTAAAGTGAGTAGGTGATGTATGGAGAATGCAGGATTTTTCCAAAGTGGTGTTATATCTCTTCAATGTACATTATATGTGGATAAACCTTGGATGAATAGATGGATGGATGGGTACACATCCACCACATCCACCACCACTTCACCACCGCATCCACCACCACATCCACCACCACCACATCCACCACTTCCACCACCACCACATCCACATCCACCACTGCATCCACCACCACCACATCCACCACCACCACATCCACCACCACCACATCCACCACCACATCCACCACCACATCCACCACCTCATCCACCAACGCATCCACCACCACCACATCCACCACCACCGCATCCACCACCACCGCATCCACCACCACCGCATCCACCACCACCGTATCCACCACCACCGTATCCACCACCACCGCATCCACCACCGCATCCACCACCGCATCCACCACCACATCCACCAACACATCCACCACCACCGCATCCACCACCACCACCACCACTACAGCCACCACCACATCCACTACAACCACCACCCCATCCACCACTACCACCACCACCACATCCACCGCATCCACCACCACATCCACCACCACATCCACCATCACCACCACATCCACCATCACATCCACCATCAAATCCACCACCACCGCATCCACCACCACCACCACACCCACCACCACTACAGCCACCACCACATCCACTACAACCACCGCCGCATCCACCACATCCACCACATCCACCACATCCACCGCATCCACCACCACATCCACCATCACCACCACATCCACCATCACATCCACCATCAAATCCACCACCACATCCACCACCTCATCCACCATCACATCCACCATGACATCCACCGCCACATCCACCACCACATCCACCACCACTTCACCACCGCATCCACCACCAACACCACATCCACCGCATCCACCTCCACATCCACCACCACATCCACGACTTCCACCACCACCACATCCACCAACGCATCCACCACCACCACATCCACCACCACATCCACCACCTCATCCACCAACGCATCCACAACCACCACATCCACCACCACATCCACCACCACCACCACATCCACCACCACCACCACATCCACCAACACATCCACCATCACCTCCACATCCACCATGACATCCACCGCCACAGCCACCACCACATCCACCACCACCGCATCCACCACCACCACATCCACCACCACCACCACATCCACCGCATCCACCACCACATCCACCACTTCCACCACCACCACATCCACCACCACCACATCCACCACCACCACATCCACCACCACATCCACCAAAGCATCCACCACCACCGCATCCACCACCGCATCCACCACCACCGCATCCACCACCACCACCACACCCACCACCACTACATCCACCACCACATCCACTACAACCACCACCCCATCCACCACCACCACCGCATCCACCACCACCGCATCCACCATCACATCCACCACCACCACATCCACCACCACCACCACATCCACCAACACATCCACCATCATCTCCACATCCACCATGACATCCACCGCCACAGCCACCACCACCACCGCATCCACCACCACCGCATCCACCACCACCACATCCACCACCACCACTACATCCACCACCACATCCACTACAACCACCACCCCATCCACCACATCCACCACCACCGCATCCACCACCACATCCACCATCACATCCACCACCACCACATCCACCAACACATCCACCATCACCACCACATCCACCAACACATCCACCATCACCTCCACCATGACATCCACCGCCACAGCCACCACCACATCCACCACCAACACTTCCACCACCACCACATCCACTACCACCACATCCACCACCTCATCCACCACCTCATCCACCACCTCATCCACCAACGCATCCACCACCACCGCATCCACCACCACCGCATCCACCACCACCGCATCATCCACCACCGCATCATCCACCACCACCACACCCACCACCACTACATCCACTACAACCACCACCCCATCCACCACCACTGCATCCACCACCACCGCATCCACCATCACATCCACCACCACCACATCCACCACCACCACCACATCCACCAACACATCCACCATCATCTCCACATCCACCATGACATCCACCGCCACAGCCACCACCACATCCACCACCACCGCATCCACCACCACCGCATCCACCACCACCACATCCACCACTACATCCACCACCACATCCACTACAACCACCACCCCATCCACCACATCCACCACCACCGCATCCACCATCACATCCACCACCACCACCACCACATCCACCAACACATCCACATCCACCATGACATCCACCGCCACAGCCACCACCACATTCACCACCAACACATCCACTACCACCGCATCCACCACCACACCCACCACCACCACACCCACCACCACCACACCCACCACCACCACATCCACTACAACCACCGCCGCATCCACCACATCCACCACCACCACATCCACCACCACATCCACCATCACATCCACCATCACATCCACCATCAAATCCACCACCACCACCACATCCACCGCCACATCCACCACCACCACATCCACCACCACCACATCCACCACCACCACATCCACCACCACTTCACCACCGCATCCACCACCACCAGATCCACCACCACCACCACATCCACCGCATCCATCACCACATCCACCACCGCATCCACCACCACCGCATCCACCACCACCGCATCATCCACCACCTCATCCACCACCTCATCCACCAACGCATCCACCACCACATCCACAACCACCACATCCACCACAACACCACCACATCCACCATCACCACCACATCCACCATCACATCCATCACCTTCACATCCACCATGACATCCACCACCACATACACCACTTCCACCGCATCCACCACCACCGCATCCACCACCGCATCCACCACCACATCCACCACCACCACCACTACCACATCCACCACCACCACATCCACCACCACCACCACATCCATCACCGCATCCACCAACACCTCATCCACCACCTCATCCACCACAGCATCCACCACCACCACATCCACCACCGCATCCACCACACCCACCACCAACACTTCCACCACCACATCCACCACCACTTTCACCACATCCACAACCACCACATCCACCACATCAACACCACATCCACCACATCAACACCACATCCACCACCTCCACCACCACCACCACCTCCACCACCACCACCACATCCACCCCCACATCCACCACCATCACCACCACATCCACCACCACCACCACATCCACCACCACCACCACATCCACCACCACCATATCCCCCAGATCCACCACCGCCACATCTACATGTGTGTGGCTCTGTGTGAGTAGGTGCAAATGCAATGTTCTTGGATTGTCGTCACAATAAAATACACTGAACATAATCTTCACAAAAGTTATTTACAAACGTTTAAGCTATTGCCATTATAAATTACAATAACTTTTAAGTATTAATTATTTACAAAATTAAAAGCCATTGTTATTTGTAATATCAATACATCTAAGTCACGTAAATACAACACACATTGCATTACAAATGCTATAGGTGTCACATTTGCAAAAGTTAAAACTATTGACATTGTAACTGACAAAGCTATTAATTTTTCTACTTTCAAAACCAACACATAAATAAAAAAAAGTGTCATTTACAATACCAATAGCTCAAACTTTCCTAATGCGAGACCTATTGCATTTCCAATGCTTGTTTAAATAAAGGTTCTCTTTTTCAGTGAGTGCATAAACTCGACTGCATGGCAAATTCGCTCCTGGTTCAAGGTCAATTTTACACTCATAAGACCAATGTGGTGGTAACTCATCTGCCGTGGCTTCATCAAATACATCAAAATATTCTTGAAGGTTTTCAGGAACTTCAGTAGTTTGAATAACACATATTGATCTTCCATTGTCACAAAGTTGTCCAACCATGCTTTTTTCTAAATGTGCTTCAGGTTCATCATAACAATGTTTAGCACAGTATTCAGAATCTAAAGCAATAGTTCTAGCCCCCCCAATCATTACACAGGTTATGTTCTGTGAGCCAGGGTAGTCCTAAAATCAGTTGGAATTGTGGGGCATCAATTAAATTGAACTGCAAGATTTCTTGATGACCTTCTTTGGTAATTATCTTTACAGGTTCCGTGTGACTAGTGATTGGTCCAGAAGTTAAATCAGAGCCGCCTACAGCTCTAACCTTTTTGCTTTTATGTTTTTTGATTGCCTGTAAACCTATATAAACAGCAAAGTTTTGATCACAAAGGTTGCTGGTTGCTCCGGAATCTATCATAATTGCGATTTCTTCCAAAATAATCTCCCGGAACTTTAAAGGTAAAACATACGGTCAAGTGTGGTGCAGAAACCTGTAAGGTGTTTGCTAATTGATGATCCATTGGAGTTGTATTTTCACTCTCAACCACCAGTCCAACCCCTCTTACTGGTTGTGCTGAGAGTTTTCCTTCTCCCTAGTCTGGATTTTTTTTATTTATTTTTTTAATTTTTGAAACCTTTATTGCACATTAAAAGCAGAACAAATACGGGCCTACAACCATCCGGCCGGCCACGACAATTATAAGGCAAGTTAGCAAGCAATACGATAACTCGATAGCGTCTGCATACAGGATAGCAAGCAGCCTAAGTTGCACTGGGTATCTACACACTACCGAGAAAAAGGAGGAGTGAAGGTTAATTTTAAGTTTTAATATGTCCGAGATATAAGCAATAAAGGATCAGCGTTCCAACAATCCACCAATGACCTAAGAGGGCAACGTAATCAGATGAAATCCAAGCAACAGAAAACATAAACAGGCTAGCGGCATGAAGAATATGACAGGATAGTGAAATCAAACATGTTGCATGCCAGACACCGCCCCCCTCGCACCGAGCCACCCCACTGACCCAAGAAAGAAACAGAAAAGAAAAAGAAAACCAAAAGTAAGGAAAAGAAGGCCCATAGGAACTAAAACGGACAAAAGAGAAACCCCACCCCCTACCCCCACCCTACACGCATGCAGAGGCTACGGCCTACCCCCCCCCCCCCCCCCCCCCTAGCAGTGTGTCTGTCGCCCCAAAAGAGTACCCGAAATGTAGAGAAAGAAAAGGAAGAAAAAGGAGAAATATCACATAAGAACGGAGGAGGGCCTTATACAAATATGCAAAACAACCAGCTTCTGAATCCTCGGCCGCCCAACCCCGGATCCCCGACCCATTGAAAAACAAATATTCAACTCCACAGTTTATTCCCTGCAGCCCGACAGTACACTCTACCGCAAGTAAGGATAGAAAGAGCATCCTCAGCCCTGGCCCCTGCGATCTGGGGCACCAACGTGGTCCATTTGCACAGTGGCCATCTTGAACTGGAGAGGTAAACGGAGCGATCCCAGCAGGGTACGACGCCGCCCAGCAGAGCCTGTCCACCCCAAAGTCATGCGAGCAAAAATGATGGAAAGGGGGACATCATGTTGTTTCAGTCCACTCAAGTCAGTCTGCCAAAGCAATGTCATCCGATGCAGGAGAAAGTTGCAAGTGTCACCAATAGAACACAAAGGAAGAGCCAAACATGGCGTCCAAGGACGGCTCACCGGCCATAGCTCAAACCCCCCGTCCTCAGGCCGCTGCTCCGCCTTGTCAATCCGCGCTGGAACGCCACCAGGCTCTCTCACCCCCAAGTCCCCTGAGCACACCTGGGTAGGCTCCCCACTGTGATCGGGGACAGGATGTGGCGTAGTGTACTGCAGTTGGGCGCTACCATGTCCCATCAGAGGCACATAGGGGGAAGTAGCATCCAGGCGATCTTTTAAGTCCCGGGCATTATCTTGCATATCAGATCGTAAGGTGCTCAATGCACGCAGGATGTCTCCAACTTTCAATGGTGCCACAAAAGTGTATGGGGCAGCGGGTCCCTGCACGCGGGGCTCGCAAAAGTGATGTGATCCTCGAGGCTGGTCGCCAGTATCTCTCCCACCTAGATGGGCGCCCAGTCCGGTTTCCGCAGGATATTTACTAGCGGGGAGCACAGAAGCAACACGAACCATACTGACACCATGCACGGCGCCGATGCAGCAGAAACAATCGGACATCTCACTGGCAGCAGCCCGGAGGAAGCGCAGGAGCAGGGAGCACAGCCAGCAATATGGCTTCCACCGCTTCGCCGGCGGAGACAAGCGAGCCAGCAGCGCCGAACATGGACCAGGGCGCAGTTACAATGTTGCACTGCCAGACTCAGTAGTCCCAAAGCGCGAGGATGAGCAAGGCTGAGCTGAGCCCCGCAACGATAAACACAGCGCAGCGACTGTTCCCCGCCGGTCAGATCTTCTCCGCTTCAGAGTCCGAGGAGAGTACAAACAAGGCCGGCCATGTCGAGGACAAAGAACCGTCACGCTGCAGCCGGCGCCGGAGAGGAGACAGGGGCGCCCCGGCACTTCCACTTCAGGGAGCGTTCAGGGAAGCACACCGCTGGATGCAGAATCGTCTCCCGGTCCCGAGGATGTAGTGCAAAATCAGAATTAGCAGCAGGAGAAGTCGCGGACCGGGAGAAAAGCGGAAGGATCGGCGGAGCCGAGGGATCAGGCCGCCATCTCGGATGTAGGCTAGGCTCCTCCCCCCTAGTCTGGATTTTTGGTCTCTTCTGGCATCCTTTAACAAAGTGACCACTATCTCCGCAGTAAATGCAAAGATTATTCTGACACCTTTTTTCCTTTTCTTCCTTAGACAGGGGACCTCAAATAACTCCAATTTGCATTGGTTCTTCTCCAGTGGTTTGTTCAACTGTTCGTGTTGATTCCGACTTCATACGGTCAAATCCTGGGACATTTGATTTAAATTCTCTTCTTTTTTCTCCTTTTCGTTCGTTTAAGTGAAAATCAACCTCTAGAAACAAATCTATTAAATTCCGAAATCTCTGTGGGACGATTTGGAACTTGCGACAGAGCATTTTTAGTTCGTCTCTCAGACCTCTGTAAAACACTGCAGCTCTCTTGCATACTGGCCAATTCGTCTCCACCACCAACTTATTGAATTGGGCAAGATAAGCCACCAATTCTCTATTTCCTTGTTGAAGCTCGAGCAATTCGTTATCCGTGGCCTGTGAGGCCTTTCGTCTATCAAAAATACGAAAAGACTCCTTCTTACAATCTTCCAGATTGTACAGGATAGGGTCATCTTGATTTACCTAGGGCATCGACCGAGAGGCAGCGTCCCCACTGAGGTAAGATAAAATGAACGCTACCCAAGATTGGGCATCGGGGAAAATCGCAGGTCTGCACAAAAATGTAGAGAGCACTGGGCCAGAAAAATTTGGGCCTTTTGTGTGTCTCTCTTAAATCGTTCTGGGGGAGCCAGGGGAATAACTGGGGACAGGGGATGCACGACTTGTGTGGTACTAAAGGATTAGGAGTTTGAACTAGCATTTGGCCCATGGGTTTCAAAAACAGTAGTTTTTAGACTAGTTTCTGAAGTGGGTTCTTTACCTTTAATGCTCAGTATTTCTTGTCTTAAAATTTGGTTCTCTTCTCTGACTGCTCCTAAATCACTTCGTATATTTCCTAGTATTTCGCTCAAATTCTTTAAATCAAACCATTCTGTCATTCTGCACAGGTGTTAATGACAACGTGGGCACTTCACTCTGTCAGGGCACTATCTTCAAATAACACAGGAGCAGAAAGCTGCTAATTCCCAATGCCCCAATTAGAACTCCTCTGTGAGTTTTAAATTACTCAACAGGTAAGTACCAACGGGGGAAAGGGGAAGTGGAGAAAGAGAAGAGACAGCCCTGGTCTCTGCTTCGTCTTCTTGTCTTGTACAAGCTGTAACAATTAACATTAAGGGCCAGATGTAAGAAGGCAAATACCGGTCGGTAACGGCCGATTTCGCCCGTTACCGACCGATATTTGAAGGTGGAGATGTAGGGGCATGTTAAAATACAGATTCGGTAATTTTACCGATTCTGTACAATACCGAATCGGTAAAATTACTCATTCTGTATTTAGACATGTAGGTAGCACTGCAATCAGTGCTACAGGGGTTTAAGAATTAGTTATTTACCACCAACTAGAAATTGGTGTTAAATAATGAAAACCCTTTAAAAGCATTTTTTTTGCTTTTTAAACAGCGCCATGTTGCAGCCATACATAGGGCATGTATGTCTGCAACATGTGCACCCATGCACAATTGAGGGGTGCAACAGGGTGTCAAAGTGACACCCTGCCACCTTTCAATGTTTCCCCCAATTACCGAATCGGTATTTACCGATTTGGTAATTGACATTCATTCCTATGGACCTCCAGGCCCATAGGAATGAATGGCAATTACCGATTCGGTAATGAAATCAGTAAATTTACCTAAATCCCGATTGCCAGTTCTTAAATACTGAATCGGTATGATTCGGTATTTAAGAATCAGTAATCTGGGATTACCTACATCTGGCCCTAAATGACTTTCCTACTGTACTTTTTAGTTAAATTAGCTTGTCTTACCAGGATGTTGTTAGGGCCAAACCTCTCTTCTATCTTCTAGTTGTGTGAAGTATGACAACTGAATTGCTAAGACTCTTGCTAACTCTTGTTCTCTGTTCTTGCAGGTGCAATTGAAGATCGTCTTGTGATCTTTTGGAGTGGAGAAATAGGTAAGTTTCTCTATGAATCTTGTACTTCTTTTTAATGATGTAGAAGAAATATTCATATTAAGAATTTACTTAGTATTAGAGCCTGAGCGCTGTTTATCGTCCGTCTATAATGTGATAGGTATCAATAGTTTTGTCTGTGAAACTATTTGAGTACGAGTCCTATTTAAGTATTTGTCATGCGCCTTTTCTCACTCTAATTTTAGTGTCCCAGACCAAACTGCGCGAAGGAAACGTTTGTGCACGTTCTATCTGAACAGGGAATCTTTATTTACTTCGAGAATCTCTTAAAACACTAATATTTGTTAACGCGCATGTGTCAGAACACTAATCTCTATAAGCGCGTCAGATGACTAAACCCTTCCTTGGTTTGTGTGACGAGTTTTGGGGGGAGCTAGATTAATGTCATGGACATTTGCAACGAGTCGCTAACCTTTGAATTGAACTGCAGTCACTAACCTGTGATTTGTGAAGTCTGTGAACCGTCGCGACTAAACGCGGCTAGCAAGCAACGAGGCCTACCCTATCTTCCACGACGAGTGTCGGGTAGGTGTTAACGGGCTGGTATCTCAGGTGAAGTGCGCCTTAGAATGTTGGTGAGCGGGCTTCACCTTCCCGATAGAAATCATCCTAAGCTAGAACGCTGACCCGCGAATGTGTTAGCAGCCATGTTGGAAATCCAACTGTGCCAACACATTCGCCAACTAGGAGCCCCACAAGTTCTCTCTACTTGCTTTGTAGAACCAATGGCACAGATGGCGGAGACTTCAGGGTCACACGGAGGAAACCTCCTGTGAACCCTGAAAGTAACTGCAGATAAAATAACACACACCTGAAATGAAAATAATTAATACTTATGAGACCTCAATTTGTTAACGATATCGATGCAGAGGTCTGTGTGAGGTCAAAGCGTCACAGAATTTAATCCTAGTGGGCGCAGTGGCGAAAAGGGACTTGTATGTGTATATATATAGTGTTACAGGTCCCATCCTCTTAACATAAAGCACTGTGAATGTGAATATGTAAATCATTATTTTAAAACTGTATACACAGTATAAGATAGAGTGTTGCAGAATGGTTTAATCGAAGCCGCTGGAATTATGTGACAGGGGAGCACCAAATTATGCAGCAGTGTTGACAAAACTATGCAAGTAGAAAATGCACATAATGCAGCATATTTTCTGACACCCTTACTTCATTATTTTGTACTTTTTATACATAATACTATTTGGGAAAATATTTTACCGCATTAGTACCAGTTTACCAAATACAGAAATAAGCAGGTGAAAGGTGGTCAGTTAACCTTTGGAAAAGGCATTTCATGGGAACACACTGCCACATTTTAATAACGTTTGATCGAGAAATATTTTGTTTCTAAAATCTGCAGCTTATACACCAGGTGATGGTTTATTGGTAAATGTGGAAGATCCATAATAATGTTAAAAAGCCACAGAATCATACAATTCCAGTGGCTCTGGGTTTAGTGTTTACGATAAAACAATGGCTTCCAAAACATGCCTTTAGTAATAGGTAATCGACTGTACCTAGTGCAAGCATTTCTATAAGTATCAATTAAAATTATACTTTCCAGAATTCAACACCCTTATGTCACTTGTCATCATGAAACTTCCAGTGACTCCATCAATTAAGGCTTATACTGGGTCCCAAGCAGGCCTTACATTTGGTGATTAACCAATTGCACCCAATTATATTTCTTTCAGGTAGCAGGCATCTTGGTCGCTGTCACACGCTCTACTTCACAACACACGAGAGCCCCACACTCTCCCCTTCCACTTTCACCCAGAGGCACTGTAAGGACCACATTAACCATTCAGGGATGACTGTTTCTTTTTTGTTAAACAAAAAGTATGGGAACTGGTTTAGTGAAATCAAGAAACATATGCACATCGGTCCCCACAGATCCTGCCCACTTTGACATTCAGATGTCCTCTCAGATAAGTTTAAGTGTGACCAGCAGGGTCACATGCAGTAGCAGAGCCCGAATCATGCAGACCCCTGGAGCGTCAAAGTAATGGCCCAGGAAAAAGTGAAAAAGAGCGAGATCCATGGATAACATCAAAGACATGGACAATAGGAGGGGAGCTAATGTTTTCATCTACAAATAGACAGGCACAGCTTGTTCTTAGAGAGATAACCTGTGGAAGGAGGCCAGTGGTGGCCGGCATGGATTGGGGTTTGGGTGTAGGTTGGGTTAGAGGGTTGTAAAAAAATAATTGGGAAAAAACGTACCTCTTCGCCGCATCTCTCCGTTGTCGCCACATCTCTCCTGCGTCTTCATAGCCAGGAAAAAGAAGCACATTCAGGCTCCCCTGACCAATCACATTGGTCTGAACGCCGTGATTCGTCACTTAGCCAGGGAATGGGAGCCTGGGAATGTTCTCAACCCAGGCTGTAATTCAGCCTGGGTGGAGAAAATGCTAAGTATACAGGACTGTTTGGCTTGCCCGAAAGGGACGGCCAATCAGTCACTGCGCACTTACAGTGTGCCCACCGCTCCTCCCCTCTGCTCTGAGAGCATAGCAGCCCCACCCACTAAGAGGCCCGCAGCAGGAACAAATAAAATGATAAGGAGTTATTATAATTTTATTTTTCCTTTCCACTGCTTTAAGCAGTGGGTTGACGCTCTGCCGCCTTAGCAGAGGAGCCGCCACTGAAAGAGGCAACATATGGGGGCTGTTTTTCATGGAAGGGCCAGCACTACTATTAATGTAGCATTTGCAGTGGCACTAGGACCAAGGGTTTGAGGGGGCCACTTCACCCCAATTATGATGTTATTGCACCCCCAATTATGAATCTTACTAGCAATAAGTGGAGTGGAGGCCAATGTTCCTTGCTAATATTAAGGCCCAGGGGACCCTTGTGGCACATGGAACGTGACCCCACCACCATGGAAGGCGGGCGAGCTGTGGGGATTTATTCCTTTTTTATTACACAAATGGGCAGACAGTCTACTGTGAGCCTCAGGCCTAGGAGTAATAGCTCTGTGTAGTGGGCAGAGAACAATGCCTGTTTCGTAGGGTTGTAGGTATTATTTCTGCTGCATGTGCAGTGGCACTGAGGCACATGGGTGTGAGGGGCCAACTAAATACCATGTGTGTCTGCTTTACTACCCTTCCTTGTTTCTTGTTTACATTAAGCCTGATTCGAGCACCCTTGCTGTGCCAGTGTTTTGGCTTCATACCAATGGCCCAAGGGAGGTAAATATGTTGATGAAGAAGAGACAGCTTAGCTTAAGACTTAGAGCTACAAAAGAATGGGTATGGTACAAGATCGGGCTCAGATGAGGAGACTGTCTGTTTCGCAAGGCAGCAGCTATCATTAGAGCAGCAGGTAAAGTGTCGATTGAGAGGCCCAGTGCATTAGACCATTACTGTCTTTCTCTCCAAAAAGAGTCTTGCTAGCATTGGATCTGTGGAAAACATTTCTGCAAAGTGGGGGAGACATGTAGGGGTGTCTTTTTTTCTGAAAGGGACAGAGTCTCTTTCAGGATTGGAGTAACGTCCAGGCATGGAGGGGACGGCTGAGGCAGCCTCCTATTCAGGGATGCAGATATCATTAGTGCAGCAGGTAAGGTATGGTAAGGTAAAGTTGCTTTGGAGGCCAAGTGTGTAAGGTGCTCACAACACCTTCATTATGTAGGGTAAAGTTTTTGTTGGTCAAAATTTGTTTTTGTGTGACATATTTGCTCTTTTACACTGCTCCCATTTAGTGCAGAATATGAACTACAGAAAAGTACCCCTGAAATGATCTTGTACTCCCAGCCCCCTGTGCTCAGCTTTACCACTTCCGCTCGCCCAAGTTATTATTATTATTATTATTATATGAAACTTGTAACGCGCTCAGCTTACTCGCCATAAAGTTTTGGAGGGTCCGACTTCAAAACATTTTTCTTAGGGGGGCTCAGAGAAAAAAAGTGTGAAGACCTCTGCTTTAAGTGGATTTCTCATATGCCAGGATATCATGCTTTACAGGGCCTGTAATGTTTCAGTTGCTAACTTATCCTGTCACTTGAAAGGGTCCCCAGCTGCTGTGATTAATCCAGTGTTCAAGTTGCTCTCGAATGAGAGTTACTTGATTCTGAATGATCAAGGTTGTTGTGGGATGATCTTGAGCATTTCATATCTTTTCACTGTAAGATCCAAGGTTACTTGCTGTATGCAAGGATTGTTTCCACCAACCCATACAGTCAGGGAGGTGCTGTTATGGCCTAGGCTAAATGTTTCTTTTATACAGTTTGATACTCTGAGCTGAGTGAAAGTAATGCTTTTACAGAAAACCATGCCTTTAACCTCTGCCCGAGAAACGTATTATCTCCAGGTCGCAAGGTCCTCAGCTGAGATACAGGCACCAGTATGAACAAATTGCCCTTTCCATTTCACAGAAATGGTACAATATATCTTTAATATGTCTGATACGATGGGTATAGTACACCTATTTAACACCTATTTAACACCATAGGGACTGTTAAGCACCTTTCAGACAGTCTTCTGAGTTATTCTCAACTTCATACACTCAGTGTTTGGAAGCACTTTTGGGGGGCTTCTGCTGATCCTGTTCCTAATTGCAGGTATCCTGATTTTCATTTTCTGCTATGCAATGGACGTCCCAGTCACCAAGGAGATGGGGAAAACGCTCTTGGAGTGCTGATACCATTATCGCATGGTACTCCATCTGGGCACTCCTCGCCTCCGCGAACTGAACGAGTCTTTGCTCCTGTCATTTAGACCAGCCTGAATTGACTGTGTTCTGCCTGTTCTGCGGACAAGAATGTGTGCTGGATCTCTGTCTAACACTTCCATCGGTTGCTCAACCGGACGTTGATGCTTTACTGGACCCGATAACGGCCCACAGTCTGCTGTGTGCTCAATGTATTCCCATGTTGATGTCTGCATTCTTAGCGCCACCACGGGATGCTTCAGCTCCAGTTAGAACGGATACCAGCTCCTCAACAAGTACTCAGGCCTTGATTCTGACACTGGCTTCCCCAGCATCGGCTGTGGATAGTGCAGAAGAACATCTCTGCTCGATTTACCTGATCTGTGAGGTGCTGCAGGGATCGTCGTCTGCAATGGCAAGCAACAGTGATGTTGAGTCTCCCAATCAGGACAGAAACATTTGGCTCATCGTGTGCTGGGAAAACAATGGCCTTTTTTCAAAACAACCAAATTTGGAATTTTAAACAATTGACGCTTTTGCTGAACTGCGTGGCTTTCAGTCACTCATTGTTCGAACTATATATACGGACATAGTTTAGTATAGACATCGATCACTTTCATTATATGTTTTTAGAATTTAAAATTTTTTGAGTACTATTATGATGGACGTATTAGTTGTTTGCGTATAACACCTAGGAGTATGTTATCATTTTTATGTCATCCAGTCGGATGAGGAGTGGATGTTATGTTTCATATAGGTACCCTAATTTAGGCTTATGTAGTCACCTAACCGTTCACCTATATTCTACCCTACCATTACACTACATAACGGTTCTTGGGACGAACTTTTACCTATTTATAGTACTGCTTACAGGACGTGGGTTTTTCCCTGAAAACTAGTCTCATCCATTATGCATGAGGATTCTTGGAAACTCAGCAGGACTACCATCCCCTGCGTAACTATGTATAAGGGTCATTCCTTCTGTCACCCCTAGCCTGACATGGCACAGCATGGTAGAACTCTTGAGGGTACCACTTTGGGTATATAAACACAAAATCTTGTTAAGGTAGACAGAGGAGAAAAGGACTTCCATGTTGACACACCAACGCGAGATGCTGAGGTTCCTGCACGCAGACACTCCAGCTCACATTGGTCTGACATCGCGCGTGGAGTGTCCATCTCAAGACCAGTCGGGGGCTCACAGTCGCTCACTTCTGGTAACGGAGTTGACTTTCACACCTACATACATGCTAGGTACATCTAGTTAGGGTTGCATAGTAAGAGTGCTCACTTATTACTGTCCTGCAATTTCTGTACATTGTTTTAGCACAATGGTAGGAATCTACCATCCTTTTACTCTGTTAGTGCTTATAACCACTTATATCCGTTTCTGTCTAATGGTTGTTTCAGCACACCTATTTTACACTAGAATGACGCTGGGTCAATAAATGCTTATTGAAAACGTCCCCACCGTTTATTCTGGGAATATCTCTGAGACAAAGTGAGCACGAGTGACTGAGTGAAAAGTACTGCACTGTTTCCACGATCCCTGATGAGACAGAGTTGCATGTTCGATAGTTGCCAAGAACTATTCTCTCCTTGGTTAGAGGGGTTTCTAGTGGCACAGTGAGCTAGCTGGTATACAGGCGAACATACCCGGTGGGGGTGTCTGGAATCAGTCTGGACACCAATCCCACAGTCTATGTTGTCTAAACGCAAATATCCTATATAGGTTTATAGGAACTACACAACAGCCCAGTTTGTTTTTTGTAGTGGGGCGGGCGAAGGACCTCAATGCCCTGGTTGCCCTTATGGCATGAACTCTGATCCGAAGTTCACTTCTAGTCAGCAGAGGGGGTCATCCGATACATACTCCCCAGAACAGCACTGTAGGTAGGGTGCATCAATCCTGACCCCATCAGAGGAGGTACACACCAGTTTGGGGGCTAGGGTTCATGGTTTACCTGGGGTAGGCATGGGGCTGTCACCCAATCACAGCCCCTCAGGCAGCGCGGATACGAGTACAGTGATGCAGGGTCTTCTCCGCCCAAATGCAGATGGTTCCACCTGTGTGGTCCAAAGGTATTTGGGATTGCAGAAGACCCTGGTGTTGGAATGTTCTTTGCTGGGTTCTCTTATATATTCTGTTTGCCATAGATCCTATGCCTGTTATGATTCAGACACATTTTAACACTTTATTAACAAAACTGTACTGCACTTCCTACTGTGTGATGTTATCTGACGTGTTTTTGACTCTACATTAAGCTAACTTGAGTATTTTACTTACACCTGTAATAAATAGGACTCACACGAATCATGGTGTTCTCTATCAGTGCTTTGCTTGGATTGGAAGGGGGCACAGACCAGACTGGGGGTATCAGGGTCCTATGAACAGAGCGACATGCCCTAGGGCGAGGGCGTGGCGTTAGGACTCAGGACCACTGTGGGCCAGGTCTCCTAAGGCTCTCAACATTCCAGGCTCACTTGTACTTCCTGTTGCATAACGAGATTCAGATAGGGCAACAGGAAATGCGGAGTAATGCATCACTTCCACCCGCCGTGATTGCTAGGGGCATCTACACCTGCCTTTTCAAGTGGAGCATCGTGGTTGTGGATGGCGCTAGAGACATTGATTTTTTTTTTTAGGGGCAGTACCCAGGAATGCGGACAAGTGTACAATGAGGAGGGGACTGGCCCTCACAGATGCAGGTGGTTCTAGCTGTGTTGTCCAAAAGTATTTGGGATTCCAGAAATCCCTGCTGTTGGAATGTTCATGGATAGGTTCCCTTATGTATTCTGTCACAGTGTTCGCTGTCAGTGCCTTGCTTATGTTGGGATGGGGCATGGACCAGACTGAGGGTAATCTGGTGCTATCTTGAGAATCATGAGACTGCCCATGTGCCAAATAAAACATGCATGAGGGGTGTGGCTGCACCAATCAAGGCTGCTGCCTGGCCTCAGAACTCCAGTCCCAAATAGCTACATCCATTATTTATCTGGTACCAAAAACTTAAGCAAGTTGAAGGGAATGGCTGCATGCGTTCCTACTTGTGCTTACTGGGCGCTCTCTGACTGAATTAAATATGGTCTTGGATCTGCCATGTTTGTTGCTGATCATGACTTCCGCTCCACCCCCCTCCCCCCCCACCACCCCGAGACGATGTTAGGGTCCGCACGGCACTCGCAAGGATGAGTTGCTCATATTTCCGAGCTGTAATGTTTGCTCATTAAATGACCTAATGCGCAATTATTGGACTTTAGGAGAGGGATTGGATTTCTCTTTAATACCTTTCTAGAGTATATATGGACATATACGATCTTAACTTGCATTGATTCTCTTCATGTGGATTTTATGTCTCTAGAGTAATTTATTTTGACTCCTACTGACAAAAGAAAAAATTTAATTATTGAACGCCCCACCATTAAATATTGTTTGTCCTGATGATGACCATTCAAGTTTAGATTGGTCGAAACGCCGTCAACACTTCTATGTGGCCTTGATTAAAGAGGACGCAATCTTTGCCATTTCTGTTTTTAGTTTTGTCTGAACAGTTTGCGAGTAATAATTTTTCCTCAGCTATTGTTTATGTTTACATTGTTAATTGTCTTTATATTGTTTGTTGTGTAACCAAGAGAGCGCCATTTTCATCTTGTTTTATATTACTCTTATTATTATAAATCTTTTGTACATATTTGAGCTTGTGTAGGGGTATCACTTGGTAATATGTTTTGCATAGTTTGTATTGCTTCATGTGGTGCATTATTTGTAATTTTTCAATGTTTTTGTTTATGTTGTACGTAATTATTACTTAGGAGTCTAGTCTTTACCCTGCCCCTGGTTCAGGTAATAGTACTGTCCCTGCTGGTGGTAACGATCAAGACGCTATGGCCTACTTCAGCCTGGGAGAGTCCGCAGCTGTATAAAATGAGGCTGCACTGGATCTTGTGCGTTCAAAGGAGCAGTACTGTGGCCCCTCTGGACACTTTGTAAGGACTGTTACCCGACAGGACGAGCGATTGGTCACCCTTCTGCTGGGGTTATACCCAGCCTACAGTGTTCTTTCAACTGATGACGGGAGGTAAAGAAAGTAAGGCTGTGTCCTGCAGCCCACATTGGACTAATGCGAGGGGCGCTGGCACACTCCAACTAAACAAGCTCCGGTTAGTCATGATGTCAACACAACAGCACCTATTTAAACATATAAAAGATGTAAACCAGTATATTAACATGGGACATATGCAGAATAAGTAATCCCAGGAAGAAGCACTTTAGTCTAGCATATTTGGAGTGCACACTATTGATATAGTTCGCATTCAGAAGACATACCCCGAACCTACTAGCCTACAGAACATTGCAGACAGGCGGAGGCATGCAAACTAATTTGCCTTACATAACCCCTATGCCCTTGGGGTGGCACCTTTAATCACTATAAAGTTATGCTTCAAACCCACCAACATATACAATGACAGGGAGACATGTCTACTTAAGGGACCCTCCAAGATTGCCCAATCACATTTATAAACAACTGTTCTACAAACGTTGACTCACCCGAGTTGTTCAATAATAGGTCATTATAGACAGCAACATGATGTTACCATTATATGGGGTATGTACTTCAACCTGGTTCTTAATCTCAACTTGGATAGCTCTAACCCCCGATGAGCCAGTTTTCCCTTTGCCATGAAAACAATGTTACTTATTGCATTTGGGCAGCCTGGCGTGAAATAAGGCCCAAAGCTAAATCCAATTTCTAGTATTTCTCAGTCCACGGCAACCACTCCCATACAGACCTATGGCTAGTTTCTAGTGCAATGCCAACCTTGGTTGACAAGATTGCATACTTGTCCTGTACTCTGTCAGTCCATTCTCTGGTCCTTCTTAGCACTAAATTGCCTTGTTCAATGCAACAGCTGAGACCATGGTAGCTTCTCTCAGAACCACTTCAAGACTGTCTTTCGACCGGAAATATCTGCTGCAAAAGTCTAATTTTTGTAAATAAATGTAGGGACTGCCCCTATGTTTGACGCTCTGAGAAACCTTTAATGCCAACCTTAAATAAAATTGTAAACCTTAGAGGTACCTTAGAGGTATATCTATACGGAAACAAGCTGGGGGGTATTAAAATCCATCTGCACTGAACTGAATTAGATTGAAGACTCCCTGTAGGAGGTGGAGCTGAGAAGTGAGACCGAACATGACTCTTATCCAGTTAGATAACTTGAGGGCATTCTCAATTGGAGGAGATGACAGAATCAGACTCTCTCAAACAGACTTTTTTTTGCTTGCAGTAGTCTGTAGGATTGGGTTGGGTAGATATTTTTATAGGCCTATTCAATTTAACCCCATGAGCTAGGGCTCATGTTTATGAATAGGTCCCTAAGCATTCTGGGATTCGTATGGGAATGCAACAAGGAATCCTGCTATTGCCCCTATTATTTGTTCTAGCCATCGAACCCATTACTGTCTTACTGAAAGGGGCACCTAGAGAGTGGTATAGCACTACCCACACTATGATTCTTACTATCACTATCAGCAGATTACACTTTTTTATTTGGCAAAAACCCAAGCGTGAATCTTGCATATATTATACAAAATGTAAAAAGATTTGGGGAATACTCGGGTAACAAGATGAACTGGAACAAATTAGGATTGTTTCCACTTAAGGATGACACATCCAGGTCTACCCATATTGGATTTCCCTGATTTGGAGCGTAGATTTAGTAAAATATCTGGATATCCTGGTTAACAGGGATGGAGAATAGGTCCCTAGGGATAATTATAAACCAGTAATTGATAAGCTTGCTGTGCAAGTCAAAAGATAGATCTGAGCGATACAAAAGGGGGTGATGGACGGAGAGCTTGAGCAAATCAAACACTCACCCCCAGTCAACTGATCTGGGTTTAATCCAACACCATTCTTTAGCTCACTCAGCCACCCCAGTTCAGACATGGCCATATGCAAATCAGTCTGACTCTGTGCCCCATGGGAACAGTCCAGCCCGGACTGCCATGCAATGTCTTCCCTGGACCGGAAACAAGCATCCTGGGACCGGTTTCGGATTCATAATCCTCATCAGCCAGGCTATCTTGATGGCCAAAGTGAGCAAGGGACTCATGTCTGAGAATACCCTGCCAACTTAGGGCGAACAAAGCGATACAAAAGGGGGTGATGGACGGAGCGCTTGAGCAAATCAAACACTCACCCCCAGTCAACTGATCTGGGTTTAATCCATCACCATTCTTTAGCTCACTCAGCCACCCCAGTTCAGACATGGCCATATGCAAATCAGTCTGACCCTGTGCCTCATGGGAACAGTCCAGCCCGAACTGCCAAGCCATGTCTTCCCTGGACCGGATATCAGTATAACGAACAAAAGAGGGACCCTGAACCTAAAAAGGATAAAGGGGAACAACCCACCAGGGAAGTAATTAATTAGAACAACATGAAAGGGAAATTCCCAATAATGTAAAGAACTAAATAGTTCCAAAAATGTAAAATGCAAAATGCCACAGAACAGCTAATAGTATTTAAATTATTTTATTATCATTTCTATTTGTAGAAAAATCTGTCAAAAGTGCAAAGTACAAAAATACATAGTTCATTGAATGAGCACTGCATATAATTCATGTACCATCAGCCCAGGAACGAGGAGAACAATAAAACGAGGCACATACATCACTCACTCATACTACCAAACACATACTCACTCACAGACCAATCAGATAGACTCAACCAACTAAACCCGCTCATCAACCAGACAAAAGAAGCGCTGACGCGCGTTTCGGAATAGTGCCACAATAGGGAATTCCTTCATCAGGGCGCAATTCATCTCAGTAATTTAGGAAGGACACAGAGTTCCAAGTATCCAGGTCAGTCAGGTAAGTACCCGTTCAAAATTTCTGGGCAGGCAAAAGCATATCTGGGGGCAAAAAAGTAAAATAAGTAGAGTATACAACCCATGAAAATAGCCTTAAAAATAAGAGGGAAAACTGGTCCGACATGGAATGAACATAATAGGGCTGTGAACCATACAATCCTTAACCTACAGGCAGGGGAAGGAAAGCTAGATAATCAGGACACCCAAAAACTAATATATACAGCAATGTGAACATTAAAGCAAAACACAGATCACACATCGATACAAACTCAACGGTGTGGCTCACTGGTTAGAGGCGGCAGACCCGAGAGCAGAGGACGGCCCGGGACCAGGGTTCGAATCCCGGCGCGGCAGGTTTCTGGACCAGGGTCAGCGGACTCGATATTTTCTCGCCTCGGTACCCACTCTGATCAGCGATCACACTCGGCAACTCTGGGCATTAGCTTGCCTCATCTTCACTAACGGCCCCACCAGACCGCCGGGGATGCCTGGTCTCACCCTGGAGATACCCATTAAGGGACCATCTCTCAGGGAAGCCAGGAAGGGTTTCGCAGCAGTCGAAGCGCCTTGGGACCCTACGGGTAAGTAGTGCGCTATATAAATGCCTATACATTTACATTTACATAGGTTTAAAAATTAAGAGAAACTGAGCTCATACATATGAAGAACAGTGTAGAATATATACAAATTTATATACCAGTCAGAGAGGTCCCCAGAAGGCTGGAACGAAGGAATAATAGACGGACAGCCTTGCCAAATGAAGTGTTCAATATCAAATACACGAGGGACTTTCAAAGAGGTCTGTATGGTAATATATAGAAACAAAGAATAAAAAAGCTGTCTAAGAATAGGCATAACCAAAGATATAACACACTCTTAGAACTTCTAAGTGTCAGACAATATTGGCGTTTACAGAGGGAGCAAGAGCAAGAAGACTGAAAGGGCTCACCTGAATAGTGAAAGAAGGATCAGACAGCCAGAAGATTTTTAATTAATTCGACCAGGAAGTGTAGGGACGGATGTTCGGCGACCCAAGAAACAGAATGTGCACAATAGATACTGTATAAAAAATAAGAAATAAATATCCATTTATCTCAAGATATAAGAGAAGGCTAATGCTGGAGAAACGGAAAATTCCAACAAAATGTCATCAAAAATGTCCCCGGTGATTAGATCGTTCGGTTTCCAACTCATGGCCTATGCCGACGACACACAGATTGTGGTGTCCCTACTACCCGGCGACACTGACAACACCGCAGACAGATTCAAAAACTGTATGCACGAAGTGGGATGCTGGATGGCACAAAGCTGTCTTAAATTGAACTCCTCGAAGACAGAGGTCCTGCTCTTTGGAGCTAGAGAGAACTTTTGGTCCCCGAGGTGGTGGCCAGATGAAATGGGACCACTCCCCGTGCCGGTCGATAAAGTGAAAAATCTGGGCATTCTTGTGGACAGCTCACTGTCCTTCAAACCCCAGACTAACGCACTCTCCTCCTCCCTCCACTACACCCTCAAAATCATCAGAAAAATCCTCCCCTACCTGGAGAAGAAACACAGGAAAACGATTGTTACTGGTCTAGTGCTTTCCCGCCTAGACTACTGCAACAGCCTGATGTTAAATGCCCAGCAGAGTGTACTCAACAAACTCCAACTGTTGCAAAATGCAGCCGCCCGCCTGATCACCGACACTCCCAAATTTGCGTCGGTATCTCAAGACCTGGTGGCTCTACACTGGCTGCCAATTCGTAAGAGAATTGCATTTAAAGCCTTGTGTATGGTCTTCAAAGCCCTTCATGACAAAGGCCCCAGACACATGAAACTGCTCTTTCACTGGCATAAACCTGCACGAACCCTGAGGTCAGGAGAATTGGCCCTGGTTACGGTCCCCAGAATCAAAAGAGCTCGATGGGGAGGTAGGAGCTTCTCCCTTAGAGCGGCAGAGGCCTGGAACAAACTTCCACTCATGCTTAGACAAACTCAGAACTTGATGGCCTTTAGAAAAGGACTCAAGACTTGGCTTTTCACTCAGTAAACCTACGCTCTCACGTCTGCCCTATTATACCAGCGCCAGGACACCTCCGGGTAACAGAGCGCTCAATAAATGTGCTAAATAAATAAATAAATAAATAAAAATGTCATACTGAGTTTGATGTGTTTTATGAAGACACAATAAATGCTAGAGTGACTAGACTATAGGACCTACACTAGTATAATCCTACAGAAAAGTAGAAGATACACAATATAAGCCAGAAGCTAAAGATATATTCGGGAGCAGATATAATGGCAACCATCGGGATAAGGTGATGACACAGTAAATGCTCGAGTTAATGCTAGAGTGACTCGCTAAGGGGATCTACGTCCTAAAGGTAGACAGCGATAGCCTCATGCAAAATGTACCTTAAATCAGGCAATGGGCGTGTATTATAATCGCTTAGGAGCCTCACAGCTCTAATCCCCCAATGTAGAAAAGGCCGCCGGTGTCTGGTAAAGATAGCACGATAACATGATCCTGCAGAGTAAGCAAAAGGGTGCACGATTTAAAGAGGCCGCTAAGGCTACGTTCAGGGACCGATATAGAAGCAACCATCGACTAGAGCTTACCTCGCCAATGAAACCAGGGGATCTTCACATCCACACCGCAAGGGTCTGTCCCCGCGCTGACAAGAGTGAATGGACCCGGCATCTAGGTGGTATAAATCCCATCAGAAAATGCTCTGATGTACGGCACCTGTGGAGATCGATTACGGACGACATGAAAAACCTTCCAAGGACTAGACTGCTAATCGCGGCACCAACAGAGAGTGGATAGCTGGCGGCCATTATGGAAGGTGCTACGGAGATTAGAAAATGAGGCAACCGTCATCTCTGAGGGAGGCCAAACATAGTTTCTGCATAAATAGCGAAATAAATTGGAATATGTGTGATCCTCAAAGACACTAGACCACTAGTTGAGGTACCGATATTCGAAAGAATTGCTGGCGGCCATATTAGATAGGGATAGCAATACAACTGCAATAACTAAATAGGACAGCAGTAATGGCTGAATGGAGCCAAAAAATGCTTCTGAATCATAGCAGAGTGAGTCGGACTCCAGAAAGGAGGGGGGATAAAAAAAAGAGTATAATTCTAATAAAAATTACAGGACATAAATGTATAAACCAATAACCATAAAGAACAACCTAGAGCAAAATGAAAATAAAACAAAAACAATTAATCAGAAAAATAAAAAGGAACTTAACAAAAGAAGGGTACATATTTATTTTTTATCACAGAAAAAATAAACAAATAAATAAGGCAGGACAAAACCCAGATAAGAACATCAATGGATGGCATTTTCCCAAGGGATATGCTCATTCAATCCTGAGACAGCCGTCTCAAGAAAGAACATCCAAAAAACGTCCCTTTTGCTTCTGAGGGCATTGACGTTTCCATCTTTTGGGCAATGCATCCTTTCAAGAATGAGCCATTTCAGATCCTCGACTGAATGTCCCAGGGCTTGCCAATGTGCAACCAAGTGTGCTCCCAAACGAGAGTTCCTAATGCATGACTTATGTTCGGAAAACAGAGTGCGGAATTCCCTCCCGGTTTTGCCCATATAGCCCTTAGAGCAGGGGCCAATCAGGAGATACACCACATTACTGGTCCTGCAATTGGTCATTTCTCATAATTGAATGCTCATTTGACCCCATTTCAATTCAGGGGTACAGATAACCTGGTCACAGGCGTGGCAGCCACCACATCTATGACTACCAGTAATAGGATTTGCTCCAGTAATACTCCTTTGGATAAAACCAGGAGGGTCAGCAGGAGATGCTCTCACTAACAAGTTTCTCAGATTTTTGTTGCGTCGAAACGCAAAAATGGGTTTAGCCAGTTTTTCAGTGGATTTGTCCATATTAAGGAGATGCCATTGAGAATTGATAATAAATCTCAATTTTTCATTGAAATTCGAATGAGTAGAGACCATAACCAATTTGTTTTCATCATAATTTTTTTCCTTAGGTTTCAGGAGAGCTTCCCTGTCAAAATATTTTGCTCTTTTGTACGAGTCTCTAATCAACCTCCTGGGGTATCCCCTATCAAGAAACTTAGTTTTCATCTGTCCAGCACAGTACTCAAAGTTGTTCATATCCGTACAGTTACGTCGGAGCCTGAGGAATTGGCTGAATGGGAAACTGTTCCTCTGGCTCCGAGGATGGTAACCGTAGTAAAGGAGCAGCGTATTTCGGGCCAAAGGTTTGGTGTAGAGAGACACTTCTATGTGGTTATTATTCACTAGAATCCACACGTCCAGAAACTCAATCTTAGATGAGCTGGTATTAGCGCTAAATTTCAGATGAGGATCGCAAAGGTTTACCCACAGGATAAACTCATCCAGTTGCTCTTGGGGGCCTCGCCAAATAAAGAAAATATCATCGATATATCGATTGTACTGGGTGACATTTTCAGAAAACGGAGCAATCTCATTATAGATGCATTTTTCTTCAAAAGCACCCATATAGGCGTTCGCTACATTCGGGGCACATGCTGCCCCCACACTTATGCCCAGTACCTGCTGGTAGATGACTTTGTCGAACTCGAAGAAGTTCTCTTTGAGGACAATAGCTAAACACTCAAGGATGAACAATTTTTCCATGGGACAATCTGCGCCATCGAGCATCTTTTTGACTGCTTCTAATGTGCCCTCCTGAGGAATATTAGAGTATAATGCCTCAATATCCATTGAGACAAGTATGTCAGTGTGAGGTCAAATTCTAGGCCTTCGATCTTAGTGATTAGATGGCCAGTATCAAGGACATATGCGGGAAGGCGACAAATAATAGGGGAAAGGCAGGAGTCCACAAATTTTGACAGGGGTTCCGTAAGGGATCCGATAGTAGACAAAATGGGCCTAAAAGGCAGATCCAGGAGATTTTTATGCAGTTTAGGCAACTCATAAAATCGGAATTTTGAAAAAGGTTTTATTAAGTAAGTCAAATTCCTGACTACAGATGGAGCCTCGAAGGAGGGCACCATTAGTGACCTCAAAAATTTCAGACATAATCCTTCTAGAAGGATAGGTTAAGACCTTGTTGTAATGTTCGGGACAGTTAAGCATGGATAAAATTCGATCCTTGTAAATCGAACTATCCACTGCAATACCACCTCCCTTATCACTAGGTTTAACTGTAAGGGAGTTGTCAGCAGATAATTTTTTCAGTGCATGGTATTCGTCAAAGCTAAGATTGTAGTCTGATTTCGGAACAAATTTAGTCAGGTCCTGAATTTTGGTGCAAACTGCTTTCTCAAATACACCAACTTCTGGACCAACCTGTTCAAGAGTAGGAGTAAAGATAGACGGAGGTCGAAAACCTGATATGTTGGTAGAAGGGGCCATCTCTTTATCCATGAAAACTTTCTTGAGCCTGACCTTACGAAAAAAGGCCTGTACATCTCTATGCAGTTCGAACGCATTGAAGGGGGCGGTAGGGACAAAAGAGAGTCCGCGGGAGAGAAGGTCTGAGATAGTTTTTTCCAGTGGCTTATTGGACAAGTTAAAAATAGGAATAGTAGAGGTATCAGATATATTTCCTATTCCCTCCAATATTGATTCCGTCTGGTCTTCAGAAAGCGTGGCGGATTCTCTGCTTGTTGGTATCCAGTCTGTTGGAAACGTGCATTCTCCTGGGGTCTGAATCTTACCCGGGTCGTTCCTCGACGGTTCCCCAAAAAACGATTAGATCGCTGGGGGCCAATAAAACGTGCTCGTCTGTTGGAAAAATTGTCCCCAGAGCCTGATGTCCCTTCATTATCCGATTCGGAGGTCTCAGAAGTTACGGATTTGCCTATTTGAACAAAACTGTTGGTCTCCTTGTTGTGCATCCCTTGAGGAATAGTATTGAGCATGAAGATAGGGATATACCCTTTCCTCTGAAAAATACCGAATATCCTTCTTTAGCTTATCTGTTTTTCTAAGTAGTATGTAGTCATTGAAGGAGTCCAACTCCAGATTGACCTCCTCCAACATACGTTTGGCATCTCCGACCACACCATTTTTCAGTTCAGTTCAGACATGGCCATATGCAAACCAGTCTGACCCTGTGCCTCGTGGAAACAGTCCAGCCCGAACTGCCAAGCCATGCCTTCCCTGGACCGGAAACAAGCTTCCGAGGACTGGTTTCTGGCATTTCAGCCGTCTTCAGCCCGGCTTGCTTGAATCCAGTGGTGTGGAGAGCATGGGACTCACGTCTGAGCATACCCATCCCACTCGGGGTGACAAATGCAAAAACCACAGTTGATGGACAGAATGCAGAACAATGTCATACATTCACCCCAGTACAGAGATCTGGGCCTAAATCTGTCGTTTTTTTGCACTCCACACCACCCCAGTTCAGACATGGCCATATGCAAATCAGTCTGACCCTGTGCCTCATGGGAACAGTCCAGCTCGAACTGCCAAGCCATGCCTTCCCTGGACCGGAAACAAGCTTCCGATGACCAGTTTCTGGCAATCCAGCCGTCTTCAGCCCGGCTTGCTTGAATCCAGTGGTGTGGAGAGCATGGGACTCACGTCTGAGCATACCCATCCCACTCGGGGTGACAAATGCAAAAACCACAGTTGATGGACAGAATACAGAACAATGTCATACATTCACCCCAGTACAGAGATCTGGGCCCAAATCCATCGTTTTTTTGCACTCCACACCACCCCAGTTCAGACATGGCCATATGCAAATCAGTCTGACCCTGTGCCTCGTGGGAACAGTCCAGCCCGAACTGCCAAGCCATGACTTCCCTAGACCGGAAACAAGCTTCCGAGGACCGGTTTCTGGCATTCCAGCCGTCTTCAGCCCGGCTTGCTTGAATCCAGTGGTGGAAAGAGCATAGGACTCACGTCTGAGCATACCCATCCCACTCGGGGTGACAAATGCAAAAACCACAGTTGATGGACAGAATGCAGAACAATGTCATACATTCACCCCAGTGCAGAGATCTGGGCCTAAATCCATAGTTTTTTTGCACTCCACACCACCCCAGTTCAGACATGGCCATATGCAAATCAGTCTGACCCTGTGCCTCATGGGAACAGTCCAGGCCAAACTGCCAAGCCATGCCTTCCCTAGACGGGAAACAAGCTTCCGAGGACCGTTTTTTGGCATTCCAGCCGTTTTCAGCCCGGCTTGCTTGAATCCTGTGGTGTGGAGAGCATGGGACTCACGTCTGAGCATACCCATCCCATACCCATCCATAACCCTGTGAAGTGCTCAGAGCGTTTGGAGAATCGAAGTTGTGCCTGCCTGCCCTGTGTGTGTTCTTACTGGCAAAACCTTCACAACTTGCCGCTCCCGCTGCGCGGGAGCCGCTGCCTGCTGATTGACACTCATCTGCCAAAAATCAACGGACCAGCTGCCGCGGTGTGGAGAGGCTGCAGGGGTGTAGCGCTGCAGGGACTCACTGGTCCAGGAGTCCCTGCGAGACCGGACGTCATCTGGTCAGCGCCCCCTGCCTGCCCCGCCCACGGCCGGCTGATTAAAGATAAGGCGCCTGCTCCCAAATCTCTGCGATAACCCTGTGAAGTGCTCAGAGCGTTTGGAGGATCGAAGTTGTGCCTGCCTGCCCTGTGTGTGTTCTTACCGGCGAAACCTTCACAACTTCCCGCTCCCGCTGCGCGGAAGCCGCTGCGTGCTGATTGACACTCATCTGCCAAGAATCAACGGACCAGCTGCCGCGGTGTGGAGAGGCTGCAGGGGTGTAGCGCTGCAGGGACTCACTGGTCCAGGAGTCCCTGCGAGACCGGACGTCATCTGGTCAGCGCCCCCTGCCTGCCCCGCCCACAGCCGCCCCTCCAAGCATAAATACAGTACCTGGTCCGCCTCGCGGGACGCGAGTGGGACGCCGGGCGAAGCCCGGGCAAAGGGCGGGCCGTCTGTGGCCGTCCGAGGCCGTACAAGGTCGGGACGGGTCACCCTATTAAAATCTGCGTCCAAAACTCAAAACTACAGTGGAATTTTGCGATAAAGGACCCCACTAGGAAATAATTAAACACCAAGTGCTCAACATAGATATCGCGTGTAAGGCGAAGGGCGATAGAGGAACGTCCTGAAGTTCCTATAGCAACAACAAAACTAATCTTTGGAGAAACCAGCTTCATCAAAACTCCATCAGGCCGACAATTGGAAAAGGAAATGGGATTTAAAAAACTACGATCACGCACAATATTCATGAAACGAATGGGCACAGAGTATGCAGTACGGAAATCCTCAGACAAAGCAATAAAACATGGCCGCATAACTCGGACCCCGGCAATTAGTAAATATTTTTCTGCCCTAACATCTAAAGGGGATCTAGACATGAAAATACCGGAAACAGAAAATAGTCTCAATCCACCGACAAGCATAGGGGCAGAAACATGCACCTCAATGAAACCTCAACCAATCCAAAACTTGAGCAATCTGGACTCTGACCCTATTAATAAACCTACTAACTCCTCACAAGACCTACAATCCCTGGAACACGAGGCGATTCATCTAAAATCTTCAACTCCTATAAAAAGCTTTGGGAGCTCATACCAATTCGAGGAACTTTGTGCAAACAAATCAAAGATAACAGAAAATAAATCAGAACTAAAGTTAACCAATAGTCTTCTGAAAAAAACATCTGAACAAGCTCTTACACTTGATTCTTCTTTGGACCCTTTTACACTAAAAAACAATATTTTTGTTAACACAGCCACACCAATGTCAAAGGCCCTTTTTTCGCTACAAGAAATATTGGAATCGGTCCTTTCCTTTTTAGGAAATATTTTAGAAAACTCTGACCAAACTTTGGATGTCCAAATCGGTATACTAAAGTACCTAGTGGAAGAAAAAAGGAAAAAAGATCCCTCTGAAATAGAGAAAAATCAACTGATACCTAACACCAAGCGACTGCAAAAGAATAATTCAAGCAATCATAACAATGAACAGGAGCAAACAAAACGCGACTTTGGTACTCAGACATCAGAAACACCAAAACAAAAAAAGGAAAAGTTGGAAACCCAAAATGAATCAATAATATACTCTTTAAAAATTATTTAAAGAAAAACCTCAAAAAAATGTAAAACAATACCCAATTTTCTCAAAACCGATCAAAACGGATATACACAAAAATGATCCTGTTCAAGACGCCCAGGAAATCTGCATTAACAACATATCAGAAACTGTAAAAGGAGAAATAATCAACAAAAAAACGGAAACTGAACAAGGAGGAGGAAAAAACCTTTAAGAAGGATCCACAAAAAGAAAACCCGCAAGTTAAAATTCCAAAAACCTATTACTACTCATAAACCCCAAGAAGAACAAGTAGATGAAATCATAAAGCCTCAATCTATAGAAAAAGTGGAAACCAGTTACAGAAATATTGAAGAGAAAATGCAATCATTGGACCCAAGAGCAAAAGAATATCTTCCATTCAGGCTCTCCGAAAAAACAGGATATAGAAATATAGGCGCAAGTGAAGACGATGACAAGTACCGACAAAATGGTGAAGTGACACACTCCAAAACATTACAATTCGAAGAACTTTTTCCAACTGATACAGTCCCACTTAATAGGAGGAAGGATCATCAATCTTCTACACCACATAAGGCCTTTGCAATCATTGAACAGTAATGAAATAGATTTAGTAACTTTTCCGAAAAAAGATAATATCAAAATAGTAATGGTAACATTCTGGTCATCTGTTCTTCCAGGGATCATACTCAATGAAAAGGAGACACTTCATAAACACGGATATGACGTAATTGAAAGATTGGAACCAAAGGAAAACAAAATCCCTAAATGGTACAACGATCAAATACGATTAATTTTTAACACACAAACCAAAAATCTTCTTAGAAACTCTGATGTAACAGAAGAACTAGGATTTATGTACTCAGGAGCTAAATATCCAGGGAAAGATACCCTAAAAATTCAGGTGGACAATGGTGAAAGGGCAGTATGGTACCATGATTCAAAAGAAAAGGAAACCAACAATAGCACAAAGTCCTGGTCTTGGGTCTCGGAGACTTTGAACAGCAATAAAGCCTCTAAATGCCTATGACAATCTGTTTAACAATGGATTAAAAATCACATCGTGGAACATGGCTGGAAAAACTAAGAATAAAATGTCTGAAGCCACGAGTAACCAGCCTGATATCCTGATCCTGCAAGAAACCTGGGCTACTGAACCCTTCTCACACAAAGGTTACTATGTTTATGATATTCCAGCAAAAGCCACCAACCGGGGTCAGCAAAAGGTGGTTTGGCCATTCTACTGAGGGAAGAATACTTGTGGGCCCAGGAAATTGTTGAGACCAAATTAGATAACTTACAGTGCATTAAGGTTTCCTTAAAAATACATAATACAGCACCACAAAAGGCAATCCTGCTCTTCAATGTATATTCCCCTCCTGGCAAAAAACAAGATACCATATTTGCCAATATTATGGAAACCATTATGCAGATAGTAGAAGATCAACTCCATTTGTCATACATAATTGCGGGCGATCTTAATGGCAAAATCTCTAACTCTGAAAACAGTAAGTTGGTAAAATTATACAATGAAGAATCACTAGAAATTACAACTCCACATTTCCCTAAAGGTATACAAACTGATAAAAGAGGTAAACTGCTACTATCAGTATTGCCTAATCTAAATGGGGTAATCTTGAATGGCAACATGGAAGGAGACATTCCGGCATCTTACACTAGACGGGGTAATGGAACCTTTTCTATCATAGACTACATCATTTGCGGTATGGATTTGCTGGAAACAGTTACGTATTTGCACTCTAAGTTTACTCTAGAGAGTGATCATGCACTGATGTATCTAACTACCGATTGGATGCCTAACCCCACACCTGCCAGTCATATCATCTTCCATAGAAGTACTATTATGATAAAAAGTGAACAGAGACGCATTTTCTGGAGCTCAACAACTCTGGACAAAATCTCTGCACTGATTGAGCATACTCAACTCCTAGCGAAAACATATTCGGATGATCCAATAGTAAATTTTGAATACATAATTAAGGAACTTAAAAACTTTTTACTAAACAAGCTACAACAGGACACAGCAGGAAATAACAAGAGGAAAAATAAAAACAATACCCAAAACTCTATAACTAAGAAAAAGCTCAATAAACTTATACGTGCCCAATACGTGATCTTTTCTCCGTCTATCAAGAAAGAAATTAATAAACTAAAAAATCAACTGAGAAGAGAGAAACAAAGCAATAAAAAAGCAATGCAAGATCGTAATTGGGTCGACATCCAAATAGCTGCAAAAAAATACAACCAACGTAAATATTGGTCCCTAATCGCCAAAATAACAGGATCAAAAAAGAAACTCCAAACCATACCGGTTCCACCGAATGATTGGGAAATTTATTTGACTGATCTCTACAAAGCAAATCCGACTAAACTAGATGAAAAAAGCCCGGACAACATCAAGGAAAAAGATAATTCACCAATAATCAAAATCACAGCAATATCAGTAGAAATGAACATCCGAAAAGCAAGAAACACAGGTGCCTCAGGCCCTGATCAAATACCTATCACGGTCTTGCAAGCAGACCCAAAGGAGTGGAGTCAGTTGCTATCACCCCTCTTTAACCATATCTTCAACACCGGACAAGTACCAAAATCTTGGCAGGGGAGTATCATCATCCCCATACATAAAAAGGGGAGCAAGACAATAGCAGGGAACTACCGTCAAATAGCACTTATGGATGCTGTAGGAAAAATCTTTGCCGCAGAGGTATTAGAACGATTGAAAGACTGGGCTTTCTCGTTGGGTCTAATACCTATGTTCCAAGCAGGTTTTAGACCTAAACATTCCCTTACAGACAACATTGCGAACATCCAGACCATTCTAGACAAATATGTAACTCGAAAAACTCAGGTTGTATACGCAGCATTTATTGACTACTCTACCGCGTTCGACCGCGTTGATCGACCAACACTATGGAACAAACTCAGGAGACTCGGAATTCCAGAACAATTGCTGCAAACCATAGTAAATCTCCATACCAATACTTGGTGTCAAGTACAAATGGCGGGGGGGGGAAAAGGCTTAACGAAAACAATTAAAACAGCTAACGGGCTAAAACAAGGGTGCCTCCTAGCCCCGATACTATTTTCCTTATATCTAAGCGACTTGCCGTATCAGTTACAACAGGGCTCAAGTTTACCTCCTAAAATCGCCAAACAAAGCATACATGCACTGCTTTATGCTGATGATATAGTGATGCTAGACCTCACTCCCTTCGGATTACAAAAACTACTGGATATCTTGTACAAATACTCAAAAGAAATTTTTTTAATCCCCAATATAAAGAAAACAAAAGTTGTAGCCTTTTCGGGGAGGAAACAAAGTGCTAAATACAGCTGGAGGCTCGGAGGAGAAAAGATAGAAGAAGTTGACGAATATCCCTACCTTGGCAGGATTCTCTCAAAGAACTTAACAAATACAAAACAGATAGAAAATTTAAAAAGGAAATCCGAATTACATGCTGAGGCTCTCTCAAGACTCTATAGTGCTACTGGGAACAGGCATTTTTCCTCACTGTTAAAAATATATAGAGTAAAGATCCCCCCTGTTCTATCCTACGCAACGGAGTATATTCCTATAAAGCAGTGGGTCTACATGGATCGCAAAGAAGGAAAAATCCTAAAAAGAATCATGAAGGTCTCAGATTCTGTACCTGTTCAAGCACTGAGATTAGAATTGTCTATCACAAGTTCTTACGCTACAGCCGTGGCTAACGTAATTAGGTGGACCTACAATCTCCTTCATGCAAAAGAGGGTACATTAAGATCCCTACTGAAAAATGAGACTTTTGATTTAGAAGCCACAAAGCAAACTTTTCTTGAGAATATGACTGTCGTATTCCAAATGGCAAAAATTCGTCCGGACATTTTGCTCACCTGGTCAACAGCGCAAATGAAACTTTTCTTAAAATGTTTAACCCCAAAATTGAGCTATGAACTAGACTTCGAACATTGTAACAAATTATCTACCTATAACCCTTCGTAGAATTACTGGAATATCAATACATCCAGCCATATATCGGGTTTTCTTTGACGCATGGTGCAAGGAGGGCGATTACAATGTTACGATTAGGCATCCTACCTGTATTAACCTACTCAGCAAGATGGCTACCAGGAGGATCGCCAATATGTACATTTTGTGAAGGGGGTGACCAAAACATTGAGCACTTATTATTTGTATGTCCTAGCTTTAACGTAACCATAGCACATGCAAGATACCTTGATCCTATTTACCGCACCTGCAGAATTACAACGGTGAGAGAACTATTAGTATTGTGTAAACAGCCACCGAATGAATTCGTATGCTATAATTTTTAAAATCTTTTTTACCTTTATATTGATTAATGATGAAATCCTTTTTATCGATTGTGTAAAATGTAATATTTGTGGTCCTCTGTCGAGTACCAATACAAATAAAAACTTTTTGACTTTGACTTGACTTTTGACTTGACCATCCCACTCGGGGTGACAAATGCAAAAACCACAGTTGATGGATAGAATGCAGAACAATGTCATACATTCACCCCAGTACAGAGATCTGGGCCTAAATCTGTCGTTTTTTTGCACTCCACACCACCCCAGTTCAGACATGGCCATATGCAAATCAGTCTGACCCTGTGCCTCATGGGAACAGTCCAGCTCGAACTGCCAAGCCATGCCTTCCCTGGACTGGAAACAAGCTTCCGATGACCGGTTTCTGGCAATCCAGCCGTCTTCAGCCCGGCTTGCTTGAATCCAGTGGTGTGGAGAGCATGGGACTCACGTCTGAGCATACCCATCCCACTCGGGGTGACAAATGCAAAAACCACAGTTGATGGACAGAATACAGAACAATGTCATACATTCACCCCAGTACAGAGATCTGGGCCCAAATCCATCGTTTTTTTGCACTCCACACCACCCCAGTTCAGACATGGCCATATGCAAATCAGTCTGACCCTGTGCCTCGTGGGAACAGTCCAGCCCGAACTGCCAAGCCATGACTTCCCTAGACCGGAAACAAGCTTCTGAGGACCGGTTTCTGGCATTCCAGCCGTCTTCAGCCCGGCTTGCTTGAATCCAGTGGTGGAAAGAGCATAGGACTCACGTCTGAGCATACCCATCCCACTCGGGGTGACAAATGCAAAAACCACAGTTGATGGACAGAATGCAGAACAATGTCATACATTCACCCCAGTGCAGAGATCTGGGCCTAAATCCATAGTTTTTTTGCACTCCACACCACCCCAGTTCAGACATGGCCATATGCAAATCAGTCTGACCCTGTGCCTCATGGGAACAGTCCAGGCCAAACTGCCAAGCCATGCCTTCCCTAGACGGGAAACAAGCTTCCGAGGACCGTTTTTTGGCATTCCAGCCGTTTTCAGCCCGGCTTGCTTGAATCCTGTGGGGTGGAGAGCATGGGACTCACGTCTGAGCATACCCATCCCATACCCATCCATAACCCTGTGAAGTGCTCAGAGCGTTTGGAGAATCGAAGTTGTGCCTGCCTGCCCTGTGTGTGTTCTTACCGGCAAAACCTTCACAACTTGCCGCTCCCGCTGCGCGGGAGCCGCTGCCTGCTGATTGACACTCATCTGCCAAAAATCAACGGACCAGCTGCCGCGGTGTGGAGAGGCTGCAGGGGTGCAGCGCTGCAGGGACTCACTGGTCCAGGAGTCCCTGCGAGACCGGACGTCATCTGGTCAGCGCCCCCTGCCTGCCCCGCCCACGGCCGGCTGATTAAAGATAAGGCGCCTGCTCCCAAATCTCTGCGATAACCCTGTGAAGTGCTCAGAGCGTTTGGAGGATCGAAGTTGTGCCTGCCTGCCCTGTGTGTGTTCTTACCGGCGAAACCTTCACAACTTGCCGCTCCCGCTGCGCGGAAGCCGCTGCGTGCTGATTGACACTCATCTGCCAAGAATCAACGGACCAGCTGCCGCGGTGTGGAGAGGCTGCAGGGGTGTAGCGCTGCAGGGACTCACTGGTCCAGGAGTCCCTGCGAGACCGGACATCATCTGGTCAGCGCCCCCTGCCTGCCCCGCCCACGGCCGGCTGATTAAAGATAAGGCGCCTGCTCCCAAATCTCTGCGATAACCCTGTGAAGTGCTCAGAGCGTTTGGAGGATCGAAGTTGTGCCTGCCTGCCCTGTGTGTGTTCTTATCGGCGAAACCTTCACAACTTGCCGCTCCCGCTGCGCGGGAGCCGCTGCGTGCTGATTGACACTCATCTGCCAAAAATCAACGGACCAGCTGCCGCGGTGTGGAGAGGCTGCAGGGGTGTAGCGCTGCAGGGACTCACTGGTCCAGGAGTCCCTGCGAGACCGGACGTCATCTGGTCAGCGCCCCCTGCCTGCCCCGCCCACAGCCGCCCCTCCAAGCATAAATACAGTACCTGGTCCGCCTCGCGGGACGCGAGTGGGACGCCGGGCGAAGCCCGGGCAAAGGGCGGGCCGTCTGTGGCCGTCCGAGGCCGTACAAGGTCGGGACGGGTCACCCTATTAAAATCTGCGTCCAAAACTCAAAACTACAGTGGAATTTTGCGATAAAGGACCCCACTAGGAAATAATTAAACACTAAGTGCTCAACATAGATATCGCGTGTAAGGCGAAGGGCGATAGAGGAACGTCCTGAAGTTCCTATAGCAACAACAAAACTAATCTTTGGAGAAACCAGCTTCATCAAAACTCCATCAGGCCGACAATTGGAAAAGGAAATGGGATTTAAAAAACTACGATCACGCACAATATTCATGAAACGAATGGGCACAGAGTATGCAGTACGGAAATCCTCAGACAAAGCAATAAAACATGGCCGCATAACTCGGACCCCGGCAATTAGTAAATATTTTTCTGCCCTAACATCTAAAGGGGATCTAGACATGAAAATACCGGAAACAGAAAATAGTCTCAATCCACCGACAAGCATAGGGGCAGAAACATGCACCTCAATGAAACCTCAACCAATCCAAAACTTGAGCAATCTGGACTCTGACCCTATTAATAAACCTACTAACTCCTCAAAAGACCTACAATCCCTGGAACACGAGGCGATTCATCTAAAATCTTCAACTCCTATAAAAAGCTTTGGGAGCTCATACCAATTCGAGGAACTTTGTGCAAACAAATCAAAGATAACAGAAAATAAATCAGAACTAAAGTTAACCAATAGTCTTCTGAAAAAAACATCTGAACAAGCTCTTACACTTGATTCTTCTTTGGACCCTTTTACACTAAAAAACAATATTTTTGTTAACACAGCCACACCAATGTCAAAGGCCCTTTTTTCGCTACAAGAAATATTGGAATCGGTCCTTTCCTTTTTAGGAAATATTTTAGAAAACTCTGACCAAACTTTGGATGTCCAAATCGGTATACTAAAGTACCTAGTGGAAGAAAAAAGGAAAAAAGATCCCTCTGAAATAGAGAAAAATCAACTGATACCTAACACCAAGCGACTGCAAAAGAATAATTCAAGCAATCATAACAATGAACAGGAGCAAACAAAACGCGACGTTGGTACTCAGACATCAGAAACACCAAAACAAAAAAAGGAAAAGTTGGAAACCCAAAATGAATCAATAATATACTCTTTGAAAATTATTTAAAGAAAAACCTCAAAAAAATGTAAAACAATACCCAATTTTCTCAAAACCGATCAAAACGGATATACACAAAAATGATCCTGTTCAAGACGCCCAGGAAATCTGCATTAACAACATATCAGAAACTGTAAAAGGAGAAATAATCAACAAAAAAACGGAAACTGAACAAGGAGGAGGAAAAAGAAGGAGGAAAAAACCTTTAAGAAGGATCCACAAAAAGAAAACCCGCAAGTTAAAATTCCAAAAACCTATTACTACTCATAAACCCCAAGAAGAACAAGTAGATGAAATCATAAAGCCTCAATCTATAGAAAAAGTGGAAACCAGTTACAGAAATATTGAAGAGAAAATGCAATCATTGGACCCAAGAGCAAAAGAATATCTTCCATTCAGGCTCTCCGAAAAAACAGGATATAGAAATATAGGCGCAAGTGAAGACGATGACAAGTACCGACAAAATGGTGAAGTGTCACACTCCAAAACATTACAATTCGAAGAACTTTTTCCAACTGATACAGTCCCACTTAATAGGAGGAAGGATCATCAATCTTCTACACCACATAAGGCCTTTGCAATCATTGAACAGTAATGAAATAGATTTAGTAACTTTTCCGAAAAAAGATAACATCAAAATAGTAATGGTAACATTCTGGTCATCTGTTCTTCCAGGGATCATACTCAATGAAAAGGAGACACTTCATAAACACGGATATGACGTAATTGAAAGATTGGAACCAAAGGAAAACAAAATCCCTAAATGGTACAACGATCAAATACGATTAATTTTTAACACACAAACCAAAAATCTTCTTAGAAACTCTGATGTAACAGAAGAACTAGGATTTATGTACTCAGGAGCTAAATATCCAGGGAAAGATACCCTAAAAATTCAGGTGGACAATGGTGAAAGGGCAGTATGGTACCATGATTCAAAAGAAAAGGAAACCAACAATAGCACAAAGTCCTGGTCTTGGGTCTCGGAGACTTTGAACAGCAATAAAGCCTCTAAATGCCTATGACAATCTGTTTAACAATGGATTAAAAATCACATCGTGGAACATGGCTGGAAAAACTAAGAATAAAATGTCTGAAGCCACGAGTAACCAGCCTGATATCCTGATCCTGCAAGAAACCTGGGCTACTGAACCCTTCTCACACAAAGGCTACTATGTTTATGATATTCCAGCAAAAGCCACCAACCGGGGTCACGCAAAAGGTGGTTTGGCCATTCTACTGAGGGAAGAATACTTGTGGGCCCAGGAAATTGTTGAGACCAAATTAGATAACTTACAGTGCATTAAGGTTTCCTTAAAAATACATAATACAGCACCACAAAAGGCAATCCTGCTCTTCAATATATATGCCCCTCCTGGCAAAAAACAAGATACCATATTTGCCAATATTATGGAAACCATTATGCAGATAGTAGAAGATCAACTCCATTTGTCATACATAATTGCGGGCGATCTTAATGGCAAAATCTCTAACTCTGAAAACAGTAAGTGGGTAAAATTATACAATGAAGAATCACTAGAAATTACAACTCCACATTTCCCTAAAGGTATACAAACTGATAAAAGAGGTAAACTGCTACTATCAGTATTGCCTAATCTAAATGGGGTAATCTTGAATGGCAACATGGAAGGAGACATTCCGGCATCTTACACTAGACGGGGTAATGGAACCTTTTCTATCATAGACTACATCATTTGCGGTATGGATTTGCTGGAAACAGTTACGTATTTGCACTCTAAGTTTACTCTAGAGAGTGATCATGCACTGATGTATCTAACTACCGATTGGATGCCTAACCCCACACCTGCCAGTCATATCATCTTCCATAGAAGTACTATTATGATAAAAAGTGAACAGAGTCGCATTTTCTGGAGCTCAACAACTCTGGACAAAATCTCTGCACTGATTGAGCATACTCAACTCCTAGCGAAAACATATTCGGATGATCCAATAGTAAATTTTGAATACATAATTAAGGAACTTAAAAACTTTTTACTAAACAAGCTACAACAGGACACAGCAGGAAATAACAAGAGGAAAAATAAAAACAATACCCAAAACTCTATAACTAAGAAAAAGCTCAATAAACTTATACGTGCCCAATACGTGATCTTTTCTCCGTCTATCAAGAAAGAAATTAATAAACTAAAAAATCAACTGAGAAGAGAGAAACAAAGCAATAAAAAAGCAATGCAAGATCGTAATTGGGTCGACATCCAAATAGCTGCAAAAAAATACAACCAACGTAAATATTGGTCCCTAATCGCCAAAATAACAGGATCAAAAAAGAAACTCCAAACCATACCGGTTCCACCGAATGATTGGGAAATTTATTTGACTGATCTCTACAAAGCAAATCCGACTAAACTAGATGAAAAAAGCCCGGACAACATCAAGGAAAAAGATAATCCACCAATAATCAAAATCACAGCAATATCAGTAGAAATGAACATCCGAAAAGCAAGAAACACAGGTGCCTCAGGCCCTGATCAAATACCTATCAAGGTCTTGCAAGCAGACCCAAAGGAGTGGAGTCAGTTGCTATCACCCCTCTTTAACCATATCTTCAACACCGGACAAGTACCAAAATCTTGGCAGGGGAGTATCATCATCCCCATACATAAAAAGGGGAGCAAGACAATAGCAGGGAACTACCGTCAAATAGCACTTATGGATGCTGTAGGAAAAATCTTTGCCGCAGAGGTATTAGAACGATTGAAAGACTGGGCTTTCTCGTTGGGTCTAATACCTATGTTCCAAGCAGGTTTTAGACCTAAACATTCCCTTACAGACAACATTGCGAACATCCAGACCATTCTAGACAAATATGTAACTCGAAAAACTCAGGTTGTATACGCAGCATTTATTGACTACTCTACCGCGTTCGACCGCGTTGATCGACCAACGCTATGGAACAAACTCAGGAGACTCGGAATTCCAGAACAATTGCTGCAAACCATAGTAAATCTCCATACCAATACTTGGTGTCAAGTACAAATGGGGGGGGGGGGGGGAAAAGGCTTAACGAAAACAATTAAAACAGCTAACGGGCTAAAACAAGGGTGCCTCCTAGCCCCGATACTATTTTCCTTATATCTAAGCGACTTGCCGTATCAGTTACAACAGGGCTCAAGTTTACCTCCTAAAATCGCCAAACAAAGCATACATGCACTGCTTTATGCTGATGATATAGTGATGCTAGACCTCACTCCCTTCGGATTACAAAAACTACTGGATATCTTGTACAAATACTCAAAAGAAATTTTTTTAATCCCCAATATAAAGAAAACAAAAGTTGTAGCCTTTTCGGGGAGGAAACAAAGTGCTAAATACAGCTGGAGGCTCGGAGGAGAAAAGATAGAAGAAGTTGACGAATATCCCTACCTTGGCAGGATTCTCTCAAAGAACTTAACAAATACAAAACAGATAGAAAATTTAAAAAGGAAATCCGAATTACATGCTGAGGCTCTCTCAAGACTCTATAGTGCTACTGGGAACAGGCATTTTTCCTCACTGTTAAAAATATATAGAGTAAAGATTCCCCCTGTTCTATCCTACGCAACGGAGTATATTCCTATAAAGCAGTGGGTCTACATGGATCGCAAAGAAGGAAAAATCCTAAAAAGAATCATGAAGGTCTCAGATTCTGTACCTGTTCAAGCACTGAGATTAGAATTGTCTATCACAAGTTCTTACGCTACAGCCGTGGCTAACGTAATTAGGTGGACCTACAATCTCCTTCATGCAAAAGAGGGTACATTAAGATCCCTACTGAAAAATGAGACTTTTGATTTAGAAGCAACAAAGCAAACTTTTCTTGAGAATATGACTGTCGTATTCCAAATGGCAAAAATTCGTCCGGACATTTTGCTCACCTGGTCAACAGCGCAAATGAAACTTTTCTTAAAATGTTTAACCCCAAAATTGAGCTATGAACTAGACTTCGAACATTGTAACAAATTATCTACCTATAACCCTTCGTAGAATTACTGGAATATCAATACATCCAGCCATATATCGGGTTTTCTTTGACGCATGGTGCAAGGAGGGCGATTACAATGTTACGATTAGGCATCCTACCTGTATTAACCTACTCAGCAAGATGGCTACCAGGAGGATCGCCAATATGTACATTTTGTGAAGGGGGTGACCAAAACATTGAGCACTTATTATTTGTATGTCCTAGCTTTAACGTAACCATAGCACATGCAAGATACCTTGATCCTATTTACCGCACCTGCAGAATTACAACGGTGAGAGAACTATTAGTATTGTGTAAACAGCCACCGAATGAATTTGTATGCTATAATTTTTAAAATCTTTTTTACCTTTATATTGATTAATGATGAAATCCTTTTTATCGATTGTGTAAAATGTAATATTTGTGGTCCTCTGTCGAGTACCAATACAAATAAAAACTTTTTGACTTTGACTTGACTTTTGACTTGACCATCCCACTCGGGGTGACAAATGCAAAAACCACAGTTGATGGATAGAATGCAGAACAATGTCATACATTCACCCCAATACAGAGATCTGGGCATAAATCTGTCGTTTTTTTGCACTCCACACCACCCCAGTTCAGACATGGCCATATGCGAATCAGTCTGACCCTGTGCCTCATGGGAACAGTCCAGCCCGAACTGCCAAGCCATGCCTTCCATGGACCGGAAACAAGCTTCCGATGACCGGTTTCTGGCAATCCAGTCGTCTTCTGCCCGGCTTGCTTGAATCCAGTGGTGTGGAGAGCATGGGACTCACGTCTGAGCATACACATCCCACTCAGGGTGACAAATGCAAAAACCACAGTTGATGGACAGAATGCAGAACAATGTCATACATTCACACCAGTACAGAGATCTGGGCCTAAATCCATCGGTTTTTTGCACTCCACACCACCCCAGTTCAGACATGGCCATATGCAAATCAGTCTGACCCTGTGCCTCATGGGAACAGTCCAGCCCGAACTGCCAAGCCATGACTTCCCTAGACTGGAAACAAGCTTCAGAGGACCGATTTCTGGCATTCCAGCCGTCTTCAGCCCGGCTTGCTTGAATCTAGTGGTGGAAAGAGCATAGGACTCACGTCTGAGCATACCCATCCCACTCGGGGTGACAAATGCAAAAACCACAGTTTAAGGACAGAATGCAGAACAATGTCATACATTCACACCAGTACAGAGATCTGGGCCTAAATCTGTCGTTTTTTTGCACTCCACACCACCCCAGTTCAGACATGGCCATATGCAAATCAGTCTGACCCTGTGCCTCATGGGAACAGTCCAGCCCGAACTGCCAAGCCATGCCTTCCCTGGACCGGAAACAAGCTTCCGATGACCGGTTTCTGGCAATCCAGCTGTCTTCAGCCCGGCTTGCTTGAATCCAGTGGTGTGGAGAGCATGGGACTCACGTGTGAGCATACACATCCCACTCGGGGTGACAAATGCAAAAACCACAGTTGATGGACAGAATGCAGAACAATGTCATACATTCACACCAGTACAGAGATCTGGGCCTAAATCCATCGTTGTTTTGCACTCCACACCACCCCAGTTCAGACATGGCCATATGCAAATCAGTCTGACCCTGTGCCTCATTGGAACAGTCCAGCCCGAACTGCCAAGCCATGCCTTCCCTAGACCGGAAACAAGCTTCCGAGGACCGGTTTCTGGCATTCCAGCCGTCTTCAGCCCGGCTTGCTTGAATCCAGTGGTGTGGAGAGCATAGGACTCACGTCTGAGCATACCCATCCCACTCGGGGTGACAAATGCAAAAACCACATTTTATGTACAGAATGCAGAACAATGTCATTTCCCCAGGGGTTTGAGCCACTGGAGTCCGATGTTGAATAGTCGACGACGGCTACTGCCTTTGTCTCCAACTCCTCGGTGCTTTTGCAAGAGTCAACAAACATTGATAGTTCTCGCCTTTGATTAAGTTAAAAGCAAAAATAATAGGTGATGGACAGAACGCAGAACAATGTCATACATTCACCCCAGTACAGAGATCTGGGCCTAAATTCATCGTTTTTTGCTCACCATGCCTTTCCAGTTTGAACCCAGCCATATGCAAATCAGTCTTAACCATGTGCCCCATGGGAACAGTCCAGCCCGAACTGCCAAGCCTGGTCCTCCCTGTACTGGAAACAAGCATCCAAGGACCGGTTTCGGTCTTTCAGCCCTCATCAGCCTGGATAGCTTGATTCCAGTGGCATGGAGAGCCCGGGACTCACGTTTGAGAATACCCGTCCCACTCTGGTGACAAATGCAAAAATAATAGGTGATGGACAGAATGCAGAACAAGGTCATACATTCGCCCCAGTACAGAGATCTGGGCCTAAATGCATCTTTTTTTCGCACTCCACACAACCCCAGTTCAGACATGGCCATATGCAAATCAGTCTGACTCTGTGCCTCGTGGAAACAGTCCAGCCGGAACTGCCAAGCCAGGTCCTCCCTGGACTGGAAATAAGCATCCAAGGATTTTTCTTTGTTCGCCCTAAGTTGTCCATCACCACCTTTGGTTTTTCTTTCAAAAGATAGATCTGGCTACCTATTTCCCAAGCTGGCAGATTAGTACTAGTGAAAATGACAGTACTACCTAAACTTTTGTACCTGCTCACTAACATCTCCATTCCTGCTGGGAAATATATGATCACTAAATCTTCGAACATCACTAACTATATTGGCTTGGTGAAACAGAAGATCGAAGCTCAAGTAAGACAGACAACTGATTGTATGAGGTAAGATTTTCCATGCCCGATCCAGTTTGACCCTTCCTTGCTGCACACTCACATTCTGCTATGCAGTAGGTAGAGCCAGACAATACAGCACCACATGTGCCTATTGAAAGGAACCAGGTAGAGGTTGGGACGCTGCACATTGTATTGAAATCCAAGATACATAGGCCAGGCAACCTTATAGAAACTGTCAAACACACGGAGCGATTTGGATTGTAGCTAACCGAGATAGCAAAGGTGTACTGCCCTGAAATGCCCATCGCCGATGATCCTATGCTACCCCCAAAAGATGACATGCCAGTCAACACTACACTTACTGAACAGAAACTACACAAATTGGGGCAATAGTTCCCCTGCTGCATAGCATAACATCGACAGAAGGCATCGAAAAAGACCATAGGTCCCAAAATGGAGATTTGCTTTGCCAGTGCTTTGTGATATCGTCCACAAAAGGCTTTCACCTACAGCTAAAAACTGAGCCCCAACTAGACATGTTTTTATGAACGCCCGAGGAAAAAATGTTTTAGATCCAGTATGTAGCATCCAACTAGCTTCAATATTTGATTCTATTTTGTGTTCAAAAAAAATAAAAAATATCGGTCACGTCGGCTGGGTTAGGAAGCAATCCATTGTTACAACTGTGCAATAAGGAATCAATAGTCCTTGACCTCTGAAAACAATTGTATATTTGAGTTTCTATTGTAAATACATTGGTGTCCGATTTTTGGGGAGGTCGATGGAGAAGTTTTGTTTCCTTGGAAGAAAGAAAGAAAAAACATTAAATCGATTGCTTAAAAGTGTTCGTGGCTATCTAGAACACATGCCTCCTTCCTGCTGAAATTGGTCATAAGGAGGAGGCAGTCAACAACCCCTGCATCTGGCAAACGTGTTAAAACAAAAACACACCAGTGACTTAAAGGAGACAAAACGTATTTTTCTTTCTATCCAACGCAGATCATATGTTAAAGCGTTGCTAACAGTGTGCATTATTCATTTTTATATGCAGGATTTCTTTTTTCCTTGGTTTTATGTCTGCTACTTTGCGATACGGTGATATTCTTGCATCAGAGGGGGAGGGAGGCTCAAACAAGCCTTGTGCTACGCCACATTTCTCAACCCCAGAAGCATTTAAGAAGAGTGAGACTGTTTATTTACACTGTGTTTCTCCTCCCCCGCCCCATGCAGAGTTGCCTTGATTACTTTTCACTTCGTACCAGCTTGTTTGCTCCATTAATCTCTCCGAGTGGGGGTGGCGGCGAGGCCGGCCAAATTAACCAGGGCAAAGAAACTTTAAGCTAACCTCTTCCAACTGTATGGTGAAATCGTGTTTTTAACCTAAATGTATGTTTTTTTTCTTTATTTGTAACGTTGCCTTCCATTTCTGAAGTTCGTTCTGTAACTAGCATCTACTGCGGAATCATAACAATATTAAAACTACACTTAGTCATGTCACAAGAAAAACGTATACCTTTTATTTCAACATACGAAACGTGGTTGCATGATTTCACGTGGTCATACAATCAATGGTGAAAAAAGTGTCCACGTTAGGGAAAAAAAGAGTAACAAAGTAAAAATGTATTTACCGTTTCGGTTGCATCTGTGCAACTACTGGGGGTTTGTACCTTACATGTAACTCAAATTCGGGGAAACTGGGACTGTAACCTCGGTGGGATAAAGAGCCAAATCGGCCCTGCCAGATTAAAGCATGCATGCATCCTTAAAAATAAGACGAATCTGCGTTGAGCCACTAAACAACCCTACTATACAAGCTAGGGAAGGGTTGGTACGTACCCATGCTCAAATATGCAATGTAAACAACTACGACAGAGATAAACATGGCTTGATGCATCAGGGGATACTTAAGAACAATCTGCCACCGCAAAAATAAAAGTCTGAGTATGGCAGATGAAACAAGGCAAGCATAGAGAAATACTGTTTTATCTGAAAACGGTGATATGTTGGAAAAGTGTAAAACAGGTCGGCGTACCTTCGCATATCCGAGTATAAATGTGCGACTCCCTCGTCCATTCGAAATTAACACTATAAAGAAGAAAGGGGGGGGGGGAGAGAGAGAATCACCCACTCCAAAAATCATACCAAATAACAATAGTGGATAACATCATAACATTCCATCCCTATCGTTTGGAAACTGGTTAGCACAGTCTCTCCCTGCAATTATTAAAACACTCACAGTGTACTGAGGGAAATAAATCACTCATGTATTAAAACAATAAACACGTAGGTACATTTTGACTCTCGCACACACTCGGTAATAACGTGGGATAAAAGTTCAGCTAGCAGTTTCCGACTACCTCTTAAAAAGCATACGTAGTGATTGTCTTGACTTACAAGGGCACAAAATTAAAATTAAAAAAAAAAGCCCACAGGCACTCTGGAGAGGCGGTAAGGGCTCTGGCTTCAGACTGCCCTCTTCACGGTTAGCTGGAAGACTGGCTGCAATCCCTCAATTGTCCATTGAGCTGTCTGTGAGTGTCAATTTGCAGTGCGCGTGTGAAGGGAAAAACTCCTCCCTTTCCTTCACTCCTGCCCATCAGCAAGAAAAAAAAAAAACTCCCAACAAGCTCCCCCTTCTTTTGCCTTAATCAAGCTGCTTTCCCCTCTTCGGCATTCCCAATTCAATTCTGGAGAGGAAAGAAATATAAGCGAGGATCGGATGATGAGGGAAAAGTGTTTGCTACTGGAAACAAAGAAAAACAACAACAAGGAGGGGGGCTAAAAAAAAAGGAGAAAGCAAGGTCCCAAACGACTTGTGGATTTGTGCGGAATTGCGAGAGAAAAAAATAGACATTTTTTTTTCCTTGAGGCCGGAGGAGAGGGTGGACAAGCTCGCGAAAAGTTACGGACAGGAAAGAGGAGATCAGAACTTGGAAGGAGTCCCGCGGCACACAGCTACTTTCTGGAGCTTTATTTTTTTCTCTCATGTTTTGTACGAGGACACCGGAACATTGAAGGAAAAACCAGGACTGGACATTCCAAAACATTAGTAGAGAAAAGAAAAGACGTGCATAATTGCTTGGGAGGTTCTTTCTATAATGTTGTGCACTTTTAAAACTTTATAAGTGTGCACGTCTCTTCCGACTCCACTATACCGGATTGAAAACCTATTTAAAGGCAAGCGGTTTTAAAACGTGTCAGCTCTTTTGCACTGTTCATGAACTGTCTGGACTGTTTAGATCTGGTTTTGTGTTGATTTTGGACGGCGGTATAATTCACAAATTAACAAATGTAAAGGTCTTTTGTGAAGAACAAGGATTCTCCCTTTCTGCTGGGAACCGCATTTTCTTTTGTTTCTGCGTCCTGTACCGCTTAATTGGATGTAAAAATGGATTACGGTCTTGAAATCTAAGAAGCATCTTTTTTAACGTGAGGTTTTGCTTGGTTTTTTGTCTACGGAAGGAAATCACGGAACGGTCTCAAACAGAAAACACATTGAAACCTAAAAAGAAGCCGCTAAAAGATTCTCACCAAAACTGGAGAAATCTCTTCACTGTAGCTTCCTGTGGAAGCTGAAGTGAAAGATTAAAAGTATTTCTTAGATTGTAAGGCGAACTGACGGACTACTTTGCTGCCGCCTCCTCCGGGAGCGCTCCATACTAGTTTACCTCACAAATACCCCCGCCCTTCTTATACCACCCGGACGCACGCTGTCCCAGCCCGAGGATGAGGGTCGGTTCCTGCGAATGAGCACTCTATCAAGGGTTACAAGCAGGAGTCGAAACTTTTTCTTCTCTCAGGAAGGGACGGCGGAGGGATACTGGGAACTTTTTACTCAGAGCCTGAAGCGAGTCTTGTCCATAATTGTTCGGGTTAAGGTGATTTTACTTCGTGTCATAACTTTACCGGTATTTGTTTAGTTTTACTTCGGTTTTATAATTGGGGGGAGAAAGGTGAGGCCCCCCGGCGGTGCCAGCTCCGCCGCCAAAATGCCGCAACTGAACAGCGGTGGCGGGGACGACCTGGGGGCCAACGACGAAATGATACCCTTCAAGGACGAGGGGGAGCAGGAGGAGAAGGCCTCAGAGCGGGTGTCGGCCGAGCGCGACCTGGACGACGTGAAGTCCTCGCTGGTGAACGAGTCCGAGAACAACAGCAGCTCGTCCGACTCTGAGGTAACGCTCCGCGCGGCGGGAAAAGGTGGGGGGGGGGGGGGGGGGGCAAACAGTGTCTATTTCGCTCCCGACTACTAACATCCCCATTGCGCCAGGCGGTGGGTGAATCTGGAGTTGAGCGTGACGTCAATAGGTGGCTTGACTTCAACACATCTGCTACGTCATCCCGCCGCCTAATGCTTTGCGTATCTTTCTTACCCTCTTGCAGGCTGAGCGACGACCCCAACCCAGAGAAAGCTACGAAAAGCCGCGAGACTACCTAGCAGAAGGTGAGACCACGCCTCCTGGCACAGAGGGTTGGGTTTTGTTTATTGGAGTGTTGGAATTATTGTTCGTTTGTAAGGCGGGTCAATTCTTCATGTGGGGGTGGTTGTGGGGCTGTGACAAACAGCTGTTTGGAGACAGATGTTGGTTTTGAGATTAAATGGATAGTTTATGGTATTTCTCGGGCGTTTTCTAACTTTAGATTTTTGAATGAGTGTTGCTGTGGTAGGGATTCTTGTCAAAGTTTTTTTGGGTGGCCTACTTTGGGATTGGCATAGCTGCCATGTGCCTCCATGTCTCATATTAAGCCACAATACATACAGCCACCCGTGACATTTTAGCCAAAAACGCTTTGATTTCGGGCACTTTTAATTTCCCTTTTACCATTATACTTATTGACTTAACAATCACCACATATAAGTGATTTGCCTTAAAGTCCAGGACTGTTCAAAGCTGTCACAAAAGTTATAATGGACATTTGATAAGTGTGTTTTGGGGTTTGGCGTTGGGTTATAGGTGGTGTTAATGCTTTAAAGCAGAAGATTTGGTATAGAAAATAAACTTGCTATTTCAAGGCCTTGTTTTGCTGTTCTTAATACTGGGTTTCGTGAGGCTGGGTTTGGAAGTAGGATCTTGCTGTTCAGTTTAAGGGAAAAGCTTTTCTGCTTTTCTTTATTTTTGAAGGATTTATATAAGCATGAGCAGTGCCCCAGAAGGCTTAAGTGTCTCTCGGGTATATAGTACATAATAGAACATGTACATGAGGTAGGTATAAAGAACCAAATACCATCTTGGCAAATAGAGGTGGCATGTTGGATGCAGAGTCAGCTTGCAGTGTCATTGCACCAACAGCTACAGATGTTGATTTGTCGTTTTATTGTTTGAGAGGTCAATCGGAGAACTGAGCAGAATCATTTTAATGGTGTATGGGCATTAGAATATTGTTATATAGTAAAGTTATTGGCATAGGGGTTTAACGGTTGGTTTTTGGTGTTTCAGGTTAGAGAGCTGGTTTTCAGGTTTAGATGGACTTTGTTGGCTTTCCTTTTTGATGGATATTTCTTTAACATTAAATCCTAACTTTCGACTGCAGGTTCTTGATAATTTATAAAAGTTGGGTTGGTGATGATATGTGATCTTGAGTCAGGAGTGGTGTTTGTTGGCAGGGAAGAATGACAATAATGTTTTTTTTTTTTAGGGCTTGGACAGTTCCTGATTTTGTAGTTTGAGTGGGGGTGCTTTCTGTGTGTGTTATTTCAGGAATTTTTCATGGGGTTAGAGAGTTGTTCTTGGCACTTTCGTGGGGTATGGTTTTTAATGTTATTTCTGTTAGGTTCAGAGGTATGATGCTAATCATTTTCTTGGTTTTACGGGTTCATGGGAGGAAGGTTTGGGGTGAATTTTGTGGTTTGAAGTTATAGGTATATAATTTAGTTTGATGATCATGTTAGCCTGTTTGGTTATTTCTTAGATTCTATGGGCAATTCTTTGACTTTATGACTCTTGATCGAATTATTCACGTGGGTTTAAATTGTAGAGAAAGAAGTGTGTTGGGTTTGGATAGCTTAGCCAAGCTCAGAAAATTGTGGAATTTGAGATTGTGTAAGGGGTATTTTTGCAGTTTAGAGGCTAGGTTGAGGTTGGTGACTTTGTAGGTCTGCAAAGCATGTTACTTAAAGCAGGAGAGTGAGGTCTTTCTAAAGCCTCTTTCTGAAATCCTGTTTTTTAAAAGTTGATTTATGGTGGTGTTGTTTCGATTAGGACTATCTCTCAACTCGGAGGCATAAGCTGTACTCAAGGAAGTCTGAAGACTCAACACTTCTGTCACATATTAACTGATAGTAAAATAATCCTTTCACAATCCGTATGAGATGAGTACATACTAGCTTACATTTTTTTGTATGCCAATAAAATTTTGCCAAAACTCACTCTTTCCATCACTACTCCTTAAACTTTCCCAGGATGTTGAACACTCATGGTATTTAAAACGGGTTTTCATACAAATAAGTAAACAGTCACCCTTGATGATCTGAATACACCATTACCCGTCAATAACCACCTGGTCACTGTATGGTTGTGTGCATGGCTTGTCATTCCTGTGGCCTCTTAACACGGTTGTTTGTGTGAGCATAATGTGGATTTTTCTTCTGAAAGGTTATTCCTCAAAGTTTAGTGTTTTTGGTGATCGTGGCAAAGTTTGGCAGGCAATACTTGGTGTTCATGGTAATAATCTTGTACTCTGGAATTAGAGGGTTCCTATTGTTGGATAGTTTTTCATATAAAGCTTTCATCAACTTATGATTTATAAGGCATGAGTTAGGGTTAGGCATGTTAGAAATATGTTCTGGAACTGGGGTTCAGGTACAAGTGGTGTCTATGCATCTTGAGTGGTTTTAGAGGCGGCTGAACAGTGTTTTTTGTTTTAATGTAAACTTTTTGTGGAGCTTTTCTGAGATAAGGCCTCCTCATGAACCACTAGCAATAAATGCCACTTCATACAGAAGAAAGCAAGCACTGTTGTGAATAAATTGACACCAATAACATGTCCATTACAAACATCTGTCCCTGTTAACCAAAATAAACTGTACATATATCACAGAATTCACTTCTTTAAATACAATCTGGTCCAAACTACTCTTGAAATGGGTTAAACCAATATATACCTTTGGTTCGGAGTGGTCACCAAATGGACAGGTAGTGCTGAATGAATGTGTTTTGTAACGGAGCATGTCTCTGTCACAGAAGTTACAATTTACTATTAAGTTGGTTGTAATTTTACCTTGTTACTATTACTTTGGCCTATTAAATGTATGGACATATGTATACCACTAGCTGTACTTTATTTATTCATGATTGCATTCTTAGGATTATATTTCTCTTTTGTTTATTAATGTCCTTTTTTTGGCATTGTGGTTGGGTATCTGTAAACTTGGGGAGAGATACTTTCCCTGGTGTGTGTTTTGTTGAGGTTGTGGGAGAGTTCTTGTGTTTCAGGAACAATTGAGGTTGGTCTAAAGTTCGAGTGAGGTTTATTATTCAGTTGTTTTTGTGTGGTCGTGTTTGTTGTGATTTTGTGAAAGTGTTTCAAATTTTGATAGTTTTGTTATGCATTTATTTGGTTGTTTACTTTGGAAGCTGAGAAATGGTTTAATTTTTTGGGATCTTGATTTGATGGGTTAAATGCTGGACCTAGGTTCCTGAAGGTGGCATCCTTGGTTTCAGGTGGTTTCTTGGAAAGACCTTTAATTATTTGTTGTTGGTGGTTCTTGAAGAACGGTCAGTGGAGTTGACTTGATCAATATTTCTTTAGATCATGAAGTAAGCAGGTTTTTGGGGTCACGTATTCACTTGGGGGTTGAGATGTTTGCATATTTGTGTTATGTTAGTATGGATAGAATGGTGTTGAATTAAGCGTTCTTGCATTGCATTTGTATACATGTCAAATAATGAGTTTGCCCCATTTTTCGTGTCTATCTGCAGCAGTTAGACGGCAGCAACAAGAAGCTGGATTTTTCAAGGGCCCTCACTATGCTGGCTATCCATTTCTGATGATCCCTGACCTTGGCAGCCACTACTTGCCCAATGGGGCCCTGTCCCCAGGGGCCCGCACGGTAAGAGGGGTCTTTGTATTGGAAAATTGTTTATTGAGGAGCGAGGGAGGTGGGGTGGTTTGAATCTCTACCATATGGGCCTTTATACTTTGGTGCCTGTCATGTCCTATCACTGAGTCCTCTTATTCTTCCTCTGGTGAGATAGAGTTCGTAGTTGTCCCGTTTGTAAGGACTCGTGGGGGCAACCCCATTATTGGAACCATCAGTGACTATCAGTGGCTAGCCTTTCTCTCATTTCATATTAGCCCACTTTCTGGCGATTCATGTTTTTTACTCATTTTTTGGGTAAGGTGCTGTCACATAATAGCCATTGTGTGGTCTGTTATTGTTTTGGAATGACCTGGATATTGGTCTGGTCTTCTCTTTAAGATTATTTTTGTTAGATTAGTCTGTCTGTTGACCCACTTGCTCCCATGCAGTCCAAAACTGTTTCTGTGTTCAGAGTGGTGTAGTATGACATTGTTGTGCTGTGATGTGCACTGTAGCTGCTCTCAATTCACAGATGCCAAGAAACTCCATGTCGTGTGGCACTATCAGCTAGTCCTACCTCTTGCGTCTGCAGTGTTTTGCATTCTGGGATTTGCAGTAGGATTTAGCTAAATATCTAAGACTTTATGGAGGTTTCACGCATGTCCTGAATTCACCTGGAACTTATTTGTATTAACTTTGTGGTGCTGTAAACTGGGCCAAATACAGGTGTGTACCTTGGGTACTCCCGTCTTGGCAATTTTTTGCACTCTTGTGGTCTACTTCCTGCACTGTTTCCCCTCCTTTCTTTAGACCCAAGGTCTTCTCAGAGAGCACCCGCGCCCCACCCTCGCCCATGAATTCAGTCTCTTTTGCATTGAATTGCAGCCTGGGGGAAATGGTTAGCTTCCCCGCTTCCTTCGCTCACCGCCATCTTTTCTGGCATTGGCCTCTGGAGTCTTTTGTTCGGGACTGTTGTTTTTTTCCCCTTAGCTCTTGTAACCCGATCCGCGTCGTTTTTTTCCTCCACCCAGTTACTGAGAAATGTGACATTTTGTGATTTGAAAAGACATGGCAGGAAGGGGGGTGAAAACCATCTGACGTTTTGCATTGCAAAGTTCCTCAAACTTTTCTGATTTAAGACACCTTGACGTCTGACGCTTACTCGAGTCTTCTGGAGACAAAACACGTTTGACAAATGCCCTGTTGTTTATTTTGTATAAGATTTCACTGGCGTTTCGGCTTGATTGATAGTTGTGTGTTTTCCTAAATCCTAGCTTTTTTTTGACTCGTTCACACACTGCGCATGGTTTTGGAAATCATGTTGCATTGAGGTGGAGTTTGGTGGGTGGAGTGGGGGGTGCTGAAGGGGGTGGACCCTAAATTCAACCATGAATGGATTTTTTGTTTTTAAGTGAAATCTGAAAGTTTCTTTTCCAGCTCTTTGCTGGGGGGCGGGCAAGAAAGCTTTCACATCTGTGCCCAATTTTGTTCTGGGTTGGTTCCTAGCCTCCCGGCCAAGTAAAATAGTTTTACGGGGAGGGGGGAGGGGGACAAAAAGGGCATTGTTTCGGAGGCAGCTTGGGGTTGCGATGCTGAGGGTTACTTAATATTTTTGAAAAACATTTTAAAGAAGCAGAGGCCCCGCAGATCTGTTTGCACATTATGTTCCTCCAAGTTTACAAGAATAATAATTGTAACATTTGTCTGCAGAGTAAAGTTTCCTCTCGTTAAAAGCCTTATACTGGCTCGTGTGTGCACGCTGTTTCCATGATGGTATGAAAAATATATTCCTAGTGTCCTCGAGACTGTGCTATTAAGTACACCGCGTGCGTGCTTTTATTAATACCGTGTGTACATCCGCGAGGACGTGCATGCAAAATCTAATTTGCGGACAGATGAGGGATGAAGCCTTGCTTGAACCATTCATGCTGTGTTAAAATGAGTTAAGAGCCTTTAAAATCTACCCGTTATGTAATAGTGATTGGGAGTAAAGTAGATGAGCTAGTTTAGAACACAAATTGAAAGTGCGGCAAATGGGTTACTTTCACTAAGTCCAAACTACCCCAGAATGTGCCAGACAGGTACAGATGCGAAATGTGCCTTCGTCGTATGCAGGCCTCAGCCTTCAAGCCGATGCATCGCCTCTGCGTGGAGATAAGGGTCGCTTGCATACTGTCCTTCTCCCAGGTACTCGAATTGGCATTCAATGTTTAGAGCAGAATGTGCATCGATCTAACCCCTGCCTTTGGGTGTCATGCAGCAGCCTGTCTTCCTTGAGGAAACGGTGGTCTACCGATGGCTGGGATGTAGTCGTAGACCTAGCACAGAATCCCCACCGCATTGCCTTTGAAGTGGTTGGGGTGTGCATGTGGAAATGCAGGTTTAGGCTTGACTTTGATATTAAATATAACATAAATACTCCCTCTGCTTTGCCTGGGGCTATAAAGTTCGGTTTTATCCCAGGTTAAAATGCCCAACAACGCACTCATTCGCGCCCTCACGCCACCGTCGGAAACTTCTTATAGGAAACAATTTGGAGATATTAAACGTAATTACTTTGGAATCAATCGTCAGACCTGATATTCCTAACTACCTGTACCCAGGGAGGGATAACTATGCCCCAGATCACGCCGTTTGATCGTTTGAGTAAGTCAATGGACAATTTATAGTCACCAGACGTATTTCCTGATACTGCATTTGTATTCGGACTTTGACCTAGCTGGACATTGTTTTAATAGAAAGTTTGTGCGTTTAAGTTTTCTTTTTAAATATCATCACATGAGTCCTATTATGCCGCTCTCCTTTCAGTAGCAGTTAGTTTAATCCATGCAGTGAGCACATCTCGCACAAATCTACACCAAACCAGTAGTTCACGATCCGGAGATAGAACGGTATTATTAAACGATGCATAACGTCTGTACGCTGGAGCGGTAGCTCAGCGGGCTAATACCTCTGCAGCCAAGGTCGGTGTAACATTTCTGGTTCGAATCCGGCAGGGCCACCGAAGCTTTTCACACTGTCGGTGAAATGAGGATCATTAACTTGAGTGAAGATAGTCTTTGTGTTACAGAGCTTCTGTATGCATGGATTGGAACGCCGTGTAAAATATGACATGCATATTCCAGTTAATATTTCTGCCCTTGCGACAGTATTGATGAGAGATCGAGGGTGAAAATGTTAATTCACTTTTGGGATAATTTTCTTTTTATAATGTTTGCTTATGTTAAAAGTTTACAACTGAGACTTTTGCACAGCCCTTTAAATACCGTACGTCTTCTGTACCTATGTGCATGCAGCTCAGTGCAGCGTCAGGCTTGCATCCTAAAACTTTTGCTAACTAAGCATCTAAGTGCAAAGCAGTTTGTGGAAAGGCTAATGCCACAGTGGAGTAATTTGCAAGTTTATAAAAAGCTGGAGGAATCATAATTTCTCCTCCTTTTCTTGTTTGCCCCCTTTCTTATTTAAACGCGGCGTTAGGCGTCTGTTAAAGCTGTTAATGGGTTTACTTTGTCTGTCCCGCATTGGTATTTAAAAGAGTGATTACGGAAATTGAGCAGGGAGTGCAAATGAGAGCAAATTGAATCCCCCTCGGACACAAAGTAATGTTCCCGGCTCCCCAAATCCCCGCGCTGCCAGTGAGCCAGCCCCGGGGGCCATTGTGAGGTGTTTGCAGGACGCCGCGCCTCCCACTGGGCCTGCGGGCTTATCCCCACCAGGAATGCAGGGCCACCGTTTGCCTGGGCCAGGGACACACCTCGCCTATTCTCTTGTGGATTTACAAGTTTCTACCTAACCCCCTGCCCGCCCCACCCGTCACATAATCTCATCGTGCAGTTTGGGCCCTCGGTGGAGGGGGAGAGGAGCGGGGCAAACGTTCTGCTTGGGCGCTTTGTAATAATGGGTGTAATTACGGGAACTCCGAAGCTCTGCTTGCTTTGCTGCAAGCAACTGTAGCTGCATGTACTTGTGGCACAGTCCCAACCATGAACGAGGGCGGGGTCTTGTGTGCTTTTTTTTTTTAATTTTATTTTTATTTTATAGCGCGCACTGCTCACGGAATTGCCTCTTGGCGCTCCGATTTCGTCCTCTCCGGGAAGGGCGGTGTTGGTCCAGTGAATTGGCAAGGCTCACGCACTTTGAGAATTGGCTCCTCAGTCTACAGTCTTATCGCGGTCAGTATGTAGGAGGGAGAGTCGCACGTGTGTATGAGTACGTACAAGAGAGCTCCTGCAGCCCGGTCTTTGTGAATTGCTCCTAAATCGTCTAAAATGGGAACGAAATTGAAATATCTATATACTGTTCGTACAATTTGAAAGGATTTGGCCCTCTTTTCACCTTTACTAATAGGACATGCGCCTATTCACAAAGACATGTACGGGAACTTAAGAGTCCTCCCACGAGGTCTGTAGTACTGTGCCCCCTGAGCTCATAAATGATTTTGTGGATCGGCCCCTTGGAGTGACTGCTCTCGGCCCTTGGCTGATCCTGAGGCTGTGGGGCATAGGACCTTTCTGCTCCATTGCTCTTGGCTCATGAACACAGATCGCCAAGCTTCTGCGTTGCGGGCAGTCTGCTAAGCAAGGTCTTGTTCTTCATGTACATGGGTTTTGTGACGTGGCTCGCTCTCACAGTACTCCTGGTTGAGGGAGAATGGAATGTAAACGTCTTGGCTCAACCTCCCTGTTCTATGTGAGGGGCTCGACTGCCTCCCTGCTTTAGAAATACCCCTATAAAATAATAGGTTTGTTTTGGAGGGAGTGAACTAACAACACCTTCTTGATACTATAACGGATCCCTAAATCACCCCCTTAAAGTCAAAGCTTCAAACAGACTTGCTTGTTTTCTTGTGAAGTTTCTCACAAGTTTGGTGACGTTGCCAGATTTGGCTTTTTGTTGTTAGCGCCATGTGCGCCCTCTTGAAAGCCACAGGCAGCCAGTGTTATATGGGAGGCAGTACTTTATCTTCACACGGCCTCGAGGCCCAGGGACCTTTTGGCTACCAAAACTGGCCATTTGAGATGTAGCCTCCCGAGCATCCATCAAGTCATCCGTGTAACCGTTCAGCATCCTCCCTAGCCCCCTGCTGCTGCCGCTGCTCTCATAGCGGAAATGTGCTGCCTTCTGTTACTCCGGGATTGGTAAATGAGACCAAACCTGCTTTCTGGCCTAGGGATGATGTAGGGAGGGGCCCTTACATTAAGTGGTCGGATTAGCAACTGTCAAGCAATTACTGGTTGTTCTTACATCATTAATTCATGTAGTGTTTTTATTTTCGGATTAAAACACTTCATGGGAATCGGGAATGTAAACAATTATATTGTTTTGCCTAGAAAATGTGATCAGTAGGAAAATGTAATTTTCCTCCCATTTATTTCGGTTTGCTTTTCAGCTTTTGATATATTGCCATTGAGATATTTGGAGCAAAACGGCTGGCTTTGATGTGTCAGTTAAGTAACCACTATGTATCATTCGACATAGCTTAGGGTCACTCAAAATCTGTTCATACGCCAGTGTCCCAAAATTCAATGGTAAACGTTTGAAGTACTTCTTCAGGTGGACCTTTACAAGAGAGAGACTTAGAAGTGTTTCACTGAATATGCAGAGGTTTGTATGTGTGAAGATTTCTAGGAATTAATTTGAATTTACGTGTTATATCAGCCTGCTTGCTGCATGCAGACAGTGTTATTTCTTGGCATTATACATATGTTTTTTTCATTGTAGGTGTCTTGTCTCAGGGCTTTGTTTTGCTTCTCTCAGCATGCAGAGCTTTAATAGCGCTAAGTGTATATTGAGATCGGTGCACTCTGACTAGCCTTTCGAACCTGCAGAGTAAATTGGTGACTTAGGGAGTTGAAGGTCGTATTTAGTTGAAGTTCACTAGGGCAATTCTATTGTTTGGAGGACAAAAGCGTGGAGGCTGCAAAGATTGCAGACCACCCTGCAGCTGTACAGACCTACGTTTAATACAGGAATAGTGGTTAGTACTCTGGCTGAAGGCCCTTGCAAGTCACCTTGTTTCCCTTCCGCCAGGGGGATGCTAGACATAAACTGCGTAAGGTGGTCTCCTATAAGTCTATGGTCCACTTGGTTCCATCAGAATCAGTTGGGCTATGCTTGCATGGTGTGATTGACAAGATCACATACATTACGTGCACTCTATAGGAAATTCCTACTTGATGGGGAAAGCAGCCACTTACATTGGTTTCAAGAGTTCTTTCCATTATGTTCTGCGGCTGAGGAGAAGCCTTCTTACTCCAGTCTGCAAGCTTTCTAAAAAAGAATCTCAACTCCTAATTCATTTTACATGTACACAGACAAATAGTGGTTTAGAATGGGAAAGAAACAGAAATCGAAGCCCACACATATGCAAGATCATGCTTGTTCCCTATCTTTTTCCTTTCCTTTCCCCCATGTGATTCACCCTGTACCATGTAAATATGCTCTTTATTTTCAATAAAAAAATTACTGAAATAAAAAAGAATACACCGTTGCGAAGAATTGAGGACCATGTATTCCTTGTAGGGAACTCTGGTCATTTCTATTTATGGCAGTAGTTTCCTAGGATTCAGTAATAATGTATTTTAGCTTTTTGCCATCGTCGAAAAATTACTTGTATAGTCTCTTAGTACAGTTTGAGAACAGATAATTACAGCAGCTGTCTGCAATTTTGAATCTAATGAACTAAATTAATTAGTCTATCTTTCTCATAAGCATGTACAAAGTCATTTCTATGGGATATTATTTGGCTCCCTTTTTATATACATATATATGAAACAGACAAGACACCTTTTAAGATTCAAAATTGTACATTTGTCCATGAACTCGCAGTGCTCACTGAATTGTTCTAATAGAACATTAGAAAGGGGTACTATACTACGGACATGTCATTTTTAACCATGACAGAACGTTAAAGCACAATATTAGTGCATTGTATGGAGCCGTTGTTTGTGATAAATTGAGATGTTGAGCACCTTCAGGCATGGTGATCTCTGCCATTGTATAGATGAAGAGCAAGTTGCCTTTGACCTTAAAGCTGGGTTATATTATCTCACTGCCAGCCAGCTCTTTCTCTCTTCTACACGTGCTGCATGTATTCACACTTGCTGATGCCACTGCAATTATATGGTGTGTTGTGATTGTTCGTAAGGTGCAGGCCATGGCTTTGGTATCCCTAGGCAAATGATCAGAGAGTGGTGTGAACTAACCCCATGGCATTGCCACCAGCGTTTTAAGTCCTTACATTTGATTCATTGCTGAAGGGCTTTACCCACATTGGGCTGGAGAAAGATCTGCATAAAATAGTTTACAAGGAAGTCTTTGTTTGCCTTGTAGATAGATACAATACAAATCACTGTGGATAAAAAACAAAAGGTGAAAATAAAATCGGTACTGACAAAAGATGAAAAATCAACAAGTGTAGATACAAATCAGCCTGGGTGATCTATGTTTTCCAAAACGATCTAAAAAAATTAAACAATGTTTGAATCCTAAATCCAAGTGATTGATGTGTGGTTTTTGCTCACCATCAATGTTTTGGGCTGCGGACTCGCAAGCATTACAGTTGTGAACTTTGATGATGAAGCCTGCATGTTTGTTTGGAAAGATCCAGAAACTGTTGTGTTTTTTAATTCATTCCAGCTCTTCTCACTAGTTTTTGAAGCTCTATCCATTTTTTTGTAAGTTCATATAGAAAATAAACTTCGGTATTTCAAGGCAGTGAATCAGATTTAAAATATTAACATCATTATTTGCAGTGCTCTGGAAGGTATTTTTGATCTCTTGACAATCCATTGATAGCACTTACTTGTTTTTCCTGCTGTTGATAGGGTTCATATTTGTGTCGAAAGCACATTTACAGATATATGGATTGGTATGTTTTGTGTATTTGTATAATGAACTGCTCACCCGAGAGGGCATCCTGACACTAAAGCAGGAGCTGTATGGGCCAAGTGTGAGTTGGGGCTAGGTGGAGAGCCAGGTCTTCACTTCCTTGTGGACTTAAAGAACGGAGGATGCAAGCGGCACAGATGTGCTGGGGCCAGGCGTTAGGAGTGAGGTAGGAGAAGGCACAACTGCCGGATCTGGTTCTGCGTATGTCGGGTGCGAGAGGGAGCAGTAGGAGTGCGGCTAACTGGAGGTATCTGTTAGGTGTGTAGAGGTTTATGTGGTTGAGGTAAGCAGGCCAGTGTTATGTAAGGCTTTGTATGTGTGAATGAGTAGTTTGAAGCATGCTTGTTTTTGAATGGAAGCCAGTTTAGCTCCTAGAGGTGTGGGGTGATGTGAGGGCTGGTTCGTAGTTTCAGGATGAGCCTAGCTGCTGAGTTTTGTATGGTCTAGATTTTTCTGGTCAACTGCGCTTTGTTTCTGGCATAGAGTGCATTGCTATAGTCCATCTTGCTGGTGATGAGGGCTTTGGTGGAAATTCAGCACATGCTGTTACCCTCTTTCCTTTATTCTCCAAAATGTGCATCATCTTTTTCATTTATATTTGATTGAAGCTGAGTTTTGAATATTTGAACTAAATATTGTTTATCGTTCTCTGCATCCTAAAACTAAACTGGATGATCTCAGCTAAAGATTGTAAGCTATATAATCTGAGCATTACTTCCCTGTAGGGTGGGCAAGACCCCCATACATGCATTTTCACAGTTCCCTCCCACCCTGAAAGAAAAAGCCTTTATCCAGGGTTTATTGTATTAGACCATATTATATACGTATCATATACTTGTAAATTACTACTATTTTCACCTAGTAAGTTGCATGTGTGTGTTTTGAAAAAAGCATGGGTGTGAAAGTGCCGTTTTTTCCCCCTAAGGGGTATGAGTTGAAGAGTATTTTCCTTGTCTTCTTTTTCGATAATAGATGTGGAACACCAAAGCCTTGCTATATATGAGGTTTAGAATGTAACTTTGCAGACTGGCTCTGTTAGAGGAGGGCCTTGTTTTTAGTCCTGAGTGTGTACTTTTGACATGTACGCTAGTCCTTCGTACATTGTAACGCAGGCTTTGTATAGGACGGGTAAGGGCACATAAAAACAATATAGATGAAGACCGAGTGAAATGCTCCCGTTCGCGAAGCCACTCTCTATTTTGAATCATTCGTAACAAAAGCTCGTCCAGTAGCTGCACTGCCAAGCCAGACCTACAAAAACAAGGAATTAGAGAAAACAGGAGGCACTCTGTGGGCTGAAGCATTGCACTCTGATATTATTCTGCATGCCATTCCCACTACTCACAAATGCTGTGCCTCAAAATAATCTTTTAAAATAATACTACTTAAAGGTAATTTCTAAGTATTATTCTCACATTAAACCTTGCCATATCAATTGATAAATGGAATGCGAAAAACATTTTATTTTCGAGCAGAAATCAGATTGAACTCCATTTTAGCTATAAATTGGTAGCTACAAAGTGGTCTTTAAACTGTGGCCCGGGAACCCCTAGGGTGATGAGTGGCCTCAATGGAATTTAGAAATGCTCCAGCATTCCTATTAAAAGTTTTTTTTTTTTTTTATATATATATTTTCTTGTGAAATAAAGTATTTTGTCATTTGTTTGGCGAATGCTAGTTTCTGTATTCATGTGTACTGTTTTGTGGTTCAAATCATTAAAAATGCTTCGGCTGGGTCCCCAGCTTCCAGTAATAATTCATTGGGTGTCCCCGTGTTCAAATAATGATTAAGTGGGGGTTCTTAGAAGTCAAAAGATTAAGGATCACTGATGTAGACTGATTTTTCTGAAATGCGCAGAAGAATACACTTATAGACTGGGAATGGAATTTGCCTGCAGTCTGTGAGTGGGAAACTTGGTGACACTACTCACATCTTCATCGGTGCAATTGGCACACAATTTGAAAACAAATTAGAAAAGGCTCTTGATAACCATGGTCATGAGGCACATTCAGAATGATTCTTCATTAAAGCGACTGTTTACCCAGAAGAAATATGGTGATGAGAAACAATATGGCCCCTCTGCCATTTAGTTACTTCACAGTATTTTGTATACATCTGGTTCACTATGGCTGGTGTACTTTGAGGAACATACCCTTGTTCGAATTTGTAGCCATGATGCTGAGCTGGGGCTGCACGGACTGTTTAACAAGCCCTGTTTCTGTAACTTCTTCGACGTACTGATTTTCCTTTTATGTCCTGCCGTAACCTTGTATTACTCTATTGAATCTGTAAAGCGCTCTGATACCCTCACGGGTCAAGTCCGCGCTCTATAAAACGTTAAAATAAATAAATAAATAAATAAGATTAGGTGATACCATGAGAACATTTTAATGTGACCTGCTTAAAAGGGTTGGGCTGAGGTTATGGAAACTTGAGTCGTTTTTGGAAAAGTCTCTATTCTTTGAATCTAGGAGGGAAAAGTGAATGCTGATGCAATGTATTTTTCTTGACTGTGGATTGTGTTCCTGTTTGGAGGATGGATGGCCCCTTGGACTGCAGAAGAGCAATCATTTTCAGACGGAACCGTGAGGCAGTGAGAATGTCCAGCTGTCCGTCCTATTCATCTTAGTCAATCTCATCATAGAATAGGTTCTGATTGGGGGCAAGCAGAAGGGGGCGGCTATCCGAGGGCGGGTAGAAGTTGTGGATGCAGCACATGGAGCTGCTCATTTTGAAGACCTATTGCAGATGAGCAGTTCGTCTCCCAGCTGTGGCATCCACTCTCGAGTACTCCCAGGCTCTCTCTATCCATCTACTTACTGCAATTGTCAGCATTGATTGGTATTTTTTTCTATTTCTGCATTATTATGAGTCTCCATAGTTGAGCCCTCCAAGCTGTATCCTTTTTTTCCCTAACATTTGTATCCATTGTTTAAAACCTTTCTTTCAATGAGAAAATGTGTGGGTTTTGTGGTTGGTAACCTGGCAGCAGTTCAGTTTCCGGGGTAGAGGGGGGTGTACAGGGGTACACCCAAAAAATCATGTTGTGTACAAATATTAAATGTGGAAATAAAGTCTAGACCGGTCCAATTATATTTTAAAGCTTTTTTATTTTTCCTTTTTATAGCAGACCACTCTGAACTCTGCCATCTCACAGGGATAGAGACTGTTTTGGCCCGGATAGCCCTTCGCATTGTACAGGCCCCTTGCTCTGTGGGTTAGGTAGTGTTGTGTAGACCTAGATGCAGTTCTCTCATAGCCTTTTACCCTCTCAAAGGTCATTAAAATGAGTACCATTGACGTTGGTAACGTCCATTATTTGAGTGGAAACATGAACTTCGTTTGGGGTCAGTATTGTTAATATGTCACGGCATCTATTCATTATGATGGCAGTGCTATTTGTGAAAAATGCCTGCCCGCTTGATTTGTTAAATTCTGGTGTTATTGTGTTGAGGGCGGTATGTACTGGCCGTTGGTGAAATACAGATTGTTATGTGGTGGTGTGCACCAGTGTCATGCCATCCTGATCCTGAGCAAATGTTCGCTGGACCGCGCCTCTGATTTTACCATAATGTAATGCCTACTTTTGTAATGAGTTAAGTTCAACTGATATTGAGATCGAATTTGCCAAATGATTTCTTGTGTCTTCTTTTTGAAACTATCGTGGGACCCGAGTTGATGTGATGGTCTTTAAGCCTCCAGATTTCTATTGAAGTCAGACTGGAGTCTCTGAAGGCATGGCAAGACATGCGACCATCTGAACCCTTAAGAGACACTACCGCTCGCCCTAAAGAGAAGGGACCGTGGTGTGATTGACTCCTAACAATAGAGAAAAAATATAAATGACGTCATCTATTTAGCTTCATGCCTGCTCCTTCATTTCGTCTGTCTGTCTATGTAGGTGGCATCGCCCGGCAGGAGACTTGATGTCTATTGGTCAGTAATCTACACTAAGCAGGGTGTGCAGCTTTTCACACGTCTGTGAAAGACTGTCTTTTGTGCAGGCGCCTGCGCCTACTTACTCCACCTCCTTGCAGAGTGCACCTTTGGAAACTGGTTTCGACGCTCAAGCTGCTCCAACCTGTTCTCATCGCCATGTAGTCATGAGTCTGGAATGTGCTGTTCTGACAGTTTGTGTGTGTGTTTGTACGTGGCCGCGGCTCAAGCGTTCTCTGTTGGGCACATCTGTTGTGCTGGTTGGTATCGTGTGCCCACTACAACCTAAGTAGTTTCTGTGCTTCACGAAACGGACATGGGGCGTTGAAAACGAACTGCAGGCTGACCGTGAATACAAAAAATATATATATATGTAGAATGGCTGATAGCGGTCGGGGAATGGAATAATGTGCTAGCAATCAAATAAACCAATGGGAGATGGCGTGACAAATCAAAGGGTACGAGAAAGAAATGAAGAGGTGAAAATGAAGAGGAAGTGCAATCAGGGTGACCGTGTACGAGGAATGATAATGTGAGAGAAATAAAGGCTTTAAATGGAATAACAGTGAAAGTGAACTCCGAGGTGACCGCTAAAGATATATTAAGGGGAGACAGTCCGTGAAAGAGAATCCAGGGGTATACTGTTAAAGAGAAGCCGAGAGTTGACCAGGAATGGAACCGTAATGGTGACAAGTGAAATTGTGAGGTCACCATGAAAAATGAATCCATGGGTAACTGAAAATTCACGATGTTTAAGTGGAAAAGAAATCACAAGTGACGCATTGTGAGAGGGAATAAGAGGGGCGACATGGACGGGAAATCAACTTGGTGTGTGTGACGCTGTAAGGAAAACCAGGGTGGGCGGACCACGAAAGAGGCCTGAAGAACTGGAGCGGTGGTAACAACAAAAATAAAAACTACTGCTGACTGTAAATAAAAGAGAAATCTAGGGATGAGAATAGGGGCTAAGAAATTAGGACGTGGCAATGACCTCGAATTTGGAGTGACAATGGAATAGGCATTTCCTAACTATAAAAACAAAACGGTGAAATGGCATTGAAGGGTGTCAGAGGAAGCAGTGTCGAAGTAGGGGTGCAGAGAAGTGAAATAGCCGGTGGTGGCTGATGGAAGCCTCTGGCTCAAACCTTGCCTGACCTTCGTCCGAGCCCTTGGTACCAAAGCTGGTCGCCCTGTAATCCTGCTGAGGGCCCAAAGTGGGAGGGCGGGGGAGTGCTACGGCCGGCCTTGCTTTGGGTACTTATCGCCTCTTATTGCCTTCATTTTGATGTAAAAGCAGAAGATTGGAGCACTCCTTAATTGAGCCCGCTCCCGCCACCCCTGGGACGCAGGGGAAGGCTTCAGGCTGGCGGGGAATTGAAATGCAAACATGATGTAAAACAGAGCTAAGATTGATCTAATGAATCTCTCTCCAAGTAAATAGAGATCGAGGCCCCTGTTGTGCCGCCATTAGCATTTTATCCCTTGTCACAGCTGACACGGAAAGAGAGGATTGGCTGCGGCGCTGGTAAAACATGCTCGTGAGATGCCGCCGCCCCTCCCACCCTCTCCCGCGGCTCTCGGGGAGTAATTAGTGCCCACATTTCAGATGCAACTGTGTGCTCTTGTGCCGAACAGCAGGCCCCTTTACTTTCCGATGCTGGGGTGAATAGGATGCATGTAAATGTCTGCTCATTTCGTGCGTGTAATGCGGGAGGTCACCCAGTATTGACTTACACGGGAGCCAGGCGCAGCCAGGTAAAGCGCTTTGCTAACGATCACAATTTGGCTAAATGAGCAGAGATTGGGTCCTCTGTTTCCATATCCCGCACTTAAGAAGCTAAACCCTGCCTTGGCACATCATCCTGCGTGGGGATGTGTCTGGGAAGTCATAATCCGTTTCACAGTCTAAATTCACCAATGTTGGAGCGGTTGACTACTTCAGCTGATCCAGTTTCTGTTGCAACATGTTTTTCCTGTAACATGTTTCAGATGCGTCTGCAGTTGCTCATGCGTCTAAATCCTTTGGCGACTGCCTCACAAGGCTATGACCTTTTTCTCATCAATACATGGAATGAGTATCAAGCCGTGCACTATCGTTAAAGCAGAGCTCCTGCTACTCCTTGACGGTGGTAGGGAGGGGCCTTGTTTTTGATGCCCATCCTGTGTGTTGAGATGAGAAGCCATGTCCTTTTGCCAGCGAGGTAACGTGTAGTTCGCAGCTTGTAGGATGTGAAAGCCATGTTTATCACGCATCACCACTGGTTGCTGCTGGTGACCCGAGACCAGGCCCTTATGTACTTTTGGTATGTTGTACATGGAGGAGTCAAAGTCCGTTCAAGGTGCATAGCTCTGTAAAGCAGACCACCGACTTGTCTTCCTCCTAGTTTACCCTGGCATTGCTTGGCATCTAATTGAGGCCCAGTCGTGGTGGTTTTAAGGCATAGTATTAAATCTGAACATTGTGAGGCAGGTGTTGATTCAAGAATATATGTGCTTCTTAGACCCCCTATATTCTGAAGAAAGAGACTAAAACCCAGATTTTATTTAGAGCGTAAAACTGAAATGAGCGTATACATATGTGCTCTTTTTAGGAGAGGTCTGATCACAAAGTTTGCTCCAGTGCGGAAGGTGTGGCTAGAATTCGGACCTTGTACAGCCTGGTTCCAGGCTGTACATGGATGTGTCATATCTGTATGTTGTTAAATAATATTGTTGGCAGGGTTTGGCCATATATGTGTTGTTTTCATGCCCATTTGTAGCAAATTTACATAGAGGTGCATTACATGCTGCTAAATGATTGTCTGCAGTTTGAATGACAAAAAAGAAAATGCCAAAAGAGTTGATGTTTTGGGGGAATTTGATAAGCAATCCGAATTGACATGTGGTCATCCCAAGAAAATGAGCATTTGAAAATATTGCCAATGCAATTAAAATCCCATTTTCCAGGTCCTTGTATGGATTCTAGAAGCATAACTGGCATGCCTCCTCTATTCAGCGGATTGTAGAAAGTTTATAATCCGGTTGGAAGTGTTCCACGCGTACAGTACCAGCGTGGGCGAACTTTTTATTGCTTGCAAAACGCGTGTGCACTGTTCTTGCATCCAACCTCTTAAGAAAATACTGCAGATAGCCAGGGAAAGGACCTCTCCAGATGCAGGACAAAGTGCGTGTTTGTACATTTAATCTTTTAACACGGCCTTGGGCCTGGGAGGATTTCTAACTCCCTGGCTAGGAACCACATGGCCTCGAATGAAATCATGCTCATTCCTGTAGAGAGAGAGAGAGAGAGAGAGAGATCGATCCAAACTGGGATGTTTAATAGGAGTTTTAAGTGCTCAAGCCAAGAGTGAGACCCTTATCCCACTTAAAATGAACCATATGCGCAGATCTCAGTATGGAAAAGGGAACTCAGTGAACCTGCTAGATGCATTTAAAGAGCAGGCAGACCTTTTCACTGGATGAGTTTTATCTAATGTAACTGCAAGAAATGATGGTTGGAATGCTGAATGGTTCAAACAATCTCCCCCAGTCAAGAGATGTGGGTTCAATCCATCGTTCTTTTGCTCACTACGCCACCCCAGTTTGGACCCAGCCATTGGCAAATCAGTTTTGACCCTGTGCCTTATGGGAACAGTCCAGACAGAACTGCCAAGCCAGGTCCTCCCTGGACCGGAAACAAGCATCCTGGGACCAGTTTCGGGGTATGTCACCCTTCATCAGCCAGGCTAGCTTGAATCCAGTGACACAGTGAGCAAGGGACCCACGTCTGGGCATACCCATCCCACTTAGGGCAAAGGTGTACCTGCAACAAATGATGGACGGAATGCTGAATGATTCAAACATTCTCCCCAGTCAAGAGATCTGGGTTCAATCCAAACGATGGATTTAGGCCCAGATCTCTCTACTGGGGGATTGTATGACATTGTTTTGCATTCTGTTTTGCATTCTATCCATCAATTGTTCTTTTGCATTTGTCACCCCAAGTGAGACTGGTATGCCCAGATGTGGGTCCTGTGCGCTCCATGCCACTGGATGCAAAATATCCTGGCTGATGAGGGCTGAAAGCCCGAAGCCGGTCCTAGGATGCTTGTTTTCAGTCCAGGGAAGACCTGGCCTGGCAGTTCGGGCTGGACTGTTCCCATTGGGTGCAAGATCCAGACTGAGTTCCATATGGCTGGGTCCAAACTGGAATGCCATGGTGAGCAAAAAACGATGGATTTCGGCTTAGATCTCTGTACTGCGGTGAATGTATGACATTGTTCTGCATTCTGTCCTTCAATTGTTCTTTTTACATGAGTTCTATCTAATTGCAGTTTAGTTCTATTATCTTACTTAAAACATCCCTCTTGGTTATTGTGGAGGACTTGCTTTGATAGCTCCTAAGTTGACGAAAGGCCTAAGTGACCACAGCCTAAATTCCCATATCAGAGCTGCTTGCTAGGCCTTTTATTTGTGTTATATCCACATGGTACCAGTGGTGCTAAAAGTCTTACAGAGGAAGGACATATACCTAATTACACCAACTCTGATGCCATTAATCCTCTTGCTTTAGGAGTATGGGTATGTACTACTTAATACCACCATATATTTAGTTTAATGTTTGTAAAGTAGTCTGAAGAGCCCTCATATACTACCCTACTCTACCAATTAATTCAACACACCAGTTTACAATACTCCCGGAGGAGGGGCGGTTTGTGCTGCATTTTACCAAAAAACTTTGATACTGTTAATTTACTACTTTAGCAGTTTGGGTATGCACTATGTATCACACCATTTTAATTTTTGTAATGGTGATGTACTTGTTGGTAGTGACCTCCATATTAGACCCACCCGTCAATCAATTCCCAAGACGGTGTTACAATAGTTCAGGAGGGAGGGCATATGCTGCCAACTCAGAAGCGAGTGTTTTTTTTTTTTTTTGTACAATACAGATGGATAGCTGGATCACCTGCAGGCAGCGTGATGAAATTATGGTGTGCATTTGGTGTTTTTGAAATAGAAAGGATCCATAGTACCGGGAAAATAACTGCTGCAGAGCAACCTTTTAATACTGCTTACCAGTGTTATTTTCTCACACTGATCACTATTGTGAGCATTCTGGATGGCCCACTAACGCAGTTAATAATATTATTCACCGGTGTTCGCTTTTATGTTGTCCACTTATGCCACTCTCCGCCATTAGCAACTGCCAACAATGCCCAGTATTGCAAGCTTTGTGCACTGCCCACCAGTGCGATCTTCTCACACGGCAAGGTTCTCAAGTTGGCTAGCCAGGTGAATCCATCACTGCTGTTTAGGAAGGCTGGAAGACATGTCGACTCCATTTCCATATAGTCCTTTGCCTTTTTTCTGAGGTATTCAAAATTAATGTCAATTGTAATGGTGGCAGCACAAGTACAATGGGAATTCACCAGTGATTGATTCATTGTAAGAGTAATTTTTGACTACTAAACGAGTGAAGATGTATAACTATCTAATGCTTTCTTGCAGGATTAGTGATCTTTTTCTTTAGTAAGCATGCACACTGTGAGAATTTGTCAGTGAGTTCTGACTTACAGAAAGTTTAAAGTATGACATGGGTAAAGTAATTCGTTGGTTAGCTTGTTCAGAAGGAGAATGGCGTAGCTGTCCACTTGGGAAATTTCGTAGGCAGATCTATGTCTGTTTGGGTTGTGTCAGAATCATTAGCCTGTCAGCTTGAGTTGCAACTAATTCTACAGAAGCTTTACTGCTCTCTTAGAGCCACTGATCTGTCATTAGATTTTTCATAGGTTAGGGAACAACCACAAGGTCGGGCGAGGGTAGTAACCAAGGACAAAGATCACCAACCCTGTGCCCCCACATTACCCGATCAGATTGTTCTCCAGCCACAAAAACTCTCTTAAGACTGGCTAGATTGGATTTTGAGAATCAAAGTCTCAGGCCGTATTAATTGGAACCTCATTAAAATGTACCATTCGTTATTACATACGTGCCTTATTTTACAGAATCTACACTTCAAATCCCCGATTAGCAAGGTTGTTAAGAGTCAAGTTTGACCACTTTGCTGACCCTTTAGCATCAGTAGGTAGGTTTGGAGGTCGCAGCTGTAATTTTTAGGCACCCACAGTACAAACTCACTTCATCCCCAGTCCAAGTGGAGCTTAGGCCAATTTGTAAGCTGATGGTTAAAACCACACCACAGCCAATTTTAGGTACAGACCCCCCGGACACCCTTTGGCCCATCATTTGGTCTCCAACTGTCAGGCATCATCTCCCCCACTCCCCAGAGACGTGATGTAGAACTTGTGACAGGCCTAAAGACTACCACTGTAGCTAGCACTCTCAAACCCTCTACAACGATCATAATACCACTGCTCTTGCTTGGGGTAGAATTGATTCTGAAGAAAATGCTGTACTTCAAAACCCAAAAAAGACTCAACAAACCACTTATTTCCATGTGTAGACCAGTGAACCCCATCTTTCTGAAAACAAATGTCACCCTGTAGGCAACCATGAGGTACTGTTTTGAGAGTTGAGTTGTTAAGAAGCCCCGTAAAACAGCTGTTTAAGTGGTAAACTGGCTCATATGGACTCCTGGAAGAGGACCCAACTATCCAAATACGTTGAGTCATAATGTGTGGCCATGCAATGACAGGGCCAGGGAATCTCTTTGGCAACAAATACATTTCTATCATGAAGAGCTCATCTGACCTAAAACAGTTTTATTGTTGCTGCTAATGTGGAATATGATGATCCTAGGCAGCTGCAGACCCCTGAATGCCGTAGTCTCTACCTACTGGTGCTGACCGTTGAAGTGGAGCCCTCTGACCCAAACCAGTGCACATGCAGACCAGCTCACCGCCTGCCTCCAGGGCTTGCCAGGTTAAACAATATTCCTGCTTTCCTCGCAAAGAAGTGACTGAACACCCAAATAATGGCTAGAGCTATGCAACCTATACGGACAGAAGATTGCAGAAGGAAAAAAGGAAAATATGAATATGCATGCCTCCATATCCTTTTACCCACCAGCGCGAGGGATTTTAGGTAAGGTTAAGGTGGACATGTAGCGTGTACCAGTCTGACTTCCACCTTTCAACCCTTTCTATTTCACCAGGTTCCTGGCCAAAGTCCACCGCAGAGGTGGCTTACCCAGTCCTGACCCAGCCCTGAAGAAAATGGAGCTGACCTTGGTATTGTCATCCCAGAAGCCCTCAGTTACCTGGCTAGTACCCTGGTGAACTAAAACCTGATGAGAGATCTTCCGTTGCGATTGACAAGCTTGGATGTAGTCTAGGAGTCTGAGCGTAGGAGCATGAAAGCGCTTAAAGCTGATACTGTGTAGCCAAAGGCGCCACTTACCTCTGTTGCTCGCCCCTGCCAAGCAGATCTGTTTTGAGGGGCTAGAAGAGTGTTTACCAGGTCATTGCCCAACCAAGAGACTTAAGATGTGCCAGCAGCCATACATGTTAGTTTTGGATTTGGTCAACAACTTGGAAAACCTAAAAGCCACATAAAATGACAGTCAGAAGGCCTCAATGAACATGGATAGTTTTAATCATGGCTACACACCTTGGGGAGGGCTCCCAGGAGTTTTCCAGGATTGTCTATGGCAATGGGACGTAACTGTACCTGCCTGCCTGACTGCCGCTTTTCTGCACCCGCGGTTTCTTCACTAAAGGCGGGAAAGCCGCCCTAGGGGGAACACCTTGTCTGCGGGGGCGCTCTGTGGGGACCGGGGCCTCACCCTCGGGCTCAGAGGGATGCTCCTCAGCCTCCCCTTCACTACTGTCCCCGTCGCCATTGAACTTTGCTAATAATAAAGTGAGCAACTGTGCAATCTCGGGATCCTTATCCTTACGCTTGTGGCTCTGACCTCTCGACGCCATGGCTGCTCTCGCTCTACGCGCGCTTTCTGACCTATCCTAGGCGCCTCGGCTGCTCTTCCGCCCTTGCACCCACCAGGTCGAAAGGAGATGATGCCGGGGCCCACAACTCACACTATACGGTCCTGCAATCGGACACGGGCCCCGGAGGCGCCCTCCGCGCCGTAAATTATGAAGATGGTGGGAGGGGGGAAAAAACCTGTCCTCCGGGCACCCGCACCCGCCCACAGCCTACTGGGCCCCAACACCTCACCTGACGAGCTGGCCGCCGAACGCTGCCACAGCACTCCTCCACTCGATTGCTTCGATCTGCCCACGCGGTTGGAAGCCACTCGCCGGTGACCCGATCCTCCAGCCGCGCTAAAATTGGACGACTACGGGAGAGGGGAAGCTACAGATAACGGGGCAAACACTCAAGTTAAAAAGCTTCTAGGGATCAGGCGAGGGAGCGTGCACGGGCAGGGTGCGGCAAAGTCTGGTGCGGGCGAGGGAAGAGGCCGAGACCACTGTGCCCTCGACCTAAATAGGTCACGGCCTCTGACCCCCACGTCCACACCGGAAATACGTCACAGCCTGCCCCGGAAGTACTTGCTCGAGCCGGCCGCCCATAGGGCGGCCGGCCCCCTCTAGACAGCGAATGGCGTTTACGTGGGCCGGGGGGCCGGGCCCTAAAGGCTTGCTCGTCGAGCCTCGCTCTTCGTATTTTGGGTTCAAGTCCAAGAACTCATCTAGATAGTGTATAACCATATTTGTCCACGTGACTTAGCTAAAAAAAAAAAGTCCACTCTAAGAAGTAGCTGAATTGTTCAGAATAGGTCTTGGACACTGAGCATCCAATGGGCATGCATTTTTCATACAAAAATGTGCTGTCCGACTGAAATCTCAAGAGGTAAAAATCCTCTGGAAGCACTGGGAGTAGATGAAAAGGGGACTCCGTATCCACCTTAGCCATAACAGCACCTTTAACTAAGGACCTTAGTTTTGCTAGGCTTGATCAAAAGAGGCATATTTTACTGAGCACAATGCCACGTCAATACCGTAATTAGCTGAGCTTTCTTTAGGAGCAGAAAAGATGTCTATGAGATTGAATTTGTTGAGTACCTTCTCAGGAACCAATGCCAAATGTGAGAATTTAAAATCCTTAAAAGGGGGCTCCCTGAAATGGCCTACTAGCCTACCTAAGCCATTTTCTTTCTCAAATTCCTTTTGAGCCATCTCTTTGTTGATCCTTACAAAGCCTAGAGCCTTGGACCACTGCTGCTGGGATTCTGAAACTGTAGCGAAAGCCTCAGTATAGTTGTCTGGTGATATCTGGTTTTAAATGTGAGTTGAACAAAGAAGTCAAAGCCTGTAATAACCTAGTTGAAGGGATTCACAAAGCCAACTCTTGCTGAAACTCACTTTTGTCCCCCTTTGTCTTTTGATTTCTTAATACATTTGAATTTTGGGCCTCAATGGTTCAACAGAGTGAGCAGTTGGGTTTGAATTTGAAGGTGCTGGCTGGTCATATACAAAATCTTATTTTTTTCAAGGCCCAACATTCACTTTATATGCCTCCTCTTGTGGTCACAGCCCAAAAGTATCATACAACGTAACTATGAATTAATATCCGTTTGGTCCTAGGACACGTCCTAAATAGCTGCCTTCTTTAACCTAAATGCCTCATAGTAGACTATCCAGCAGGCCCTGCCATACTCCTCAAATAAATGAGCGATCTTATTGTGGTAAAAGTTCATTTGAGGTCATATTAAAGGCCACTTATCCAGTATAACAGCTAAATAAATTGTAAAACCCTTCAGTCAGTACATGAAAGTTACCTTGCATTTCTTCTGCTTGTGCAAGCATTCCTTTGACAGCGTAGGGTCGTCAACTTGCGACAATGGTCAATTGGAAATTATCAACATTCTTTTACTAATATTTTCTTTCAATCCTTCTGTTAAATGCAGCCCCAGGTGATCCCGGGAGCAAGTACCTGGTCATGCACATTGGCTCCCGCTCCCACAACCTCATATTTTTGTTTTTATCCACAGTGACGACCAGTGTGACTGCGGGTGCTGAAGGCTGTGCAGGAGTAATAGCTTGAGAAATTGTGGGATTTTACATTTGGGCTATTACTACTGTGTGGGTAAAGCTACAGGCTACCCCAGCTAGAGAAATGGCACTGCTAGCCTAGTTCTGTTGCTTATCTGCAGACACCAAGTCGATTATCCTTGTTATTCCTACTCTCGAAAGCCATGGTTTAACCTGGGCCAAACTTGCCACCAGATCTCCATCTTTGGTCCCACCTTGGGCCCCTTTGCTCCCCATGCCTTGTTCATGTTCAGGAACCTGTTCGTCGATTACGATTACTGGGCCTGGATTAGGTTGTCTTCGCCCAATTTGGCAAACTAGGCAGGTTGTTGGAATAGATCAGGCCTTTCTGTTCAGTTAGAGGGAGTGTCACTGGGCATTAGAAAAGAGACTGTGGTACGATCAATGCACTTTTCAAACCTAGATCATTCACCTCCACAAACGAGAGTGGGAGGCTGCAGGTCCGGATCCAGCTGCATAGAAGCTAAAAGGAAAAGAGAGCAATGGCAGGGAAAGCCAGCTTAAATCCTGGCTACCTTTTGCTCCTTCAGCTGCCACCATTGACCCTGTAGCCTAACCTTCCAATCAAAAAAGGGTGACCGGGAAGGGAGATTTTCGTGGGCTTTTTCCCTGTCCTTCAGTGGAACAAAAAAAAAAGAAGCTACTATTGGCATTGATTTACCCCTTTTTATGTATAATTATTACCTTTTCAGATAACAGATAAACAAACATTAATCTGAAGCCAGATGTGAACCGCAACAAATTGCTACATTCCGCAATATATTGGTCTCTCCCATCTCTCAATTTACCCCTTATGGCCCCCCCCCCCCCTACTCTTTTGGGTCCGCCATTTTGTGGGCCCTCCTTAATATAGTTGTGCTTTGTGGGAAAGGTGTTGTGTGTGGCTCTCTTACGATTTTCATTGTTCATGTCTTTCCCTTCTCTGTCTGAGCCCTTCGGGGTAGACTGTGCCTGGGTTGGCTTGTAATGTCACCATCCATCAGCTCAAATGATGTTTAAACACAGCCAGCCTGCCTTTTGTGTTTTGGTCAAGCGCAGACAATGTAGTGCAAACAGTGCAACTCCGGTGTCAAGGCTGTGGGCCCTACCTTGTATAAATAAATGCTGGGGGCACAGAGTAAGGGAAGGCCTGGCAAAGCTGCTTGCACCTTGGAATTCGACCCTTAGGGGTCAGAAAACCGCAACAGGCTCCATGCCAGTCAATATTCTGCCTTAAAGGTCAGCCCTCCCCTCCTTTTCAGATTAAAATGCAGAAATGCTTACGCCTTTCCACTGCTGATGGCCTACTTTACTATTACTTTTGCTTGTTCACACGTTGTTTTATCTTGAATATCGACAGTGTATCTCCTTTCCATCCGCTTAAAGGTGGATTGTGAAACTACAATAGTGGAATGAACCCAAACTTTGAGTGAAAACACTGTCTCTTACACCTTGCCATTCTTTGTTGCATGTGAAATTTGTGTTCCAGATTTTTGCAGCAAATGTAGCAGTTATACAAGCACGATACTTTATTATTCTGCAGTATTGTGATCAGAAAGTTTAGGGACAGTTGCACCCAGTCCTTATTGTATAGAATGTAGGACCACCTCCCACGATAGGCAGCTGCACTTGAGGCACTGACATGGCGGTGAAACCCTACAGCTTTGTTACTGATGTATAGTGGGACAACCTACGACATAGAGTTTCAGATTGTCTAGTTTAATGACTTCCGGATCAGGAAACTGTGGCCGGAAGTAGGGGTAAACAGCAATACCACGTCTTCCTCTGGGCGGTGGTTGGTGCACCATTAAAGCAGTCTTTGTTAGCAGACATGTTCCTGAGGAAGCACGCCACACTGTTCTCTGTTCTCGCACTGTTGGATTTTGCGACTATCTCTACCTAATAATTAATTATTTTAAATGGATAGTCTAAGTGTTATGTTAATCTACCTTTGGGTAATTGAATAATCCTTTTGTCGCATTAGGAGGATAGGATGGTGTAGTTATGGAGGTTTCTTTTCCCAGAAGCAGTTGCCTATGTGATGTGGAAAGGTAATCGTTAATTTAATCTTTTTTCGTTAGGAGTGGTTTGAAGTTATTTTTGGATGTTGCCACTTTTTCCCCTCCGTGACCCTGTAAGGTCCTCGGACAAAAGTACGGGCCAGGGTTCCTAGTGTCTTCATGATTGCCTAGTAATGCCCCCAAACTGTGTTTGAGTTCCGTTTGGGCACCTTTGCACAGAATTTCAGTAAAAAATAGGCTTCATATTCATGCAACGGGACTGTGTTGGTGCAGGGTCAATTTTGGTATGCATTGTAATTATGTGATGGTCGTAAGCTTCTGAAATGTGAACTTTGCGCTTAAGGAACGTTAATTTTGGGGTGTGCGACATGGTCGTTTGTGTTTGTAAATGTCACCAGAATATCTCCTACAGTAAAACAACTGCTGTAGCCTCTCTTACTCGTTCCTTCATTGCATGGCTCACCAAATTTGGACCACCAGATTTTGATATCTGGGTGGACTAAAAGCCATAGCTGACAATGATATCAATAGGCATGGCATTCAGCCAGGGATCCGACCTATAAAAACCACTGAGCAATTCACATAATGTAAAAAATTAAAGTGGGATTTGCAGAAATTAAAAACAGCTGGTTACCCACAGTATTTACAATGGGAAAAGAGAGAGAAACACATCCGAGAGTGGTGCACATTCTGAACTGGTTATTGGCGTAGATCGGACCGTTCTGTTCACTTGTGGTGTCGCAGGGCATTAAAAAAAAGGAGGCCGTGGTACTATCCTTGTACTCTTCAAACCTATATCCTTCATTTCTTGTCCATGTATTCTCGCTCCCAGTTATCGAGTGGAGTTTATTTGTGGTCCATTCTTCATTAAATATCTCTCTGATTTCTTGAAGAAATATTTCAGTTGTCATACCACTTTTGTGAGATTCTCGTGGTATGAGATAGTAAGTCAGTTACCTGCTTTTCTTATTAGAGATGGTGTTGTTGTCATTATCCTTGTTGTTTGGCAGTAGGTATCCTCACACTGTGAGTTTTTCTAAGTGTTGGCCTATGTAAGGGAGGAAAGTCACTGTAAGATTATTCTTAGGCACACATTATTAGTTTCAGTCTTTAAAATTGATGAGAAGAAATCCTTTTTACCACATTTTATGTATCGAAAATTAAACCACACACCTTACCAGGCCCTGCCAATGCTTTTGACCTGTTCATCTTTGACATGTAGCTTCCCATCTCATTACAGAATTAAGAAATATTTACAGCTGTGGCTCTGTTATTTTCTGCCATGGGTACGCATTTTAGGCCGCATTGATTTAAATTCTTGGGCAAGTGTTTTTCCCCCCACCATTTCGAACATGTTCGCTTGTGTGGTTGGTTTTATTCTCTGGCATAGTGGGACTCCTAGGGTACAAGCTGGTTTATACAAGTCCGTAATGGTTACTGCGGTACTATCACTGGCATGTTCTGGGGCACCATAGTTATATTTTCAAGCTTTGTGGCATGCCTCACTATGGTGGGCTTTTTCAGTGAAACCCGGGATGTATCCTGCATACCAGTGAAAAATGCAGAGATGATCATGGTTCTTATAGAGATGCAGATTTCTACCACATTTCATCCCCTGGAAGCACTAGTCCTAGTCTATTGGCTGTGCTTTTCACTATAACTGTGAACTATATTCAACAGAAGAGGTACCTGGTCAGACCTAGTGGCTTCATCTGATGCATGTTTTCAGCCAGCTACAAGTCAGAGACGAGTGACCTCCATGTAAGCTAAACAGAGCAGATTTTCAAACAAAGCAAAGGTGCACCACCCAAAGATTCTAACAGCAAAGGCAAATGAAATATCAATGACCAGTGATGGTCATGGATATTTGATTTGCCTTTGCTGTTAGAATCTTTGGGTGGTGCACCTTTGCTTTGTTTGAAAGTTGACTGTGATCCCGGTTGGGAACTAGTACTGTGGTGGTGGGTACTGTACAGTGTGCACACAACTCCCACCCGAAATAGTGGGTAAATTACCAATAGAGTAGACAAACCGGGTTAGGTGCTGTTAGATAAGAGGCTCCACTGTCAATACTTCTTTCTTCATTGTAAACAGAGCAGATTGTTTGAATCTGCAGTGGCAAGTCAGGTAGTCCAAAAATATGGCAATTGTTACTTCCTAAGCAGGAAATGCACATCATTTATTTAAGAACTAACAAAATTGGTCTGACAACTAACCTAAAATGTGAAGATTTTGCAGGGTTATCTTATGAGAGCACTGGGAATAGGTATTCTTTGTGTTTTTGCTCGTGCACCAGTACTTTGATGTCCCTTGTTTTATGGTTCAATTTTTTTTATTGAGGTTTATTGTTTAACAATGTTGCTCAACTACATCCCGGGGGCCGGTGAGGAGGGAAGTGTGGGGGGTGTAGGCGACATAACATGTATGGTGAAGTTTGGTGGGAAAAAGGGGGCAGAGTTAATTCGGGCTGGGAGTGGGGTAGGAATAGGACCTCTAGAAGTGCATCGCCTCATAGGAGCGGTGAAGGTGGGTTGTTGCGTCGGTCCTCTGGCCCCAGCACTTGGTGACAGTCTAGTTCAGTGCGAAGTGGCTGAGGTCTTGAAAGCTGTGAGCCGCTTTACCCGTAAGCAGACATGATATGTGAGCGCTCTGAATGCATTCGCCAGAAAGTTTATTCAGGGTGCCCATGTCTTGTCGAACTTCAGGATTTTAGTTTCTCCATTTGCATCAGATCCCATAGTTTATGGAGTCACTCTAGATGGGTCAGTATTTTGTCTGTGCCCCAGTTGGAAAGAAGAACCTGTTTGGCGGCACAGTGGGCCATAAAGGATACGTCTATCCATTAGGTAGGCCTAGCAAAATGGAGCTTTGAAGCTTGTGAGGTTAGTGTTGAAGACTCCATCAATGTCTTTTAGTAGTTCCTCCCAGTAGCGTTTCAGTTTGGGCAGCGTTAAAGGAGATGAGTTAACATTCCATTCTACCCACAGTTACACCAGCATTTATCAGATGAGCCAGCCTTCCACTTCGTCACCCTGGTGGGGATGTGGTACCAATAGTAGGTGATCTTGAGTGGTGTCTCCCTGCCAGATATGCTGCTGGCGGAGGTACAGGTTCTCCTGAAGATGTCCAACCATTCTTTGTTAATGGAGGGGCTGTCCATCTCTAATTCCCATTTCCTGTGCGCCGGAGATTTGATCGGGATGAGGCTGTGTTCAGAAAGCCGTAGATGTTGGAAAAGAGCTGCTTATCTTCCAAGCGTGTTATGATCCATTTCTCAAAGGATGTTGGTGTCTTATGGCGTGGGGGCAGATACTAGGGTCTATAGTCTAGTCCACTATTGTTGAGTATCTCCATTCCTTGAAGTCCGGGAGGCCATAAGAGATTTGCTATTGGGCGAATGACTGGAGTCCTTTATGGTGAAATAGATCACCTAGTCTTTTGAAGTTCACTTCCTGCCATTCCTGGTAGTCCCTGCTCTTGTGGGAAGGTGGGCTTGTCCAGGATCGCTGTGAGTGGAGATGGGTGTGAGGATAGTTGTCTGTTGTTGACTGAGTCCCATGCAAATACTGTGATTGATTGATTGATGCTTCCACTGTTACCCTCCCTACTGGGAATAGATGCACTCCCGATGGTCTGTGTTTTTTTGGGGAGCCACAGTATTTTCTAAATACGGATCCCTGCTACTGCTTGATCAAGGAAGCACTGATGCTTCTTTGTGAGGGATCTCAACCATTCCACCTGATCACGTAGTTGTGCCGCCACATAGTAGTTGTGTAGATGTGGTGCTATTTTGTTTCTCAGTAAAAGTGAAGTAAATGCCATTCATCTATTCACAGACCACTCATGAGCCAACAGGTTTTTATCATACAGATTCAGATACAGTAAATTACTATTCCTAAGACTAGGCTGGGATCCGTTGGAACTCAAACTGATTAGCTACCGGTTTGTAGCTCTCAAAAACTTTGTGGTGCTGGATGCAGATATAACTTTTATAGTGTAACACACTAATGAGACTAGAGTAGTACCTAAAAGGGTTGTAGCACAGGTGTCATGCGTTCAGCAGAGATCGTACAGCTCCAATGCATTCCTTTAATGCTGGGCATTTTCCTTTGAATGGTCCAGTCTTCTGATTTCAAGGGAGATACTGTTATGTCACTTCGATTGACTCTGCAAGGCCTGTGTCATATGAACTTTCCTTAGTTAGCAATGATTCTAGTTTTAATTATCGAGAAGGTCTGCATTTATTTTCTCTATGCATATACATAAACAATCATTTTTAGAATCTAGATAATGATTCCAGGTGTTAGGTTATTCATTTTTTATTTTTAAGAAATAAGTTCTTTCAGAGACCTCCAAGTCTGTTCATCATTTGATTTGAAGCTAGGGAATAGTTGGTAAAATTGCCCATTTTACCTGTATTTCTTTTGTAGGTCACAGTGTTTTAATATCTGGTCATCTCCTTATTTCAAAAGAATGCTTAGATCTGGTCTGCAACAAGAAGCCTCGTTTCTTTCTTTGAGAAAATAGGTCCTATGTTCAGAGGAGTGAGGATATTCTTTTAGAAAATCTGCTTCTAGTGGGATCTGTTTTAAGATAATGAGCGTGCCTAAACTTAGTATCAACATTCTTCCTGCATGCGGTTTGCGGCATGGTTTGAAGAATGGTTTTTTTTATGCTGACAGTGACTACTGTCTAGTGCAGTTTCATGACATCCAAGTGTTTTTTAACGGATGGAAGACATAAACTTTAACGAAATCAGTGTCGCCAAGGATTGTCTTAAATCTTCAATTTTAGTGGTATGTTTTATAATCTTAATTCTGCAATTTTGGAGGTAGGCTTTAATTGTTGATCAAAGTGTAAAAAAAATAAAAACGACCTGATCAAATTGCTGGCTGGCACCAATTGCTCCCGTCAAGCCTTGAAGGCGTTTAAATGTCATTTCTATAGGAGTCCTCTACCCCCTCCTAAACACTTGATAACCTAATGTGATACTTGTATAGCGCACTACTCACCCGCAGGGGTCTCAAGGCGATTGTACGAATACCGCTGTGGAACCCATCCTGGCTTTCCCTGTGAGGCGTCCACTCCTGGGCACCGCCAAGGTGGAGGTCAGGCCTCCTTAGCGTTGTGGGGGCCGTTGTGGAGATTAAGCAAGCTATTGCCCAGAGTTGCAGAGTGGGACTCCATGATTGGAATAGGCACCGAGGCGAGAATTATCAGGTCCGTGGAATTTTTGAGCCCAAGACCCGCCGAGGCGGGGAATTGAACCCTGGTCCCGGGATAGATCTCTGCATCAGGGTCTGCCGCTCTAACCATTGAGCCACACTTCTCCATGGACTGTGCTTCCCGAACTTTAAAGAAGGGTAGAGATTAACTTTTCAGAGAACTCTAAAATCTTTACAAAATTGTATCTTATCTCCCCTACACCATAACACTCCTCCCCCCCCCCCCCCCCCCCACACACACACACACACCACCATTCTGTGCAGGTGAAGAAAATTACCCCAACGTTTTTAGAGCATAGTTTAAACTGAGGATATCTAGTTGAACCAGCAAACAGTACTTTTTTAAGTAGACACTGGCAACATGAACAATCTTAACTCCCAGCTCTTCTTATTGATCTTTGTTCTGTTTGTTTAATTTGTAATGAAATGTGGGTGTAAGTCAATTATAATTTCTTGTTTGAAATAAAAAAGTATTCTTTTTTCATTTTTTTTTGCTTTACAGCTAATTTACATGTATGACACTCGTTGGGCTGTGTTGACCTATATCGTGTTTCATGGGAAGCAGAATTAGTTCAAGTTCAAGAATTTATATAGCGCACTACTCACCCAGAGGGTCTCCAGGCGCTTGGGGAGGGGGTTCATTATTTATCGAATAGCCAGGTTTTCAGTTCTTTTCTAAAGGAGATGTGGTTCTGTGTAAGGCGGAGGTGAGTGGGGAGTGAGTTCCAGGTCTTGGCCGCTAAGTAGGAGAAGGATCTACCTCCCATGGTGGATCTTTGGATACGTGGAACTGCGGCGAGGCCTTGATTGGATGATCTTAGTTGGCGAGTGGGTGTGTAGAAGGATAGTAGAGTGTTGAGGCATTCGGGTCCTAGTTTGTAGAGGGCCTTGTGTGCGTGGGTGAGAAGACGGAACGTTATTCTCTTGTTGACGGGAAGCCAGTGGAGGTCTTTCAGGTGGCCGGTGATGTGATCTTGGCGAGAGATGTCCAAAATGAGTCTTGCTGATGCGTTTTGGATGCGTTGGAGTTTTTTCTGTAATTTGGCTGTAATTCCGGCGTAGAGGGTGTTTCCGTAGTCTAGTCGACTCGTAACCAGTGTGTGGGTGACAGTCTTTCTTGTCTCGGCGGGGATCCAGCGGAAGATTTTTTTGAGCATACGAAGTACGTTGAAGCAGGAGGACGAGACGGCGTTGACTTGATTGGTCATTGCGAGTGAAGAGTCTAGGAGGAAGCCGAGGTTACGTGCATGGTCCGTAGGTATGGGTGCTTGCCCCAGATCTGAAGGCCACCATGAGTCGTCCCAGGCAGAGGGTGATGATCCTAGGATGAGCACTTCCGTTTTGTCTGAGTTAAGTTTAAGGTGGCTGTCTTTCATCCATACAGCTACTTCTTTCATGCCTTCGTGAAGATTGGTTTTGGCGGTGTTGGGATCTTTGGTGAGAGAAAGGATCAGTTGGGTGTCGTCAGCGTAGGATATGATGTTTAGGTTGTGTTGACGCGCTATGGAGGCGAGTGGGCTCATGTAAACGTTGAAGAGGGTGGGACTGAGTGATGATCCTTGTGGTACACCGCAGATGACTTCGGTGGCTTCTGATTTGAAGAGGGGGAGCCGGACTCTCTGAGTTCTCCCGGCTAGGAACGAGATGATCCAGTCCAAGGCTTTTCCTTTTATGCCGATGTTGCTGAGGCGTTGTATGAGTGTGCTGTGACAAACAGTGTCGAAGGCGGCGGAGAGGTTGAGTAGAATGAGGGCCACTGTTTGTCCGTTGTCCAGTAGTGTTCGGATGTCGTCTGTTGCTGCGATGAGGGCGGTTTCAGTGCTGTGTTTGGCTCGAAAGCCGGACTGTGAGGGATCGAGGGAGTTGTTGGATTCAAGGAAGGTGGCGAGTTGGCTATTGACGGCTTTCTCAATGACTTTGACCGGGAATGGGAGGAGGGAAATGGGGCGGTAGTTTTTAAGTTCGGAGGGGTCTGCTGTGGGTTTCTTCAGGAGGGCACTGACTTCGGCATGTTTCCAGCTTTCGGGGAAGGTAGCAGAGATGAAGGAGCAATTGATGACATCACGGAGATGGGGTGCGATGATGGAGTCTGCTTTGTTGAAGATGTGGTGGGGACAAGGGTCGGTAGGCGAGCCAGAGCGGATGGAATTCATGAGGCGGATGGTATCTTCAGTGGTGATTGTGTTCCATGTGCTGAGGTTGTTAGAGGGCGGTTTAGGTTCTGAGGGGGGTGGAGAGGATTGTTTGTTGGAACTGTTTTCGAAGCTGTTATGTATGTCGGCAATTTTGTTGTAGAAGAAGGAGGATAACGAATCGCAGAGGATTTGGGAGGGAGTGATGTCGTTTAAGGCAGCGGTGGGGTTGGTGAATTCTTTGACGATGTTGAATAGTTCCTTGCTGTTATGGGCGTTGTTGTCGAGTCGATTCTTGAGTGCTGATTTCTTGGTGGCTCGGATCAGCTGGTGGTGTTTACGGGTGGCTGCCTTGAAGGTGGACATGTTGTCGGTGGTCGGGTTTTTTCTCCATGTTTTCTCGAGGGTGCGGCATAACTTTTTGGATTTCTTAAGGTCGTCGTTGAACCAGGGGGCCTTTTTGTTGTCTTGTTTGGTGTGATGGTTTTTCAGCGCTGTGAGTGATCCATTGTTTGAATTTGATGGCAGCTTGGTTTGGGTCCGATGAGAGGGCGGGTGGGTTTTGGTTGAGCGAGGTGAGGAGTTAGTCGGTGGTGATTTTGTTCCATTTTCTTCGGGGGATAGGTTGTGGGGGGTTGTGGGTCGAGGTGGTTTTGTAGCTGAAGTGAACACAACTGTGGTCCGTCCAGTGGAGAGCTGTGGTGCGATCGAAGGAGATGTGTTTGCTGGAGGTGAAGATTGGGTCGAGCGTATGTCCGGCTACATGGGTGGGGGTGTCAACAAGTTGTTTGAGGCCGGGATATGCCAGGTTGTCGAGAAGGGTGGTGGTGTTGCTGTCGTTTTTCTTGTCCAGGTGGAAGTTGAGGTCTTCTAATAGAATGTAGTTCTCGGATGCGAGGGCATGTGGACTGATGAAGTCAGTGATGTCTTCGCTGAATTGTTTACGGGTTCCTGGAGGCCTGTAGATGAGGGTGCCTCTGAGTGTGGTTCTAGGGTCGGTGTGGACCTGGAAGTGAAGGTGTTCGGCGGTTGTGAGGTTATCGTTGGAGCTGGTCGTGATTTTGATGGTGTTCTTATGGACGATGGCGATGCCTCCTCCTGTTTGGTTGGTGCGGTCTTTTCGGATAATTTTGTAGTTGTCCGGGATGGCTATGGCGATATCAGGTGTTGATGATGCGTTCATCCATGTTTCAGTTAGGAAGGCGACGTCCGGCGATGCAGTGTCGAGTAGGTCCCAGAGTTCAGTGGCGTGTTTGTGGATCGAGCGGGTGTTCAGCAGGATGCACTTCAGGTGGTTAGAGTCGGAGCTGAGTTTAGGGTTAGTGGGTGTGGTTTGGTTCTTGATGCTGGTAAATTTGCAGTAGTGGCAGGCGAAGGGCCCATGGGTGAGTCCTGGGGCAGCTACGCAGCATAGAGGTGTGCGTCCGGGGTTAAGGGCTAGGAGGCTGGCGGCATCATAGGTAATGCTGGAGGAGTGCGCTTTACGGGGACCAGGGGGTCTGGCACTGGGCGCGGTCCGGGCGCGGACGGGCGTAGACGGGCTTACCTTTGGCGCACCTTCGGCGCGCATGGGGCGCGATCACTGCGCGTAAATGCTGCGCGATCAGACATCTGTCATATATAGATAGTGGAGGGGGGAGGGGTGAGGGCGAAGCAGCTGGGAGGCGGGGTGGAGATTCGGGGAGGGAAAGCTAAACAACAACAAGCTAAACAAGATGGCAGTCGGCCAAATACAATGCAGGGTTGGGGCACACAGTATGTATAGAAACACTAAAATACTTGGACACAATTAATCCCAAAGTGAAATGCAGGCACCACAAACAAAGCAGAGCGTTGCAGCGTGCTATGGATGGCTAGCGCTATGCTAATATGCTAAACAGCACAATTCGGACTAGCGCTACGCTTCTATGACAATCTGCACAAGTTGAAATGTAATGGAGCGCTATGTGGCGATAATTCTACAACTCAGGCGCAGTTAAAAGCAGGTCACGATACCACAATGAAGGTCGGGGGAGCAGCGTGAGGAGGAGCGACCGCTTCTGACGAGTCAGGACGGTGAGCAAAGGTGGGAGGGCTCTTTCATCCTTCTCTTATCGCAATGTACTTTAAGTTGCTCAATCTTGTGGCTAGAATGTGCATACTAAAGTATACTATTCAACAAATAAAACAAATGACCATAACAGCAGGCACATTCCTTAAAGCGCCTCTTCATTCCTTTGTCCAATCCTTGTTGGCTGCTGCTCAAAGCCCTTTTTTTCACCCTTTTAGTTTTTTTTGGTTTGCCTGCCTTGGCATCTCCAAAGAAATTATCTTCAATCAGAAATCGCTTTCTAAAAACTTAGTGGTACATACCAGTACCGTCCAGCCTCAAGCTTTGCACCGTATGTGGTCTAGCTCCTTAGTTCTGACTTCAAATGTTTTTTGCCACCTGCAGAGGGACACTGTTTCCTGTCAATATCTTTGCTTTTTGCCCTAAAATATCACCTTGGTCTTTCTGAATCCATCTTCACATAAGCCCAGCTAGGAAGGATAGATCTCGCTGCAGACTCTCAACTTAGCGAAGTTCTGCCTTAGAATAAACAAACGTAAAAGGGAAACTCACGCGCTGGCAGAATGGCTGTGTCTCTATTTTTTTTAGGCCTGCCTTTATGTTGCAGGATGCCATCCATTGGGCCTCTATTTGTATGAATGATTCCTCCAGGAAAAAAGTGATATAATTGAACAGTTAAACCTCTCAAACTTTTACAGTTACAGAGAGATTAATGTAGAGCAGGGAAAGCCTTTACCAATATTCATTGTCTCTTCCTTTTGAGTATAAGGAAAGGTTTAACCAGCATCAACTCGTGGGAATGGGAATGCACACAAAGGGGAAATTAATACCTTGTAAGAGACTGTTTCTTGCTCCACCTAAAAAAAATACTGGTTGCCACAAGTCGATAAATGGGGAAAACCAAATGAGTATGGCAACATTTTCCCCCACCACCTCAAACTGTTGTTGTAGGATTGATCTTTTATGCTAAAGAATCCTGCTGTTGACATGGCAGGGGCACGTGGCAGTGGTTATGCATGCTATCAGGCCCCCAACCACCACTCCCTTTTAAAAGAGGTTTAGCGAGTTCCAACTTTGAATGAAGCCTTTAGGGCTGGTAAAAGAGGAAATGTGATTCTTGTAAGCAAGATCTTGGCTCCTCCATCTAAGCCGCGGAATGTGGCAGCAGCCACCTGACAAGGTTCCTATTTAGTGCTTCTCACAGAGGAATGTTAGTGGTTGCCATTTAAGACGTTGGGGCTATGTTTTGGCAAACCATCCACATTGGAACCGAGAGAGAAGGAAGCTCCATAAAAGGCATACTCCCCCATGAAATAGTCGATTGTTTAGAAGGCCATATGGATGCATCCCAGATGTAGCTCCTGCGCTAGCCCTGGGGGAGATTTTACCGGGGACCAGGAGGCGTGAGAAAGAAACCGGTCTTGAGTTGCGGGCAGATTGGGAGTTGGATATGCATATCCATTCCAGGCATGGTTGTTCTAATATCCTATTGGAAGATTTATCCAGTCATTCAGAATGAATAAAAGCAGCCTGTGAATTACTTATGCTAGGGAATGCATCACATGCATCTAAGAACGAGGAAGTCGAATAAACTCAGTTGTATCCCTGATGTATATTTGTTGATAAACTGTAATGGAATGCAAGAGTTAAAATAGTTGGTTGTAGTAAACATTTGTGTTTTTGAATCATAGTGCATAATCGGAATGCTTTTAATTTACACAAATAGGAACAGATTGGGTGAATATAGGATGTTACCCTTTGTAAAGATGTTTGCTTTAATCTGGTAGCCTCGATACTAAATGCACAACAGTTTGTGCTAAATTGGAGCAATCTGGTAGCCTTTGTGCTACTCTGTGGCAGGGTTTTTTAGGTTTCTGGGATCTAACCAATTGGAAGGAAAATTAAAAGGCTCAGTTTTGCAGCTCTACGGCCATCCCTGAAAATGTGTCTCTTAGTCCGTGACCGTTACTAGGGCTTATTGCAGGGATCCAATATCTTATAAAGCTGTCTGTGTAAAAATCAAGCAAATCTACATAAAGAAACCTAGATTTCACTGGTCGTGTGCTGAGGATTCTAGAAAGAACACCCAACTATGCCAAGATGCTTGCCCTCCAATTACATACCACAGGTGCAGTGCTTAATTTGATAATTGATATTGTGTGAATCCTAATTTCATTTTTGAGACCTGGGTTTGCTTACGTTAACTCTGCAAAGGTCTTCGAGCCGTATGCCGGCATTATCCAAAACGCCCAGAAAAGAAAAGCTTGCTAAGCTATGGTGCTTCTGAGACAATTAAAATGCATGAAATAAGGCTTGAAAAGTAAATGCTGCAAATTACATTGATTTTTCTATTGTGGGGCAATAATCGTAAGCTGGTATGCATAACGTTGCAGAGGACATGGGGTCAGAGGGGTCTGGAAGTCCCATGTTTAGAATGTTATTACATGCCCTCCCAATTACAGCATGCACTGCATTGACTAGATAACAAAAACAAGTGGCAGACGAACCTTCTGGCAGGCACGCACGATGGTCACACATTACCCAAAATGTTGATGCTTAGGAAGGGTGTTCCTCCCCGGATCCCGTACATTGCGTGAAATGTGGTCATGATCTGGGAACCATGATTCGAAGGGTGGTTCAACATGCTCCATATTCCCCCGTTGTGCCCCTCTGGGTCTTACACCCTTTCACCTGTATCGCGGACTCTGTCCGTACGAAAGTGGAAGGAAGGGGGATGCCAAACATTGAGAGACCTTTATATGGATGGAAGGTTTATCACACAAGAAGAGGCAATGGCTGCCTTCAATTTAGGAAAGGGACAACTCCTACAGTATGAGAAGATCTCAAATGTGACCCGGGAAATCTGTCTGGGGTTTCCAGCAGTACCCCCGAGCACAACACATTAAAAGTAATGCTATACGCAGTAAACGATTAGTATCGCATCTATATAGAGCCTTCAGAGATGGCTTTCCGGGCGGGGTATTGTTGGTAAAGCAGAGATGGGATAATTTGATTGAGGAACCGTTATCTGAAAAGGAACGGGAAACGGTCCATGAAGGGGTTCCCACAGTTAGTGTAGTAATCACACTTCAAGAAGACATCAACACAGTTAGCTCGAATGCAAGATTTAAACACTACTTATAATCTACCCTGCTGGTAGTGATGAGTGCCCGAGATGTAAGTACAGGCAGCGGGTTATCTCCATATGGTTTGGACATGCCCCACGCTATTCTACTACTGAAATACGATGATCACACACTGTCAAAAAGCCACAGGGGGGTCAATCCCTAAAGAGATCCGACAAGTACTGCTGGGCCTGTTACCTAACCCCAAAACACAAAAAATGAAGCAGGCGAATCCTTACATTGGAATTGGCACTGGCGAGATGGCGCATTGCTATAGCGTGGCTCAGACCTAGTCGTCCCCAACAGCCCCCACCCCCGATAGGGGAATGTATGACAGATATATGTGAGTTGGCGACTGCAGAAAGGGTGCAAATGAAGCTTGTTCGTAAAGATGAAAAACTGGAGGAGGCTTTGCGTGCATGGTCCCACATGTTGCCAGAATTTAGAGAGGAGCAAAACAGGGAACTCAGAGGTCTGCAGGTGCGACGGGTGTTTCATCGGTGTTGGGGAGTCTGGTAAGGGAGGGGGCAGAAGCTATTGCTAAGTGTTGTCGAATGGCATATGGCCAACCCAGCACACAGTAATATTGTTACTTGTGACTCTGTTTGAAATGAAGAGGGGGAGGGGGAAATCTGGGAGTTGGGATTGGCTAGATTTATACAGACAGCGTGAACAATTAATTATGTACACAATGTACCGTTAATGTGGACAGGCATTATTATGAATGGAGAAAGGGCGATCTGTTCTCTTTCTTTTATTATGTACGGGAAGGGAAGAATATGATACCCCATTGTTATTTCAGTATTTGCCTGCATGTGATGTCTGTCATTCACAAATGCCAATAAAGTTAAGTTGAAGAAATACAATGATTTTTGTTATATTATATAATATATATATTTAGGTATTTATTTATTTGCCAGAGCACTAAACTCCAGCCTGTGTTTAAAAACTATACTGATGTGAAGCGAGCAACAGAAGGTCAACCAGCTTTGCCACTGACTTTTTAGGCACATATTGCTGCTTAATTTACTTGTTGGCGAATCGGTGTAAGAGGAGCCATGGGGCTTTGCAGATCACTTCCTCCGAGAGGCCCTGCCAACTGTGAACACTCCATTCCTAAGACCAGTGCCAAGTGTCCCTCCGATATCCTGGGCTCTCTTGTCAGGGCTTGGGGAACTCAGCTGAGCACGTTGTGCTCCTAAAATCTCCGGAACTTTTCCTGCACAGCTTGCAGAGGGTCGTCTGCAAAAATACCTCAGTTGTGCCCTATTACTGTTGGTAATAGGTTTGGGCACATCGCCAAATCAAAGTGCTCATACAATCTCAGATACTCTGCATGCTGGTTTTGCTTGGGGCTGACCAGTGTATGTCCGATTTTCTGCTGCACGCGTTAGTTAACAGTATTTCCCCAATTGACCTTCAAATCTAATTGTAGCCTTCCTGCTGACCTATCACCTGGGTTTGTCTTGCTGGCTCATTCAGTGTTAAGTGCCAAGTGCCCTCTGATTTTTGGATCCTTCTGCAGGGCTCATTCAGAGCTCTGCATAGCCGTGGTTCATCCAGTCTTGGTTTCTCATCTGTGGCGGCTCTTCCACTAAGGTGGAGGAGCATCGCCCCACTACTTTTTGCAGTGTAAAAAATGGAAAGATGTAAAGATATAACTCGAGGTTCTTATAATTTTAGCTTTCCCTGTTTTGGCGTCTTTGTGGGGCGGAGATGCTCTCAGAGCAGGGGAAGGAGTGATTTGCGCTCCCTATGAGTGCTTGGCCGGCCCTCTCGGGCTGCCCAAAACAGTCATGTGCACATACCGTGGTCTCCATGCAGGCTGCATTACAGCTTGCGTGGAAAACATGTCCACCCTCCAGCCCCTGGCTGAGCGCAGTGTCACAGCGTTTATACCAATCACAATGCTGCATTGCAGCATTGCAATTGGCTGCAGGGAGCCTGGGAGCCCTGGTGCTTCCTGTCTCCCCCAAGAAGAAGAGGTAGGAGAGGCAGCGGCCGGCCGGGAGGTATATTATTATTTTTTTTTAACTCCTGCATCCCCCTCCCACCTCACTGCTGCTATCAAGTTGCAGCCACCACTGGTTCTCATGCGTACTACTTCAACTCTTACAGCATCAAAAGCCCCCTGGCTTCTTAAGGCTTTTCCTCTAGAGCTAGCAGTTTGCCACTCCATGAAAGAACCATCTCAGATCTTCCTGTTTGGCTTAGAGAGCGTAGAACTTAGCAAAGTGCCCCTCTGATTTCCCACGGCTGTTCCTCAAGGCTTTGCATACTGGTGAACATCACTACGTGCCCTTGGATCGAACCAGTCTTTACCGTTATCACTTTCCTGCAGGGCTGGGGGAATGTGGACCTGCATCTTAAGTCTTCCAGTCTCCCGAAGCTTTCTGTGCAGGTATTAAGGGCGACGGGGGAGGGAGAGGGTCGTCTAGTACCGAACCCTTTTACTTTTCCTGCGTTACCGAAAACTTGTTGCACAGAGTATAGTCAGTGCCCTATTTTCCTGGGGCTCTTTCTGCATGGCTGTGGGATTGTCACTATGCACCAGCAACCCATCTGATCTCGTGGAGCATGTTGCTGCAGGCTTGGGATAATGTTGAAAAGTTAGTGCTTGCTTCCAGGTCACGCAGTCTCCATTCTGTGTTGTACACACAGGATCTTGTATGCACTCGCCCCGCACTGAGGTTTGGCCTCGAGCAGGCTCAATATAATGGATTTTTGTGTCCTTTTTTATGATGTACAAGCTTGGTATGTGAGAACATTGCAACCAGATGATCCACAAGAAGTGAAATGCTGCCTTTTATGTGTAAAAAATGAATGTCTCGTCTGCTGTACTGAAAAGCTTTTGAATCTTAAACACATAGTTTGAAAAAAATAGCTCTCCAGTGTGTCCCCTTGTTGGCTCTGTACTCTGTCTTGGTTTACTAAATTTTAGCTAAAGGCAAACCTCCATAATCAGCAACACATCACAATGCTCAAACACCTTCGTTCTGTGAAGTCCTATCGCTCCCTACTGCCTTAGTTCCCCACGTTTACGTCTTCCGCTTCAACTTTAGCACACACAGTCCAAATATGTAAGGTTGTGGTGTTTTAGACACAAGCCTTACGCACGGAGTTTTGGAAGCTTCTATCTACCTGAGCATTGTTATCTTCGCCTTCATCACTGCACCTGGTGCACAGCTGTAATGATCATGCTATTTCTGGGTTTAAAGATGCCATAGCCTGCCCACACTTTAAGAAGAGCCTTCCTGTCCTACCAGTGACAACGCAACGTTCCTCAAATAAAAAAATACTGTTGGGTGGGGGTTGGTGCTTTTAGGTTGGGCAGGTCTGTCTCTAGAAGCGAAACAGCATGTATCTATGCCTTGTTCATTTCTCTTTCGTGGTTAGTATTGCTTCAGTTGCTGGGACCAACCCAAGAATATGGTTGTCTGAAGATTATATGGGCCCAGGATCACCATTACATAGTTGTCATCTTGCTCTGTCATTTTTAAGTGGGTTAGAGCTGTCAACCAGTTATGCTTGAACAATAACTGAAATTAGTTTTGGATAGGAGCAATGCGGACCTCGATGTTTTTTTCAGTCCGATGTAAGTATATTTCATATGGCTTTGTGAGTTGATTTGTCAACTTTTATGTCAGTCATATTCCTGTCAGAATAACTTTTAACTGATTTAATGTGGTTGTGAAACTTTAACCAATGCTTTTGTAAATAAATACGATCCATACTTATCCAAAATGATTAATTAGGTTGTGTATCTTTATCAACCAGTGTGTACAGTTGCTGTAGTCTTGTTACACCTAGGTCAAGAGATGCCTCAGTCTCCTGGCAACTAGGAACATATACTCCCTAGCCTCCCTGCACATGGGTGAGAGGTGGCATGTGGTCTGAGTGGCACAGCTGCCTTGACCCTCTCCACAATTGTGTGTGCATAGCTGCCCTTGCCTTCCTGGTGCAATGCTACCCTAGCCTCCCTGCACATGGATGAGAGCTGATCTGCTATGGCATGTGGTCTGTGTGGCACAGCTGCCTTGGCCCTCTCCACACGTGTGTGCATAGCTGCCCTGGCATTCCTACACATGGTGCAATGCTACCCTGGCCTCCCTGCACATGAGTGAGAGCTGATCTGCTATGGCATGTGGTCCGTGTGGCACAGCTGCCTTGACTCTCTCCACACGTGTGTGAATAGCTGCCCTTGCCTTCCTACAAATGGGTGCAATGCTACCCTAGCCTCCCTGCACATGGATGAGAGCTGATCTGCTATGGCATGTGGTCCGTGTGGCACAGCTGCCTTGACCCTATCCACAAGTGTGCATAGCTGCCCTGAACTTCCTAGACATGGGTGCAATGCTACCCTAGCCTCCCTGCACATGGGCGAGTGCTGATCTGCTATGGTATGTGGTCCGTGTGGCACAGCTGCCTTGACTCTCTCCACACGTGTGTGAATAGCTGCCCTTGCCTTCCTACAAATGGGTGCAATGCTACCCTAGCCTCCCTGCACATGGATGAGAGCTGATCTGCTATGGCATGTGGTCCGTGTGGCACAGCTGCCTTAGCCCTGTCTATACATGTGTGAATAGCTGCCCTTGCCTTCCTACAAATGGGTGCAATGCTACCCTAGCCTCCCTGCACATGGATGAGAGCTGATCTGCTATGGCATGTGGTCCGTGTGGCACAGCTGCCTTGACCCTCTCCACACGTGTCTGCATAGCTGCCCTGACCTTTCTACACATGAGTGCAATGCTACCCTGGTCTCCCTGCAGGTGGGAATAGACCTATTTTGGCCTTCATACACCATGGTGCAGAGCTTCCCCCCCATCGAAAAGTGCGGCACTGATGAGGACTGCTTAGTTAAATAAATGCAGTATTCGATCCCACGCTGCCGTCCCCGTCACACTGTTATTGTCGGCGTTTCACATCCGTTGTTTCTAATCCTTTGGAAGACATTTGAGAGTGTGCTGGGATCTACAGGTGGCCGACCCCGTGCCTGCCTGTGCAGACCTCCCTGCCATCTCTGCACGGAAACAGGCTCTTTCTCTCCGTGTCCGCCGAGAAAACAATGCAGCATTGACTTGGTGACCACTCTTCACAATGGCCCCGATGGCTCTTAAGAGCAGCCGCAGAGTGACCACCCAGGTGCGGCTCTTGTGTTTGCCAAGCAGAGGAATGCCTGAGAAGGCCGCAGTTCTCTTAGCCACATAATTAAAGTTAATTAGTGACTTTTTCTCTTGGATTCCCACAGTTTGGTGCCGGTGTACAGGGCAACACGTGTGTATGTGATGGACGACTGTGACCTGCACAGATGTTCACTCGAGGGCAGTTCAGGCAAGGATGATATTTTGTTGCATGTGTGCCTCACTATAAAAGGAGTCGACTGGAAGCATGATAAAAAACAAAGCCCTCTGCGAAAAATAATGTCTCTGCTGTATTTCAAATAAACGTGACAAAACCAAGGGACATACTTGTAGAGAACCTCTGTGCCAAAGTGCGTGCCTGCAGGAAACCAACGTCTCCCTCAAATGTTATTTGAATACTTTGGAAAAACATAACTTTTTGTACTGTCCTTTTTTAGTCTCACAATAAATATGTTTCAGATACTGTTTCGTAAGCGTACTATCCGAAAATGGTGTCTCTTTGAAGAATAATGTCCATTGCTTTTTCTAGCTCTGGATTGTGTGCCTTTTGTATGAGCCGAACTTGTGTTTTATTAGCCACTGGTGTAGTATTTCTTTCAAGCTTTCCTTAGTCCTTGGCTTGTCAGTTTCCATTTTAAGAGGTGCCCAAACACAGCACAACCAACCTCTTGCGCTATTTGCTCCAGCGCATTCATGTTGCTGCTGGAGCTTTGATGCAACTTTAACCAAATTGAAAAGTTGCTAAACACCATAATTTCCATTGTTTATTTGTAAACAGAAGCATGTCTGTCTGTCTGTCTATTCAGAACACGAGAGTCCTACATTAGTCAAGGAAGCAGAAAGCAACAATAATTGTATATTAGCCACAATACGGACTCAAGAGAACCACTGCTCCAGCCCCACATCTGGGAGAAGGCCACTTTTCCAGTATGAGACTGATAAATGTACCAAAAGTGGTACAGAGATTATTGTGAGGGAGAGGGTGGCAGGGAATTAGCTATGATTTATACACTAGGTACTGTTCCTCTGGGGCCTTGGTGTGTGAGGGGCACCACAGTTATGGGTTCTACCCAACTGGGTTTGCTCTTGCTCTGCACTCTTACCTGGATAAGGGATGGGAAATACCTTTTGGATTGACATGGGAGCTAAGGTGTCCCATCCTCCTTCCAACAGAGCTCTCCTCTGTGAGTGCAAGTGCATTTAGAAGTTGAGTGCAGATAAGGTCGCGTGAATCAGAAAGTATATTGAAGGGAACAGGCCCACTCAATGTAGTGCAGGCGATCTCTGGGCCTGTTCCCATAGCGGCCTTTCAGTTACCCTGTGGTTACTGCAGAATCCGATCCCCCCCATCCATTCCTGGGAGGTGACTGTGCTGCTGGTGCGCCCGGCGATGGCGGCGATGGGATGTTTTGATTTTCTGTTCCACCTCCAGTAGCCCAGGTGTTTTTCAGATGCGTTGACATCCTGCATTTCGCGCACACCTTCGAGCGACATCTTCTTTAAATCCGTACCCATTGTTCAAGGTATTCTGCACTTTTAGTGGCTGAACAGTGTAAATAGATTATCCTTTTTGTATTGCCATGACAACGTCAATAGACGGGTACTCGTTGAACGGCGACAGGAACCCTCCAAATGATATTTGCTTTAATTAGTAACATCTGCAACACCTGCATCTCCTTCTGAGTTAGAAACAAAGTGGTTCCTTGTGGTGTTTTTCTCTTTTTTTTTATCTGGGAACGAGTTGAGGCTAGAATGTGTTTAGAGCAAGGAGAGCATTGTTGTACAGGGGGGCATAAACCATGTAATGGGCCCAGGATGATAACATATCTTCCCTCGTAACTTTTAAACTATGTCTTTGTCTTTACCCTGGTGTCTTGAACTTTCACATATTTTCATATAACTGTGTAATAGAGGCAGAGCGTGTGTGTAGTGTAATATTACATGCATAATTTAGTAATGGAGGTTATGTGACTGCTGAAGCAATAGCATAGTCTGAAATTCTTGGCCCTATCATCCCATATTAATGTATTGCATTGTAATGGTATTTGTATGGCGTTTACTACACCTAATTAGGCGCTGAAGCTTTTTACTTTGCTCCAGAAACCAAGGTTGGTGGTAAATCTACTGGGTATGGGTAAAAGGAATTAGTCTTGTGCTAGCAAGGAAACTATACCATGCTTTTGTTCCAGTTTCTTTGTATGTTACTGCCACCTTCATGTTTGTACCCCAACTCAGGTTAGCAAGCTGGGGATATCTCTTTGGCCAGCAAACTCTGCATTTGCTCCTGTCAGTTTACATCATGGGAACAGAACCGAAATAGACCAGCATGTGACCATATCTATAGCTGTGCCAATTTGTCTTCATGTGTACAAGTCTCCAAATGGGCCGCAGCAGGCACTGCAATAAGTGCAGCTGTATTTGCATGTACTATCCCTTTTTTGGAGTAATTAGATTGTTTATGCGTAACGGTACAGCAAATTAAAAAGATTGGGAACACAAAGGCATGGGTGTGCATACTGGGCCCTGTAGAACACCTGATAGATAGGACCATGCCTAACAAGAATAGTGGAAATGAACAAGCAGAACAGTTAATCCCCATATCCCAGAAGTAAACACCCCACCAGCTTATCACCCCACCTCCATGATCATCTGGGTATGACCTACACAAGGGCAACTAGTAGTGTATAACACAACTATGCAACCCACGCAATCAGTCGTTCAACACATCGGCAAGGACATTTTACCACACCATGCAGTACAGGGTTCATCAAGATTCACAAGCAACAGAGTTTGTCTCCAAAAATGACACCCTTTAGGTGGATGGGTCAGTAGACCAACACCACACCTAGATAACCCAAACGGGTTGAACAGAATTTTGCAAAACCCAAACTTCCACTTGTAACTCAATCACAGGGATAACCTATTGCCCACTCCATCCAACAACTGCTCATCTGGTCAGTGATTCTCTGCAGAAAACTTCAGCAGACGGTGACCTGTGGGCAAACACTCAACCAGAGAGAGGATCTGTACCGCAAAGCACTAAGAGGTTAAGTAATTGACAAATGTGCAGTATTCAAAAAGCGCATATCATAATGTTATTGAGGCTTAAGTGACAAAAGGCACTGTTTAACTAATGAATACAGTATGAGACAGTCTGCTTCGTCTGTATTGGAAATGTGCTTTTCAAAGCAGGACGTCCCCATCAGATTGAGTGCAGTGGTGTACCAAATGGCTTGTACTTTCTAGTCATCAAGACCCTCAAGGGAAGTGACTCCTGTGCCTCGGACCACATACCAATGTGGCATCCAGTGAAGCCACTCATTGCCATTTCCCTTGTTTGGTGTAAGTTGATACTGGCTGTAGATGGTGGCCCGTAAAGATCGGCACCAGGCTCACAGACTGCATTTCACGTTATCTTGTTATATTAGTGTAAAAAGAAGCGTTTTAACCGAGTGAGTAGCAAGTGTTGGCAATGCACCATAATAAATAACTGATTGACCTGCATTCATCAATTTATTCAGGTTCTGTTTTGTATTGCCTTCAAAGTTATGTTTGTGACCTTCTGAAGTTCAAGTATACAAAATAATCTATTGTCATTGTTGCATTTAGTTGTACTTATCTCTGAACTGGGATTGAGAACTTTTAGGGCTGCCAAAGAAAGTTTTTTTTTTCTCCAATGCCCTTTGTTAATATGGTTAGTAATAAAAGAACTCTCATACTTACTGTCAGTAAAATTCCAGCTGCACTGTGGCCTGATCAGATGTTTCACATCTCGGAAGTGGGGTGTTTTTCTACCAGAAGGAAGTTATTTAGTTAGTAGAAATGTGTTAAAAATACATTTATTGGGTGTGCAGACACATGCTGCAGTGATTTGATGAAGGTTGGACATAATACATGCTGAATATGTAGGGTCACGTTGATCGCCTCTGAAATAGAGCATCTTCCTCGTCTTTGTGACACCCCTCCTATTAAATGACAGCCTGCGATACAATTTGATGGTTTTTTGGCTAGAGAACATCATCTTGGGCTGTATTTATTACCAAAATCCATGATTTCTCACATTTACAGGATTGTCATACAAAGTCCTTTCCCGAATCCAGTGTTAGCTAGTCCTCATGTTACCTACAACCACATTGTTCATCAAAACAGTTTTGTAAACTTATGGCCCGCTGTGGATCCTACCTCAAAGCAATAGAAGTCTGCTCCTATGTAAACCCAGGCTCTTTTCACCTATGCTAGAGGCCATTGTTCCACAGCAACCCCCTGGGTTACCTCCAGCATTTGCCAGAAAGATGGTCTGGGCAACTAGGTCACAACTTTTTCCTCCACCATCCCAGAGGGCTAGCGACTGTTGGAGTAAAGAGAAGGCATTGAAGGCTCATAAGGGCAATATAAGTGACTAATCCGACCACCCAGTATAGGTACAACGTTTTTGAAATACTGAAAACCCCCTCTTTTCAGGTCCACATGAAACCGGTTTCCTATGTGCATTATTCATTATGAGATGCCAAAGTGTCCCTACCAACCATGAATTCACCTCGGCACAGACCAGCATGGTTCTCCTACCATCTGGCTTCCCTTTCAGACTTCAATATGAATTGACAAGCAATTCTTTGTATATTCACAAACATGTCAATGCCTGCATGGGAAAGATTCGCCTCTTAAGGGAGAAGAAAACCTTGCTTCTTTGTTGTAACCATGGGTGATGCACCGATGTCTAGTTGTTCTCAGAACCCTCCTCATTATTCTGTTCTTGCACTTTTTATATTCGTTAAGGCACTGAGCAGAGGCACTGCCACACCACACCTACCTTGGAACTATGTGGGACCATGCTATTAGTGCGTCTGTTGAACATCTAGGGAAACATGACAACTTGGCAATTAACAATTCCAACAAGTTACTGCGACAATGCTACACCAAATCATTACATTCCAAGTAAAGAATGAAGAGCACCAGAGGCAGAAGACCCCTTGGTACCATTTTATCAACAACTGCCCTCAGATTCTTGATGTGTACGTGTCGTTGGTCGTACCACCTCTTGTTAAAGCCAGTATTTCTGGCTCACTCAGCGAAGTTACTTATTTAATGCAACCCATAGGCCTAGCTTATGTAAGAGTGGTCCATCACCATCATTTCCTGCTGAGACATTGCACCTGGATGCACAGACAACCGGTAGGTATGAGAGGAAAACACACAGATTACTCAACTGCCAAGGTTTACGCCATGATGAGGCAAACATACCATTTGAAACAATCCAATTCCCCCTTCTTAATCCTCTGAACTATCTAATCATCAAAACCAGAACAGCAGCTGATGTGGCTGCGCTTATGCAGAATGAATGCAGGTTAAAATTAGCTGTAGATCTCCTCTGCCTCCAAGACCAACTTCAGCACTTTTGTGAAATGAAACCTGGAGAGAAGAACTCTGCATGGAGGAATAGTGTCATTGCCAATTCCAAAAGTCTAAACTCGAATTAATCCTTAACTGCTTGTAACCCGCAGCATTGGGTCACAAGGGCCTAGTTGAGAATTCGGTGTTCACCCTGTTCTCCATGAGCAATCTTAGACAAAGACCCCTTGCCAACAACTCCTTTCTATCATCAGTCCCCATTTATTTAGTTTATTTGTTTATATAGCGCTAGAATCGACCCCCGGAGGGGTATCTCTGTGCTTAAACAGACTGAGAGACAAGGCAGTGGTTCTTAGCAGTTAACCAAATACCAAACAAGAAGGTTTTGAGCAATTTTCTGAATATCAAATGTTCAGAGCACTGTCTAAGGGAGAGAGGGAGCTCATTCCAAAGACGAGGGCCAAGATAGGAGAGAGCTTTCCCTCCTAGTCTTATCTGCTTTTTATCTAATTACTACCTCCACCACCATGAAAGTCCCTTAAAAGGCCATGCAGAAGGCATCCATGAATAGAAGGACACCAAATTCTTAAAGGTGTACACCACCAAGAGCCCTGCCATGATGGTCCCAAGGTTGCCAATATCAATATGTTGCCTATTATCTGCTTTAACCTCCTTCAAGCCTTTGTCAGTTTCAGCCCTCTTAATGAGAAAAGAGATAGCTAATTCCCCAGCCTTTATCAACTTTGCAAGTAATAACCGCACCAACAAGTGCCGCCGTGCATAGGCAGCTGATCTGCCTCCAGACTTGAGTAGTCTGAGGAAAACCACTGATGATGTCTCATAAAACAGCTCCCCTTGCCGACTTTTCCTATGAAACACAAATAATGCTTGAACACCACCTCATAGGCTCTTTTGGACTTGGATGCTATGGTGGCTGCCATGAGATCTGGTACGACAGAATGCCAAGCCTCCATAGTTGGTCAGGGAATGGTCTAGGCACTTCTCGTGCCTCTGAATGGAAATGTCTTAATTTCTTGAACTTGAAACTAAACCGAGCATCAGATGCATTATTCATCACCCCTGGTACCTACATAGACTTAAATGTGAAAGTGATACACTCCCTCATACTGGAAACCCAAGTGGTGGAAGTCCTCTGGGTGGTCTGGCAATAACCTGAAAGCAGGTTCAATATCTGCCTTAGCCAAAAATGTCTCTGGGTCCAAAGAGTGTAGCATGGAGATATGCTGATCTAGATCAGCCTATTTCACAGAGCGCAGGGCCTGATCATTGGTCTTGTTAACAGAGATCCTTCATGGAATGGAAAGGTTGCGAGTGAGGCGCAACTCAGCCTGCACTCTTTGCGCAGCAACGACTTGTGGAGAACACACAAAGTTGTCAAGCAGTATTACACAAAAGGGTCTGTTATCCACCCAATCTTTTATCTTTCTCAATCTTCCTCCTGGCCACTTCGATGTTAACCCACAAGGCCTGCTAGTCCCAGCACAGTGATACCCCGACAGTGCTCTGCTCTCGAATCCTGAAGCCAAATCTGAGACCGTGATATATCAATTGTGCTGCCTGGACATTGCTGTATCTACTCAACTAGGGGATCAACACCTGTAGATCAACCTTGGAAGAAACCGTTTTGAAAAGAAGCTAGTCCTCCCTGCTTTTGGGGACCATTATCCTTTCCTGTTTTTTATACATTTAAATTCAGGGTGCGAAGGCATTCCACAGAAGGAAATATTGTGCGTGAACTTGTATGTACCCACAGTTCCCCTCCTGTCCTGTGACTAGGGAAAGGGCTGGAGAGGGACCCCTCCAGCTTCTTCAGCATCATGTGACACAATCATGTATTCACATCAGTTTGATCCCAAAATAAACTCTGGTATGTGACCTTCTTCCTCTTTAATTCTCTGTCATAACCCCTCCATCAGTTGTCCCCAAATTCCTCACAAGCACACACCATTTTCTTTTGATGATAAGCCAGCTGCAGCCTCAGTTCAGGAAACTTCTCTACCCGTACCGTCTGTGAAAAGTCTCAACGAATTTGTCAAAGTTTAAAATATTTTGAGTTTGTACTGTGTGTGCGCGCTCAGTAGAATGTGAGCACACCTTAGAGTGCTTTGCCTCAACCCCCTTTAGGGACTCCAAAATCAGGTCAAAATCTCAACCAAGGAACCCTAGATGATCCTTTCTTTCATTACCACTGACAAAAGCACACACACCTAACTAATACTGCTGAGACTGCGTGGAGCCCAGGCTCAGGCTAGGCAGGGGAGTTTCAGTATATTTTGAACCCTAACATTGGCCATAGTCTTCCAAACTGCAGCTTCCCCAAGGAGTTTGCTTGATAGGAGCAGACCTGCCAGTGCTTCGTGGGAGGCCTGTTAAGGTTCTGGCCTAGGTTTAGGCCCAAATCCCTTACATGGAGCTGACCTGGGGTGCTTGCTACACCGCTGCCGCCAGTCCCTGTTTCCCATTACAAAAAAGAGGCATCAATCTCCTAACCTTTGCCAAGCTGTCTTCCTCCGTCATCCATGAAAACATACCCCTTGTGAGGACAGTCAACACCCCTCCCTTGACTTTTCCTCCCATATTGGACAGCCATGGTAAAACCCTCGCCAAGTGGATACCAAATCGGGCTGCGCAGGTGAGGATGATGCTACTTGTTGCTCACTACCATTATGTACCACCCCTGGGCAGTCCCAGTCACAGCTATCCAGTTATTGCTGCACAGTAATGTTGTTGATAGATTTACCATTGTAGCACAGTTGCACTTAGAGGACCAAAACGCTAAAGCACTTTCAGCAGTCGTACCACCATTCGCTCTGCTGTCACTGATGGCCAGACTGTAAGACTAGAACGGTCACCAGCCCCTTCTTGGGTCCCTTCATTACTGGTGGCAAAGCAGCACTTGGTGGCACCCCTGTCCTCCTAGACCATTCTGTAACTTCTGCAGGAGCTGGTGGTACACTGGAGTCCTTATCAAGGACTGTAGGCCTAAAAAATGTCTGCAACTGTTCAGTCAAATCCAGCTTAATCATGATTCTACATGTCGCAGGATAGTTGCTCTTTTGGTTGCCTTTGGGTATGGGGGCATATCTGCTAAAGGAGCTCCCTTCGCAACTGGCGTACAAAACGTCCAGAACCAACCATAACACAAAATGACTGATTCGCCCAACCCCGTAAAGCGTTACAAAATGCACAACCCAGCAGAATCGCGACACAAAAAAAGGCACAGAACACTAATTGAGTCCTCCCTCTTGTCCCTATCTCCTCTGCCTACGTGTAGGCTGGGTGCTAGCAGGAAACTACACACAATGGGAGGGCTCTCAGGTAACGTATTGAAAAAATATTGTTCCAAAGGGAAACCACAGAAGCCCCCAACTAGGTACAGAAGAAGGAATGTGAGGGCGATTACCTGTACAGTTAAAAAGATATGAGGCTGCTACGGTAAAACGCTGGTGCGCGTGCAAGAAAAGAGCCCATGTTATAGAGTACTATAATTAATGCAGGCCTTTCTCTAATGTGGGAAATACTGCAATGCGATGTAGTGCGACCGAAATGAGAAATCGCAATTGGTTGGTAAAATACTCAAATGGCTCATGGGCAGATTAAATGCCCTCAAAATCAGGCCGAAGAAAGCACAGTAAAAAGTGGCAGATTAAGTGTGACGTAGCACAACCAAATGGTGCATATGTGCCTTCAACAAATGTCCGCAAACTAAGCGCTGCAATGAGCGGCCAATTTGTGCTACATAGTGCAGCCAAACATGTGGCCCTAGATGCTGTGTGAGCCGCGCCTTGCAGTCAAGTTGCCGTGGTTGTGTGGGGTCAGGCCTGCAGAGCCGTAGGATCCACTCAACGCCTTCTACAGGAAAAAAAGGATTCCCTGCCCTCAGCAGCCTCTGAGTAGTTCTGTGGGTCACGGTAAGGAAGGCAGGAGCAAAGCGACTGAGACCTACCTCACCGCCCACTCCAAGGGGGTCACAGAAACCACACCCCCAGCCGTAGCGAGACTATCACGCAAAGCATGTACTGGAAGCAAGATTGCAAACCAGTTCAAAAAAGCGAATGTTTATTGGCCACGCCATGCTCTCCATACTGTCAGCCCTCCCATTCTGGGGGAGAGCCTTTTAAGACATTCTTTATAGAACACTTGTGAAATGATTTTTTTTTTTTTTCACAACCAATTTTATTGAGCAAATGAGCATCAAGAACGTGGCATCTCCACACTCGAAGATCACCACGACAATATCAATATAGCAATTACATAGGCAGCAAATGATAGAGCAGACCCAAAATAGGCTCAGTATAGAAACTCCCCAGCAACCCACCCTAACCCACAACTCTACCCCCCCCCCTCCGATCACCCCCCCCCCACCACACGTGTAGAGAAAGATAAGCAGGTGTAGTGCCACCAGGGCGCTGCCGCTTCGGGCCTAAATTGTCACTGTGATCAAATGTCCTCCTCTTGCTCCGCCGGGGGGTCAAGAGACAGACCACGGTAGTCGGCCCAGCGCTTCCAGATTTTGAAGTGTTTGCGCGGGCAGCCTCTCGCTTCAAAGATCGGCCTCTCCAGACCCATGAAATAATCTAGCCCAGCCTTCCATGCAGACGAGGGTGGGAGCCCTCAATGACTTCCATGCCCGGGCCAGGTCCCGCTTAGCCACGACCAGCCCCAAGAGCAACAGGTGGCGTTTATATACGTTACCCCCAATCCCTTCCATAATGTGCAGTAGGCCCAGCCGGTGGGTACGAGGAAGGTCCCAGCCCAGGACCTCAGCCAGGCAACTCCACACACCCCGCCAGAACCCTGTCAGCCGGCCACACGACCATACAGTGTGCATCAAGGAGCCAGGCACCGCCCCACAGCGCAAGCATTCCGGGGATGCAATCAAACCAGCCTTCCACAGTCGTTCACGCGTATAATAAGCGCGGTGCAAGTATTTAAATTGGATTAGCCGGAGCCGGACTGCAATGGCGGTTCCACGTGGGGATTCCAGCGCCTCCCTCCAATCGTCTTCATCAAGGGGGCCCACGTCCACTTCCCACGCCTCCCGAAGAGAGCGCAGGGTGGAGGAGCAGTGGATAACAAGTGTCTGGTAAATCCTAGAGACCTTCCTGTCCCCCAGGTCTCCCATAAACACTTTAGCCTCGACGGGGCTAAACTCCGGCAAGGAGTCGAGGCCGGCGATGCTCGGGGTGAGGGCGTGCCGCAGCTGGAGGTAGTGGAAGAACTGGGACTGAGGCATTTGGAACTCCGTGCGGAGCTCCTCGAAGGATTTGAGGGTGGTGCCGGACATGACCTGGCCCAGTTGTGTAACCCCAATGGCTTCCCAACCCTCAATCCCGGTCAGGGCCGCCAGCTCCGGGAGCAGACCATTATGCCAAAGCGGCGTCTCGGCCGTCAATTTGCCCCACCATCCCATGCGACGTAATGACTGTCGCCACACAGCAAAGACCACTCTGGTGACCGAAGGCAACCCACGGCGTAGGCGAGCCGAATAAAGGATGGTGTGGAGCGTGTGATCACCCATGAGTGATCGTTCCAGGGCATATGCCGGATCCCCTCTATCACCATACCACCATTCATTAAGGACGAGTAGTTGGGAAGCTTGGTAGTAGGAGAGGAGGTCCGAGGTGGCCAGGCCACCACAGTACGTGGACAGAAAGCACGTCTTCAAAGCCACCCTGGCCGCACCACCATCCCACAGGAAGCGGCCTAACACCGAATTAACCTGACGGAACCACTCCAGGCCGATGGGGTGCGGGAAGTTTTGGATTTGGTACAGGAGCCGCGGGAGCGCCACCATCTTGAAGATGGCCGATCTCCCAAAGATGGTGAGTGGCATTCTGGACCAAGTCTTGACATCAGCCTGGACTCGGTCCCACACCGGCAAGACTCCACGCTCCCAGGCCACGACCCGCGACTCCGAGAGAAAAACGCCCAGATATTTCAGGCCATTCGTCGCCACTCGCAACTCAGCAGCCCAAGGGTCGGCAACCACTCCGCCTCCCAGTACCCACAGGGTCGATTTATTCAGGTTAAGATGAAGACCCGAGACCTCGCCAAACGCCCGCATGATCTCTAGAACCCGGGGACCCGAGTGCCGTAGGTCAGTAAGGAAGAGGAGGACGTCATCCGCATACAGTGCAATCCTATCCACCAAGTCCTCATTCCAGACGAAGCCACGCAACCGGGCATCTGCTCGTACCCGCGACGCCAGGGGTTCCATGGCAAGGGCGAACAGGTACGGGGACAGAGGGCAACCCTGCCGAGTACCGCGGCCTATACGGAAGCGCCCAGAGGTAGCGCCTGCCACACGGACCGCTTGTGAAATGATTTTTAAGAAGACATTTGTTTAAACATCTGCACAAGAGTAGTATAGCTGATAGACTCCAGCAGATCCAAGTTGTCCTTCATTTTGTCTGCTGCAATCCCATGCCCCCAACTCTCTCTTCACTCATGCACTACGAATTATGTGACTGTCTCTGAAAACCATTGCCATTATTCACAATATCAAATGTTTTTGGGAGAAACGATCAAGACACGTGCTCCCACTGTTCTTTATGTACCATGTCATGCACTCAACGCCTTTCACAAATGCTGTTCTTTGCTAACATTGCACAATTCTAATCTTACACAAACAGTGTGTATTAATGGTCACTGAGGTTACGCTTTTCATTCTAAACATAAAGCCGAGCATATTGACTTGATACAAGGTGAGTCTGTTTGTGGTGACACGGGACATGTTGGTTACTCTTGTCTGCCACACTCAGCTGCTGATGTTTCAGGGGGAACTGCGGTGCACCTCAGGAAGTGAACAGTCCATAGGGGAAATTAAAAAACCTAGCTAGAATTTCGATAAAATGCTTTGAAAGAGCCAATTTCACATAACTTAACTGACCCTGTTGCAGCTCTGCAAGCCTCTTGGTGGCACTGACTTGGACAATTCAACAGGTAATCACTTTGCATCTTTTTATCCCCTTTAGTGCATCTCTAGAGGCAGAAATCTTACATTTTTAAAGTAAGTGTCCAAGTTATTATAAATGTGTGCACCAGGCGGGCCGGTGGCACTGGGGGCCAGGGACTGTTGGCAGTAGGAACTCTGCCCCCTCACATACAGTTTCCATTCTGCGCCCCCTCATACAAAGAGACTGTCTAAGCAGATGGGCCTGCCAGGACTGGAAGGGACTCACCCGAGCGCGGGGCCGTACTCTCAATGGGCTCCTCTGTTCCAGGACCCGTCGCTCCAGGCCGTCTGGATTTCCTTCTTTCTGAAGCATGTGGAATTTCACAAGCAAAGCATTTTGTGGAGCTCGAATCTATCAGAAAAGAGTCCTTGTGGTTGCCCCCTCCCCTCCGAAAAGTTTCTGTATTTGATAGGCTTCCCAAAATAGGCCTTGTACTCTGCACTGCCATGCCTCTTTCTGTCTTTATTTGTGGGACTCTACCTCTTGAGCATTCTTTTTCTCTTCGGTTAGTCTGTTTTTCTTCATCTTAGTACTATACTCTGCTTTTAGGCTGAGTAATAACTAAACTGTTGACTGTCGAATCAGCGACATGCGTTCCACCGGCCTCCAAATGTCCCATGAGAGGTGCGAGTTGCTCATCCAGTCCTCTTTTATTTTTCTTTGGAATTTTGTAGTGTAGTCCTACTTGTTTAATGAGGAAAAACAAAGTAACAAATACCAAAGAGGAAAGAAAAAAAAAGTAGTAAATGAGCTGCTTGCATATGCCATAAGATATCCTGAGAACTTTGGAGTGTGCGAGGTAGGCTTTGTGATCAACTTCAAATGATCTTGGAACTGGATGACTTACACCTAACATGGGACAGCTTTTTGAGATATTTGGACTGGGGTGAAAAGGTCTGTGAAGGACATCTTGAGTTCTCTGGTGTGGTCTGAAGCTAGAATAACCTGAGATGTGACACTAAATTGTCGCATAGGTAAGTCGAATCTCCCTGGCAGATTGTGTAGGATCAAAGTGCATGTTTATACAACTGAATATTGGAGGATAGCATACAAAAACCACACTGTGGCGTGGTCTTCGAGAGTAAACGTCAACTCTTTGTTTTGGTTTTTCTGGTGGAGTTTAAGTATTTTTTACTGAAGACACCTCCCAGGATGACCTCTGAGCGTACGATATATGTTTGCTGAATGCCTGCACGCCATGCTTCTCTGGGGTATAGTGGCGGTCCATCACCTTGAGTGTCCTTTCCTCGTCTTTGGTTTAGAAGCATCCCTTTGGGAGCGTTCATCACATCCTGCTCAGTGTAGCTTTTCATTTGTCACTGCAGAAGTTCTATGAACTGTACTTTCTAAGGCTTTGGTGATGGTTCTTCGTGTCTGGAAAAAGTTTGGCCTTGAAGAGAGTGGAAGGTACGGTAATGAACCTCTCTCCTGATCAATCATGGATGTCCAGGCTGCAACTGAATTATAGTCAAGTACTTTTTCAATTCCATTTCCATCCCTTTAACTAATACGACCGGAAGTTATTGGTAGCAAAGGCCATATTCAGTAGCTCACCGTACCCGCCCCAAAATGCTGTTTGGTCTGACAGAAACGGCAGGACATATAAAGATGGCGACGGGAGCCCACACTGAAGAAAACTTCCCCTGAAAAGTGCCCTTTATGCTTCGTGTCATAATGTGGCCTTCAAAAACCGTCCGTTTGTACCTTTAGAAACTGAATAAGAGCTCTGGTGGTGCGGTATACATTGTTGGGTGCCAGGCGATAAGCCCCTCACACTCATTCAAAACTTCAGTCTGGCCAGTTACACACCAACATTCGACGCTCCTTTGCACTAGTCTAGGTTTCACTACTTTCCTGTATAACGGTAACCTCGTTGTAACACCCTACTTAGCCTCTGAAAGGTGAACTGTGACCAGACAAGGCTTTGAAAAAATATTCCGAACTGTGATGTTATGAAGGTGGAATTGCAGCCACAGAGAGCAGAATGTTCTAGTAACTGCTGGCAAGTTCATTTCACTGCATGTAAACAATCTTTCCCCGGCATGTTCCCACAAGGACTCTTTCTGCATCCTAATTACGGTGATTGGTCAAGGTAAAATCTATGACTAAGTAATACCTCACGGTGGTGCCTCACTTGCACCTCCTCCCCCACCAACATGCAAGTTTCACAAATTAAAGCCATAAAATAAGTGTGCAGGTCAGCCATAATAAGAACGAGTTTTGTTAAGAGGGATTAGCATTCGTCATCATTCTGGTATTTAGAGCAGCTGCTTTTCATTAGGTCAGTAAACTATTGTTTCCTTCTTTAGGAGCTGGTGGTGGGAGGGAGCGAAGGGGGCAAGGATAAGGGGTGTTGGCATGCAGTGTTGTCGAGCATCCGAAAAGCCTGATCATGTCAGCACTGGGTACTTGGAGTGGCCTCTAGCGAGATTTCCAAACAATAAAAAAGTAGGGCAGCTCCAGACAATGCCCTGGAGTGCTTACCTTCTAGAAACCAAGGCCTCACTGCAGACATTTATTGTATAGGCCAGTCCTCCTTAGTTCTACTGCAGGTCCCTGGGACCTGACCTTTGGGGTACATGGTTAAAGTGGTCACTTTTTGTAAAGAGAAAATCTCCTGTGGACTTGTGCCCTACTTTGTCAATCCTGAGTCAGTCCTCTTGTTCGAACACCTGGCATAAGCCCTTGAACCGCTCCTCACCCAGGTTGTGTGTGGCACGTCTGGATGTCTCCGGGGCCCTTTCTATCAAACAAGTGATTATACTCCATATATGTAGTTTAATGCCTGTCAAGGCGCTCTGAGGTGATAGAAAGGCAGTAACTGTGGTTCCTACCTAACAAATGGAATGATTTGTACCATCTGATTCCGTAATGTGTTATTTTTGAAACCTCTGCTGGAAAGTAAGTAAGGAAATATTTACTTTTTTAACCTTACTCTTTTTTAATTTTTTTTTTCTAATTTGAATGCTTCTTTTAATAATAAACAAGCATTTTAGATTTTTAATTTCTAGCTAGTGATAATATCTGCTATCTTGAAAGAGCCTCTGTTGTCATTCTTTTTGCATTGCGTTCTCCAAGTAGCGCTTCGATAGAGGTGCTGCATGGAGGAATGATTGAAACTGATTGTTTATGTTGGGGATAAATTAAACTTTTGTTCGTGTCAGTCGGACATAGACTTACTTTTGTCATACATCATCTGTTAGTAAAACTGCTGTATTTAGATGTTACTGAAATATAATTTGCTTTAAAGTTTTCGGATGTTTCAATGTGAATTTTCCTTCAATGATGGGATGTCATACTAATCTTGTTTTGAGTCCACCCAAAAAAGTGGTTCCTAGGCCCTCTGAGTGGGCATGTGGAAACGTGTACCCATCATGGATCCGGGACTTCAGACTACAGTTATGGTTACATTGCACCACTTCTCGGCTATTGCTTAATGTTCCCTTTATTTGTGGCAAATTCATTTTTGTTCAATGTTGAAATAGACTTTAGTGTATTTTAAAGTTTCTGTTAGTTGGCGCTAATTCAGATTCTTCTCCCCATTAATGTCATAACATCAAGGGGACTATCTCACCTTACAGTGGTGGAAGAGCAGGGTAAAGTCTATCTAATTGTAGACTGCTGGTATAAGTTAATGTCCTACAAAAGTGCCACTGTTGAAAAAAGCTGTTAAGAAAACAATCTAACTGAATTTGTGCAAGTTCCTGGAAGCGAGAGATTGTCTTGGCTCGCATGTGTTCCTTACTATTTACTTAAACGGGCACTGCCGAGCATGCTCTGCTTTTGAAAAGACTTTATGCCAAGTGAAGACAAGTCTCCCAACACTTCTCTTCAGCTTATATAGTAGAAGTTTGTCTGGAATCGGGCTGGGCCCGCTTCACTCCTGCAGGTGAAATTGGCAGTTTAGTTGCGGGAGAGCATCTATGTATATTGTAACTCTGGAGTGGGGACTAGAATGTCCTTGTGATTACTCCGTGGAGGTACTGGGGTTCTTCATGGTGAGGGTCTCTATACGGGCACGCTCATAGTTTCCTTGTGTGGGTGAGCATCAGTTGACTATACTGTGTTTTGGGCAGGTGCTCACCAAACATTCCTAATATACCACCTTAGAATGGATACTTTTCGTGAATTTACTAAGTGTGATGGATACACAGACGAGATTCGGGTATGTTTGTGGAAATGGCACTGAACAAAATGACCTATGGTATCAGAGGATAGATACTCTGGGATTCCTAGGAGGTAGCTTTGGAAATATGCACTCTTTCGACACGGGGATACAAACATGATGTGTGGGCCATATGCCCAAAACTCCATCACTGCTTGGAGACGATGTGGTGCCTAAATGGGACCTCATCGAGCACCATTTTGTGGCTCTTTCAATAAGTAAAAGAAAGCGGGAAAAAATAAAGCAAAGATCCCTTAGGAGCAAGAGACCATCCTACTTCATAGTAATAAAGTCTAGGGCACAATGGGAGCCACAGGCATTGCAAGCAGAAGCTACGTCACGTTTGTGTTTATCCTGCTCGCCCATTTATTTCATTTGTATTTAACTTTTGTGCTCTTGGCATGTCATTTTCTTGCAACTCATGGCTTCATTTCTCGTGTGTGACAATCCTCCTCCTTCCCCTGGCTTGTGGGCGGTAGAGAAAGACTCTCCAATGTCCCTTATCTCACTTGGTTTATCTAATCTGGCTGTGGACCTAAAAGGTTTTTGGATGGGAGAGGCTCAGGCACAATGTGTAAGGGGGTTGGGGGAAAGGGGTGCTCGTGGAATGAGGCTGAGCCGGTGGGATTCTCCAGTGGGGATGGGAGAGCGAGGGGAGGACCCTTCTCAGCTGAGCGCATTGTGGACTTCGGCGCTGGCACTGCTTCAGTGGGTATGAATGGAGTCCATTCAGGCTGATGGACAGGAGCTGAAAGCTGTACACAAAAGCCACTGGGCAGTCTGCAGAGCTCTGCAGCCCGGGGGCTCGCCCGTCGGGAAGGGGAGGGCAGACGCGCTGCAGTGGGAACAAGATTCCCATGCGCTCTTATTGTTTGCATGTCCGGGTGAGCTGATGTCACCATATGACCCGAGAGAGTGGAGGGTGAGTAGCCCTGTAGCCCTCCACGGCACCACCCTGGCAGGGATTAACCTTGAGTACTCTTAATGACACACAATATGTGCATCGCGACGCTTTTGTGTATCTGCCTAATCCAGTATCTCTCTCTCGCCTCCTACCCTCTCTGACCAGTCTAATTTTGCTCCAGACTCAACCTGCACTTGAAGGGCTTGGAATTTCCCTTTACAAGTAAGATCTTTCTGTACGTCGAGAGTTTGTGCTCCTTCCGCACACTCGGGTCACAGCATACCTGTTTTCTCGGAGTTGTCTTTGTGTACTTCTGTCTTCGAAAGTTGTGATCTCTCAATTTTTCCCATCATGCTGGCTTTTGTAGGACTGCGTGTTCTGCGTATGCGTGTTGGACAATTGAGACATTGTTTAATGAATGAAGGAGACATAGAGTATCTTCTTAATGGGACACGGTTATGTGCTTTCGATTTGAGCTTTGCTGACTTGACTAAAAACTACCATATTCCCTTAGCAAGCGCCCGCAAAGAGTACTCTGCAGTTGTTATGGAGAGAACAGTCACAAGTTCCCTCTTGGCCAATCTTGTTGTCTCTTCCACTTGCACAACCATCCTTATGGTCAGGAATACGTAGAGAAGGGAGTGTGTGTATGTGCATTTCTTTGTGACATACGTGGCTTGGAGTGCTTGGAAGGTTTGTGCCACATCATCTTTGTTACACTGCACTGATGTTTCAACGTTTGCGCCAAGACTTCAGGACCTTCTCCAGTACAGTATATTAGTCATTTCTTGCTGATTTCAGTCCTTGTACGAGGGAACAGGGGGAGTGAACATTTATTCTGTTATAAAGAGGACATTTGAGAGGAATGTAATGTAGAATCGAAGTCTTTTTGTGAGGATCAGGGTTGGCGCAGTGCTGGTGGCATACACAAACCTCAAGAATAGAGAGGAAAATCGTTGTTGCCTCGCTTTCGGCGACGTAAGTGATAATCATTTTAAAGCTTGTCCTTCAAGGATGGCGATGAATATAATTTCATCAGGTTCTGCAAATGTGAAATGCATAGAACAATAATCAGTGTATAACATGAGCACTTTGCAATGGTTTGCTAGCAAGCAATTCATCTGGTTTCTTTTTGTGCATGTTATTTCCTCTTACTCAGCCGACGGCTGTATAGTTATGTGCAACCAGTACTTCCTTCCATAAGCTCTGATCTGAGCACATCAGCAAGTTATTGTCTTTCTAAAGTAGGTAGAGCACGCATGCTGGAGAATCTGTCATGAGCAAGCTAGATGGAGGATTTGGCATACTGTCCTCTGTTATAAAGCAAAAGGAGCCTTCCTATCCTCAAGAAGTGTAATTCGTGATTGAGATTTCAGTAGCAACTTGGACATGGTGACCTCTGCAGCTTACCTCAACGGAAGTCTGTATCAAGTTACCAATGATGCAGGCAGTTGCAAGTCTCATCTGTACGCTTACTGCTATAGCAGTAGATTAGACACGTATGTTAGTGCGGTCTAGAATGTGTTAATCTTGTGTTTTATAATTGTACTTTTGATGCATCCATCCCGATAGCCGAAGAGGGTGCATTGAGATCACTGCAGGTGGCACCCAGTTGAATGGTGCAGGCTTACACAACATAATGGTCAAGCACTTGCGGCACATAACAAGAAGGACATTAGCTATTTGTGCAAAGCATGTAACTGTAAAAAGTGTGCTCCGGTCCTTTTGCGAAGTTGAATGCTGCCTTGTTAAGGTGAATTCTAGAAGTGGTTCATAAGTTCTTCAGGGAAATGCTTGATAAACCACAAGTGCCTGACCTGGGGGAGGTGACCTCTTGCATTCCTTAAGCAGTGAAAAGACCTTCCTCCAGCTCATACCGTTGTTACAAATTGAAGTGGCCTCTGATATTTGCGCAGGCACTATATGTTGAAGATTCACCTAACAAATGGCAAGTGCGTCCTGAGGAAGGAAGACCTTGAACATATGGCCCACAATGCTAAGAAATGCAAGACTGCAGATCAAATGTCAGGTGACAAGATGATCCCCAAGAGATCTTTAAAACCCTGAGCAACTGTAGAAAATGAGAAATTTGAAGATGAAGACTAACAGTCTTTAAGGAAAAAAGCAAAACATTTGCCTAGCTTGATAAAAATTAGAGTGTTGGAAAAGGCGAGTTAGTTCAGTAAGAGTTGAAGATGGTGTACAACCCCGTCGTCATCATGCTGTAGCAAGGAGCTGGCTGCGGCAATGCCAGCTAGCAGACTTGGGTTCCCAGGAGCAACTAGGACTACTATTGAAAAAGTGAATTAACCCCTTCCATGCTGATGACGGCCCCCATCCGTCATGCATTACAGTGCTCGTGTGCTGATGACGGCTGGGGGCCGTCATAAAGCCATTGATTCTTTAAAAGCCCAGCACACGAGGAAAATCGGCCCAGCATGGAAGGGGTTAAAGACTGATCTGTTCCACAAGTCATTTGAGATGACCTAAGACGCAAGAGTGACCATTTCCATGCTACTCTGCAATCCCTTCAGTTCAGTGTTGGATATGAGGATCAGAGGCGAGAAAAGCACTTCATTTTATTGTGTGTATGGTAACACACGTTGCACCCCGATGTAGAAACTCCTATTGAATTGGCAATTCCTTCACAAAGTCAATAGTTCACCCACATGACCATCCGCTCTTTCTGTTGTGTAAGCACAACAGTGGGTATCCTAATCCACAGGCTGGTTATATGTTGGCTTTGTCTCGCCCCCCCCCCCCCCACCCCACCCCCCCACCCTACTAGAGTCAATGACTCAGAACAAGACCCTACTTTTGTATTTATTCGTACAGCTTTCGCAACCAACCTCAGGAGCTATTTACATCATATTAATTGCATCTCAATGTGTTGGCAAGTGACATAGGAGCCATTCCAGGGCATCAAGGATTTGTCTGTTTAGTTATAGTCCATCACCTTTAGTGCAGGCGTAAACACATGCCTACTACCATCTAGGGAATGACCCCCAGGTACTGCAGGGTCCCCTCGTTTGGGAATCTGAGGCTAAAGACCAATGTCCTACCCCCATCGTGATCAGCATGCCAGCGCGTACCCCGTGGTCAGCACATCCTACCGTAAACACTGCCGCCCACTCCTTAGCTTGCGAGAGTACTGGCATCTAAGAAACAAACCGAGATTGTAGTTGCTGAGAAAACCATGAGCTAATTCTGGCTGATCGGCCTCGCTAACTAAACACCCAGCAATGTATTCTTTGTGCCTCCATCTCCGTTTAGATTGGAAAGTGGGGATTTCCAGGCATTTGTTGTGTTACTCTGCCTGTTGGCTCGTTGCAGACAGCCAAAGCCTCCATGTCTCCCGGAATCTGTTCCAGGGGCTACAATCCGTCACACGGCCCAAGCAGCGCGTTAAGACCCCTTGCTGTACAACAATGTAGCACACATTGAAGCAGCTGTGGAAAAACATCTGCTTCCAATTATTTGGTCGGGGGAGCTCGGAGGGGGTTCCAGTGATTTATAAATTGTTTCTGTGGCTGTAAATCTCCAGCTGCAGTTGTTCAAGTTGCCTGTTAAGTGAGCAGGGTTCAGGGTGCCCTGTAAGACTTGGGCCCGGGTTGTTTTGGGGTTGAGAGGAGAAACCTGGGTGGAGTGTCGAGCCCGATGGAAAGCAGGGATGGGCAGTTGCTAGGACACACCGCCTGTGTTTGGGCCCCAGCTCAGCAGTGACAGCCCCCCTGTATACATTCCTGCGCATTGTTAATACATTTGGCTCCAGCTCAGAATGAGCTGAGTACAGCCGAAGGAATCCGATACTCATAACAGAAACACCAGCGGCCAGGTTTTTGCGGTCAAATTAAGGGTTTTGAGGCCTAGCTAGAGAATGAAATGTTTGAGTTGCTAGTTCTGAGAGGACAATATCTCTTTTCTACTCTTGCACTAACGTTGGCTCGGGTTCAGCTCACGCAGGTCCGGGACAGGCTTTCTTTCTGTTTTTGGTGAAAGGCAGAAAGGAGGGTAGCATTCAGTACTTTGTTTTAGTAGTGTAGCTTTTATTTCCTTAAATCATTGCTTGGTTCCGACAACAGACCTCGGCAGGTTTTCTCTTACACGATGGAGAGGAGAGTACGTGGGGTGGGTTCAAGCACTTGATAAGCTTTCACAAAAGGCAGCCAATTTTTATTTTGTAGAATTTCTTTTTGTTGTTTTTCAAACAAAGTGTGGTTTACGTATATTATTAACCACCCGCTGTGCAGATAGAGTAACAAAGACTTTAGACTAACACTTATTGAACAAAAACCCTTGTATGTTGAATTGGACAATATTTTTAGAATTAAAACGCAATTGAAGATTGTCTAAGTCGAGAACTGATGCTCTGCCATTCAACAAGGAGGTGTTACCTTAAAGTTTGCTGTAGTGGCACCATTATTTTTTTGACAGACACTAGCCCCTTTCGACTTTGCACATGCATATCTCTGTTTATTGTGGTGTCCCACTTTCATACCTTACCCACATTGTGTCTGGAGGTCCTGTTTATCTTGTTTTATGAACCTAAGTAGGCAATGTCTGGAAATCCAGCATGGGTGCAGGTACCCTTGTTCAGTGAGCTAGCCCTACCATAAAAATAATTCATTCTAGCCTTACTTTCCTACTGAGTCTCAGGTCCATTGACAGCCTTCACTTCCCTAACCAGACCTCCCTTTTCCAGAGAGCTAGGGCAACGTTGAAGTTCCCTTTCCTTGTCTCCAATTAACAGATAGCCAGATCCTGTTTCTTCTCTTTTGGTGGTCTCTGTGACCTTGAGATCTGCCCCCCAGTTGTTCGTACTACACCCCCTTTTACCCAGGAGCGTAGCCCAGGCTACTGGTCCTTCACTTAAGTACTTTTTGTTTTTTCGTGTAGAGCTGCTGTTACTTGACCTCCAATACATCTCTGAGCAGCCCTCTTTGGGTGGTATTGGAAAGCAGGTTCAGAAGACTTGCCTAGTAGTTCAGAAACATATTGTATTCTGGAAAGGAATTTGCTGTGGACTATTTGTTTGCAGTTGTCTGTCTCCATTTTGGTTTGTAAGGTATTTGTATTCTTGTTAGATATGAAGACATTCAGAGCCTTCTCTCCCATTATGTGGATTAAAAGCTTTGTAAGGTGCATTGACCATCGACTCCAGAGACCTCAAAAACTGACCAGTGTTTGCAAGAAGCAATTTCCATTACATGTTATCTGCAAGGCATGTGAGGCAAATATGTTGAACAGTCCTCAGTTGTCAGTAGACGTATGTCATCCTAGTGTTAATGCTCACTAGGGTTGCAGCAGTTTGTGGGCTGTTTGTTCCTTTTGCTTGCAGGCACCAAAATATTGTATGCAGGTAGCTCAAAAGTCAGTGATGTTGGTTAAACTACTCTGGTAAGCTTACTATTGTCATCATAATGCCATAAACAAAAATGCAGTTTCAGGCCTCTTGCATTGTTTGTGGAAATTCATTCTAGAATTTAAATACCAATTCCCCTCACCAAGGCTTCCTTGAGTACAATACACGCAAAACATTGTTTCTAACTAAATGCCAAGGCACACGCATAAGTGGATGGGAGAGCCCTGGGATATCTCACTGCTGGAATGAAAAGCAGTGGCAGGTCTGTTTTGAGGACCTAGTACCAGAGAATCTGGGGGAGGGGTGTTGTGCAGATGAGAGCCAGCGCTACATAACGTCTTTGTGGAGAGCCTGTTCTGTTATAACCATAGATTGGTGCTTATTGAGACTAGCGTTTATGTGCAAATGTAGGTCTGGGTGGGTTTAAGCATTGGGATAGCAGGAAGTTCCTGCCGGTGATGAGTGTGCCTCATTGACTGCTGTGTGTGCCTCCCAGTAATAGAAAAGAAGGTGTGTCAGAGGTGAGGTGCATTAGACGTCGTGTGGCTCTCTGACAGCATGGGAGTGCAGCTTTGGGGGCCGGAACAAAGAATGATTGCTTCATTCCCTCATCCTCACACTCCCTCCTATCTCTCACTCTCTGTTTACAGGCAGGACCTCCCCTCGCTGTCCCGTTAAAATGTTCCTTTTTTGGGAAGCAATTGCATGTCCTTATTGCCTTTGACTCTTTCCTGTTGCAGAGCAGTGCTTGCAGAGCGAGCTACAGAGGAGGACTGTGTGCATCAAGGCCACAAATGGGCCCTTCTCTATCCAGAAGTGCTGTGAGAAGTGGCCGCAGCAAATCCGTAGAGGCTTGCAAAAGGGGTTGTGAGAGAAGGGACAATTGAAAAAAACAGATTCTGTCAGGGTGCCAGTTTGCAGGGCTCTGGTTTCAGGTGTGTAGAAGAGATGGAGCTGCTTACTACCTCAGGACACTGGAATTTCAAGGATAACAAAGCCCCCGGTAACCCAGCACTGCACAAAGAATAGAGCATTTTACTCCTAATGGGGCAATGAAACGTGAGACCCTGCACGGTCAGCAGGTACAAGCAAAGACCAGCCCAGGGATGTATGCTGTGCACTCTGGACCTTGTGTGTAGGAACCACAAGTGACAGGCCCCAGTGTAGGGTGATACTTGGCTTTTGTGTGTCATTTAATTGAGCAGAGACTAGATACTGAGAGAGCTGTAGGAGGGGCTGGTGGAATGAGTCATTTTCTTGTTTTTTGGGAAGGATTCATCATTGACTTCTATACTTGTTGTCAGCCATTGTCACTAAAAGGGGCAAAAGCTGATTCTGCCAAAAGTGGTTGTGTCAACTTGGAGGCGACCAAAAAGACTTGATTCATTGAACATGGACACCGATTTGTGTCATAAATGTACTTCTATCCTAGAGGAAAAAACTGAAGCAGAGTTTTGTGTTTCAGACTAGCAAATTTAAAGAATATTCAACTGGGATGGACCGCCAGTAGGGAGATCCTGAAAATATGGTCTTTCTTACAGGTATCTTTCACTAACCTAGTACCTTTTGCGGATCATACATTTGTTCATGCACTTTGTAGGTAGTGCTATCGGTGCAGAATATTAGAAACCCGCTCACACATTTGAGGCCTTTTTTATGGGTCTTGGAACCTTTATTATTAAGAAAGGGGTTTAACTACACGGTTTAGTTTTCAGTGAATTAAATATGTTCTCTCGTCAGAAGGTTTTGTAGAGTGGTGGGCACTTTAGATGGCTTAATTTGTTTCATGGTAGTGTGAGACTGTAACAAATACTAAGAATTTAGTAAAATACTTCCAGATGTTTATGTGCATGTTGCATAATTAATGTAAACAACTTTGCAAGGGCAACTCCTATTGAGGCAGCAAGGATTCTGCCTACCATGCGTTCAAGTTTGATGTAATACACTTATTAACATAAGTCCAGTGATAAAACACTTATCACCCATGCATCAAATGATGATTGAGTTTTTGGTGGGTGCTGTTAAATTATCCAGTGCAATCTGAAAGGAAGCAGAATAAGTGTTCCTGATTTGACGGCAGTGCCAAATGACTTTTCACTTACGACCATGTTGTGTTTCTGGCCATGTGGACATTTTGGGTTTCTCGTATTGCCTAACCAATGTGTTCTCTGTGATACAGTGGCAATGCGTTCTCGTTTGTGGACTATGACTGCCTCATTGGTTCCATTCTGTTGTTGGGTATGCAGGTGCGAACATCTGTGGATTTTTTTTGTGACTGAGGATACAGAGGTTTGTTTTCTCTGCCTTTGTGGACTCTTCTGTGGCTTAGGTGCCAAGGTTGGTGTGGTCTGTATCTGGAGATTATCCTGTAAGATTGTGCATGTCAAAACGTTTGGTATCTGTGAACTCGCGGCTCAGATGCCAGTGTTCAGCATTACTTAACATCTCTGGGTCCCCTCTGTGGCTGAGTGTGTAGAAGTAAATGTCATCTGTGGGCCTTGACATAACTTGTATCTGTGGATTCCACGTGGTGGAAGAAAGAGCAGGCAGGGTTTGGGGTTGAGGCTGAGGAGGCAAAGGTTGGCTTTCTCTGCATCCAGAGAATCCCCTCTGTGGTTGAGGTTGCGGAGGCTAGCATTGATTTCACCCATGGATTCCATTCTCTAGATTAGGGTGTTGCTAAAGCCCACTTTCTGAATCCTGGCAAGTGGGTGATTATTAAAGAAGTTGGACATTTGGGGAATGTGACTGGAAATAATACTGTGATGCTCTTTTCTGAGATTTCCTCATTGAGTGAAGGCACAATTTAGTTTTTTATGCCTGTCTGCCCGTGGGACATTTACTGCGCTATTTACCCAGCTCATTCAACGCACGATATTTGCCCAGCTCATTCAACGCACCTCGATTTTTCATTCTGTGCCTCTTTTCTGAGACATTTGAAGGTTTTTCTTGATACTTCGCTACACACAAATCGGGGCTTTCTGTGTCCTAGTCCATTACTTCCGTTAAGTTATAGCACTGCAAAAAACAGCATCTGTTCTATTTGTCAAGTTGTAGAACCTCGATATGCCTATCAGAACATTTTTGTAAAGTTGGAACGTTTTACACATCACATCCTTTGCGTTATTTCTTTTATGTTGTAAACTCCTACAGGGCATGACCATTGCATCATTTCTGTAACGTTGTAACATTCTTAGCACAAGACTGTTCCATTATTTCTGTAAGTTCTAACATTGTGCAGGGTGTATCCACTGCATTATTTCTGTAAGGTTCTAGCATTATGCAGGGTGCGTCCACTGACTTATTTCTGTAAAGTTCTAGTGTTATGCAGAGTATGTATATTGCATTATGTCTGTAAAGTTCTAGCCCTACGCAAACTGCGTTCACTGCATTATTTCTGTAAAGTTTGAGCATTATGTAGGCTGTGTCCAATGCATTATTTCTGTAAAGGTTTAGCATTATGCAGGCGGTGACCACTGCATTATTTCTATAAGGTTATATCATTATGCCGGCTTGGTCCACTGCGTTATTTCTGTAAAGTTATGTCGTTATGCAGGTGGTATCCATTGCATTATTTCTCCTAAGTTGCAACTTTCTGAAAGGTGTGAGGCAGTTCCACTATTTCTGTAAATTGTAAAAAACTTTTAGTAGTCTGCATGCTATGTCCACTGTATTTGACTATTAAATCGCTTAATTCTGCACAGCATAGTTTTTGCATTCATTGCTCCAGAAGTTTTAACATTTCGCACGTCATAGCATTTGTTGTCTGACATATTGTTAAGTCGTAGTATGCTGCCGACCCAGGCCTGGACATTATTTCTATAAAAGTTGCAACATTTTGCAGAGCGCCTCCTGCACGCATATTGTTGAGTGTGAACAATGTTCCAAACCGGTGTTTTATTTAGAAAAGTTTATTCTCTTCTCTTCCAGCTTACTTCATTAAGTCCCTTCTAAGACGGCTTGCAAAAAGGGAAAAACAACCAAAACAAAAAAAGTACAGCTCTCCAAAGCTGTCAGTAATGGCTCAATTGTGCATGAGTGGATGTGAAGAGGCCTCCACGCTCACTAAGAATAGGCCATGTAGCCATAGAAACCCAGAGGGCGGCCGGACTGCCGACCTGTGACCCAATATGCCTTCCTCCTGCACTCTCCGGGTCTCCTGTTTCAGTGTGTGTGCACCATACTCCAATCCCCACTCGCCCCCTCATACCTCCAGCACACAGCACTTTTTTTATATGGCAAACTGAGATGGGTGGATGACCACGGAAATGAACTATCAGTTGTGCAAGAGGGCAACAAATGGGATAAACATGGAATTCTGTTGATCACCTTCTGCATCTCCAACCCCTTGTCTAAAAGGCGAGAAGTCGGATTTATCAATAAGGTACATTGCCAGTTAACTCGCTTAGTTAAAGTCTTGCAATATGTTTGCAAAATGGCTCATCTGTACTCCCAAGGTTTTTTGAAATTTGTTTGAAAGTGCCAACATTTTGTGGTATGTATGCGTGACTTCACTGGTGTGCGAAGCCTTTGCTCCTCATTCTGGCATACGTATAACTTGAGCCACAGGCTGCTCTTGGCACCGTGCTGTATTCTTCTAGAATAGGACATACATTGATGTGTAGACATAACCATATCTCAATTTGAACTCTGTTTCAATGTTTGCTTTTAAAATGTGTGCCTCGTGTTTCCGAAAAAGAGCAGAAGCTTCCCCATCAGCAATTACCTCATTGGTGAGGCTGCCTGGTACATGACTGTTGAGAAAGAGATGCTACTGCAGCGTCTTCGAAAAGAATATATGATTATTCAACGATTTCAAGTTCCACGCATGCCTTTACCACGCGAATTTTACTTCGCATGTGTCTTTTGCACGCAGCATTTGACAACGCATGTTTTTACTCCGCAATCATAACGTTACGAAACATCTGACGTCCCATTTAAATTAACATAATGATACTGATAGGCTACATGCAGTACGAAGGAAAAGATCGATGTTTTAAACAATAATAAACGGATTCCCTTACATTATATTTTTATTTTTTTCATAATGCGCTTAATTAATACCCTAATTTACAAAGTTTTGATTCATATCTTACCCCTGTACGTCTTTCACCATCAGCCCTTTCTTCCACCGACCACGGAAACAAGCGTCAAAACATGTCTATCAAAACTGATAACGGACTATTATTATGACGTGCTCTTTTCCTTCAGCGTTTTGAGGCATTGTAGAGCGTTTTTTTTTTACGTTTTCTTCTTTTTTATTTATTAATATCCGCTTGGTTTTTTTGGGGGGAGACCCCCCCCCCAACCCCCCCCTAGCCTCTCCCCCCCCCCCCCCCCCCCCAGCCCCCCAAAGCCAACGCAGATCGTACTTGCAGAACGACGACAGGAAGGAATATCACTCGCGTGGTAAAGACGGTCGTTGAAGGCTTACGCGTGGGAAAGATCTTTGCGTGGTGAGTGACGCGTGGTAAACGTTATGCGTGTTATTTGCTTCGTAGTAAATGATGTTTCCCCTTCGAAAAAGGATGGGGTGCTACTGCTTGTCCAGATGGACTGCTGGTTGGAGTTTGCAGTATTGTGCTGCACAATAAGACTGATGTGTGTTAGAAGTTGATGTTAGCCCATTGCCCTTGTAATGGGGAAGGTGTGCTGCAGCTGTGTATTCGCCGAGCCATGTGGGTGATGCTTTTATTTGGGCGTGTACGGTGCACAATGACTGGCCAGTCACCACTGGGTTTTACAATAGTGCACCATTTTGGCTTTCTGTATTAAACGTGGGTGTGGTCGTATCTTCTCACTGGTCATGCCTGCTTGTGTGAGGTCCTGCTGACTTGTTTGCATAATTTCTTCCTGGATGACCATTTAAAAGTCAGACTTCGGGTACTTCCTACATTTTTGAAATTTCTAAATGAAGTTGTCAGTGATAGTTTGCAAGTCGTTGATTTTGAGAAATCTGTTTGGATGATAATAGTGTGTAATTGATATGCTCATCTGCTCATAACTTGATTGCATCTTTCCAAAAAAACAGCGTCAATATTCTGTAGTCAGACCTGGGTGACAAAAGGGAAAAGTTGGATGTATGTGATGCTTTTAAACACTTCCCTGCAATTTAGCAACTGGTCGTCCAAAGGTTTAGGATTGTCTCAAAATATATGGAGTCCGAATCTGGGCATGGGTGAGGCAGGCAGTGGCACATGTTTTGGGCTACTGAGTCCATTTATACAGGACGAATGGGAGACTTTGTATTACTTTCATGTTTATCCAGTGATCATGCTTTCTAGTCCGATTGAATAACATGTACCAACATAGACTTGAAACTCTAGCGGCCAGTTTCTGAATGCGTGGGTTTGTTGTCTGTGGCCTTGGCTGGTCCAGGGCATTAGATCGCTTAGTAAGTCTCTTGTTTTGTTTCTCTGAGCCAAGTGAAACTGTATGGGTCGGAGAGGGACGAAGGCATTTCTGCTAGACAAACCCAAGATGCCGTAGCTCGAGAAGTATGAATGTATGATTACTGCTCAGGGTCACCGTGCTGTTGAAGGAGGATGGGGAGGGAAGAAGGATAACTGTAGCCTCTGTTGCTTAAAGGGGGTGTGGGGAAGCAAGGTCACAAATTAGAACACTTGTGTACACTGCACAGAAGGAATCCTTGTTCAGCAGAGAAATAAGTAGTACAATGTAGGCTAACAAACCAAGTGAGCTCTCTTTCTCCTTCCTCACCCCCTTCTGGGAGCCTAGTCATGGTAAACTACGGTTTCGTGATGTGGTTCTCGATATTCATTGTTCTCTGTGAAGCACTCAGTCCACCGGCAGGTACTCTTTCCATCAAACTGAAACCTGGGGGAAATAAAATACCTCGGAGCCGATTTCTGATTTCTTACAGCAGCTGGTACTCATCTGAGAGGCAAAATCGCATTTGATTGTACATTTGTTTATTTCACTGTTAATGTAAAGTACTTGTGCATGCTGGAATTAGAAAGGGTTTAAATCTTTCCAGAACCTAATATCAGCTGTGAGCAGTGGCTGTGTCCTGTGATTTCTTCCAATTTGGTCACTGAATGGAATGACTCCAGCTTGAGGGGTACAGGTCGTCACAACCAACCTATAATTAGCAAGCTTAGATGACAACTTATAATGTATGTGCACTAGTTTCTCCATATCTGTGAGGGTGTCCATAAAGGGATTTTGGATATATGATAGAAGAAATCTTCGGGATCACATTATGTTACTTTACATTGGTAACAGTTGCTCCTGTGGACATCATTGTGCCTAGTATGCCATCTGGTTTAGGTGACAGTGGATCGTATATAAACATGTTACGCAGGGTGCTGATGTGCATAGGCAATATGTATTCTGGGCAGAAATGTCCCCCAAGGTGTATTTGGGGAATGTTGTCTCTGTTGTAAAAACCGCATCCTAATACGTCTTTTAGTATGACAACGTGTTTTCTGAACACCATTATTCCCAGGTTACGACAGGGATAGGTGGTGGGTTTCAGGGAAACGGCATAAAAAGTGGAGGGGCGGCATGGACATTGTAGTCTTTGAAGGGTGCACTTTAAGGATCTTTGCCGCTGTTTTTTGGCCTTGGCCTGCTGTCTTCTTTGGTTTGCTTTGGACTGACATCTTCAATGCCGCAAAACAGAATTCGGTTTCTGAGTGCTGAAAAACATACTAGTGCCTGGATCCTTATTTTGATTGGATTTACAATCAATTTAGTAATCCATTAATATTATGTAATTTTCTAAGCAGTCACGCACTTCCTAAATATGCTTAGCAGACCACCAGTGGTCCCCCAGACAACCGGTTAAGAACCACTGATCAATTAGCTTAGAAGTGGTCTCCTTACTATATGAAATAATTGTATGTGTACATTTCAGCTCTACATATCACACCACTGTACCAAATTGTGTTCTTTTTTCCTAACATAACTCAGAACAGTTAGAATTGCTCAAATTGTTCTACAAAACGCTCATATAAAAGTAAGTAAAATAATACTCCCCATTTTTGTATTTGGCAGTGTCCAATGCCACTTGGGGCCTTGGCAAGCTGTTATTAGTCTTTAACATTTCAAATTGGCATGGTGACTTTTTGTGACCATGCTGAGTGAACTAAAAAGTCTATTTGAAGTAAGAAGAGCAGGGGCTAGTGGTGTAGATAAATACAGCCTTAGTGCAGGATAGGTGTGTGTTCTGCTCCCCCCCCCCCTCTTTCCCTCACACATGGCAGAGCAGTGACACGAGGGTCCTGCCTAAGACCCACTTGTGTGGAGTGCTTTGTTCAAGATCATTTGTGCCCTTCAGCCCCAGCCCCAGCCCCACCCCTCACCCCGCCAGGAGACAGAGGACCTTTCAGTGGTTCCCCGCTGCCTACGAGAAGCCGACTGCAAATGTGAAGTTAATGTGGAGGCAGCAAGGGGCCTTGGTCTGTGTGTGGGAGTCTGCCAGGAGTGGAAGGGAAACAGTTAAAACTCCTCTGCTTTCTCACCACTTTGAGAAGGGAGGGAGGGAGAGGATGGTAACAAGCAGCCAGTAATGTTCTAATCTAGCTGGAATGCACCCAGTACTGGGGAACTTTATGGTTTCAGTATGGCATGAAGCACACATGGCCTGCAGAGCATCTGTCCTGGAGTCAGAGGTGCTCGCAAAGAAAACCACATGCTTTCACACACACGTGTGCCAAGTTTTTGTGTAGAGACCCTTGACGGGGGAGGGACGTTTGGGAAAAAAGTGCTTGACTCCTTGCAGCCAAGATTATGTACACCCAACCCCATTCCCTACACTTTTACGATTTCAGGACATCTGTTTTCTTTTCTGTAACAATTATCAACTATTCTGTGAGATTGTTTCCCCTTCGCCTCTTTTCATCTGTGTTAAGATGATGATGCAAATTCGTGGCCTGCCGTCGCCAAACCTCCCCCAACGCATTCCATCCATTTGTGAAAAAAGATCCTACTGCAGGCAGTTTTTAGAATTCACAAATCCTCCCTTCCATGGTTTTAACTCCTTATTTATTAATAAAGCACTGCAGAAGTGCTCCATGTTCAACCGTAGAATGAACAAGGCAGTCAGTGGAATACAGTACACAGCTAATGCCATAAATGTGTGCACCTAACTGCACTATTAAGCGGGGTCTTCTAGAGTGCCTATGTTGTCAGTTGTGGGCCTTCTTCCTATCAACGTTTTAAAAATTATTTGCTCAACTCAAAAATCTGATGATTGTTGAATGCAGCATTAGCTGCATCCCTACACATGTAACCAAATCGAAGTCAAAAATGACATTCCTTGACAGTATCTCCAAAGGAGTTATAGTGTCATCAACAGATTCAGCTGATCTTAAGGAATCAGTACTTTACTCTAAAACAGGGTTGTGCATCAAAATATCCACATTTATTGTCTCCTCTTCAAATATATATATTAAGATTGTCACATCACTATAAAGGATAGTGGTACATTTGAACGTGTGTAAAATATAAGGAGTACAAATAATTATAAATACATATGAGCAGAGGAACAGTTCAAACGAGAACCAATCACTCCAGTGGCTTCATAGTGCAGACTTCTTCATCTGTTCCATTTCAGTTTAACCAAGGGCCAATTCTATCCCCTTTTAAGTGTCAACATGTTTCATCCAAAATAATGATGTTAAGCCTACTTTGGGAAGATAATTAGACTTCACTAAATACAATGTAGGAACTCTTGGTTCTCCACATAAATGCACCAGAGAAGGAAATGGGAGCAGGACCAGTCTCTCACCGCTTACAATGCATGCAGCTACACATGGTGGTATGGGCGAGGAAAATGTGGGTTCTCCTGGATTAACGTAATATAAAAAGGCATAAAATGTCAAATCCTATGAGACTGGGGTATATTTTCATGCCATGAGCAAAAAAATGGATTTGGGTAAAGTGAAGTTTTTAATAGTTTTTTTGATTGAAGTACTGCTTAATATCGTATGCTAGTTCATTTTTCGTTTTTCGTAATTGCTCTGCCCAGCATCGGGAGTGTTCACATATTTTCTGTACCTCTAATCGAGTGTGAATTCTTTTACATAAAGGAACCTGTGATTAACTCCTGCCCTTTGGCTCCTGGTGGTAGGTTAGCTCGGGCGGATGGAGTGAGTGATAACTACATGGTATTTAATGAAGGCCCTTAATTTACTTTTGTCTTCTCAGTATGCATTGCATTGGTTGGTCCATATGTTTGCTGAGGTGTTAGGCAGGTGTGGGTTGTTTGGTGGGTTTGTTATGTGATTTGTTTTATGTTTCGTTAAGCCATTGACTTTACACTTGTAGCTTATGTCAGGCGTGTTGAATACTTTTTTGTTTAATGGCACTTTGTGTTTCTGTGTTTTTCAGTGTCATTTTTATGAATGCAGTACCCTGGCTGCTTTTCTCCTTGCTTGCCATGCCCCCTCTACCGTTACATACCGTGGAGGCCCACTTGCATTACTAATTTTCAGAACGCTATTGGGTCACCATCATCAGTTGCTTTCATAAACCCCTTGAAAATCCCTTTTTTGTTGTGGAAAAGCTGCACTAAAAATGCCCCTTCTCAGCCAGGGAGTTGCTGCCCCTGAAAGTTCACAATCTGTTTCGTGTACTTGGCCCGTCTTCAGTAATTCCTCTGCCTTCTATTGGTCGTAGAAAACAGAAAGCAAGAGCGGTGGCAGCTGATTTCTTAGTAACTCATCCCACCACGTCTAAACACTTAGATTTTAAAATATTGTTTTTGCGTGCCAAAAGTCCAACTGGCATAAGCGAATAGTCTCACTTCCCCCTTCAGAAGTGAAAGGATTATACATCCGGAAGCAGGCAACTAATGCCCTCAGGCCTGCTCTTTGACTCAGCGTTTGCCATCCTGACATTGTATTTTATTACAACATTTATATAGCACTTACTACATTTATGTGAAGCACTTGACTGCATGAATAGCACATAGGCTTTGTGTTGTTGGAAAGATATTGTCTTTATTTTGATCCTATGTGGGAAATGTTTCCTTGTGGTTCGTGATGACCACCGAGATGCGGTTATTGGGAAATGGGACGCAGCGCTTTGAGAAGAAGTGTGAAAGAGGTGTGCAGTGTATGGTTTTCAGTAAGCTGGTAGCTCTGACCAGCTCTGCAGGTTCTTTTTTGGTATTTCTTATGTTCATAGTCCACTTAGCTAGTAAATGCACTGGATGGTCTATTCTGAGATATTTCTTTACATTTGAAGGACTTGCTTTGGCAGAGTTTCTTCTCGTTAACACCGCCTTGCATAAGCCTCAACTTCACTACCTCAGTAGAGTTAATGCTTCAGAATAAGTGTCATCAAATTGAAGTGGAAGAGTATTGATGGGCCTGGAATACAAGTGGTAAAAAAGACACACTGAATTGTCTAGTAATCCCCAGACATGTTGTCCAGTAACCGCAAGCACAGGATATTGTCCAGTAATCCCTCAGCTGGCCCAGGCGGCCCAGGAAAGTATACATGTTCTTTCTTCACTTTTGTCCATATGTAAAAGCTCAGCTGACTCAGGCCCATATTGGAGAGGAACAGGGGAAAAAAAGTACTCGTTGATTGATCAGCCAACACAACCTTATACCCCTTGCAGTACACACATAACCCAGCAAGAGTTAATGCAGTGGATGCTTGATCATATGAATGAGGGCTGATTCACATTGTAGATGGAAAGTAAAAGAAGCTATGCTTATTTGAAGTTCTAAATTACCACTCCTCTAGGTTTGGTTACCGATTCTTTACATTTGCTATTATGCTGTTTATTATTTACTTTAAGAAAAACAAAAAACAAACATTTTCAACTCCATTCTTTTCCATTCTTCTCAGCCTGTACATGGTTAAAGTGTCTAGCACCAAGGACCCTAAAAATTTACATTAAATGTTTTTATGAATAGACATAGTTATTAGCGCCAAAGCTTGGTTAAAAGTGTGTTTTAGTGCATACATTAGCACGTTGAAAGTAAATATGGATTCTTCTTAGCTTACGGAAATGGTTTTTTAATGTCAGTTGTCGTTTGTGTTGAGTTTCTAAGACTACCTCATTAGTTAATGATGTATCTTGACCCCCACGGATGTCACGGTCAGATCAGGCAGTACCAACAGAGGAGCGCCCCCTTGTGGCCCATTGCATATACCATTGCTCTTGACATATGTCCTTGCTTTGCAGCCTCCCCGGCCCCATGCAAAACTGTGCATCTTGACATCAGGTGTCCTTGTCCAGTCTCAGAGGGCACAGCGCCCCCCTTGAAGTGCTCTCGTCCAGGGCTTGCAGGCGCGTCCTGCAGCGGAGTGTCCAGCCACGTGTGTGTGCAGACAGCTCTCCTCCAGGTCGGCACGAGTCTTGCACAGGAACGGCAGTGTTTTGGAAAGGAGTGCGAAGCTGAATGTCAGCCAGATCCCGGGACTTCCCCGCTTCTCAACCAGCCACTTTGATCTCGGGATTTGGAGGCAACATCAAAGGCAGCGACTTAGGAAACGGCTTCTGCTGCACTGGGAGCGAGTTCACAGATTGCAGCAGGCCAGCCACATGCCAGGCATACCCGAGCACGGAGCATGTCCCCGCTTTCGCTTTGCAGAGCAGCGCAAGCTGCCCCAGCTCTTGTGGGTTTTACTGGTGTGGGTGCATCTGGTACTGGGCCCATCATTCGTATAGGCTTCTTTTTTTTCAAGGAAATATTAACCAGAGTTTGTATTGCCCCATCCTGACCTGCATTAATTTAGCAAATCTTTTGTGTTGGTTAGGCATCATCTTTCAGATTGCCAGCTTGTTGCTTAATTTTCTCTGAGCAAGTCTCCTTAGTTGAATAGACCCAGGCAACTGGTGGTTAACTACTAGACTGGCATTGGGTAACAGCAATGGAGGCCAAGAAGAGTGGACTCGTGCATTTGTGGGCAGTTACCACCAAAGAAGCATGGAGTAAGTGTATGAAAGATAACTTGGTAGTCTGTGTTTTACCGCCTCTGTATTTATTCATGCCTGGTATTCCTTACACAGTGCTAAAAAAAATAAGTTTTTTGAAAAAACATTGTAGCTTTGACAGAGGATGTGCATTTACGACGTACACATTTAAACAGCCCTGGGTGTTCAAGAAAGAAAGAAAAGTAGGTGTGATTTCTGTGCTAGTGATGCCAGTAAAAGTGAACAGCATACATGGGCTGTGCTTGATGTACTTTATCTAAAGCTGGACAACTAGTTCTAATATGATTGTTAATTGTGGTATGGCAACAATTGACCATAGCTGCTTAAGACAACTTGTAGCCTACCTGTGTCTTTATTACCAGGCAATTTGCAATAACTGCCCCCTATGTATTGTTCGGTTTTGCATTGGTGATATTACTTGTTGATTTGTTTTCCATGTATCGCTTGAGTCCCGACCCTGTGCTTTGTGATGCATATATTTTAGTGCATGCAGTATTTTCTCATAATGCAGTAAAATTGAATGTACTTCTTTATTTTTTTTTTGCCTGATGTGCCGCGGTTTTGTTGGGTACTTTATCCAGTTTAGTATTTTCACAGAAAGGCGGCATTATTAATTTTGTTGAACCTGCCAGTGCTGAAAAGCATTTGTGTAATCCCAGGCTTGTAAACGTTTATTTGTGCTGATTGTTACAGTTTATGCCGTGCACCTGATCGGCGGTGAATCTGTTGCCTTGCGGAGGTGAGAGGAATAAAATATTTTAGAAATCATTATGGCCTTCATTTGGACCGGTAGCACTCTGCTTGTGTGGACTTCTAAGAATTGCTGTCTCTCTATACTTCTGCTAGTCATCTGGCATTGCCTAGAAGTGGTAGTATGCATTTTTGATCTGCAAGACCTTATCGTAAAGAGAATATTTTGTGGCAAATGTGTAATTTCTGTCTAAGGCAAGTGAGATCAATTTTTCAATCATGCTTATACCCACCAAAAAAACACGTGTGTGCTATCTCGAGGATCTTAAAGGCTGCAGAACTAGTCGCTGGATTCGTGTTTTGATCCTCCGTCCACAAAAGTATAGTAACATTTTATTCTGAGATATTGCTCACCCATGTGACAATACTGATTCTCAAAGCTTTCCAGTATTGGGTAAGGATAGCCCAGATTGAGTTGAGTGCATACCACAAAAATGCTTTTCAGACTCTGAAAGACACAAGTATTCTGTCGAATTGAGGTGCCACGAATCTTAACTTGCAATGTTTTTGCATTTCTCCCTTGTCTATAGCCAAAGCTTCTCATGAAAGCTTCATACTAGAAGCTTTGTGTTTTACCACTGACTGGAGAACGTCTCCGAGGTGGTCAATGAACACCAGAAAATGTTCTCACAGTGGGACGAAGGAAAAATGTACACAACTGCAGAAAATAAGCATTGTCCGAGCTCTTTGCTACATACTTTCTGGTCTAGCTTCCGATGTTTTATCTCCTCACAGCCGGAATGCAATGGAACGGCTGAAGGCATTCTGAGTACTGACAGGTTGCGGCTTGTTGGGCTCATCAGCACAGCTGAGACATTGTCAGTGTGGTGTCGTGCTGTTGCCCAAACACAAAAGCCGTGCTCGTCACCGGTTCCCCCTTCAGTGCTCATGTTGTTGTTGGAGACCTACTTGCTTGTCCGGTGCAGGTGCGCGGCATTGTGTGGATCTCTGCTTGACGTTCAGATGCCCATGCAGGGACTCGAAAAGAACATACCACTGTATTCAGCCACTCCCCAAAAATGTAAACAGGCTTTCCTGTAATACTCACTCCCGCATCCTTGTCCGCTGTGCTGCAGCTTCGCCATGCTGCCAACCCTACTGACTTCTGTTTATCTCTCGGCTCTGTGGCACAGTCACCTGCGTTATGACCGAACCTGTGCTGGCAGAGACTCCCACGCTCTTGTTTTCCATGCACCGTTCTCCTTCTTGTTTAAGTGTCTTTGGAAATAAGCACAAGACACCTCTTTAGCCCACTATTTGCGTTGTGATTTCATGCGATCATCTCTGTACTTGTACAGTGTTTTAAACATCAATAATGACTGTTATTAGTGTCCAAACTAAAAGCATACAAAGCGTTTTGACGATATGCAATTGCTATTGTGCAGTTTACCTACATGTATACTCATTGAACCATTACTGACAGACAGTTTGTTTAAGGGAAATTAACCTTTCTGCTGCTCTACCTCATAGAGTTTAGAGACCAGGGGAACTTACAGGAAGTATGAGAAAACAGTATTTGCAGTGATGAAAGGTGGTGAAGTAAACCATCAGGTGTCTCTGTCCATGCGCACATGCAGTAGTGGCTTGTATTGCTACAGAATTTCTAGGGACGACTTGCAGGTATCAGAACTTCTATTTTGTAACGGTTTCCCCCTCCATGGAATTAAGTATGGGGCATTCATATCCTGGTTGTTCAGCTGCCTCCCTGGATAGATTAAAAATATTCTCAATCACCTCCACCCCAACAGTCTCAAGGTATGCAGCGTAGAAAACAGTTGCAAACCGTGCAGGTGGGGGCCGGGTGGGAGGCTATGCTGCAAACTCAAGACGAGTAGTTTTCCATTTTATTTACCCTATTCCGACCGTCGTTTGTCCACAACCCCCCCCCCCCCCCCCCTCCACCCCCACCATACCGCTGTTAACCTGCACCAGCCGCGACTGGTAGAAAAAGAAGATGGGGCGACCGGGATAGTATTGTTGGTGGTTTCAAAATGTGTGAATTGTATCATTGCTTATTTGGGTTTGAACTAGTATCATTTGCATAAAATGTTGCCTAGCTGTCTTTTTGGTTTCTGGTGGACTCTTAGCTTCTGCAGCTGTTTGATCTCAATGTTGGCCATGTGAGTGGAAGCTGGAGAGGTACAGGGCCTGATTATGGCCATTGCAGCTAGGGCTTGATCCGGCAGCCTGAATGTAACCCAGACAAGTGCTTGACAGAAGGTATTTAATGCAGCTTTGTATCTCATTCAAGAAATAAGATCAGCGGTGGCTCCTCCGCTATAGCAAAGGAGACCCCCTCCCCTCCTGCTGAGTGCCAGGCAGCTGACAGAAACTGGAAAAATAAAAGAAAACCATTTGATTATCATTTTATTTTTCTTTCTGCTAAAGGCAGCCAAGTCTAGGCGTACGGGGCCAGGACGAGGGCACGGGAAGGAGTAGTACACACCAAGTGCGCATGACAGTTTGGCCGGCTGTCCAAGGCCGGTCAAACCATCATGTGCAATTTGATCTTTCCCAACCCGAGCTGTGTTGTACAGCTGGTTGGAGAAGAGGCACATGCTCTTAGGACCTGAGCGAGCGTAAAACCAGCCCACTCAGGCCAATCACAGCACTGCTCTCATGAGGACAGCCTCTTGATTGCCGTCTAGGAGCCTGCGCAGTGTGCAAGGCCCGGTACAGTAGAACCCCGAGACTGCGCCCAGCAGCGCTGCAGCAGGGCAGATAAATGTTTTTTTAATTGTTATATACCCCCTACCTCCACACCTCCACTTATTTTGAAAGGAAGTCTCTACTGAATAAGATGGTTACAAATATGTGCATTCCAGTTACTACCCTCAGAGTTTTATAGTTTTATTTCTGTATTGTGTAGTTTTATGAGTGATGTGATCAATGCATCCGCATAGCATTCACAAAGCAAATATTTTGACTGAGTTTTCACCACTGGATCCACACCTCACTTGGCTCCTGGGTCTGAAGAACATGTCTGGGTATTTCTAATCTCTCTCTCTCGTTCTCTCTTTCGCTCGCTCTCTCTGTTGCCTGTTGGGAACACACCTGTGCATTTTTATTCTTCTATCTCACTCTATCATTAAATAAAATAAATGAAAAATTTGTGAGAGGACCATTGAGTTTCACAAATATACCTTACCTGTGCAAGAAGCCTTTAAATGTCGGGGACTTCCGAGACCCACAAGTTACATTATACCTCCAATGTTTGTGGTCGGCCTTGCTGCAATGATTAAAGAGTATGTAAAGGCGTTTCCGCTACGTATTGCAGTGTGTATTAAGGATCGTTCTCAGGTGTTTCTGTCTTCCTTCCACCTTTGTTACTCAATGAAATAAATAACACCCCAGCCATTCCTGTCCCTTCTTTCTCGCCCTGTCGATCTCGGCTGGTTTGCATTTTTGTAGTGATGTTGGCAGCCTCTGCGCGACTTAAATAACACAGAGGAGCTCTGTGCGTTGTTGTTGTCGGGTACATTTTAACTACACGTACCTGGCGGCTTTGCTCACCACATACCCTGCTCCTGGCAATAGTGGCCTAATTATCGTGTCTGTCTATTAATATTGATGTTCCATGCGCGTAGGTACACCTCTCTTTTGTCCATGTGTTTGTGCACAACAAGAGAACCTCCGAGGCGGACATGGCAGTCCTGCAAGTTGTGCTGTACCTGCATAGTTTACTCACGGTGTGATTAATGCCCTGTGCCTGAGTTTAGTTTACAAAGAAAGAAGTGGGCGCGGCCAGGTGCGCCCGAGGAACAAAACACACTGTGGAGCGAGTGCCAGACATCCCCTTCGGCTGCTCAGGCTCTGTAATTACAGTGAGGACCTGTCTGCCCTGCCAGGCAATGTGCCTGAGCAAGTCGGGGCGGTCTCGGGGGGGCCTGCTCATTTCCTCAGCACTTGCACTGCTCGGGGTAGAGAAGAGGCCAGATATGTCCCGGAAGAGGTTTTGGAATGGAGTCTGAGGGAAAAGGCACTGTGTGAGCTGGGACCTAACTGGTGAACGTCTGATGTGGTGTGTCTGTGCTGTGGGATTTGCTGTTCAACGATTTGTGTATATATCAGGACCTTTGAGGGAGGTGTCCTTGAACCCAGAGTGTTGCTGCTCAGTCGAAAGTCCTATATCCGCCACAGTCTTGCCCTGCTATGGACTGCCTTGAATAGACTTGCTTTGGTCCCTGTCAGAGGTTGAGTTGTTCTTTCCGGGCATGTTTTCCACACAACGGAGATGCCGCATATCCCGTGCCATTTCAGGACACGATGAGTACACGAGGCAGTTGAATCTGCATAATCATTTGCACTTACCTTTTCAGCATAACCATGCAAGTCATGTTTGTTCACTCTCCGTGCCCAATGAAGATGTTAGACTGCATCACCTGCTGTAGACAAAGTGGGAGGTTGATGACTGTTGCCTCACTGTATTGATTCCTTCCATAGTTCTGAGGGTGATGGGGAGCTATTTCTGTTGTGAACCCTCTCCGTGCTCTGCTGGAGCGACGAATAGAAGGCTTTAGCCTGACTGGTGCTTTGCATCTACTGGGCCTCCTTACTGTAACGTTGACTTTCTGTTGAAGTCTAATGGGATGTTGTGACTTTGGACCAAAGGGTTTTCATGTTCTATGGATATAGAACAGCCCTTTCTTATTCCTTGTACTGGCGAAGAGACTTCTTCTACTGGCTTTTGGTATGCCATTAACCTCTTTATACTTATGGGTCATTATAACTGCACACTCTGTTTAATGTCTGGTTTTGGGTAGGTATTCTTTATATTAAGGCTTGCCTCAGCAGTTTTTCTCTAACGTGATTCTTCGATTCTGGCTCTCTTGTGATGCCTGTTCAGAGAAGAGTTGTAAACATTTGTGAGAGATAAGTGCCACAAACTGAGCCCCTATGTATTGTACAACTGCCCAGTGGTTCAGCCGTTGACCTTTTATTTGAGCCTTTCTCGTTTGGGTAACAAGTATTTTTGCAGGGTTTCTGGAAGGAATTATTATTTTTGTTATGAGTTGGTGACTTGGGAGAAGTTCCCTTGTTGGATTTGAAGTAAGAAATGGCACCTGTGACTTTATATTTGTAAGTTGTTGGGACCTTTTAGCAGTGGTGGACGTTAATGTACGGGGTGGGGGGTAGTGGGGGTAGGGTTGATTTAAAAATAATAATAATCAGTTAACTTATTTTGCTGCATCTCTCCATTGCCATGTCTCTCCCATGTCGAGTGGGTCTCTTCTGGAGATCGGTAAGCAACCAGACTCTCCACAGCCAATCACAACGCTGCAATTCAGTGTTGTGATTGGTCTGAGCACCGTGGTTCAGCGCTCAGCCAGGGAATGGGGGCCTGGGCATGTTCTCCATGCAGGCTGTAATGCCCTAGAGACATTCATGCACACTGTACAGAGTGCACAACCGTGAGCAGTGGGGTGACTCTCCTCCGCCTTAGAGGAGGAGCCGCCACTGCCTTTTAGTTGTGGAGTGATAGCAGACAGAGATTTTGGCTGATGCACCAGACTGGTCAGCTGTGACAATCCGTGACAGTACCGAAACCGACTGAGCTTTTACACTCAACTATCACAGAACCTGACCACTTTCGCAACATAATGTGTTTTTAGGTCGGGCCTGGGCAGCGCATGTGCTGTTTTGCGAGGCATGCTGTATTGGAGTATGGATTTGAAGCACCACCCACTCTCCACCCATATTTTTCATTGGCATTCATCTTTATTCTTGAAAAGTTTTATTCCAGCATAAATGTAATGGTTTTGGGCAGTGAGTATATCATCAACTGTCAGAGCATTTGGTGTGGCTTTATAAATGCAGGAAGTCTTGAACTATGGCAGAACCAAATGAGTTGCACACTTTAAACCTTGCACCAGTTTTAGGGGGCCTAAGGCACATCTGTTGTGCTCGATCAGTTTCAGAGATGGACAAATCTTGAGGAGCTTCTGTGCTTCTGTTTGGCTAACTTTAGGAAGGACAAATAACGGATGCAGAATATAGAAAAGGGTTAACTAGTGCAGTTTACTCAGTACCTTGAAACGGGGTCTTGAATCTGCATTAAAGCCATTCAAGGAACCGACCCCAAACAAATCAATTATTTAACCTCGTCCATGGGCTTGGTTAAATTTCTCTTAGAAGAGGTTACTTGAATGTATTTACTAGGCATTTACTTGGCCGGATGTAGACTTTCAGAATTACGGGCACATCTACTTTCATCAAGCTGACAAAGTGCAGCAGCGAAGCAGTTTGACATCTCTATTTTGCATAGACGTCGAGATCTGAGAATTTGATTTCTGTATATTTGAAGAAAAAAAACATATCGTCTCATACTTTCTCAGTCGTCACATCACTTTCTCCACACTTCCTCAGTGTGCCTAACTGGTGGACTGCCTGGCTCCACACAACACTGTGAGCCCTGTACAAATTCCTTTCCTGTACTCTGGTCACGGTATGTCTTTGTCCACGTAGTGTAACTTGGGCCGAAGCTTCTAACATTCCTGGTAAAAACCAGGGGAGTGAAAAGCAAGGAAATGTCCGAGCTGAAGGCTAAACCTCGGGGCCTAAAGTCAGACCTTCCAGGTGCTTGCAGTGTCAGGCTTCTCCATTATGTATTGTTTGGGACCGGGTCGTAGCGTTGGATTGAAGAGAGATAAGCTCCCCTTCCTGTCCCATACTGAATGTATACAAAGCCGGCTTCCTCTCACTCCCTGCTGCTGATGCATTGGGATTGATTCCAGGCTTGCACAACCCCCACCTCCACCGCTCAAGAAAATACATTCAAACTTAAACCATCTCTCTGTGCAGCTCAGATTATGACATTTTGTGGCTAGGCAAGTTCAAAGTGTCTGCAGTCCTCACATGGTATTTGGGTTTGAGTCCAAAATGCACAGCGTCAGAAATTGTTTGGTTCTTCCTATAATTGTTCTAATTGGATTTGTAGGCGTATAATCCTAAAACGTGAAAATGTTTCACTTCATCGTAAGTGGTTACTTAAAAATAATTTTAAAAAATACTATTATTGCTTTGTTGAATTGTCCTGTACATCATCAGTTCATCTAGTATAAATAGCCTTGACATTTTCTGTGATGACATAAACGCTGTAAAGTGGTATGGGTAAGTTCATTAAACATAAAAGAAACACATGGTATACAGTTGTGAGGAATATTATAAATCTGATTTACAAAGCATAGGTTTTATCAATAATTTTCCAAAGATTTAAGCAGCATTGTACACCTTCTGTGCCAAGGGAGTGCTTAGAAATCCTTTAACAAACACACACTCGAGTTTCTCCTTTGTCAAAATGCTTCATAAGTAAAAATAAGTATTGTCAAAGCCAATTGGCCTCGCATTTGAGACCGATTGGGTCTGTTAGTGACTTATGTTCATACAGCAAAGCATAGGTAAAAATGGCGATGCTATACAACAATAACAAAAGGGGAAATAGGCACAATGATGCATGTGCGTGATGTGGTGCAAGCGTCTTTTTTTTTTTTTGTCCCAATCTGAGATTGATCAGTAAATTTTAAAAAAAGATGAAAATGAAGTCGTTCAAAACCGTGTTTATTTGTAAAGTGGAAAAGCAGGCAGCAATTTACCAGGCATTACAACAACAAAAAAGAAGGTAATATTTTAAAAGATAGAACTTCGGGTGAGAAGCTGAGGGGGCAATTGAATAGAAGGTTGGAGTAGCGGTGGGGGGCAGGACGGAAAAATAAGCACATGAGAGCAACAAGGAGACAGGGCTGATGGACACAGGAGGGAGAAAACAATATTGAGCAAAGGCAGAAGCTCCAGCAGGGTGGTGAGGAAAGCACACGAGGAATACAGCTGGAAAACACATGTACTTTTTTGAAGTGCTTAAAGAAAAAGAAAAATCGGTTTGTCCTTAAAAGTGAGCAGTGGAAGGAAACTAGTTGAGGCTGTGTTCCAGGGGAAATGCAAACAGAAGACCGACAAAGTAAGCCATTGAATAAGAAGCAAGTACTTTTGTGACAATAAAACTAGCCAGTAATTGGCAAGGAATGGGCAGTATTTAAGCCCACTGTAATTTATTGGTAAAATGACAATATGTCTTTTGCCATCCGCTTTCGATGTCTGGTGGGCTTGACCTAAACAAGGTGAAAGCTACTATTTAATGGCTTCAGTGCACAGTCGGAACAATGTGCTCTTCTTGTATACACTGTTCATGCTTATACTTGAAACTTTAGTCCGGAGAAATCATTACTAAACAGGCAAATTGTAACCATACAGAATTATAGCAGACCACGTAGACTACAGTCGACGAGATTAAGGGGTGCTCAGACTCAGGAAATCGCTTTTGGACCATACCTAAATACATGTTTTGCCATTTGCAAAAAAAAGTTATCTGGATATCAGTAGACTGTTGCAAGCAAAATAATAAAGTGAGCAAGGAAGGAACAAAACCAGCACTGCCGGGACACACCTCTTTTATCCTTAATTAGAAAAACATAGGATTCCAAGATAGCATGCTGTTTTGTTTATTTTTGTATACATTGTGTGACTTCGTTACAAAATTGTATTAACATTCAGCTACAAATTTGCCTTGGAAGGGACCTCAGAAATGGGTTTTTTTCTTGAACAATTAAAAAGAAGGCTGTAGTCATACTCTGCGCCCTTGTTTTTTAGAGTAATTGTGCATTTTCCACTTGTATTCATCAGTTTCAGCAAACTGAAACAACACGAGTGTTTCACTCGTTATCCTTGTCGTGGAAATAAAAATGCATGCAGCCGTTTTGCAGACTTATTTTCAGCTATAAAGTATTCCCGAGCAACATGTTCGGATCCACCTTGGTACTCGATAGAGGGGGTGAAGGTTGGCATCTCTTCGACCCTTCTCTGCGAAAGGAATTCGCTGAGATCCTGAAGTTTAAAATGGAAAGCAATTTAGTGCCGATGGTGAACACACACAAATCTTTTCTGTGTCTGCTGTTCTTGAGATTGTCAACGCAGAATGCAGAAGCTTCCTGTCGTAGCCCAGGCTAAGTGAGCAGAGGTCTGAAAGCGGCTCCCATTTCCTCACGCAGGAGAGTTTACAGAATGAACTCCTGGCCTGTGTCTCCCCTTCTTCCTGGGGGGAGGGGGATTTCACAGGCACTGGGACTTTCAGAACTCCGTACATTTGCCAGTTTGCGGATTTAGTCTTTTCAGTACCCATTTTTAAAGGGAAATCTTTATCTGTACAACAAAATTTAAAGTACAAAACAACAAAGGCGATAGAGAAAAATGATGAATTTGCAGTCCTGCTCAGTAGATAGGAAAGCGGGATGCAGTCAGATTTGAGATATTTTTTTTTTTAACCGTGTGCATGTTTTGTAGCTGTCTGTGTATACGATGTACAAGAGCATCCTTTTATGGGTTAGACTCTGCCAAGCGTGAGGCTCGACGAGTGCGCCTCTAGGGGGCGGCTCCTCGCCACGCCCAGGATAGAGTGGCCGGCCGGCTCGCCCTATCGGCGACCGGCCGGGATTTACTTCCGGATCACAGGTGACGTTTTGCGGTAAAGAGGCCTTAGAACATTGACATGGACTTACAGAGGGAACGGGGGTCCTCCTTGCGTACTCCCTAGGCCAGCACTGAGGGGAGAGACCGTAAGCTCTCAACAGGGAGAATGTGGCCACCGGCTGGGGAGGCTAGGGCGACAGGTTACAAGCCTCCTGGGATCCTGGGCAGCCTGGTGGTCGAGGGGTGGACCCCGGAGATGGCGGACAAGGACCAAAGGGCAGGGGGCCATTACTCAAGGACACAGGTGGGTTGCGCCTTGCGTGGGTTCCTCAGATTGGGAGATGCGAGCTAGAGGGCCCCTTTGTGCTTGGGGAAAAGTAACTAGTATAATTGAGAACATTGATTGTCAATATTAAAAATGTGTTATTGATTATATCAATTTTAATATGTATGGTTTTAGTCATGTTTATGAAATGTTGATCATTAAACATGGCCGTTTTACACCCGCTCTCTCTCTGTGGATGATTTGATTGTGGGTTGCACCAGCTGGCTTGGCGGGCGGGGAGTTTGCTGGGGGTTCCGGGGCCTATTGCATCATGTGCCATCTACCTCTGTCAGTGAAGGCTGACACCATTTGTCTTTAAGAACGATTGTAGGTTTGTATCCTATTCTTTAGGAGCAAATGAACTACTACTATAAGCTTCTCTTTGCGTGTTTTTTCTTTCCTTAACTCTTATATATGCATTTCTCTTATTTGCTTCTGGTTATGCTCCTTGATGCTGTTAATTTCTCACATTGACTAACCGGCGTCTGCAAGCCTAACTCCTTCTTTGCCCCCCTTTATTGATATTTCAAAGATTGATATGTTAAAAACCAAGGATGCATAAACATAATTTACTTAAATATCTCACTCCCTATACTTGCATGTTAATGGATCTAATTTAGAATCACATGACTTAAACATGCAACAGCCTCAGGTGAAGGATCCCGGCATTACTATCTGTCATTTGGGCTAGCCATTTGGCTTGAGACTTTTCATTATGTAAATGCCTCATAATTAAATGCTTCCTTCTACCATCATAGTGTCTTTTTTTCTCAGCCACATAAGCTTGTGTATTAAACTACTGCAGCCTAGTCTACTTGGCCTACTTTGTTTTAGTAGAATGTGACCCCAGGGCATCCAGTATATCTTCCTTGCATTGTAATGCAGTTCATACACCTGATTATTTTTGCTCGGCAAAAAAGGCAGAGTGTGAGCGCTAGTTATATGAAAAAGGTTTATGAGCCTCAAACCCTTATTGAAAGACCTGTAGACCCTTTCGCCATGATGTCTTCGCCAGTGCTGACCTGTTTCAAAGAACAGCCCAGAAGAACCACTTTACTCTTCGGAACAGTAGTATGTGTGCATTTCTTCTCTGCCTCTTTTGAACCACTTGCCTCGTCCACTTTAATGACATTTCAGGTGGTACAGGCTTTCCTTGGCCCTGTGATGGCGGCCCAGCGCACCCTATCCCCCATTGGACCACTGCAACTAGGGAAAAGCTGAGCTTATAATTCACAGGGGGAAATTGCCTTTCAAAGTTGGCTATACTGTCTGTGCAAAGGTGCAGATTCACTACTTCTGCATCTTCCTTTTCTACATAGCTGAACCATGCCAATAAAAATTGGACAATGATATTTGCAGTACCAGTGCATTTGTTTTGCAAACAGCTAATGCTGGGGCTCTCATTACACGCCACAGTGCAGTCTACAACTAACAGCTTTTATCCTGAAATTCTGTAATGGTAAATACTTGTGGGAAGCGTGGCTCAATGGTTAGAGCGGCAGACCCTGATGCAGAGGTCTGGCCCGGGACAAGGGTTCAATTCCCGCCTCGGCGGCTCTTTGACTCAATCTCCCTGGACCTGATAATTCTCGCCTCGGTGCCTAGTCTAATCATGGGTCCCACTCTGTGACTCTGGGCAATAGCTTGCTTAATCTCCACAACAGCCCCAGCAGCGCTAGGATGCCTGGCTTCACCTTGGGTGTGCCCAGGAGTGGACATCTCACAGGAAAGCCAGGAAGGGTTCCACAGCGGTATGAATACAGCGCTACGAGACCTCTGGGTAGAAGGCGCTATATAAATACAAACACATTTACATTTACCCTCTCATTATCCTTGAAGGTGGAAGGAACATCATCTTAGGCCATCGAGACCTCTGTTGCCTAAGCAGATATTTTCATAATAGACGTCATACTGGTTCACGCTTCGAGGAAGAACAGGACGTTCATATGGCTGAGAGTCTTGTGCTTTCATCTAGAAAAGCATTTGATTTATGCTAAAGTGCTTAATGGTACTATCCTCCTTTCCAGGAATGAAGTTGGAGCAACTTTAGAAAAGGTCAAAGGCATGGACACCAAATACATTTTATTTGCATAAGTGAGGAGGAGGCGATCTGTTGCCAGTTTCCAAACATTAAAATTACCTTTGCAACCATTGTAGTTTAAAACCAGGCACAATTGAGCAAATTAACCTCCAGTTTGAAAAGCAGATTAGTCGAACCCCCACACATCATCAATACGCTAACGTTTCTAAAGAAATAGTACTGTTCTATGCCCTTCTTTCCTTTGTATCAAAACCTGGCATCTATTGGAATTTTTGACAATATGGGCTTTATATGACATACACTTGTTGTCTATACAGCTGATTCAAATTTATCTCTGGTGCCTGATCATTCTTAAGTTTCCCTGCTGCCAGTAACCACTTAACTTATTGGAAGTCTTTAGTCAATGTTGTAACCATATGTTATTTGTTAATAAATCTGTTCCAGTCACCTACCTTCTCCGTAAGGAAAGGACTATGTAGTAAATTGAGATGCACTCTTTCTCTTCATATTCCCTAGTGACGTGGCATAAGTATACTTTTTCTCTGTCGGTAATAGCAGTGGTATTATTAGCAAGTTTAATTGGGTAACCTTTAGTGGTGCACTCTTCAGGTTCAACCCAGGGTACATGGCAGCTGTTAAAGGGAGTAACTTAGACTTCTGAAAACTAACGAAACGGAGAACACTGTATTGTATTGTAATTGCATTTATATAGCGCTTACTAACCCTGACGAGGCGTCAAAGCGCTTTTTCGGCGGGTACCCATAGAGGATTAGTGTTGAATTAGTACAGGGAAACATGCAAGTACATTTTAAGAGGTGGATAGGTTAGACAGTTATTTGGATATGGAATGATAGCAGAAGGATAGAGGAGGACAAAGGTTTGTATTTATTTATCGCTTGTTGACGCACGCTATTCCGGAAGCCTATAAAGGATTAGTGGTGAATTAATATGGTGAAATATGAGGTAACTTCAGTGGTGGATATTAGTCTGTTAATTGGAGTGAGAAGGATAACGGAGGGATAAAAAAGGAAAGAAAGATTACCATTCATATAGCACTTGTTACCCCTGATGGGTGTTGAAGCGCTTTTCTGGCGAGTAGCACGCCACTCCAGAACCCATAAAGGATTTGTGTTTAAAATTAGTATAGTATAAATATGAAGTAATTTGAGTAGTAGATATCTTATTCAGTTATTTGGGCAGTATATTAGTATAGTTGAATATGGAATTTGAGAAGTGAACATGTTAGTCTGTTAATTTTGATTGAAAAGGATAGTGGAGGGATAAAAGAGTGAAAGATAAATTTTTTTTTTAGGTCTTAGCAGTAGGAAGAGAAATGCTCCGCCCTTAGCCTCGATGCCTGGGCTGAGACGCACTAACCCTGGCCTCGTATAGCCCTAGTAATCAGGTGACCCCTTCAGCCAATGGGAACCCTAGCCCTAACACTATCCAATCACAACACTAGCCCTAAAATCTAGAACTAATAGGAGACCAGGACCTTACTGCCAATCTTAGCCCTAGTCCAAGCACCCAATCAGTTCAAAAACCCTGACCTCTACGTCCAATAAAGGCCTTAGCCCTACCAGTAGTCCCAACCCAAGTCCAAGCAGCCAATGGTACAGGTAGCCCTAGTCCCTACTTCCAATAGAAATCCTAACCCTAGCCCGAGTCCCAACCCTACAATGATTGAATCACAGACCCGGAAAACAAATCAGAACCCTCAAATACACAACCAATGAGGACATTAACCCTAACCCAATAGAAACACCAGATACAACCACCAATCAGTGTACACATGTGCCAACCACTAGCAGACCATATAAGGTCCCAGCGACCTCAGACAAGGTTTGCTGGCCAGGGAGTTGGAAGTTGCTTCTCCTGTTCAGAATCTCCTAGGAGACAGACAGGCTCAATCCACACGTTGGACTTCTTCAGGAAAAGGATTCACTAACTCGAAATCTAACAATACTGTTTGAATAAAACTTTACTCCCCCTGCTGGCCAAAAGAGGAACTGCACAGGCCCCAGTAAATACAGTTTAAACAGCTCACAGAAGCACCCTCTGATGTAGAATATCCCTGTTGCAGGGGGTGGGGGGGGGTCTCGCCTCCCTGGCTTGTGAACACAAAATGGTGGCTGGGGGTGCACTGTTTTAACACACAGGTCTTACTTAGCACAGAACAAAGGGGAAATTAGGAGGGAAAACAGATTTGACACCAAGGAATGAGAGGGACAAATTACAGAGGTTGGACTGCAAATCCCAAAATTCAACACGTTAAATGCAAGCAATCATGGGCAGGGAAAACAACAAATTTAAAACACAAAACAGGTGATAAAATATGCAATCACAGGCAGGTCAAAACTGCAATTTTAAACTGTAACAACTACATGCAAAGACAGTAATCACAGAAAGGGAAAATCGTTTTTTAAACAACTTTTGTTTTCGGAAGAAACAGCACTAGTCTGTCTCCTTACCACTTCCTGGACTCTGCTCACTGCAATCTGGGGCACAAGTAGGCTAAGCTGTCCAAACAAAATTGTCAGAAGTCATCAGGCTGGGCATTTCCTCTCACTCATTAGATTCTCGCACCTTTGGATCAGTCACTCACTCTTCACCAGTCCTTGCAAGGTCTCAATATAATTAAGAGCTGCTTGTTAAAATTTTAATTTGCGGTCCAGAATCCTCAAACCTCATGCCTGTGGACTCCTGAGCCATTCAGCCTCTGAAAACTACAATGTTCTAAATGTTTAACGCCATTTGGCTGTTACATACGCATAGAAGGTTAAAGATTTCGGTGTGTGGAAGCCAAAGGGTTAATCCTTCAGTTTTCATATTGGCTCTCAGGTAACTAACAGGGGCATTCTAGCATTTCCTTCCAGCTGTTCTGCATCAGGAATATTTCGACATTTAGGGAGAGTACAGTGAACAGCTGCCTCCTCCATCTCACACTCACCAAACCTGGAGCTGACAGTTGCTTCCTCCAGTCAGCCATCCTCTAGGAATGCATACCCGTCCATCACAAACAAGTAAGAGACCCTTCACTCGCTCTGACCCCCAGGCATGCCTGCTCCCAGCAAGCACTCTGAAGCCTATTCCGTCCCATTTGTAAAATATTGCACCCTGGAGCCTGTGCAGGCATGGAATCCTTTGCGGGGAACTACATTGAATACATCGACAGAAACCCAATGTGTTAACGTTTGTCAGGGATCTTTGTCAATATAGGTCAATATAGGTCAATCTCAGGAGGTCTATCGCCTATGCCGATTCCCTCAGGATAGGAAATGGGTTTGAATCCACAGCAGACTGAAGTATTGTGCCTTTCTGTCTCTGTTATGCCCTGGGGGCAAATAGACGTCAAAGTCGAGTAGTTGTCTAGGGCTGAGCTGATACTAGTCGAAAGTGGCATCTAGGTGTTGGCCGGCAGCATTAATCTCTTGCACTGGGCAATCTGGCAACCTCTGTGTATAGGGCTTAATCTGTATTGATGCAGAAGCCTAGCATGGATTATAGTTAAGAAAAGGAGAGAGCATAGATTGACCACACAGTTGCTGCTATTTGAGTTCCCTTTCTGCCCTCAGAGAGAGATGATGTGCTGTTCAGAGGACAAATTAAATATGCCAGCTGTGTCTCCACCTCTTGTATGGTAGTGTGTTTATTTTCATTTTTAAAGTGACACGGAGCATGCTGTTACATTTTTATCACCTTATGCATTTGTTTATAAAGAGCTTCATGAAAACAAACTGTTACTTCCTCTAAGCAGGACCTATTTCATGAAGTAATCTTGGTCGGATGAGGTCAAGCTGTTGAGTACAGCCAGGTCTTTCAGCTGTTTTGAGCTGTAGAGGGTTAGAAAGGTTTCTTATTTTCCTAGAGAAAAGTACCAGAGCTTGACTGTCTGGAACCTAGTTGGTTGGTTGGTGTGGATTCTGTGCCGCAGAAGCATGTGGGTTTGTGTGAATGTGTTCCGCGAGTTGTCTGTGCAATGCTTGCACTATCACTCAATTAATATATTTTAGTGCTTGGCCCTACATAGTTTTTATCAAATATGTGATCTAGGAATGGGGCTTCGGGTAGCTAAGTCTAAAGTTGAATAGCACCAATCTGCAACTTGTGTTACTGTGTAAGTGTGACTTGATTTATCATAGCTGCCTGTAGAAATTTTAAATAATGGTTTGTAAAATGATCTTTGTGTGCTGGTTGTATAAATGATGGGTTTTATGACCCTTGGGAAAGAAGGCAATATCATCCACGTACAGGGTAATTATTAACAACAGCCCTGATGACCTTTGGGGCATCTGGCGACAATGGGAACGAGACATGGGAGATATGGAGGATGCCGACTAGGAAGCAGTGCTAATCCCTTCAGGAGGTGGCCATTAGGGCGAGTTTCTGCCTAATACAGTTTAAAATCCTACACAGGGTCTGCATAGCTTGGCACAGGTTACAGAAGTTGGGGAAGATCCCACAGCACACCTGTCAGCACTGCAAAACACATTGGGTCATTCTACCACATCATATGGGAATGCCAAAAGATACAGAAATACTGAGTGACAATATTGACAGAACTGGCGGACTTACTAGAGAAGAAGAGATGCTGCTTGGCCCCCAATTTGCGCTCTTCTGAGTATTGGGGGACATGGACATTCCGTATAAGAAGTTATTGTTCTGCTCGCTGGCCTTGGTGGTATCGAAGAGGGACCTGGTGTGGGTTTGGGGGTACAGGATGTCCCTACTAAGAAAAAAAAATGAATTGGTGAATGGGCACTTGCATGCTGCCGAAAAGTTGCTCTATGCTACTTGTGATTGTCCTAAGAAATATGAGAAAATATGGGGTTGATGGAGGGAGGTCTATGACCTGGAGATGGAGGGCTCTCAGCTGCCACAGAATTGAGCGCTGAGCAGGGTCTGCCTGACCATAGCATGGAAGGACTGGAAGTTGGCAGAGGGTCGCCACCCCGTTGTCACCTCCTGTACCTACCTCCTGGAAGTTTGTGGACTGTTGTAAGCAGATCTCCTTATCCAATCTAACATGTCCTGACATTGATTATCCTGGTAGTTGTTCGGATGTAATGTGGGTATGCTCATTTTGTTTGTTTTTCAAAAAACAACAAAAAAATGATTTTAAGCTGGGTTTTATGGTTGGGTGACTTCATTATACCAAAACGACATCTATCTTGGTGTGTTGCGTGCATTAGGGTGTGGTACGGTGAAAAGCTTTTGTTGGAGAGCTGGTTGACTTAGGAATGTGTGGTACTACAGGGCAGCATCAATGTTGCCAACTATATGACTCTTGGTCATGTGTTTGTTACTTGATGGTGACATGTATTCTGTTGGTTCTGTGACCATTGTGAGTTGGAAGATTGGGTTGAAATGTGGCCCCCTACATTGCCAACTCCATGCCTTTGGTGCTATACTTTATGGTTGGGAGGACTGCTTGACAATACACCCCTTGACCCTCCCCAAACACAATCCTGCGCCCGTGGTGTAGTTATGCCATCCCCTCTCTCTATTTAGGAGGGAGGAGTTCAACAGTGAAACTGTCAGAAACATCACAGTGCAACAGCAGGAATCTCTGCGGAGAGGATCTGTACACCTCTGTCCGTCTGATGCAAGTGGCTCATAAAGAGGAGATGTTTTGGTCATGTTTAAAAAGGGGCCAGTATTTATTCTCTACACCGCCTGAAACGAAAAAAAGTTTACAATTTCTGCTTACCTGCTCTCCAAAATAAACATTGTGGCTATTTGGTCTCTACAGGTGTTTCACCTCATAGAGGGGAATGTGTTTTGTGAGTTGTTGACTTGCCGGTTCTATTTTTTGATGGAACCACAACTTGCTGTCATTTGACTGAATTTTAATGATACAAAGTAGTTAAAGTTAGGTGTTGGATTAGTTCCTCACTCGAGGCCCACTAATAAAGACCCTTTGCTCTACTTACCGCCAGTCAGCCTGCTGCCTCCTGGGTGGCATGCTGGCCTTTCCAAGTGTTTGTTCATTACAATCCCATCAGCAACTAAGGTGATCACGTCGTCTTCTCTTTTAATTTATCTTAGTAACCACACCACATCTCAAATGGCCCAGGCAAACACGGTCTTTTATTGTCTAGATTTGCAGTGCTGTGTTTGTAATCGGGTAGGAGAACTGAGTGACACCTTGGTTTCTGTTTCTCAGCCAAGTCCTTACAGCATCACTGGAAACCGCCAGCAAAGAAACAAAAAAGGTGCGACCTGATCAGTGACTAAGTGTGGGTTGCACAAAGCTTTTTGTTTGGAGAAAGGAGATCTGTGGCGTCTCTGCTTCAATTAAATAATAGTTTCCTTTCCTCACACCTATTGTTGAAATGCTGGTCTTGGGGTGGGATCCCAAACACCATAGTTACATGACTCAGAAGCGTTAGCGCATGCACTACCTTGGCCAATATGCCCCGCTCTGGTAGGTTTTAGTACTTAGCTGCTGGCTTCCTCTGATCGTAGCATTGCCAACACCTTCGGAAGGAGTCTACTCATGCTAAGAAATGAGCCTCAGCCTGAAAGCATTTAGTGTCAAGTTGACCCTGTACGCGCTGCACTATCACTCTTAAATCCAAACAGCCTTGCACTCGTCTAGTCTGTCTCAGGATGGAAGGCAGTGCACTTCAATAAAATGCATGTTGTCTGCACCTTTTGAATTTGGGAACTATCTTACATCAGGCATCGTTGCTTTTTTTCTAAAAGCAAAACTGGCTTAAATAAGTGTGTCGTACAAGGTAATTCCTGGTCACAAAAGCAATTCATATGTTTAAGATACTATGGGTGGCATTGTTTTTTTTCTGTTTATCCACTTACGTTATTTGGTTGTGTTGGGGGTAGACCGGAAATGGAGTAGATCTAAAGCACTTCAATACAAGCTTTAAATGGGATACTAAACACTGGTGTGAATCATGGGACCAACACTACCAAAATCGGATCCAAGTATGTTGGCTCCACGCTTCTGGTGCTGTAAGTCTAACCTGTTTTCTGTGGGAAATGGCACTATGCTTTCTTTTACATGGAGTTTGGTACATACTTGGTAATCTTCACTTGCGACAAATGATTGTTCAGATAACTGTAAAAAGTGATACTTACAAAAAGTTACTGACTGGGAAAGAGGTTCAGCTGTGTCTCAAACCTATGTGGGAGCAGCATGTGTTGGGGGAAGCATGGCTGTGATTGGTAGGCAGAGGTTTACAGCTTTATTTGTGTCTTAAGGCACAAGTTATTTTTATCAAGGAATTTTGGGAGAATCCTTGTGTGGTCTAGGGTGCACAATCGAGTAGGTGCAGATTTTCTTTCCGATCATTTCTACAAATGTTTAGTGTAGTGAGTCTTGATTCCAAAAGGTTATCCCTCACGTTCCAGAAATATACCCTAATTTTGCAAGCACAGCTAGCTATCCTTTCTATGCATAAAACTGGGGAGTTCGTTGACGTTCTGTGTGTTCTCCTGCTAGGCTTTGTGCTACAGCTTGAAAAATGGATGATGTTTTCTGTCTGGAGTTTTAATACTATTGTAAATATATGTTTTTGGTCAGGGTGTTCTTTGTTAAATAGCATTCAACGTCTCAGTAAATACTCTTGATTTCATGTGTTTTTTTTTCATTCTGCTAGTGTTTTCTCAGCATGTCTTGCTGAAAGGGCGGATCTTGTGCTTGCATGTGAAGATTCAAAGCATGTAACCTTCACGCCAAGTCTTCCATTCTTGTAGCAAGTCGTATCTTTTTTCACCCATTCATATTTTGGTTTATCTCTTCTTTTGCCAACAGTACCTACAGATGAAATGGCCGCTTCTAGATGTGCCAAGCAGTGCTGGACTCAAAGACGCCCGGTCACCTTCTCCTGCACACCTAGTGAGTATATATTTCCTCACAGACACTCCGTTTTGTGATGTTGCCTCGTTCTTAAATATCTTAAGCGCTGAGTGTTTTTGTCCTTTTATTCCCCAGGGGTTTGGCTTGAGACTCACGACACGTGGCTGATGCTGGCATTTCTTAGCTGTTTAAAAAGCCTTATGTAAAACTCCATGATCCAATTTAAACCCCTTCTCAGTTAGGCAATAATAATAATAATAAAAGCATCTTATATAGCGCCTGGTTACACTAGGAACAGTGTGTCCCCGCGCTGTATAGACAGAGAACTGGGCCACTCCCAAGAAAGGAGAAAAAAATGGAAGTTGGGAGACGAGGAAACTGGAATTCGAAACTCTGTATCTTGCTACTTGTGAATGTTCTCTGGACAGATATGCGAGTTTAACGTCTTCAGCAATACTTTTTCAACACATTATTAGATAGGCAATATGGGATTAGGTTTGACACTCCTTAAACATTTTTTTTTTCAAATTGAGCACTCCACCGAGTCTTCCTCTGGTCTGGTGAAGTGCAGTGACGCTTGCTTACTGATGGTTGGTTGAGGAGCATCGCTTTACTGACCAGAAACATTTAGCCTCTGATTTTTGCCCCCACCCAGCTTTAATGTTCTTGTGTGCTGTCCGGTCCCGGCAAGGGTCCGTGAACTGATAGACGATTGATGTGTTGGTCTTTGTAATGTCAATGTTAACCATTGTCAGCATTGGGGAGAGCTTTCTGTTAAACTAAATATTTTATTCGTGAAACAACAACTTTAGATCACTGCCACCCACATGGCCTACTCCCCACCTGCGCAGTCTTTTCCGGGAACACAATTGTTAGACAAAATCCTTGTGAAATCGGTGCTGCAATTTCAGCTGGGATCACTGTGCGTAATACACCCCACACTCTCCCTTCACACACACACACACACACACCAGACGCTGCCTGTTCTCACTGGAGGTCTTTGTTTGGAAAAGCAGGGCTGGAATATTTCTACCTGCCTGTTAAACGTTAGACCATCCGCCCTCACAAGCTCTGACTTCCTGCGCCTTTCTTTCCCAAAGTTGTGAGCTCAGCTTGTTCTAAGAACATATCAGCTGGTTCAGTGGCATGTGCAGAAGTATATTATTTTTGAGAACCTGAAATTACTTTAAAACAACGTGTCCCATAAAGGGTGGCGTCTAGCCTAAGTGTTCATGTTGCAGCTACATTTGATCTTGTGTGGCTTGGTTTCTCTCTACTTCCCCGACATTATTGGGTGATGAGTGTTTTGGCAGATGCTGGTGTGCAGACATTTTATCATGGTACAAAAAAGGGCATTCGAAACCATCCTGTATCCTAATGTAATTTAGGTTTCATAACATAAGGAAAAGGCGTATTCTCTTGTGAGCATGCGCTATACAGAACGTTTTGCAAACTTAAAATATGTACAATGGAACTCGCACATCAGACTGCACTGCATTTAATATTTTCAACTCTGACTGGGGATATGAAGGCGGCTTTGACTCGGACACAAATCCAGGTTTAGTGCTACAGGCTGTAATCCTGGTGGAACCTACTTCATTCTAACCGCCTATGTTTTATTTATTTCGCTATTTTATTTAAGAGACGGCCTACTCCATTCCATCTCTTAACTATTTTTTTTATTTAAAGGGGTACTACCCTACCCATGTTTTTAAGTCGAGCTGGGCAGCACATGCACTGCTGCGAGGCATGCAGTAGTGGAGTATGCCTTTGACGCCCCGCCCACTCTCCGCCCATATTTTGTATTTGCTTGTGTCATTGTCCTTTCTTAAACGCTGGCTTCCGAGTCGTTATTAGGCTTGTTAGTCCCTGCTTGGTACCGCCTTGACTGCATTTGTTACCTCCCATAACGACGGGACCTTTACTGGTGTTCTTACATGGTCTGCTTTATAAGTCGATGAGCACTATTTTATTTAATGCTCTTCCCTTATTCCACCCACTATCTCGCAGCACGCCGCACTGTTTTATTTTAATTTTTACTAATGGCTGGTCCGCTTTAACTATAGCAGCTGTGTTATTTTTTTTATTCATTTTAGCAGCATGGTCCACATTTAGCGTCCGCACTTATTTATTTTGTTTTACTAGCGCCCATGCGGTGCTTTCTCATTCATAGAGTCCGCGCCTCTATCTTTACGCAAATTGCGTCTAAAGAAAGGTACGCGGCCGACATTAAAGTGAGAGCACGGCATGGGCGCTTTTACCAAAAGAAAACTATCTGTTTGTCAACTTGACAAACAGATGTGGTTTTTTTTGTCAACACCACCATTCCGCGGGTACACTTTAAAGTCGGACATGCCTCTTTCTTTGGACGCGGGTTGTCTAAAGAAAGGGACGCATGGGTACTAGTAAAACAAATATTTACAATGGAAAAGGTCTTGCGTTTGCAAGAGTTTAAGCTATTGCATTGCCAATAGCTTAAACTCTTGTTACTGCGAGAATTATTGCATTGCAAATGCTTGTTTCTTTAAGCAGCAAAGTCTGGTATTAACAGGGTGTCTTCTTCACCGGTGGTAGAGCTGCTTACCTGCTGGTTCACAGCTTATGGACTTATCCTGACACAGAGGAGTGGTTTTGGGTGTCGGTTCATGGAGGAGCGAGGATGTTAGAAAAGGTGTGGCGTGAGAACATTGCAGAATTGTAAGAGATGTTACTGTGTAAGATAGTGGATGGGCAGATCATTCTTGGTTATGGGAATGTTCGTTTGAACAAGTTGCTGTTTGTGGGCATTCTTCTGTCTCCCACATTCTACTTCTACCTTGGTACTTTGGCATGAACAAACGAGTGTATATAGTGGCTGTTTTGAGACGTTCCTGTTTTCTAAGTGTGCTTTCCAGTTTGTTGTTTCACATTATTCTGTATGAGTTTCTCCCACTATTTACCATCCCTGTGCAATAATGGCTTTAAGTCTACTTGGGAATTGATTCTCACTGAAAGAACTGTTACACAGCTGTTCTCTCCAATCTTGTTCTGTGTTTCCTGGTATATTTCCTATAGACCGTGCCTTTGGATTCCTTCACTGGCAGCAGGGTCTTGAAAAGCTATTAAAAGGCCCCATGTTTTTTCAAGCTCCCCACGGGTCATTGCTATCAGAGAGGGTACTTGTCCCTCAATCATATGGTGATGTCTTCCCTCAGAGAAGCGAAGGAGCAAGGAGTTCCCTAACTGTGGTGCAGGTGTTCCCATAAAATAAGAGTGTTTGTGGGCCTGCGTATTCAGAGATGGATTTATCCAACAAGGACAATTTTAATGTGAGCACAAATGCTAACGTTTATGATGATGTCAGTTGATTCAATTTTGTCTTTATAACCAAACTCTGCATGGTAGTATCACTTACTGGGTAGAGGCATCCTCGGCCCTTTTACCTTGACTATTTTTAATCTCCTCAGCTCACCCTCTGTTCAACTATGAGAGAGGGGTTAGTTCGGAGAGCAGGTGGTGTTGTTGTGCCTCATCACTGAACTGGAGTGAGGAGGACGAATATAGAGAAGTGAGCACCACATTCCCCAAGCACTGTGCAAGGATTTGCAAGTCTCTTCCCTTGGTGTGCCTCATTGCTTGGGTGTAATTTAAGAGGGACATGCTGTGCACACCTCATCCCTGCTTTATTGTACAAGATGAATTTCTTAGCAAAGCATGTGTTTTTTAGCTTATATGTTTCCCGTCAGTGCTCCTTAATGATGAAGTGGACAATTGTGCTTTTCTCATCAATAGTGTGATGATACAAATATAATTATCATGGACCCTTCCATGGGCAGTGATGGTTTCTCCTCTGAACACAGCCCTTAAATTGAACAATTGAGCTCTTTTTTTTATAGTGCTTTATTTTACACACCCTGCTGAAGAAGGCTGGAACTGGTAAATATGCATCTGTGTGTTCGACCAGTCCTATGCAGAGGAACACGGCACTGGTGTTTTGTTGATTGGGAGACTTAGTTTCTGATCTTGCTTCAATAAATTCTAGAAAGAAGCTGAATCGGGGCATACAATGCCAGTGGCAATCAGAACATTTTCTTTTAAGCAGCATTGATTTTTGTAGAAGTTTTGTTAGTGGTTTGATGACATGTTACTGATTGTTCTCCGGATTGTCTTTAATGCAATTCTGAGAGGTATGGCTCTCCCTAGTACTTGGCTGGGAGCAGAGATAGTCTCTATCTTTAAAAAGGGCTCACCTCTGCTCCCATCCAATTACAGACCCAAGTCTTATTGATGTCCCCCAGAAGATCTTCGCGAGACTCATCCTGGACCGGTTACAGGACTGGATGGAGGAGTTCGCAATACTTAGCCCCTATCAGGCATGGTTTAGGAAGAGTACCTCCACTGTGGACCAAATCTTCAGACTAGTGCTCCTGCACTGGAAAACGGTGTGTATAGAGGGTGGCAGCCTCTATATGGTATTTGTTGACCTTCGCTCCGCCTTTGATCTTGTACCCAGGGGAAAACTCTGGAGTGTCCTTTTAGAGCTGGGCATCCCCATGATGAGGATACATGAGGCTAACTTCGCCCAAGTTAGATGCGGGAAGAGCGGTGAACTGACATCTAGATTCCCCGTTGACGGGGGGTAAGGCAGGGCTGCGTGCTTGCGCCGACACTGTTCTGCCTCTGTCAACGGGGTAATCACGCATCTAAATGGAGTTCAGAATAATGATGCGCCTAAGGTAGCCAGGAACAGGGTACCGGCGATAATGTTCGCCGACGATTAATTTTAATTAATTGTGGGTTTCTATCGAGCTAGAATCGACTCCCGAAGGAGTATCTGCGCAGTAGACCGCTGGGGAACCCGTCCTGGCTTTCCCTGTGAGATGGTCCCTACTGGGTATCACCAAGGTGAAACCAGGGATCCCCGGCGTATGTGGGGGGCCGTTGTGGAGATGAGGCAAGATAATGCCCAGAGTTGCCGAGTGTGATCCCTGGTTAGAGTAGGCACCGAGGTGAGAATTATCGAGTCCGCTGACCCTGGTCCACGACCCTGCCGCGTCGGGAATTGAACCCTGGTCCTGGGCCATCCTCTGCTCCCGGGTCTGCCGCCTCTAACCAGTGAGCCACACCACTCCACTCCACAAAGACGATACCCTCTTTCTTTCCAGATCCCCAATGGGCATCCAGCGAACATTGGATGGTTTTGTAGAATTTTATTTTGCTCGGGATTGGAGATCAATTAGTTGAAAACAAAATTTATCATCTTCAATCCGCCTAGAACTACAAGACCTAACCCTATTCTAGGCAAAACAAGACTAGAAAGGGTAAGCACCTTTTGTTTATCTGGGGGTCATGATTAATGAGAGCTTGTCGTGGGGCCCCCAGCAAACTAAATCACAACTAAAACTTGCCCAACTTTCAGGTGGAATTCTCAGACTATCCAATGTGTTGACAATAAAACCAGTTGGACCCCGGCTGGAGGTATATAAAACACAAGGTAGGGGTGCTAGCATGTATGGTGGCGAACTATGGGGACATTGCAATAAAACTAACATCACTAGGGTTGAGAACAATTTTTAAAACACTTGTTAGCCCTACCTTCCAGTACCCCGCTTCTCCCATTAAGACTCGATATGGGGATTAGGCCAATTGATGAGGAGGTAGCCTTAAAACCATTACGGTACTGGCGCCGGCTCTGGTTTACACCGCAGTTGATCAATTACGGACAGGAGTTCAGAGAAATACTCTCTAGTATGAGCGCATGCAAAATTCCCTGACTCACCTTCATTAAGAAGGAATTTACAAGGCTGGGATTTCCTGTCTTATGGGCTGATTCTGAGAGGGGCTGTAAAGAGATTTTAGCGCAGCATGCTCGCGAAGGCAGTTCGTGCTGAGAACCTGAATGTGGCCCTGTGCAATCCCAAAAATGGCTCTAGAACTGCCTCCTTCCTTCTGGTCAAAGACTCCTACCACTTTGAACGATTCCTTGATGACATTTTGCCAGTTTTAGCCAGAAAATTGTATGTACAAGGAGGCATGGAGTATTACCTGTACGAGCTTTTACCAGTAACTGGTCTACTCCTGCCCCAGAAAAATGTCCTCTCTATGAATGTGATAGCGAATCGGAGATACATGTCTTCTTTTTTTGTCCTGCATATCATGAACCCAGGAAGCACTGGCTTGTTCCTCTGTGTAAAAATCTTGTTTTCCGGCAATGTACATATGCACTCAGAGTTTTAAAGACTGACACATCCGGACCCATCGTTTTTGATGTTTCGCATTTTCTGGCAGCCATGTGGCGTATCCGCATAGTTTTAATTACCCGTGGTTAAGTTGGGCATATAAGTCTAGTGACTAACTTTCCTGTGCTTAGTGTTTTAATCAGAAACTTATTTATTGCTCTAGTTTTTTTAATGTGATCTGTAAAGTCTTTTTGCTAAGTCTAACTGTTAATGTCATCTAATTGTACTACTGGTATACGTTTTTATTTGTGCCTTTATGGTATCTTACCGAAATAAAGATTTGATGATGATGATGATGATGATGATGATTGTTAAATGAGAATTGAGTTCTGGGGACTACCTGTTCGTTAAATATTTTAGTATGGGATTTAAATAGCTGCAAATGAGCGGGGCTCTGTATCACAGAGGGTTTACAATGAGAGTCCAGAGCGGGTGTTGGTGCACTAGGGAGAGGGGCTTGGGAGCGTAGGGAATTTATATGCGTACATGTCCTTGTTTTACAGTCTGAGGGGATAAGTAATTTTATAACTGATTATTGTTAATCTATTTAGAGCCTTAGGTTAAGATGTGCAAGTCTGATTTTAGTATCTCAAAATTGTGGAGACAGATAACTATTATAAAGTATGGACCTTACAAAGAGGTTTTGGTCTCGGTTGTGAAAGTCAAGTCAATTATGAGCAATATAATAACAATTTACTTTAACAACACGGGCTTTAAAAATAGTTAATTTCCCTATTTTGTATTTAAATGTCACATTGCAAAAAAATTGGGTTAAACATCAAAAGGAGAAGGGCGTTCAGGCCTCATGAGCAAATCTAGGGTATTCGTTCATATTTACAAATGGATTATGCTAGAAAAAAAAATCTGGAAAAATTTGGTTGAATTCAGGTCTTCATATGATGAGATTGACCACTGACTTAGTTTTTAATTATCTATTGAAACACAGAATTTTGGCAAAAGGAGTGCTCTCAGGATCTTTCATGCCTTCATCAAGGCACTCAGGTCTGTTCTTCATTAGACATCATGTGATAGTATTACTAACATGAGTTTGTTGTTCGCATCGAAAAGATCTAATGACAGGCAAACTTTCCAAAGTAATTTCTAGGAGGCACTATCAAGTTGCATAAGTCTTGTGCTGGCTACAGAGATCATCCTGAAAACGACTTGTTCTCTTCTGTGATCACCAAGTTAGTTTTACAGCTAACACAAATATATATAGATTGGAACTCAATGACGTGGTGGTTTGGTCATAGTGTTGCACAGATGGAAGCTCAAGGCTGCCAAAATGTTGGTTTACAAGCAACCTGCTTTGGAGTTCACATAAAGGCGTTCTGGAGAAATGTCGAAATTAAATGTGCCTCTCCAGAAAATTTGTATTTTGCCATACACATTGTATTGTTGACTTCAAGATGGCAATAGTAAAACTGACTGCACAAAAGATGTAAATGGAAGACTTGGTGGCAGTAGGCTGCAGTGCCCTACCTTTGAGGACAAATCCATCGATAGTTAGCAGTGTTCAGACCGCAGAACTTTATCTGTCGCCATGTGTTTCCATGCCCAACTCGCTGCATCCTGACATTGATTGTATGGTATCTCCAGGTATTTGTTGAAAACCTGTGCCTCTTCTATTCTTCTGGTTACGTTTGTTTTTGCATCATTTACAAAATTACTTTCTGAATAATAATTTTGTGTTAAAAATATTTAGAAAAAGAGATGAGCCACTCATGATTTCATTGTTGATGGTGATTTAGTTACCATGGCACTCCCTTTGGGACACCTTAGAAAAACTGTGTAATATTTTTACTACAGTATTGAAATATTAATCTTTCAAAAACAAAAATTGCTACCTTGGTAAAAAATAGACGGCCACCTTCTAATGTAAGTCATTCTGTATTTAGCCCAACAAGAGCATACCATCACTTAGGGGAGCTTAAGTTTCCCTCTATAACTACTACAGTGTATTCAGACTGTGTGATTGATCCAGTGCCTAATTTATAAAAATAAATAAATAAGCTCCATTGCCTTCGTCAGGAGGCCACGGCAGTGTGCATCACACATTGCCCCTGCCAGTGCTGGCAATGACAGTACCAAAACAACTATTAGCCATCACACTCCTACAAGTCTGACAATTCAGACAATTCAAGGCCCCCAAAGCTTTAAGAAAGGCTTGGGAGGCAGATAATATAAGTTTAAGGTATACTGAATAAATTAACAACGGTTCTTGCGCTCATCTTTAAAGTAGACAAACAGCGCCACCATGTGGTGTACTGTCATAAGTGCTGGTGTTGACAATTAATTGCTGGTGCCAAGCACGGAAACCACTGGGTCAATTTAAGCACTGGGTTGATCCCACTTAGAGGCAATGAACCACCAAGGGATGTCCAGTGCACATCAGGTTGTGTCAAGGAATAAATCTGAATCTTGACCAGTCACTCCTCCAATTTTAAATGGGGGAGCTGAAAATAATTGCACTGTTTAAAATGTTATGTTTATTAATGTGAGAAAATAAATGTTAACAGGAAACGTAATTTTTTTTCTAAAAGTCTTAGGCGAAGTAAGTCGCAGACACTCATGGTTTCCTCACTTTCAACATATTTTTCATGCGAAATTTTCTTTAAAGATGCATTACTTCCCTTGTCACTTAAAATAACTGCCTCACTTCTGAGTTTTTTACACAGCTGATTATATTGCGATGAATAGATACTGGTACTGAATATCTCCTTTGTGTGCATTTCTTTTACGGAAATACCCTCAAGGCCCTCTGACATGGTTTAGTTTGTTCTAATGTTTAACATTTGGCATAATATTTATGTTAAAATTGCATTTTGGTGGGGTGGTGCTGGTCAAATATTTGGAAGGGGTTGGGGTGAAGCTTGGAATGATATTATCACTTACCTCAGGTATTCTAATTATGGCTAAGTAACATATGAGCAGGTTATTTACTATCTCAGAGGAATGCAATTTTTTGCAAAAGTTAATACAGTTCCAATCGGCAAGTCTTTAACAAATGTTTTATATGTTTAGCGAGATTGAGGCTTGAACTTTATACAGAATGTAGGTGTGCATGTTTGATTGAAATGAATATGGGTTGCTATAATTCTTGGTGCGTTCCCTGGCTAGGCCATCTGTGTCCCACGGGAGTAAGTGGGTGTCATTCTGCCTTTAAGACAGATATGTTGCACAAGGGACCTGCAAGGAAGCACTTCAGTGAAATTACGGTTGCCTTCCTGTGATATTTTCACATCTGCCCCAATCCCATTTGAAGTTTACTTATCACCCTTGTAAAACTTTGCATAAAGCCGCTGTGGGAAAGGATCACAAAATATAAATTTTGACCATTTTGTAGCTTTAAATATTTATTCCTCATCTGCATTCCATGGTGACTGCACACATAAGAATGTAAGACTGGGTCCCAGTCTGTCTCTGGACTTGCAGCTCCCAATAGAAAGAATGAGGTTCAAAAAGCTGACTCAGTTACGGTGGTGTCCTTTGATGAAGCGTCAAAGCCTCCAGCTCATTGGACCTCCGCTGTTGGACCTTGGGTCGGGGTACTGTTAGAAGATCACCTCGCTGTCTTCCTCTATCTAGAACTTTAACCTGTGACGGACAGATGATATTCTCTTTGCAAATCATCAAGCAGTGACAACAAGTACAATGATCACTTCTGTTTGCTTTAGTGGACTGCATTGTCACCTTTGGCAGCGTAACAGGACTGATAAAATCGAGACTTGAGCTAAGAAAACAATATGGATCGTAGTGCAGCTGAGCTCTCATTTGTGACCTGCATTCTCATTGGTTCAGGGCTTCCTCCTGGCGATTGAAGATGGCCGCTCAGTGAGCATTCACTATGTTTTTTTAACACTTGACTGCTTTTTGAGGAGCAGTATGTGTTTCTCACTTCATACCCATTTTACATGTAGTTTGTTAGGGAACCATTTAGGACTTTCTGGTACCGTTGCAAGATATTGCTGAGGAGCGGCAAAGCAATATAGTGTGCTCAACTTTATTTAGGAAACATTTTAGCTTTCCTCCGATGCTTCCAACATGGTGGCCAGTGCTATTTTGTCTCCTGCAGTGGATTTAGGTGCAAATAGTGGAATCCTCGCTCACATGTGCCATGCAGGCTAGGCTTGATTCCCATCTCCCTCTGTCCCGCCGATCTTTATAGAAGTGCTGCATGCTCTTGACTCACTCTCTTCCGGTCTTACATGGTGTGGGATTGACCTCAGGCTTTCAGACTCGCTTGACACGTGTTTTATTGGTTTCAAAGGTCTTCACAATGCCCCCATGACTTCTCCTTTTTAGCCGGCCTGCCCGGTATTGTCCCAATGGATTTCCCCATTATCACAGTTACTCTCTGCCATTCTAAAGACTCACGTCTCGCTTCCTTTCCTGTAGGCCGTTTTGCACTGGGGTATGTGTGTCCGTGGGTTTCATTTTTCATTGACATCTTAGTTTATATGTGCATCTCTCCCCAAGCGCCTACGTCTAGCTTCTTTGCCTCTTGTTCCGGCTTGGCCCGAGTGTACATAAACTCATCCTTCCCCATTGATGTCTCATTGCCTTCTGTCACGAATAGCCTATGATTGTCCCTCCTGACGCCTTCCCAGCTCTGGCCATTTTGTGCAATACTGCCATTTATGCCCTGCCGGATTTCCTCTGGCTGCTTTTCCCTAGTTTCCTCGTGTGCAAGACTGTCCTTAGGCCATAATACCTTGAAGAACCCAACTGTGTTTACTTGGCATTCTGGGTCCAGTTATTTCCCACTGGGGTCACTTATCCTCCGAGTTGCCTGGATTCTGGGGGGGGGGGGGGGGTCTGACTCCCTTGGCTCGCCCATCTGCGTCCCACAGGAACTCCTGCCAAGCTTCCCTTCCTTCCCTCGTGTGCCGTCCTGCGTCCCCAGGATTTCCTTGTCTTCCTTCTGCGGCTGTGCCCGGCGCGCCAGGAGCACCCGGCTCATGCGGATGGCAGCGACGTTGGCACCGATAAACTCTGGCTGTTTGGCCAGGGGCGCCAGGGGAATGCAAAGCGTTCATCCTCCGAAGAGACAATGGTGAAGCTAATCTAGTCGCTCACGGCTGCTGAGGTCAGGGACGGGTCGTGAGAGCACAAAGGGCAATGATTAACCCCTCAGCACTCGCATGTTGACTTCATTGTGCTCCCTGCACGGTGCCTCGTGTATGTAGGCAAGGGTGCCCACTTCAGCGAGACTCAGGCCAACATCTCCCACCGAGAGGCGGGCGGGCAGGCAGGCAGGCCAGGCTCGGCCTGACGTCGGACTGACAGTCCGCCAGCCAGGTGTTGTATTCCCCCTGGGCCCTTGGTCGGCATCTGAAGGGGTCCCAGACTCTCCCATATCGCAAAGATCTTTTGGCCGTGGGCTAAATTTGCGCTCCCCCCCCCCCCCCCTTGCGCCGCAGCGGCCTGCGTTACGCCCCTGGTTTTGGCCCTACCTTCGGGTACACTGCAGAAAGTGTGCAGTGCTGCCCATGGCCTGCCGGGACACACGCCTCTGGTACAGATTTCCACGGGTATCTTGTGCCCTGCATTCCAGGACGCAGCGAGGCTGTGTGCGCCACACGCCCGGTAAAGGCGCGTCTTTGTTTGCTACACTGCCAGACAATCAGATCGCGTTGGCAGGAGCGAGTTATGGGGTGTGCTCTGCCAATATCTGTGATACCAGTTCAGGGCAGCCGAGTGCCAATGTGTGCGCTTCGTGGGCACAGGAACACAGCAACAGAAATAAAACGGATTAGAAGAAGTAATCAGTGAGCGTTTTTAATCCATTTTTTTTTTTTTACCACTAATTGATTAACAGGATTGAAAGTAGCGGTGAGTAATTGTTTACGCTCCGGAGGTGTGAATTGGGATCCTGGTAGCCCCCCTGTCTGCAGTCCTGGAGTCCCACAGACAGGGTGTGGAGTCTGTAGGTGTTCCCAGGAAGAGGTCTGTTTACAGACGTGAGCTCCACCTGATAATCCATCACCTGTGTCAATACCTAGGCCCGGGGGCTGCCCTGAGCAAGAAGCACCAGCTTCCCCTCCCCAGGAGTCCAGCACACCCTCACGCCTCCATCTGTGAGGGGCAGTGTTTGCTCCCGAGATTGTATGTTGCTGATATCCAGCTCTTCCCGCATGGCCTCGAACTATTGGGAGTTTGACTACTATTTACCGTAAAACACATTTGAATTTAAATTTTGAGAAACTGTGAAAAATTTAGGGTGAATTTGTACTTATTTATTCAGTCTAATGAGAAACCGATTAGAAACCGACATGCAAAGAGGGCATCAAAATGAGAAATATTAGCTCAAAAACTCAAAAGTACCCGTAATTAACATTAGTGAAGAGCTGCACACCTCAGTAGAAAAAATATTCCACAAAATTCCCGTTTCCCTTGTTTCAGGACTGTTTTCTGGAGCAGTAAAAGTGTAATACTCACAACAGCAAAAAAGAGCAAGTCAGTTTTAGTAGTGGAAGAGGGCAGTATAATAGTACGTACCAGGTGTACAGTACATTGTTTCGTTTTACAACTTGTACTAGAAGAAAATAAGAGAACTGTTTGTGGTGCTCATGAAATGCTCGTGAGAGTGGCTCCTTCGCCGTAGACACACAGCCGCTGACGGGTATTTATACACAATATGCATGGAGAACCGATACCCATGGTGTTTGCAGCACTGTATCCCTTTTCCCCTAACCTAATCTACCTTCTTAAATGAAGGCCACTTGTAGATACGTTCACAGTGTGCATACAGGCTCTCACTAGTCCACTCCCTACTCCCACTCAGTTTCCCTTTGCACACAATGGTCCCTGCAGGCACTTATGTTTGGCAGTAATAGAGATTCTTGTATTATGCTGGTTTTAGGGCTCCAGTAAGTCCTGTTGCACTCTCCTTAGGGATGTATGACATTACAACGCATGCTTTTACCACGCATAGCGCTTTGGGGTGCTGGATAGTGAATAGTTTAATTTACTATTCCAACTCCAGTCCCCGTGGACACTAGGGAAGGTGTTGGATAGTAAATTAAACTTATTCCCTATCCTAGAGCGCCCCCCAGCGCAATGCGTTGTAATGGTTTGCGTTGTAAAAGTTGCGTGGTAAAGGCACTGCGTGGTAAAAGTTGCCTTGTAAAGGATGTTTCCCTCTCCTTAGACAACTTACTTACCCAAGGCCGTTTCCCAAATGCTGCCGTACTTCAAATAGATAGCTGTCATTTTGCATCCCCATTTTGGAAAACGAATCTTCTGGCACTGAGCCATCCTCGGGCTTGTGGGTGGGCAGACCAGGTCTTCTCAATGCATGATGCTCCTAAAAGATCCACTCCCACACCTGTCAATCACTTGTTCCTTCTTTTGTATGGGTCGCCCAGCCCAGAATTCTGTCTTTTGTTGAGGGCTTATTGGCTCACCCATTCAGCGACTCCACTTCTGCGCACGGTCAATTTAGCTCCGAGGGATGAGGAGAGTAGGAACGTTTTCCAAGGAGGGTGGTGGTGCGAGGACCTGAACCATGGGATTTCCTCCTTTGTTGAAACTTGCTTTTAAAACATTGTTTTTCTTTCTGTATAGAGCGAGGTACACAAATATCTCCATTAGAGTTGGCTGTAACAACAGTGCGGGCTGGAAACGAGGCTGTGGCTCTGCAAAGCATTGTCCTCAAAACCTCAGCGTCTCATTCTTCCGTGTGCCTTTTCCGTAGTCCGTTTCTCTTAGTAAACAAGTCTTTGTTCATGATAAAAAAAAACCGAAAGGATCCCGCAAGGCCTAGACAAGTTAGCATCCTGTTCTTCTCCTCTGTTTCTCCGCTCTGAACTTTTTCACAACGCGTCTTTCCATAGAGTTGGTATTCAGTAAAGAAGAGTTTGACGTATGGTACAGAAGCCAATTCTTTTTGAATTCGCGTGGATAATCATTGAATTTGCGAGGGCAGTTGTTGCCTTTATAACACTTGACGTTTTCGTTTAGTACGGTGTTCAGTATTCTTATTAAACGTTTCTCAGAATTCCTGCAAGTTGTGGTCAGTTCCCCATTATGTACAGTAGAGAGATTTTCCAGGATTTCGACTATTCCTCTAGCTTTATGGTTCAGTTGGCTCTACTACAGTTGCTTTATTTCCTGGTAACTAGTGGGGGCTCACCGATATTGTGTGAACCGCCAGCCCATTTCACTTGGTGAACAGGAGCAGTCACTGATGTTTACTGGGCAGGTTTCAAACAATCGTGCATATTAGATAACAGATATAGGCTAGAAGGTCTTGAGGGTTCCTGTCTTGATGCATGCAATTCTGTGAACTGGAGCTCCACAGAGGCACCTTTGAGGGGGGTATTCTTTTTACTTATTGTTATTAATCGTCCAATAAAAGTGCTGTGCCAGACCCAGTGTCCTGCCCAGCTCTGCTACTTTAGGAACATGCTTACCTTTAAAAATGCTAATAAGCAGGAATGTCAACACCTGTACTTTAAAGGTCACGTTCCTCATGTACACTTTGTTCTGCCTACCAACCCCCTCGAGCATCAATGCAGCCCTAAACACATCCCAGATAGCACTTTTGAGCTCCTGAAAAAATGTTTATGGATACCTATGCTCTGCAGGATTTAGCTGTTCGCTCCTCGGATCTCTCATGCTCAACTCAAGGCCACAAGAATGATAGTTCTCTACTGTGGTGTTTTCTGCATGACTATGGATTTGCCGTATTTGCCACTCAATGCATCATTTGCTGCTTCATCTAAATATCTTAACAAATAAAATGTTTCTATCTCTGTCGAATTAAAAGTTACTGAAAATGTAACGTGTTCCTGTGTAGTGGAAGACCCTTCATAAAGGTTGACTGATCATCTTTCAGTGGGGTTGTTAAACTGGTACTAGTAAGGGTAAATCTTTGCCCAGGCCTTGTTAGCTTATGTAAAAAACACAAAATAATGAATCAATACTATCAGAAAATGTGCGCCTTATGCTTCATAGTTTGCCTTTTCATACGTCATCATTTAGTCAACCTTGCTACATAATTTGATCCCACCCCTGCCGCATAAGTCCAGTGGCCTAAGCTATACTCCACTCATCTCATGCTCCTGGTTTGATTCTGTCTGGTGTTTAACTGGGCACTTCTTGATTCTCAGCCCATATTAGTGGGAGCATTGATTGTCGGAGCTTTTATACCTAAAATAGCGTATTTTCCAGGTTGACTACAAATCAATGCAATTAACATTATAAAAACATTCAAAGGCTATGGAGAAATGGCTAACATGTTGTTCGGTGCGTGGAAAAGAGAATTCTGCCAGTAACCAATACAAACTTGCTGTGGGATCACAACTTGGGTGGTGTTGGGCCACGTTTATATTGGCATGGAAGCTCATCTGCACCTCGGGTATTTCACAAGCTAATGGCATCATGACCGTCAGCTTGGAATTGCTTCCTAATCTTAAGAATGTGATATAAGCAGCTTAGATGAGTCTCACAACATCTCCTGTGGTGGTGCTGCTGAATGAGTAGCTCATATGTGCAGTAACTTGTCTGCAAACAACTGTTATTGGCTGTCCTGGAGTTGTGGCCAGGAGGTGTGCTGCAGATTGTCGTCTTGACCAGCTATGTACAAGTCCAGATGAAGGGCCTTCCCTGAGATCCAGGCGATGAGTAGATTTGTGCTATGTGATAGTCTCCTAGTGGAGACCAGTCCTTGGTGCTTTAGCACAGAGGAGGCAACTGCTTCTCCACCACCTGTTGGAGACTGTGCAAACACATTTCTTTGAAAATACAACTATGCATACTCCTATGAAGAAAGCCACAGCTGTTTGGGAAGGTGACCATTTAACTTCTTGCGATAATGACATTCATGGCTTGTCAATGGAGATGCCACATCTTGGAGAGATCACCATTTCATACCTTGCATGTGGAATACTGCTACTACACTCCTTGGAGGCAAAAAGCGCATTGTCCACCATCCGAGAATACCTCATGTAGAGAAGGCAGTTCTCTCGTACCTCACTGGCAACATATGTAACACATATCTGAAAGAAAGCAGCCATTGTATAAATCCGCTGCAGAATAGAATTTCTCTCTGGTTGCAGTATACCCCTTTCTCACTGACTGAAAACACCCTATGTCCCAGAACAGGCAAAATCTGCACTTGTCTCCTGTAGGATTTCAGCTCCCATTGGAGTCTATGCCTGCAGTTAGAATACAACATTACATGTTCACTTTCGTAGGGCTCCTTAATTCACGAGGGCTATGCCAAGGCTGAATAGTGGCAGTTTAAGCAATAGATTAGGAAGGCAGACTGACCAAATACCTAGTTTGTGATGCTATTTCATCGAAACTAGAATTAAGTCCCGTTGGTTTTGCTGTTTCCCTTGTTATTACTGTATATGGTGATTGTCAGCTGGAAACCAGCAATAAGTGGTGCAGCACTCGTGGATTATAATTCATTCCACAAGTAAGAATTCGTGACGAGCTGGGGAAGGTGTGAAATTGAGTATCTTCTTTCAGAAGGACGGCTGGGCGCGAATAGTTTACTGATCTGCGTGATATAACCACAGCAGCAGGGTCGATCGGAGTTGTGGCTCCCGGAGGCAATAGTTGTGGCTTGAATTTCATTACAGACAGAACGTCCTTTGAGCACAGATTTATAATACTGAATGAAGAGCATTGTCTATTGAGTATTGTTCAATGACTTGTGTAGTGTTAATGCTGAATGGAAACCCATTCTGCTTGTGGAAGAGGACTTGTCCTCATCTTCATATGCCCGTGAGGTCTTGCAGCGTGGCAAACTGTCCTCTTGAGATTAAGAACATTTCTGTGTATAGGAGTTCATTGTTTTTAGCCGCTTTAGTCAGTATAGTATTATCGTAGTAAGAATTAAGTATGTACGTGTTAAAGGCCATCAATGTTCTACTAAAATCTATGATCATTGTTTGTAATGAGGATTGTGTACAAAATTACAGCAGGCTTTGCTCCTACAAGTATAGGCACCTGATGGCTGTGGAGAGCAATTTGAAGCGCAATAAGGGTGTCCTGATAAGGGAGGCATTTGTCAGCGAATACAAGATGATGCGATTCAGAAATGTTACCTTTTGCTTTGTTTCCTGGGTTTACTCCTGCCAACACTGAAATCTTACACCTTCTCAACTTCAGTGTATACATAGTGGCAGCAACTACATGAACTGAAGAATGTTCACAGTGGTAACAGTGTACAAGTATAGTCTGGCCACACTTACTCATACTCAGCACTGTAGTTTTTGACCTGCTTGAAAAACTTGTCTTTCACTTGGGTAGAAGCAGTTTTCAAGCAGTGAATATAGAAAAGAGGCCATGGACTGCAAGCATTATCGTCCGCTTGAAACTACCCTTTTCTCCTGTAAGAATGGTCCTTTAGGTTTCTCAATCTGAGGCTAGTGAAGCATCACGTCCATCGAGTTTGCTACAACTTGTGTGATCCTAGTTATGATCTGATCTCCAGACTTTTCCCCCAACTCTTGCTCTTCTTGCTGGTATCAGACATTTGAAATGTTCTTGCTTTTCCTTAGAAGGGCTTCCCTTCACCCACTCCCTCGACTGCCATGTATTTGAAGTCTGTAAAGGCTTTGCACTGTGTAGAAACGTACATGCTTTGGGAAGAATCCATGACCATTTTACTTGTTTTCATAATTTTTTGGGAACTTTACTTCTTGAGACTTTTGTTATCCGGAGGTCTTTCCACGTCATCCAAATGGGTAAAGCTCCTTTCCTGTAAGCCCAGAGGGGACAGCATCCCATCAAAGTACTTGTCTGTCTGTGCCAAACGCCCATCCCTACTAGTGAGATTGGATTATTGTATTCTCTGCCAGTGGATTTAAATCAGACGCACCTTATGCTGTATATTTGTTTTTTAATTAGAGAGGCCTCTGTTTTTCACTATTCCGTAAGCAAAATCAAATAATTAACCGGTCCCTTAGTGTGGGAATTTTCAATAAGCTCTTCAGTCATCACCGATCTGATTTCTGTTACTCAAGTGAATTCATCTATTGTTCTGTGTGACACAACGTAAACCATGAATAGGTATTTTTGATTGAAATGTTACTCAGTGCTCAAAATAAATACATTTGACAAATGGAGATTTTGTTAATTTTGTCGAACTTAAATTGCCCTAATATGGACCCTAAAATGTTGCTGATTGCTTTTCATTATTAGGGGGGGTGATAGGATTGATTTGTACTGTATCTTCCTGAGGAAGGTACTCTGTGCCATGGAAAGCTCTTGGCTAAAACCTAAACTACGCAATGGGTCTCACTTTACACGGTCACTAGGTTTTCTTTTTTTTTTTTAATGGTTCTATATTAGACTAATACATCCCTATGAGACTTCTGGTATGAGTAAAACATGTTCGTGCAAGTAGCATACTGAGCCGACTCTTTCTTCTATTGCTTGCAGTCCAACAAGGTTCCAGTGGTGCAACACTCCCATCACATGCACCCCCTAACTCCGCTAATCACCTACAGCAACGAACACTTTTCGCCAGGCACGCCACCTCACCTCTCGCCTGAGATAGATCCAAAAACAGGTGAGTGAGCAGCAGCCTTAAACTGAGTAAACCATTCCAATATCCACCAATGGTAGTTTGTAAACAAGATACTTCTTGGTCTTCAAACGCCATCGCTGATGCAGTACGTAAGCAAACTGGCCTGAATGGAAAATGATAGCTCACCCTAGCATGCGGTACCCAGAAACGCAGACAAGGCATGGGCATATGTCTGGCATCACTGACACTAGAGGTTTAATATATAATAAAAGTTGTGACTTGTAAACTCTAAGGAATGAGTGCAACCGTTTTCAAGTAACTTTCAAGAAGGGTGTATTTTTGTGTTTTTTATAGGACACATGTTAAGTATTACATCTATAGTGGGAAAAAAGTATCTGGAACATTTACAAACTTATATGACAACTCTTCATAGAGGGAAAGAGACGGTGTGCATTGATGCTTTAGCCTTGGATGAAGGAGGGTGGTCCACATTTTTGCAGCTTGAAAATATCTTTGATTGGGTGGTTGTCGAATGTGTAGAGTAGAATCAGGATGTGGGTTATTATAATGTCACAGATGCTACTTTACCTTATGTTTGCCAATAAAATCAGTCATTTTGATTTCATACCTCACCTTTCATTGTTTTCTCCAGGAATTCCCCGGCCACCTCACCCGTCGGAACTCTCACCATGTTATCCCTTGTCTCCAGGAGCTGTTGGCCAAATCCCTCATCCTCTAGGATGGCTGATGCCACAGTAAGGTTTTTTTTGTAGATCATTTAAATTACCTGAATCCGTATGTGTCACATTTTTCCACTTCCCCAGACTCCCTTCTGGTTTTTTTCGCACCTTTCTCTCTACAATATGCTGCTTTCTCATGTTTTGCTTCTTTCCTACATCTTCTCTCCACTCACTTGTTCCTCCTGTCTTATATGTTGTCTCTTTTATATCTCTTTTTCATTTCTTAAACTAAATGTTATAGGAAGATATTCGGAAATGGGCACTTTGCTGTCTGTCCTCGTTTATAGTATGTATTTACCTTAATAGCCCAAAACCACAAGCATTGGTGTGCTGTACATGATGGGGATTGCAGTGACAAAATAGGGGAAAGGCAGGGGAGGTGTAAGTTCAGTGGCTGGGTTTTACACCGCAAAAGGGAAATGATGCTTACAGGGGATGGCGAGTGTGAGAAGAGTGGCAGAACATCAGATAGGCGAGAGTGGGGCCAGTTTGGGGTGGTCTGTCTTCTGTGTCATTACCATTTGATGGGAGATAGACTGAAGAGATTGGTTTCCAGTTCCTTGTGGCAGTGAAGAAGGGGTAAACTCTCGAAGAATTGAAATGAAATGTGATTCAGATCCTTCTTGTTCTGTATTGTTCTGATCTGATTCCACGCTACAAGTTAAGGTTGAGAGTGTTGTGCATAATCTCAGGAAAAGGGTAGGTTTTGTGGCATTTGCTAAAGCAGGCAAGACTACGCATTCCTCGGAAGGGGCGTTGTGAGTGCGTAGTTTGTACGTCCTTTCAGAGGCGAAATGTGTTTACAACAGCAAACTTTTCCCGACCTTATTATGCTGCAATTATTAACTTGTGTAGATTTCATTTTTGTGGCATCGGGATAAAACTGAATTACTATGTTGTCTTCTTTTCTTCCTCAACTAAGGCAGGGTCAGCCGATGTATTCCATCCCTCCCGGAGGATTTCGATACCCATATCCAACTCTGGCTATGAATGCTTCTATGTCGAGGTGAGTGCGCTCTGTGTTTGATCCCATGTTCACTGGTTTCGAATCCCAGTGTGCGCAATCCATGTTTGTTCCACTTGAGGTTGATCAAATGTGTATTGTTGAGTTGGGTAACAATAAACATCTGTTAAAGGCCAAGTTATCCTCAGTTGAACATACACTTTGCAAATTTGCGCTATGTTGTGGTTCCCAACAGAATGCTGAGGCAAGGTCTCAATACTAATTCTTTATTGCAGTCCCAGCTGTTAAACTCTGCATGGAAATACCAACAGATCTTGACTGTTATCATGGAAAAGAGACATTCACACAGCAGCCGCTGCTATTACGCAGCTGGATCTCCAGCGTATTGTCTCGATGGACCACTGTTCTGACTTCAAGCACTCTATAATTCAAGGACAGGATCAGCTCCAACCATGAATCTCACACACAGCTTTTGTTGCCTTCCTGGCTTTATAGACATTATGTTGAGGTCCAAGTTCTCCATTGCTTCCGAGCATTATAATATTTTCATAAAGGCTGTGCCTTTCGTTTACTGCACAGATTCTGTCTTGTGGTCACCTTATTATGTGGATCTTTTCCTGGACTTCTTTGAGCTTTCACTCTAGCACAGCTCATGAGATCCTGTGATCAAATGACTCTAAATGGTTTTCGTTTTTGTTGCCTAGATAAATGTTACCCTGCATCACTCGTGATTAACAATTTCAGGGTAGGTGCAGGATCCTTCTTTTGTTGACTGGCATTGCCTTCATTCCTAAAGTCCACCCGCAGTCCCCTTGCAGCATACACATGATGTTCCAGTTACTGGCTGCTTTTAACATTGGGGGACTGGCATGGGCAGTCATTGTACAGAGTGAGAACCTCTGCATGTAGAGTTATACTCCGCATAGGTCCAGAAACAGATTTTCCGTTAAAAAAAAATTTTTTAGCAGGAGTGTCCAGTCAAGCCACCTGCTAGTTCCAATTTCTAGACAATGTTAACTTAGTGTGAAGGATGTTAACCTTTTCAAGACTACAATTCGGCATAAGCATGTGGTCGTAGCCCAGAGCTGAGCGGGAGTCTTTCGTGATGAAAATATATACGGTATACTGCTTTCCATTAACCGCTCCCCACTGTCCACCAAATCCCTGGAAACCAACACTGTGCTCCTTGGTTCAGTTGGCTGCTACCCGGTCCATATTAAGAGTTTTCTCTTGTTTTCTTCCATAGCTTGGTATCCAGTCGGTTTTCCCCGCATATGGTGCCCCCTCACCATCATGGCTTGCACCCATCCGGCATTCCTCACCCTGCCATTGTGTCTCCAGTCGTGAAACAAGAGCATTCACCTGGCGGTATGAGTCCTAGCATGAATTCGTAAGTAATTTCAACGTTATTACATACTTAGGCGATGGGGTGGCTTTGAGGTTTTTGTATCTACAGTTTATTCGTACAATCTACTCTTTTAGAGGTCCGATGGCCTACTTTAGAGACTTGACTTTCTCAAGTTCTTGAGGCCTATTTTGGAAGGACAAGTGAATGAAGAATGCATGTACTGTTCCAGGGTCATCTATGAAGAGTTGTTTAAATTGAGTTTTTGGCGCCGGCCTGATTGGGCTTAGTGATGTTTTCCCCATCATTTTACATGTAGCTTTGAATGATATGTGCTGGTCATTAAATACTGTTGATGATTGCTCTTTCACAACAGAAAATCCCCCATCACGGTTAAGAAGGAAGAAGAGAAGAAGCCCCACGTCAAGAAGCCTCTCAACGCATTCATGTTGTACATGAAGGAGATGAGGGCGAAGGTCGTGGCAGAGTGCACACTCAAGGAGAGTGCTGCCATCAACCAGATTCTGGGAAGGAGGGTAGGTTCCCTTTTAATTCCTCCTTGCCTTCATCTCTTGTTTTGTAAGTTTTTTATGCAATTACAAATTTGTACAATGATGGTCGTGTGCGAGATCATTTATATACCACCACACACCATGGAACTTTCCTGTAATAGGATCTAAACAGGAGTTCTCACAATACCTTTTAAATATTCATGCAAGATCTATAGTAAAAGTATGTTGCAAGTACCCGGTCTCGGTCAAAGTATGTGTGAGCTTCAGCCCAATATCAGACGGCTTGCTACTTTCACAACATGTCTTCATTCTGTAAGCAGGAGATTGGTTAAGTGAACACTTCAAAAGATTGAAATGATCTTTTCCACAGGATTTAAATTCACCAACCACAATGAAGACATACTCAAAATTACAGAAATAGTCTCAATTCATCTGAAGATGCAGGTTATCCTCTCTCAATGGACCAAGCTAAACACAGTGGACTGCAGAGAATGAACACAGACAGGACCAGAAACATTAAAACTTCCACGTTTTAAAGAGCTTTTTGAATGTAAGAAAAGTGAATATCAGTCAAAAGTTCTGAGAGCGGGAGTTCCAGTGATAAGACAACAGAATGGAAAAGGAACGACCACCCATTCTAGCAAGGCGTATGTGCCTGGAGCGTGAAAGAGCTAGATTGGCAGATCCTAAAGCCCTGAAGAGTATGGAGTATGCTCGGTAGGTGCCTTTGGTACTGCAGGACAGGCATCACTCGGTTCTCAAAAGAAATGTACCTGAGCCCATCAGAACCCAAGTCGGCTTTAAGATACTGTGCTTGGTGTGCACTGCAGCAGCATCACATTGAGAGCTGTCTTCTGTACTATAACATCACTACAGGGTGTTGCCTCAGTGCACTGACCTCAGACTAAGATCTGATCTATCTTTAGTCACGTCTCATGATCTCTCAGTAGGTGGACAATACTGTCGTAAGAGCACTCGGGGAGCTTTCCTCACTTTAGTTAAATCTTTCTTTCTAAAGTAACATCACGCCAGAGCAACTATTTCCGCTGCAACATCACAGTGGGCTCTCTTTCACATAGCACAGAGCGGTTACACAGGATGTGCCCATCCTGCGGCGACGTGCAAGTCTGTGGCGTTTCTGGTGCACAAACCTAGCCGGAAGGTAGGGGAGCGCTCTACGACTGATAGGAGAGGTTGCTGGTTTGTAGACTATTAATGCATTGTTACATCATACTGTGCCATCATACTGGGAGCCCCCTTACTTTAAGGGGATCACAGGGAGCTGAAAATACATCGCCAGCTGCCTTTAGTGGAATGACCTCATCCTGGGAGCTGCCTTTAGTGGAGTGACCTCATCCTGGGAGCTGCCTTAGTGGAGTGACCTCATCCAAGGAGCTGCCTTTAGTGGAGTGACCTCATCATGGGAGCTGCCTTTAGTGGAGTGACCTCATCCTGGGAGCTGCTTTAGTGGAGTGACCTCATCCTGGGAGCTGCTTTAGTGAAGTGACCTCATTCTGGCAGCTGCCTGTAGTGGAGTGACCTCACTCTGGGAGCTGCCTTTAGTGGAGTGACGTCACTCTGGGAGCTGCCGTTAGTGGAGTGTAGTCACTCTGGAAGCTGCCTTTAGTGGAGTGACGTCACTCTGGGAGCTGCCGTTAGTGGAGTGTAGTCACTCTGGAAGCTGCCTTTAGTGGAGTGACGTCACTCTGGAAGCTGCCTTTAGTGGAGTGACGTCACTCTGGGAGCTGCCTTTAGTGGAGTGACCTCATTCTGTGATCTGCCTTGAGTGGAGTGAATTCATTCTGTGATTTGCCTTGAGTGGAGTGGCCTCACTCTGGGAGCTGCCTTGAGTGGAGTGACCTCACTCTGGGAGCTGCCTTGAGTGGAGTGACCTCACGCAAGTTGCAACCTCTGTTTCAGAGCGTAACATCATACAAGGAGTTGTGCTTACTATAGTGACATCACTCTGGGTTGTCCCATTGCTATAATGGCATCACACTGCCCATAGGTGGCTTGACACCCTCCTTGGACCTGCCTTGCATGCAGCCTTTACTACAGTGACAACACGGGGAGAGGCCCTCATTACAGTGGCAGTGCACTGAGAGCTGCCCTTTACTGCTGCAGCATCTTTCTGAGCGCCACTGGGAGTATATGTTGATGCATAGCTCTAAAACACAATTACCGTACTAAGCTTACCTATTAAAAGTGAACCATAAAAATAACCAAAGTAAAATTTTGAAAAAAACCGAAATAACTGCTTCCTAAAAATGCAGCTGTGTGTGCAAGGCAGATTTGGAGCTTTTCTACAGGACCGAGTACCAGGGCCTAACCTCTCGCCTTGGAAACGCGCATGCGATTTTAATTACACAACTCAAAAATAGCAACTTGGGTCAATTTCGGACAAAAGGAATGCGGTAGTTATTATTTTTAATTTTTTTCACTTCCATAAATGTTTAATGACCTGCAGTTCAGGCAAACATGATGCTTGGGGGGGAAAAAGAGGCTTGAAGGGCTGAAATGCTAGGATATGTTGGTGCTACAGTCTTGAGCTGTGGTTACCTCTAGCGTCATCTGTGTAATTTTCCTTTTACAAACATAGTCCTTTGAAATGATTGCTTCTATGCCACTAGCCTCTTCAATCTGCAGACAAAAACTCTCACTGCTTTTGTTCAACTAGTTGTCTCGCACGTTCTATGCTGTGACCAAGATGCTCAAGTTTCCTCTTTTCCTGTTTCCTTTCATTGTTTGCAGTGGCATTCGTTATCCAGAGAAGAGCAAGCAAAATACTATGAACTAGCACGGAAAGAACGGCAGCTCCACTCCCAGCTCTACCCCACGTGGTCTGCGCGTGATAACTACGTAAGTCGTGTGGCGTGGGAGGGAGGAGGGGAAGAGGGGAGCTTGCAAAGGGAACTTTTGCCAAATGCCATAAATTGTGAAGATCACTCAAGTTAGACGATGAAGTGGTTGTAAGTATGGGATCACATTGTTTCAGTTCAGAGGCAGATCAGTGACGTTGGTTTTTGTAGAACTAGTTCCTTAGCCCCCCGGCCGCACACAATGGGTCGCTCCTCATCTCCAAGAAGATCATGCTAAACGGAGCTAAAAGTCCCTTCTTTCTTTCTGATGGAGCCTTGTACGAAGAGATAAATGCTGAAGCATCACTGTGCGATCTTGTTTGAGCTACCTCTAGAGAATGTTGAGGTTGTCTGAAAAGTCTGAACTATTCCTATTCTTCATTCGTCCAGGAAGATCCCGCTACTTGAACTGCTAAAAGTTTCAACAAGTTTGAGCTTCCTGAGAATCTTGGTTAGTTCAGACACTGAGGCCCTTTCTGGGACAGTTGTAGGTGATTAAATACGTTTTTTTCCCTTGGATGTTTGTGTATCCTATCTGTTTTGCCACACGTCAAAGGAAGCATAAAGGAAAGGGACGTGTGAGGCCATCTTTCAAAAGATCCACTTCCTGTCATGGGAAACTTCTAGACACAGGCAGCCTTTCTGAATGCCTCAAGTGTCTGAGGTGTAAATAGCTTGAATACGAATGTTTGGTAAGTGTTCATTCACAAGAGGTTTCTTAGCTCTGAGCGCAGATCACACCATACTCTACCCAGGAAACATGACAGTGACCAGAACAGTCGGATCTTTAATTGCTCACAAAAATAAGTAATAGTTCAATAGTATCTTGGGTTATATACAGCACTTCTCATTGAAGGTTTGCAAGCTCCATTCTCTCTAAAATAACTTGTTAATAATTTGCGGTGCAATTGTACTCCAGTGCAGAAAGAGGGAGCTTGAGATGCAAATAGTGGTCTGCAGAACTGAGAAATGGTCAACAGTTTTTGGCTTCCCGAAATGTAGGAGTAGGGAGATGAGGCAAGAAATATTCTTTTTCAGAAGTTTGGGGTCTCTAGCAGACAGTTCTGTGTTCATTGCTGTACTTAAATTAGACTCCGCAATCAACAGGGAGCCAGTGCAGGTGTCGGAACCCAGGGAGAATGAAGTTCAATTGTTGCCTCTCCAAAATGGGAAAGGTATACGGAGTGCTGAATATATTGCAGATTCCGCAATAGGCAACCCAGAAACGATTACCTGCACCTTATTCCGGGTGTCATGTAATACCAGCGCTTACATCTGAGTTCATAGCCCTGAAGACCAGGACGCAAATGTCTCAGCAACACCTAGAGGTGGAACAACTGGAGTAAATATAGCTGGATCACCCTTTCTTAAGAATGCCATCTCCCCCAAATGGGGGTATTTTCTCGTTTCCATGCTAAACCGAAGCCCAGACTATGAAGTGTAAAACATGGACAATCTTAACACTCAGTGTAGAGCATATAAATGCTTTCGCTAAGGTGACATTTTGCTGTGAATGGTTAAGCACCTTTGACCACCACCTGTGGCTCACTGTCTTTCTTTCTCCGTCGCCTTTTTCAGGGGAAGAAGAAGAAAAGGAAGAGGGAGAAACAACCACAGCACCAGCACCAGCAGATGCACGAAGCTGAGAGTAAGTATTCCCGCTTAAGACTCATGTAAGCTGTGAGAACTGCAACAGAACACCTGTTGGCACTACTGGGTACCATTATACTTGGCTGGCAAATAGTAGCACTTTAACAAAGCGATCATTCAGTGTAAGGCCTGCTTTGAGTTGTGACGTTAGGAGAACAGACATAAGGCTTGGTGTAAGGCAGGTAAGTGACCTGTGTAAACTAGTCATGTGAGTTGTTGGTGTGAAAGCATCTGGCAAGTTGCAAGGCAGACCCATTGGTTGGTACAAGATAAAGAAGGACTTCTAATCGATATTTTTAAAAAGAAAGCTGATTTCGTAAGTTTAGAAAACTTTATTAACGTAGGTTTTTCCTGAAGCATTCTAACAATGGCTTCAGTCTGTAAGAACGGGCTGATTTCCATTCTATCTTCTTTTTGTCGGAGTAGAGCCGTTCTCCTTAGTATGCCCTAGGCCACAGTTCTTTAACGTCCAAGCCCTCAAAATCAGATTTATCCCCAATCTCCTTCAGATACTCAGCACACACCTTTCTTTGAATGCATGCCATACGTTCTGGAGGCCAGTGAAAATGCAATCCCTTATTTGATTTTTTTCTTAAACCTGATAAAATATAGCAGAAAATTCTGTGCTTATCATGATCTGAAGAGACCATCATTAAACCTGGTCTTGCTTTGTAGACCAGTTTTTCTTTCATTTTTATGGTTTGTCTTTTTAAACCGCTACTTTTTTTTCTGTAAAGCCCACTATGTGAAAGTGTCTGTTTTTTATGATTTTTCTTTATTTTCCTTTTGCCATGCTGTAATTGGCCATTACTGAGGTGTAATAGGAGGAAAGCAGAGAAAAGCGGGGGTGGGGGTAGTCCGTATCGGCCACATGTTTTAAACCCTGTTAGCAGAAGCAATGCCAAGTTCATAGATACACAGTCCTTTATCTGCCTTTCTAGTCTTAAGATCATAATGCGGGACATTGAGTCCCACTTTGGACGTTAACCGTTTGACCAGAAGAAATTGCCCGAGGATACTGTTTTACTATTTGCACATGATTTTAAAACTAAATGATCTTACAAAATGGTTCTGAGAACAGTATCAGTGAGGGCCTGGACGGCAACATGGGAGACGAAGACTGTAGGATTCGCTCTAACACTTGTTTTCATCTTACATTGTCCGTCTCTAAGAGTAGTTTAATATTGGATCCCATCTTCTGATGCCCCTTATTAAGTTCATGTTAAGGTAATAAATATACCTCTCATGTACCAGTGGTGGTCTGGCTAACCATAATTAAATCTTTCCCTGCACATAACAAAAAATTGTGAGATGTGTCATCACCTCTTCACGTCCAGGTTCTAGGCTCGTGGAGATTGCTTTAAAGGTTGCCATATTTTGAAACGCGCTACCAGTGTAAGGTCACTCCCTGCAGGTCATTAAAATCTATCTGTTCTTTTAAACTATCCCCTGCATCTTCCCAACCTTGTGTTATGCTTGTCCCTACATGCTCTGCTTGATGTTTGGTGCTTGCATTGAATTTGTGTAAACACAAACGAAGCGTGTGATATGCATTCTACAAATTGTGTTAACAAAACAAATATATGATCCCCAAACTGACCATTTGGCCTGCAAGAACTTCTGGTATTTTCATTAATTGTTATCTGACCCGTATGTTTATTTCTGTCCAGGTCTTCTTTCAAAGAGCTAGGTTTTTGTTTGAGATCAAAGTAGAACCAGAACACAGTGTCTTCATTATATGCGTGTCTCCTAGGGCGGTTCAAGAACTTACGCCATTTCAGACTTGTTCTCAAGCCATAAGCCTCTAAAGTAATAAGGATTTCTCAATGCTAAAGTACGCAGTATCAATGTTGGCACCTTTGAAACATCAACATTACTGTAAAACTGGAACCTATTTGAAACACCCAGTAAGGCTCTACCCACTCCATAGATTAGTTGACTAAATAGTGTCTTCCAAATGGAATATATGAGGCAAAATTAGAAACTTAAATTAAACTGTGAATGTCTTCCTTGTCTTTATTGCATTGTTTATTCGCCTTGTACTTGCACAAGGATCCCCTAGTCCACATTCAGTGATACTGATAATAATCATTCAGTTAATTCAGTTAAATTCCTCTACTTGAACAAGCTGAAATAAGTCATAATCCTTAGGTTCTAGAAATGAGCTGATAACATCAGATGGTTGCAATTGCATGTACACACGAGGAAGCACATCATCATACTCGTATAAAGCGCTCATTTCTCATGAACAATGTTGTGAAAGAGGGAAAGAATGAAATTGGGTGTGATATGCATGGTCCTAGTCATCCCTGCCAATTGGCAATGTAATTGTCGGAGGAATGGTCGGAAGCAGAAGCGAGGAGGCCGTATGTCTTCAATATTGATTTTTATTGAAAATAAATGTCAGTTTGGAAACACACAGATAGTCGGGGTGAACAGTAAGTAGGCTGAAAGGGTTCAGAATGGTAGACGGGTAGGATGAACACAGTCTTCCCAGTGCTGGAAGGAACTTGATGGAGGCTTTTCTCTCCTACGTAGGCCAAGAAACCTATTACGGGTCTCTTAAATTCCACTGGGGTCAAGAAACCTATTACAGGTTTCTGCAGTTCCACTTGGGGTCAAGAAACCTATTATGATTTTCTGCAGTTCCACTTGGGGTCAAGAAACCTATTATGGGTTTCTGCAGTTCCACTGGGATCAATAAACCTATTACGGGTTTCTGCAGTTCCACTGGGGTCCCGGAATAGACTCAAGAAAAAAAAACAAAAGAAAGGTAGCGGCCAGTATGGGGTTCTATTACGGATGGGGATACCGTCACCAAAACCACGTGATAAAAGGAGGGATAGACGTGGGCGACGGTATTAAGAAAGAAAGCCTGGAAGTCCCGCAAGGGGAGTGCAGGAGGGTATTCGAGGGAAAGAGGCAAAACAGGAGTGGTTACCAAAACCTGTGAGTACACTAGGAGGGGGCTGAACTTTTTTAAGGTTTGTCTCTCAGGGTGCCCCTTCGTTCTTCCCAAATACCCTTGTCCCGCCCCTCCACTCGGTCCCCTGCCCCATTCACGTACCGCTATGAGCCACAACTCTCCTGAGTTGTGGCAGCTCGTACGCCCTCCGGTACCCACCACTCTTCGGTCCATGTCTCGAAGGCTTCTTCTTCGGTTTCCCCTGCTCCGGCGTTGGCGTTGCTCCTGGACAGCGTCTCCGTCTCTCGATTGTCTGGTTATGGATTCTCCTCTGCTGACGCCCCTTCCGTGGAGTTTCCTCCTTTTTTCTGCCGGTCTTGACCTTCCGTCGGCATTCCTGATTGGACCATGCAGCTTCCCTTCCCGCCTTCCAGATGGCCGATTACTTCCGGCGTTCTGCGGGAGAAGGGGAGCGGCGTCCATTAGCGGCGTCGTTCTTCCGTATGGTAAGGCCTCCATAAGGTATACTGCAGGGTTCTCATAACATTAGCGGGTTTGGCCCCGAAGACACCCTCACAGTAATGTTTTATTTAGTATGGGACTAACGCACAAGGATTAGTTTCCCTCTTTGGAACAAAGTTATGAACAGCCCATAAACAGTTTTTGACTGGACTAATTGAATAATGTCCCCCTCTCATTAAAATAAACCTTATTCATATTGTTCATTAGTACTCCTTACCTTCAGTATGAACACCATTCTCAGTATTATTTTCCCGAATCAGTTGACGGCCTTCCTACTGCCTCCCTGTACCTATTGTGGCAAGGCCATCTGCACCAAATGAACACAGCTTTGCATTTGAAGCCTGTATAGTTCACTCCGAAGTCTACTTCCCTTCCTTTATATCATACCACCTTCCCATAATCATACTACCTCCCTTCTATATTGCAACCTTATGATCATCATATTGCAAGTCCATTTTTGACAGAATCCCATTTCATTCAGTGGTATATTACACACCGACTCGTCAGTCGAGAGGTAAGCTAGGCTGCCTATTGAATGCAGAATTGTCCTGAACAAGTTGACACCAAGCTGCTGAATTTTTCCTCCATCACCACATTCACCGATCATATCAATTTCCAAACCGTCTTGTAGGATTTCATCCTTGCTTTTGCAGATCGTGCTTTTGTTCTTCTGTGATTCTGTAACAGTGCTGAATTATATCGACTGTTAAATTCATTAAGTACAACCAAGAGCCAAATATAGGATAGATGAGCTCCGATTTATATGCTCAGTAAAGTTGTTATAACTTGTCCTGTTGAGCTCCTATTGGTTACTTGGTTTTCACTGTTTGGCAATAAAGCTGTTGTTTCTGCTGTCCCTAAATGCATTGAAAAGAAAAAAACATTAATTTGAACAAGAAAAGTGATATGATTCTGCTTCCCGCATGCCATTTTATATTCTGGTGGCACCATGCCATGTTGTCCTACTGGCAGTATGCTGCTTTTTGTACTCTCATGAAGACCCTTTACACACAGTTCTGCTGTGTCTCACCCTGTTTCCCTAGGCAGCAGAACTTGTGACACTTGCGTGTGGTGTTTCTTTTATGACCACTGCATTGACCTTTAGTCTCTTTCTACGCATACTGCTTACAGGGTGTCATTCTAGAAGTGGGGGCATGTCCTCCTTAAAGGTGCCCTGTAGGCCTGAGGCCATGGTCTATGCTACCTTTAGCAGTTAATCAATATATTTAGTATAGCACAGAGCAGTGTCGAACATGATAACAGGCCCTTTTATCTCAAGGTCACAGGTTCACATCTGCCCTGCATTAGCTCATCACATTGTCACTTGGCACAGAATCTGCATCATCTGATGTGCAATTAAACCATGAGAGAAGTGGGAAAGTTTCCAGCTTGTGTCATTAGTCATGCATGATCCCAGAAATTACACTGATCTGGAGGACATGACATTTAAAAATAGACGGGGACTAGCCTTGGATACTAGGTTCAGGATGTTGCCCCATTCTCTGACTTAACATTTTCTCTTTATGACATTAGGGTTTGTCCATCACTAGAAAAGGTCTCCTTCAAAAATGTAAATCTTCTAAGACCCATATCTAAACTGGATACCATTGTCCCTGGCCTCCATCTTGAAGTGGGACTGGTAACCAAAATGCATTTTCTGTCCTAATCTGCCCCACTAGTCAAAAGTCCCCAAATGGAGCCGACGGCAGCAGTCTTATGATGAGCTCTATTGGATACTGGACTTAGCCTTGAGCTGCATTTGGTTTCTGATACTGCATTCTTTGAGATGGTAGAAGAGCTGTTCACACCTGGAGCCTTGAACCCGTTGACTCGATTCTTATGACCCTTAACTGCACTGCTGTGCCACAGGATTCACGCTCCATTTTCAATATTCAGAAATCCTTCCGCTTGATGAGTTTTGTGTCTTAGCTGCTCAGAGTCCTGCTGCAGACCCAGACAATACTTTTCCGAAGTTTCAGACAACACATTTTTGTGCACCTTTACCGAATTCCAAATGATTGCCTCAAACCCCAGGGATGAGGTTTCCTGCGGGACACGCTACCAGCAAAGAGAACTTTGAGTCATTTGTACGATAAATGATGGTTTGATTAAAATATAACATGCCACACCCACCTTCTCTTCACGCCGTTCAACCTCTAAGAGTAAAAGTATCGATAACATGCACTTTTAATAACAGAAAGGGACTACTTTCTTGGCTTGGAGTTTTCATGCACACAGTTGTAAATCTGAAGTTTGCAAGTAGAAGTTCTAGTGGGTTGGATTTTTTATAATTGGAGACTGCGCGGAAGACGCAAATCGGAAATGACTTGTGAATGTGTCACAACCAGTGTTGCGTGTCTCTGGAATTCTGCACCCATTTGGGAAAAGCACAGAGCATTGTAGTCTGGGAAGTACTTTCTAATTGATAACTGCCTCTACAATTGATGGGAGCCTGCAATCCCTAAATAACAGCCAAGCTCTAATTACCTTATTCCAGGTGGCTTGTGACGCATCTAGTGGCCTGCAACAAAATTAGGTAGCCACTCATCTGCACTAAGTTAGTACAGCTGAGTTCTGACATCATAATATCTGCTGCCAAAGCCACCAGCCAGAGTAAAATGCTGGTCATGGAGCACAATTGCTGCTTCGGTCTAAGCAAGGAAAATAGGAGCTGACTTTCCCTTTTTCCGGTATGCGTTTATTAATTTTATAAAAATAAGAGTGTTTAGCAGAAAAGAGATCTTTAAGGCAACATGTTTATTTTTCCTCACAGTCGGTCATTACAGGAAAGCTAGAATCTTTCTATGTTTCAACACATCGTTTTATTAATCAGACGTAGATGAAAATGATCCTAATATCTTATGTCAGAAATCAGTAGCTGCTTTTTGATGCGTTTAGTTTCGTTGTGCAGGTCAGCTTTTATTCTTCGTGTCGACAGTGAACATGAAAGAACAAGACACTAAGGATCTAAGCGGTTTGTAGGAAAAGTGATCATTTATTATAAGGAATAAAAAACCCTCTGCCGTACATTAACAGGATATTGCAAGTCACTTCGGAGTGTGATGTCCTTATAAAGGAACTTGCTGTCGGGCTCCTTTCTCCATATGGTCTTGGAACCCCTCGGTGGCTTACAATATCCTTATAGTCTACAGCAGGGTGCCCTTTGTCCCATATATTATTTAACCGCTTGTGTATACTGCTTTAATACCAGCAGATAAAAGTACCTGTATAATGTCCTTTAGTGACTTTATGATTTGTTTGCTTGCTTCAGAACGCAGTGCAATCACTTTATTGATGACATAAAGTCTGTATTTACTGCAGTTGCCTTGGCTGAAGTCCTAGTAAAATTGTGACTTCCCTTATTCCTCTGCATGGTTGATTGGATAATTTAACTTTTTCCTTTTACATTTTTGTTGTGGCACGGTATGTAAACATGCATACATTTATATACCAGCTCAATTTACAGCATAGCTGTACATTGTGAATTAAAAAGTGCGCTTCAGATAAACAGGCAGATTGTGCTTGCCAGTTTGAAGGGTCAGATATTCAGATTATTTAAAGTGTGTCGTTATAAGTGTTTGTACTCCCATTGTACCAGGTCTTTCGATGCCTGACACGAGTATTTTTTGACATGGTTGCTTAGTATAGATTGTTCAGTGCCCGCTATCACAGAATGAGAGTTTTGCATCCAGGCTGTATTGTACCTGTCAGGGAGTAATAGATTTTTCTACTGGGTTATGTATTTCCTAGACTAATGGCATATTGTTTTTTCTCATCTAGAATCACTTGGGTCGCAGAATAAGAAGCAGTGCATCCAGTACTTCTCGTCTGACAAATCCTGCGACAGCCCTGCCTCATCACATGGGAGCATGCTTGACTCACCTGCCACCCCCTCCACTGCTCTAGCATCGCCTGCAGCTCCAGCAGCCACCCACTCCGAACAGGCACAGCCTCTCTCCCTGACGACCAAACCGGAGGCCAGGGCACAGATGTCCCTGCACTCGGCCGCCTTCCTGTCAGCCAAGCCACCTTCGTCTTCCAGCCTAACGGGGCACTTGGGCAGTCCCATCAGTAGCCACTCGCCCCTGCTCTCCAGACCTATACCTCTAACCTCAATGCCCACCTCCATATTGACTTCATCAGCCTCCTACCAGGCTGCTCTCCATTCCCATCATGCTTTGCCAGTTCTCCAATCTCAGCCGCTTTCATTGGTTACAAAATCGTCTGACTAAAAAGAGGCGAAGGAACATTTGGGGGGAGGGATGGGGGTCACTTTTTTATACCATTGATGTGTATCGCTTCAACAATATTAGATATTAAAAAAGGAAAAAAAAAGTTTTATTGGTCAATATTTGACCACTTTTTAAACTATTTTGTAAAGTTTCTTTAGATACAGGTGGTTTACGTCTTTTAAAAGTCATTCATGTAGATCTTCTTTTCTTTCAAGTAGATAACTTTTTTCTGAAATATTTTTCATTGAACTTCAGTTGAAACTGAATTGTACATACGAAAAAGCTCAATCTTTTGTTTTTGTATTTTCACTTTTTCTCTTCCCATGGTTTGCATGTTGTTCTTTAATTTTATGACTTTTTTAAGATGGGAAAAAGCCTACAAGTATTCATGAATTCTGGAATTGATCCAGATTTTTATGGTATTTCCCCAGATATGTTTTGTCTGTTACAGTGCTATGAACATTTCAACACTTTCTTCATGTTTTTAAACAAAAAACCTCTGGACAATATTTGTTTTGTTTTTACCAAATAGAAAATATATTGATGTCATCAATACAACCTTCTTGCTTCTTTTTTGTTCTTTCCACTTGAGGGGGATATCGTCTTTCCTTTAAAAACTCCAAAATCTGTAAAGGCCAGTGGATTCCCTTCAGTTCTAACAGCCATATTTTATTTCCAGGAATATCTTCAGCAACAAAGTAGAAAGCTCAAAATGGTCTCCTGCATCCTCTATTATGGTTTACATGCTGTATTTTCAAAGATTCTGTAGCTGTTTTGGTCCACCTTCTCATTTGAACACTCCAAAGAATGATACTGTCGGGCTATCGCTAGAGATTACAGACTGCAGCAACTTCGTGCCTGGAAAATGTAGAGAAAAGCAAAAATTATTGTAGGCAAGGATTCTGAAAGCAAAGCGTGAAGGATGCAAATATGCTTAAAAATCCAGTGCAGACAGTCTGTCTTCTTGAACACTGCTGCATCCCATTGGCCTTCAAATGCCCTTGGCTCCATCATGTTCTCTCAAACCATCAAGTACTGTGCAGAAATGTAGGGCCTTGCCTTGACCTTGATCACAACTGAAGTCTCTTTTCCCACTCATGTCAGGCGGAACCTTCCTTCTACATGTTTTGATGCATTCTCCAAGTCAAATGTTTCGACATACAACAGTTGTGGAAAACTGTACAAGAAATGGTTGTGATCTCCACTTTTCGACCCCCTTGAACTGTGTCCCTACTGAAGTGGGGGAACTTGAATATTCTGTTTATTCTGGTAATGAAATGTATAGCATTATAATTTGGTTTGAACAATAAAGAAACAACAATTATGACTGAAAAAGTAAAGGACTGAGATGAAAAAAAATAAATCTTCAGATTTGTGTATTCAGGGTTCGTAGTTGGCATTGCTGGGCATGAGTCTTCTTAAAAGTGTATTGTTTAATCCGACCGCACTCTTCCGGCTTGTCCTGCGGGCGAGTTTTGCACCATGTGCAAAATCTTCAACCATTTCCGGACTCGTCAGAATTACATATTGCAATTTTAATACAGTAAAAAAGCAGCAAACGGTATGGATCTGAAGCGAGTAATATGGTGATTTAACTTGGTTTCTAGTTATCTGTCGGGGTCTCAGTCTTTTTCTGGAGACGGGGCAACTGTAAATTTCGATATTTTACATTTTATCTCTCTCTCTCTCTCTCTCTCTGTCATTAAACGAACAGAAAGTCAGCCTTGCACTTTTAAGCCTTCACAGAAATTAAGTTTGTGCACCAATTTTCATGGAAAAATGATGCCAGTATTAAATGAGCATTGGCAAAACCAATAATTCTGGCGTTGGTTGCCAGCCTTCTAGGCTTGTGAGTGCTTGTTTTGTCATGCTTTTAGCAAAACTTTGTTGAGGAAGATGCTGCACCCTCTTCAATCTAAAAACTGTCGGAAAACAGTGGCGCCAGCTAATGGCTGAAGTGGACTGACCCATTGGCACATGCTGGATAGGCGAAAGAAATATCTGAATGTTACAATAACAAACCTATGGATGAAGCTGGGTAACTGAAAGTCCCGATAAGAATGTTATACCTATCATTTTTGTAAACCCAAAAGGAGTCTTAACGCCATACCTAAAAATAAAAGTTAAAAAGTGGTGAACTTCATCTGAGCAAAATGTGGGGAATGCAGTAAATGCTTTTAGTTCTGCAGAGTGGTACTTCTTTTTTTCTATCTTTGTTTTTTAAAACCAGTAAACATTGCCTTTCTTTTCCATGTATTTCTGTTTCATTTGTAGAGAAGTTCGGCACAAATATTATGAATTTTCCAGAGAAGACCATCTGGTTTGAAGGAAACTATTAGTAGCTTGGCATTTGTGTCGCTAATACTCTTTCTTGTGACATATATTATTTAAAAATCTTTTTCGAATGTCTTTTTCACCCATAAAATTCTTTGAGATATTATTGATGCTTGGTAGATAGCTCAGATACAGGGTGACGCTGCACATAGCATTAAGATTACAAGCCATGTTTACAGAGTACATAGGATGATGTTTACATCTCTGTGAGGGTGCATGACCAAATTATGTTCGAATGGGAGTGCTATGGGGCAGAGCAAACTTCCATAAGTGAATGAGGGTGTGGAAGGGCAGTATCAATTTGAGAGAAATGTCCTTTTAGTTTTTAACTGAAGCATTGAAGTTGAAGAAAGTCCAAATTGTATGGTTAGCTCATTGATAGTCTAGGAGTGTAGTCATTGAAAGTTTGTTTTCATGTTCTTTCCTTTTTTAACATTCTGGATATGGATTTTGTGAACCAGGTATTCCTGTGTTTTAACCCGTTAACCGCGGCTGGAATTTTGCCGCGGTGCAGGTGATTTCTGACTGGGCGTGGTCAGGACGGCCCCCGGCCGGCCTCCGCACACGCCCACCGTGACGTCTCCGATGCACTTAATGGGTTAAAACCCATGGCCTTGTAAATCATACAATTAAAATTGAGTGTGATAAGAACTGGGAAAGTCTTAATTGAAGATGTTTGTATAGCGTGGACCTTGCCAAATGGGCAACTACGCTTTTTAATAGTAACAGAGACCAATAATCAGTAACAGTCTATCCTAATCCTGGGAGATTAGTAGCAGAATCTTACATTACTAGGTACATTCTAAAAAGGAGAGTTTTTACATCGTTTTGTAATGCCAAAAGTTTAGGGTCAGATTTGTAAGTGTTCTTCTAGTTGATTAAGTATGAGAGGCTCGATTGTGGTGAGGTAATTGTAGGGTGGCAGGAAGAAGTAGATTCAGTACAGTAAGTTAGCTCGATTGGTACTGAATAATTAAGCTTTCTTTATCATGTACACCTGAAGGACAGTTAGGAAGGATCAATATGGAAGCAAAGGTGTTTTTGCCCATGAGGCCATGTTTGGAGGGAAACCCCTAGGTTTCGATCAGACAACATTACCTTCATCTGTGTTTGAAGGATGCCACATTTTTGAGATAAAAACTCTGTTTTGGACCAACGTTTCACATAAATGGTGGACAGCCAAGTTTGGATGGAGTCAGTGTATACTCTGTGGCATGTGATATCATTACTAAAAGACAATTTGAGGTTATCTGCCATGCCATAGTTTTACTGTATAAGCGGAGGCTCGTTGACAAGTATTCCCACAGTGGTTCCATGTAGATGTTGAGCAACATGAGAGTGGAGCTCTTGCAGATACCACGTGGAGCTAATAGAGAAGGGATAATTTGGAGGATTTGTTTGTACAAACCGAAGTCTGTCAATGAGGAAAGAAGCCAGGATATGATTAAACCTGTGGACCTCACGTCCGTGAATAGGGTCTTGAGAATAACCTGTTAGTTTGCGATGTTGATGACGGTGGTTTGGTCAAAGAGAACTAACCACTGTGAATATTCAGTTTCAATGAGCCATAGGACTTTCTCTACCACAATGAAGGCTGCTGTGCATCCTGTGTGGAACCTGGCCTACTTTTGATGCAGTGAGTGGCTACTGAGCTGGGTAACAATAAATACCCGTTGCTCAGTTACAAAATGCCCACATGGTAAACATGTGCTTTACCAATCTACGTGTTATGTTGGTAACTGAGTATATGCTCCTGTATCTGCGTTTTGACTCCTCTATAGAATTATTAGTAGGTGATGAAGATCTGATTCAGCGCTAGTTGCAAAATTAATTGGGAGCACAGTGAAATTGTTACAATCGGACCAGCATTTAAGGAGGTTTGGGAGGTGCTTTTTAGGGTTGGGAAGCTTACGGTGTTGGTTATAGTAGGCATCAGATTAGATGGGTTTGATGTAAAGGAGGGATGGTGCCTGCTGGGTACTGGATCGGGGCACATTTGAGTGTTTGCAGGCGAGGGTGTCGAGATATCTTAAGCGTTCTTCTTAGTCTACTGTCAGTGGTGTGTCTTTGTCCATGAGGTCATGATAAATTTAAGGAGAGGAGGTATCCAGTGCTTGACTGCCATGAAGAGAGCCCTGTGTATGTCATTACCTTGAATGTGTTTTTTAATCAATAGATTTCAATGAAAAGATTTTTTGTGCTGAACTTAATGTTGTGGGCTTTACTTGTTGCTTAGAATAGTGTGACATCGGTGGTCTCTGGGATCTGCAACATGTATTTTGGATTTGCAAATGTGTCTTTAGGTGGTATTCAGTTTGTGTGCATACCAAGGTGGCGCAACGGTTTCTTTTTGAGATTTTTCGAGTGGGAAGGAGTGTGTTCATCAATAACTGAAAAGAGTTGCTAATGGACACTTGAAGAGTTAGTGTTGTTACGCTGATGTGATCATGCTAATGAAGAGGGTTTGGGTAGTATTGTGATGAAGAGGTATAATTTGTCGTGCTTGTTAAGAGGATATGCCCTTAAATGAGATGTGAGTTTATGACATATTATAAGGCTTCTGTACAAGACTTCAATTGATTTAGTTGATGTATTACGTGGCTTGGAAATTGAATTTCCAGAGTAGGTGTTGTTCCTTACATTAATAGTCCGATCAAATTCTAAGGAATTGTGTTAGAACAGAGTGGCCAGTAGATCAGGTCATGGGCATAATGGAAGTCCTGGCAAGATTTGTGGAGAGGCATTCCGGTGAAGTGTACTGGGAGGTGCATTTAGTGATGGGTGGATTTTTCTTATGCGTTGCCATCTTGCTACTGTCAAGGATTCCAAATATGTGGACTAAGCAATACGTTTATTTGATGTTCCAAAAAGAAATTCTCTGACCCACTGGGATGGGGTGGTGGTATGTACAACCTATAACAACTTCTCATAAGAAGTTTGAAGCTTTGTGTTTCTTGTTGTTGTGATGGTAGTAAGCAGTGAAGGGCAGAGGAGGTTGGCGCTTCTGTATCGTTACAGAGCCGAATTGGGTAGATGTTATGTTATTGGTACTTGTCATAAGACTTCCAACATTCTTGTGTTTTTGCCCTTTGCTCCTTTTGTCCAGCAGTCCCCAGGCTGGATTCCCATTGGAAGTGCTAGAAGGAGGTAGGGGCAGTGCCAAGTTATATGGGTTTTGTAACTCCCGCTGTCCCAATTCAGAGCATGGTATTGCAGTGAAAGCGATGGGTGTTGTGTACATAATGGATTGTGTGGGATGCCCTTGACTGCCCTGATGGCGAGAGAGGACCGCTTCTCCACCCTAGGTGGCTTGGCTTTTTAAAACCATATCTCACTAGATAAAATCTTAACTCACTGTAAACAAGATTCCTTAATTATCCCTAGACATCATATAAATGCTCCAGGTCTAATAAAAATGAATATGTTGTAGTTCCAGCATATAATAATATAGGTTTACTTGCTACATTTATTCTTGTCATCTTGGAGTTGATTGGAATAGCGCAACTAGTTCTTTGCCAAACCGAGCTCCACGAGTGACATTTTGACATTGCTTTTTATGGTTATCGTTTGTCAGTCATGGGGGAGATGCTGTTCGGTGAATAAAACAGATCATGACGTGGGATTTTTTTTTTTTAGTTAATGACGAAAATATGGGGTCTGGAGAATTTTCTTTGAACAAAACTTCTAGTTTTGCCCACAGTGCAAGAGGTGGTTGCCCATAATGTATTTATATGGTATTTCTAGATACATTCTTCGTCTTTAACTAGTCCATACCTTTGGACCAATAAGACGCCTGTTATCTGCTTGCAGAAAGTTCAAACCAAAAAGTTGCACGCTGAAGCATAAGTGTTAGGGATTCCCCCCACCCCCATCCTGAAAAAGGTGCTCGAAATTCGGGGGTGACCTCTTTTATGATGCACTCCTAGAACTGAACTTAATGGCAGCTAATATCAAAAGGGAAGGTGTCTTCTGTGCCAATGACACTGAAAACGGCTAAGGTGCTAACCTCTAAAGTTCGCCAGCCCTTCCTCCGAAATCTACCTAAAGCCTCACCAGAAAGTGCCATCGTTGGAACAACACCTGCAAAGGCAAAAGTGCCGCAGACCGTCGACTTCTGAATGATCTGCCTCGAGTAGTAAAAGAAAATCTTATTTCAAAAGAGACACAAGATTCATATGTAGAAACCGGGTCTCTGATACTATGAAATCTGCAGGGAATGCCTTTGCCCCTGTGCGTATGCCATAGTGTAGGGGCAAACTGACCCTTGGGATCCCTACTGGCTGCATTACATAGAAGATGGATCTAATCAGTGTGCTTCCAAGGGAGAAAGAGACCACACCAGAAACACCCAGACAGGCAGGTGTAGTTGCACACAGCTTCTGCCTGCGTGGGAATCGCAGCACCCCATCTTTAGAAGCATCTTGTTGCCTGTCTGCAGTGACAGGCGGACCGGTGGTTTTATGCAAAAACAACAATTGACGGACAGAATGCAGAACAATGTACAGAGATCTGGGCCTAAATCCATCTTTTTTTGCACTCCACACCACCATATTTAAATCAGCCTTGACCCTGTGCCTCATGGCAACAGTCCAGCCCGAACTGCCAAGCCATGTCTTCCCTAGACCGGAATCAAGCATCCTAGGACCGGCTTCTGGCTATCAGCCGTCTTCAGCCAGGATAGCTTGATTCCAGTGGTGTGGAGAGGACAGGACTCACGTCTGAGCATACCCTTCCCACTCGGGGTGACGAATGCATAAACAACAATTGATGGACAGAATGCAGAACAATGTCATACATTCACCCCAGTACAGAGATCTGGGCCTAAATAGATCGCGGTTTTTGCATTGGACCTGTGGTTTTAACCCTACGTCTGCCTTTCCGTCTCATAAGGGAGATCATTCAGAAACCCAAGTACCCTGGTGGGTCTTCACATTCGGGAGAATGAAGAGGGAAGTTGGGTATTCCTTGCTGTCTGCCCGCATTACCTCCCACATCCACTCACTGACCTACTATATGCCCTCATCGTACCTACCCCACTCCTGTCAGCGTATCCCACTCCACACACTTCCTGCACCCACCAAGGAATGTTTTTGTCATTGTTCAGCTTTCTGTTTCTTTCTGCTTTGTTTGCGATGCTTAACTTCCCATACATACATAAAAACGTACAAGGCTTGAATAAAAGGGATGTACATTATATCTCAATATTCAGTAAGCAGTGAGTCCCAGACATGGAAATGACAAGGCAGCTTTCACATAGCCACAAAAATGGTCCAAAAGCAATGCACCCTAAATGAGTGAGTACAGACATTTTCTTATGTCTTTCCATCAACTCCACTGAAATATTAAGTATTGCAGCGATTTGGCATAACTACGATTTTGACTGCGCTGTGGGAAAATCAATATGAACCTAATAATATTTGAGATGGGCATTGAACAACACAAAAAACTACAAGTACTTCTCGTGAAAAGAAGGGCAATCGTGTCCGTCAATTTCAATTCGACAAATTTAGTGTCAAGATTTCTGAGATTATACTCCACCATAACCTGGATACACCTCAGGATAATCGTGATATCCACATAACACCAGAGTTGAGTGAGGTCAGAAGCCCTATTAAATTATTGTGCATTTAAAAGATAACTTCTTGCCTGAAAAAAAGGAAATTATGCTTTATCTGTTGATTGTATAGTGAGACATTTCAACATATCTTATATAATTGGCTGTTAAAATATTTCCTAGTAGCTTTCATTATGTACTTGGGGCCACTTGAATTATGCAATTGAGTGGCTGCAGAGTTATTTGCATAGTTATATATTTGCCACATAATCCATCATCTGCAGATTTCAACTAAACAAAAATGTGTTTCTAGCTAAAATGTTTCAAAAGGTACTAAAACGTACTGATATATTGCTGCACAGTGGAAATCGCGTTGAAAGGTTAACTAGACACTTTTCTGTTGCTTATTGCTTAATGTGGGTGTCAAACTGGAATTAATGACGTGCAGCCGATGCCTAGACAGTGCCAACAAGACCAAATAATTAAACGTTACTATCGCAAAATGTACACTGCATAATTTGCCTTTTATTGCCACATAATTTACTCGACTCTGCTCATTATTCCAGTGGCCCTGTATATACTGCATGGCCGATCTTCGGATTCCAGTCAATATGATATTAAAGGAAAACTATCAGGAGGGCCAAATCGCCAATCCTAAACATACTACTTATTTGTTGTCTGGAACTCATTTGGAAACATAAATGTAGTGAAAATGAATTCTGTTCTGCTTAGAATTACTTAGAGTTCATGAATGACCTGCTTTAGCAGTTTAACTTTAAGTAATTCACATACTTTGGGAGAAAGTGGAGCTTCACATACTCCCTAGATTGTTCAATGTGAGTGTGCAGGATCAGTAAAAATGCAGAGAGCATGCGCGACAAGAGCTTAAGGAACAGCAGTTGCTTTCTCAACAAATGCCTCCCTCAAGGATACCTGCAGGGAAACAAATTCGAGCTCACCACATACATTTACAAACCATGACTGTATTGACACAGCCACTATGTGGGATATATAAAGGTAGTGCAAGCATTACATGAATTTCAAATTATTCAAACACACCATCCAGGTAAATGCTGCATTATGCACAGCACGTGAAGCTATAATAGATTTATGATGAAGATGAAAACCAAACCTGTGACAAGTGTTTTGCATCCTGTATATGTATAACATGCGACCCACTATGCCTCCCCCTGCTGTGCAACAATACGAAATTTACACACACACTTCAACTATAATAAGGACACAAAACGTCACTGATTTGTCAGAGGTTTCGGTTTCAGCTGTCTCCTTGACGCTTCTGAACTATTTGCCCATATATGAGGATATTTCCTAGTACACCCAGTTCTTCTGCTTCCAGGGATGGAGGGATTTTGGTTTGGAAATTGTGAAAGTTGGCATCTACCCTTTTGCAAGAAAGCTCTCGTTGGAATCCTGATCCATATCTATCCAGGAAAATTCAGTCCAAGACCCTAGCGTTCACTTTAACACAGTTATGCTCATAGAGTGAACACTTTTTAACCCGGACATCAACACAAAACATATACAAATTCTCATAGGAAGGTTTTGTTATAGGTTACCTAAAATAGGGTTCTAAACTGCAATATCAATGCATTGTCTCTCGTTTTTTATTTGAACATCGTTCATACTGTTCCTTAGTACCCAAAAAGATTACAGAAAAGAACATAAATATTGCTGCCTTATCTTAATGCCTTTCTGGACTTCTGTTTCATGCTCAGGGCCCCATAGATTAAAAGTTGCAGTTTAAGGCTGCAATTCAAGCATTCAGAATGCTGCATGCCCCCTTTAAAGAAATCTGGGTTCCTTCATTCATATTCAGCCATCAGGAACTAAATGGATTCCTACTGCCTTATACTGAGTTAGTAGGACTCCTTTCCTGACAATTGCCCACATTAGAACACTATTGACAATATTAGAACACTACCACCATGCCACTAAAATTAAATGAAATCTGAAAAATACGGAGATGAACCAGCATGTATATGCACCCTCCATTGTCCGTCTGCAGGCATGCCCTGTACCTTTTACTGCCAACTCTTCTTTCCAGCAACGCCTTTTGGAACGTGTAACCCTACATGCTTTTGCGCTGACATACACACCTGCTGTGGTTTCTTATCTTTATGGTCGTGACGCTTTTCTCCTTAAAAGGAAAATACGCGCTGACCTAAGTCTACACTCTTTTTAATTTTGAAATAACTTTTTCGCTGTGTCCTAGCTGTTTGGTTAAATGGAAAGTTGTAGTTGAAAAATAATCGCATCGTGACTTTCTACCTCAATTGTTGATGGCATGGATTGATGTATTCTCTCGTAGGCCTTTTCCTTATGTTAATGGAACCAGCTACGACATGGGCTGGAATTTTCTGTATTCCAGACCAGAAGCAGTTCTTACATTTGCCTGCAGAGAGCAGACTGTAGACGGGGGCTGGCTGCGCTTGACATCATAAGAATATGTGAAGAATGACTGTGGTCAACAGCGGGTAATGGAGTAGAATTGTGGTGGTTGTGAAATAGGTTTATTGTTGACCCAAAGACATCCTTGATTGAATTTTTCTCCTCCTCCCTCTTCCATGTGCTCTAGCGTACTTGAACCCAGTGCTTAATTTGATTCAGTGGTTTCTGGCGCTCAGCACCGGCACTTAATTACCAACACCAGCGCTTATGGCAGCTGCCTCATGGTGGAGCAGTTTGTGTCATTTAAAGATGAGCAGAACAACAGTTGTTTATTGGTTCAATATACATTGAGAAAAGCTAATACTTGCTCCTAAGCCTTTCTTCGAGCTGTGGGGCTCAAAGAGTCTGAATTGTGACACTTGTAGGGGTGTGACAGTTAGTAGTTGTGTTGGTACTGTAATTGGCAGCACTACTACTGGCAATTGGTGGTGCAAGCTGGAGTGACCTAACAAGGGCCCTGGCCTTTTTTTTATTTTTTACAAATTAAACGCTGCTTGAACCATTAACCCCAACTGTGCAACGAAGAATTTAAATTGACAGATTATATAAATGAACTGATACATTGAATCCTAAAACATGCTCTTAACATCAAGCTGTAACAAAATTCCTGAAACAGACAGGTATTCATCTAGTGCATGCGGGTCTTTTGCGCTGTGATCCTTCCCAACACCAGAAGTTTCAGGTACTTTGAGCAAAATACTCTAGTCAGCCTCTCAGCCTATGACCTTGGTTAGTTCCTTCTTCCTCTTTAGAATGCAGCCCATGTTCCTAGTGCCATCCTCCTGCACCATGGAGCCACCACCAACCTTCGTCTGTGCATTTGTGTACACAGACCACTCCCTGCATACACTTCTTGGGTTACAAGCCCTCACTATTGCTCCCACTTTGAGGTCCGCTTCCTTGCCACCAATCATCTGGCCATAAACTGTTCCCTTAGCCTACTTACCTCTGTCTGCTGCTTCAAGATTTTACATTTCTGCTATCCTCCCCTCCAACTTGCTCTGTTGAATCCCCAATAGTCCCCCTCCCAAAAACAGACTTCACTTTCCCATGGTGGCGTGAGTAACTGTCCTGTAAACTATAATTTCCCCACCCACACTTTTCCATGACATTGAATATCTAAAGATAATTGCACATGTTGCTTCCACAAGGTGAACCGTTTCTGACTCACACAGTGCAGCCTCTTAACAGGAATCCCTTTTAGGCCACCACATTTTCTTCCTGAGCCAGCCTCCTTCTAGACCGCCATAGCTTTGGTGGTACAGCTCGTTAACATATTAAAATTGCAAAACCTCGTGTTCGTTTACCATACTACAAAAAACAGAGCAAGGCAAATGAGATATAAAAATTTCAATATTGGGAGAGTGTCCAATTCTGGGGGACCCTGTAGACCTTGGTAATACATTTATATGGTCAATGTAGGACCCTAATCAAAACACTTGGAAACCAATTAAAAAAAATTGACCCCTAGGTGTCATGCTTCATCATCAGCCATTCTACCACGCCACTGCATTCTCTAGAGTCGGGTCAACTTCACTATCCTCATCCATATTGGTCTCTCAATTATCTCATTGGTGAAGCAGATCAGCTACTACAGAATGCAGTGGCTTGGTAGAATGGTCAATGATGCAGCATGACACCCAGGGGGTGTGTGAGGCCATACCATAACATTTTTTAGGGTCTCCGAATTGGGGATATCCCATTATTTATCTTTTATTTCTCATTTGTCGTGCTGTGTTATGTACTATGTAAGGGAGGATACAAATGTAGACAGCCCACTTTTACTCTCGGGTCCCATGACCCCCCATATATAAAAGATAATTTGTTTGGGCTTTCACCATACTACTCAGTGGTTCTTAGAATATACTACAGTATAGTATATTCCACCACAGTCTGTAACACTGGAGTGTTTAAGGCAAACCTTCAACAAATCAAAAGGTTAATTCAGCTCACCATTCCACAAACATGCATCCTTTTTTCATAAGGATGCACATGATCTCCTTCCTTTGTGAAAATGTGAACTTTTTTTGATTGTGTTCAGGTACGCCCAAATGTAATAACAAATGGTCTTCATCAGGGATAGAAAAAGGGGTCCAATTTTTAGTATGATATTCACCTCTCATTTCCTAGTTTCACAGTATTCCCAATATGCTCAATATAGTGAACCGTCACATGATATCTATTCTTCAGTATTGGGGTATCTTTCATAGATTCACATGCCTGAATCATTCCTTGTCGTCGAAGTGGGAGTCCCACGGTACATAAAAATAGCAATAAATATGCATAAAATAGCTAGATCATAGGTAAATTAGAACCAGGAAGTAAAATAGCTAGAAGTTAATAGGAAAAAATCTTCCACTTTCATGACTCGTCCAAGTCATTATATATAGTCCAAACTACAGCCAATCCGGCAACAGCCCCCTCCAGAATGTTTTCCCCAGAGGCTCAGGCTCTCAGATTTTCTACGCACGTCGTGTGAAGGGAGTCTCCCTGAGCTCTGCTCAGTACTTCTAAGGTTTCTTCAGATTTTCTTCATTTCATGACGTCTTCTTCTAAGAAATCTCTTTAGACCTTGTGACTTTTGTGGGAAGCTCCAGCTGTTTTCTGAAGACCCCCACAAGAAGTGCATTTACTGCTTGTATCCGGACCACCAGGTGAGAGACTGCAAAATCTGCAGAACGTTCCCTCAAAAAACTCTGAGGACAGAGAGGGATGTCTACTTCTGTGGCTACAGAAGATTAAGGATCAAGACAGCCCTTTATCTGACGTTGGAAGTGTTTCCTCTGTCAGGACTGCTTCCTCTACGAAGAGGACTAACACCACAGAGTTGACTTCTCCTGGGGCTAAGGTGGTGAAGAAACAGCATACCTCTAAGAGTGCTGAGTTGCCTTCCACTTCCAAAAAGGCTCCTCCACCTAGTAAGAGTAAAACTCTGCCCTCTACACCCCGAGAAAGACTGTCAGAAATTGGCTATGAAGCCTGAGATTTACCTCAGAAATGGGGTCCCTAGTCGATGAGCTTGCCGATGACATCTTCATCGATGAAGCCTGCCCTCTCTGCGACAACGACATCTTCTGCAATTTTCTCATCTCCAAAGCTTAAGATGATACTGTCGTCGGCTTCCTCGCCGGTGACAGTGGTGTCCTTCTCCGTGAGACCAACCACGTCAGTCACTGCCTTCTCGTCGGCGAAGAAGTTGAAGTCTACCGTCGTCGAAGAATAAGAAAGCCTCGTCGTCGATTGCCTCGTTGGCAGCCGACTCATCGATGGCCGCCTCGTCAACTGTTACCTCGTCTACGCCTGCCTCGTCGACAACTGCCTCGTCAACGGCTGCCTCGTCGACGCTGCTATCTTCCGGCACTGATCTTCAAGTTTGGTCTTCGTCTACAGCCGCAGAATACTCAAGGTCATCTGTGGTACCGTCTACACAATTGCCACAGTCGACGACAGCACCTTCCTTACTTCAAAGGCATGGATCTTCTTTGGAGGTCCTCTCTCCAGGTCACAACCTCCCCCAGTAGAGTTTCTCTTGCGTTGCCCGAGCAGTTATTGGACTATGGGGCCCAATGAGGAAGAATCTGAGGAGGATGATAGATTTCGTACTGCCAGGAACCCTTCAGAGCTCTTCATTAAATATCAAGACGTAGATCAAGAAGAGGACTACTACACTGAGACTGCTCCTTCAGCTCCAGAGTCAAGCCCTATTGCACAATTGTCTCTATCACTTCTTAATAACTTGCAATACATGTTGGATGACTATTACCACCGATTTCCTCCATCTGAATCGGCTTCTTCTGTCCCACCCACACCCGGTCCTTAATCTTCAACGGTGCTGAGGTCGCCCAGACCAGTTTCTCCGGTGCCTTCGATGTCTCATCACCCTCAGGAAGCTCACACCACTGATGATGACAGGGATGAAGGAGAATTGGATGACAGGTCACTCCTTACAGAATGGGATGTCTATCAAATACAAACACCGTCTCCTTCGACACCTACTCCAGGTGACTCGCCTCCAGTTGACATCGAAGGTTTTCATGTTCTGATGGAAGGAGCAGCACAACGGTTCCTTCTTCCCATGCAAACAAAGAAAGATGACTGTTTCCTTTACAATTTTAAAGACCAGCAGAGGAAACAAGTCCAATCTATCCCTATTATTGACTTTATTTGGCAAGAAGGACTGAAGGTCATGAAGACTCCTGGCTCCATTCCTGCAGTCCTGCCTCGCCTCAAAAAGAAATACAAGGCATCGGATAATTCACCAGCATGTCTGATAGGTCAACCTAAGGTAGACTCCGGTATCGCCCAAGCAGCGCAATGCCAAGCACGGAATCCCTCCTCTCCATTGTCGGCTCCCCCGGATCAGGATGGAAGACGTCTAGACGCCATTGGAAAAAAAGGTTTCGACCATGGTGGCCACTACTGTCCGTGCAGCTAACTCACTGGCCATCTTAGACCGCTGTGATAGACAGATGTGGTCGGACATCTCACCCTTCTTCGAGATGTTACCTGAGCCCTCCAAGGCAAAAGCGCTCAAGATCCTCCAGGAAGGAGAAGGAATCTTGGCTGAGATTATCGATTCTGCTGTGGAAGTTGCGTTTATGGGTTTTCGACAACTGGCAGGTGCTGCTGTCCTGCAGCAACAGGGCTGGTTGTAATCCACATCATTTTGTCAGGTGGTTCAGACGAAGATAATAGACATGCCTTTTGACGACGAGTCTCTTATTGGCCAGCATATGGACGATTCCCTCCAAGCCATTAAAAAAGATACCGAGACATCATGATCTTTCAGTACTCTTCAGTTTCGAAAACCACCTTTTCGTGGCGCAAGGGGCCATGGATCCCTCTCTGGTCAAGGAGGCTATGACCAGTCGAGACAATACCAGTCCTATAAGGGTAACCAACGTTACTCTTCTCAACGACAACAATCCTTCAGACAACAACCAACTACTTCTTATGCACAGAACAGAAAGAAGTAATCCTACCACGGACGGGATACGTCTAAGTAGCAGTGATAACTGCTACCTGCTCTACCGCTCAATCCTACAAAAGTTGGAGGAAGGATCTCCCGTTTTTACTCAACTTGGTCTGCTATAACAAAGGACAAATGGGTTATGGACATTGTGGCCAGAGGCCACGTTCTAGAGTTTGTCAAACTTTCTCCGAATTCTCCTCCCAAAGGACTGCCTCCAGCTCATCTCACAGAGTTTTTCCCCCAAATAAATTTGATGTTAAAGAAGGGAGCGATCGAAGTGGTTCCAAAATTAAAAAGAGGCACCGGTTTCTATTCCAGATTTTTCATAATAAAAAAGAAATCTGGAGAATGGCGCCCCATTCTGGATCTTCGTTTCCTAAATAATATCTCAAAAAACAATCCTTCCGGATGTTGACTCTCCAAGAAGTCCTTCAACTGCTCATTGCGGGGGATCACATGACCACCCTCGACCTCCAAGATGCTTACTTTCATGTCCTGATTTTACCCAGACACAGAAAGTTCTTGAGGTTCAGAGTGGCTGGCAGGGACTTCCAGTTCAAAGTCCTTACCTTCGGACTACGATCCGTGCCCCATGTCTTCACCAAGGTTTTGGCACTGGTGGCTGTACACCTTCCGCTAGAAGGAATTCAAATGTTTCCTTATGTAGACGACGGCCTTATCAAGGCGAATTCTTTCGCAGTCGCAAACGCCCATACTCAGAAATGTCTGTCGCTTTTCCAGTCTCTGGGTCTCTCCATCAATCTGGACAAGTCTCAACTCATCCCATCACAAACAAGAACGTTCTTAGGAGCCACTATGGACACAAGCCTTTGCCTCGATCGAGAGACAACAAAAGCTGTGCATGCTTGCCCAACTACTACGATTAAAAAGGTGCCTTTCTGTGCGACAGTTCAAGTCACTTCTAGGGATGCACTCATCCTGCATTCCCCCAGTCCCCAACTGTCGTCTCAGGATGAGACCCCTACAAGAGGAGCTTAACAAACAATGGCTGCCGGTTTCTTCGACGATCTCATCTGCATCACTCTTCAGATACGGGAAGCATTACTCTGGTGGACTTGCAAAAGGAACGTGGCAGCAGGCCTCTCATTCCTAGTGGAAGCTCCAAGCTTCAGCATCACCACGGAGGCCTCCCTTGAAGAGTGGGCAGCGCACCGTCAAGGACTAACAGTCAACGGCAAATGGAATGCGCAACAAAGGACTTGTCATATCAACCTTTTCGAGTTGCTATCGATCTTCCTGGCTCTAAAATATTTTCGCACCATCATTCTCGGAGCATCTGTGTTGATCCGGACGGACAACACAACAAGTATGCACTACCTAAACAAACAAGGAGGGACAAGATCCACTCTACTCTCACAGTAAGTCCAGCAAATTTGGGATTGGACGATCCAACATCAAATAACTCTGGCAGCAGTCCATGTTCCGGGAGTATCTAAGATCCTCACGGACTCCCTCAGCAGGTCGACAGCGTCCAACCACGAGTGGGAGATCCATCAACCAACATTGGACCGTATATTTCAGAAGTGGGGTCGACCCGATTTGGACTTGTTCTCAATCAGTCTGAACCGCAAATGCCCATTCTACGCAAGTTGGCTTCCCCAACAAGACTCGTGCGGGAATGCGTTTTTAATGAACTGGTCGCAGATCTATACCTACGCTTTTCCGCCAATACCGTTGTTTCCCAGGGTTCTCCGGAAAATTAAGAAGTAGCCTCGTCGTCTCCTCCTCATAGCTCCCAGGTGGCCTCGCCAGTTTTGGTTTACCGAACTCCTCCTATCCGAATACGATCCCATTCAGTTGCAACCAATACTGAATCTCCTATCCACCCACAACGGGCAGATCTGCCATCCGGATCCTGCTTTTCTGTAAGTATGGGTGAAATTTGCGAATTCGCAGTACGTGAATTTGTGCGAAAGCAAATCCGCGGTCCGCATAATCCGCGAATTTGTGGATTTGTTTTGCATGTTCGCGGGGCTCTTTGCGTGTTCATGGGCTGCTTTCAGCGCGCCGACCGCGAAGTTACCCATGCGGTCGTAGATGGGCGTGGCCATCTTGTTTGCGTTGCGTATTTCTGTTTCCGGGCGCTAGTTGCATTCTCGTGTTGTGTGCGTGGCGCGATTACGTGGTCGCGTGCGTTTTTGCGTGCTGGCGGGGGAAATATTGCGCGAACTTACCCACGCGGTCCTCAATGGGCACGGCCATCTTGTTTTTCATTCATTGCTATGGTTCTGGGCATGCTTTTTCAATCCTCCCCTAATCTTTGCAATCCTTTGTTTCTTTGAACCTTTTTTTGATCTTTTTTACTCATTATCTATCCCTCTATTTTTCTACATCTATATTTTGTGTTTTTTTCAACTTTTCGTTCCAGGACCATGGCAAAGGGAGCCGGGAAGAACACCAAGGTGAAGGGTCTGCACCCCGTACCCGGCTCCCTTGCGGGAGATTAAGGGGGGAGGATGCAGTGGGCCGGGAGATTTTCAGCGCGGTGGAGGTGGCCGCACTTATCTTTTATGTTTAGTGCCACCTCCCGAAGACTCTGGCAGCAGGGGGCAGGCCCGGTGCGGGTTATAGCCTCCGGGAGCGTCGCAAGCTCTGGGATAAGGTGTGCCGGGCCATGCGTAGGAAGTCGGGGGGCCCGGCGCACCTACCATCAGGCGACGCACCGGTGGGCTGACCTCCTTGACTGGGAGCAGGACCTGCTCCACCTGCTAGGCGTGGAGATCCCTGGCCTCGGTGAGTAGCTATTTAATAACTACTTTGTTTTCTTCTGCTCTGTGTTATATTGCTTATAGATGTTTTTCCCGAAGAGCAAGAATGCTGCCGATTCGATTACATTGCAGGTAAATTAATGTTTAAATAGCTTCTGTGATTGCAGGTGCTACTGCTCGCCTGGTCAGTGGCGTTGCTACTATGCTTACTTGTTTGCAACTTTGTGCTCATTTGAGCAGAACTGCGTAATGCTAGAGAGACTAGAGACTCAAGTCTAGTCCTTCCTTTGTACTCCTGCTGCCACTAAGAAGAGATAGTGGTGGATTGATAGGTTGAGTATATTATGGTTTGTTATTTAGTAGAAGGATATTTTTTAGTGGTCTGCAATCATGATGACAGACTGTGTCTGTCACAACACGTGCTGCTGAGTGCTGGCAGTCGTAGTAGAACCTTTTTGTTGTTGGTTTTGTTAGTGATTTACATAACTTTCCAAGTAGACGGTCTGCAAATCCAGCAATACTGTACTATCCTCTTAGTTGACCAGATCAGATAGGTCAATACATGTAGTGCAATTGTTGGTAATTTTTTTCCCCGAGATAATTTTAGATTGTGGTCAAAGAAATCAAAAATTTCAAAAAAACAATCATCCATGTTTGTGTTTATTTCATGATCATCAGCACCTCCCAGGGGCAAGAAGACCACACCTGAGACTCCGGCGGAACAAGGTGGGCAGGATCGGTCCTCTGCAGGCTCTTCTGCTAGCCCCAGTAAGTTGTTCTGTTGTTAATATTAATAATTATACTTCCCTAACTTTTCCAGCTCCTATTCATTCCAAACTGTTTCCTAATTCTATTTTTTTTTTTACAAAATAGTCTTTGGTCTTCTTGTAGACTGTTTCTACATTCTTATCCTGCCTCTACCATCACTCTCTGTGCTACTACTATTTACTATTATTATGAGTCGTTCTGTGTAGATAGCTAAGCTTGCCCAGTCGGCAAACGGTGTTAAACAAAACTCTGATCCAGCAATAGCTCTAGAGGTCACTGAGTGCAGTCCTCTGGGTTGCCCTTGCGGTCTATTCCAGTCTTCTTAATGTTAGTGATTTGACAATTCCCAACAACAAAATGACAATGTCCACCAAGAATAAGCTAGTAGTTGGCTTTTTGATTTGATAGTAGCACATACCATGCCGCTAGTGTTTCAGGGACTATTCTGCACATACAGAAGTATGGACAAGAGAAATAGGACATTGTTGATGATAGGTGCAGTTCGACTTTCCACATACCTCAGTCAGAACAGAAGTTGAACACCCAATCCCCTGACCGACTATCTAGTTTGTCTGACCAATGATTATACGACCCAGAAGAACAGAAACAGACTACTGAGTCCCGACCTATCAGAGTCACGGAAGCATGCTTGCAAAGTGCAGTAGTGCAACTGCAAACCCTTCCGCTCACTCACTCGTGAACAAAAACCACAAAGTGTTTTTTAGTTTTAAAGTTTTATTTTCAAATAAGAAATAAAAAAACGATTACTTTATTTTTAATAGCGCAGTTTTCCCAGCGAGCAGTGGTGATAGATGACGTTAAAGTTTAAACACCCTTCCCTAGTATATACTTTAACACATGTAATTATTAATAGTAACTGTGCGGGACTCGGGAGCCCGCACCGTGTTGGAACTTCAAGTCCTCCTGGTGGTGGTGAGGAGTAGGTGGTTCTGTCTGTAATTAGAAAAATGTTGCACGTTAAAAAGCAAGCATTTATCAGTTGTGCCAAAAAGTGTTGTATGTTTGGCTAAGCATAACCGTGACTTTTTTCAGTCCCTATAATAAAAAATTGTTTAACATTTTCTCTTCCATTACGAGACGATATAGGGGATGGTGTATGGCATCTAAAAATATGACCTGTTTTGTCTAGGCGTCTTCACAACATCGGATGCAGCACTTACCACCATCAGTGCTGGGGCCAGCAGCGCGGAGGGGTCGACTCCAGGGGCGGATGCGGCGGCGCCACAAGTACCACCAGGAGGAGCTGCTGCGGGGGATGGCTCAGCAGCGGCAGACGGTGGTAAGTTATTATAATCCTTACTTATTGACATTTTAGAGTAGGCTCGCAAAGGGGTGTATGATGTACTGTACAGTAGACAGTACACTAGTAGAAGTACACTGTACTGTTATGAACAGTCACTAATTTAGAACTACATTTTTGCGAATCACGGAGAAGACAGTCACCCTTGACTTAGCCATAGCATTAGCGGCGGTAGCTCTCGAGAAAGCAATGGCCCCCTCTATTTGACTTTAACTCAGCTGTGAAACTTTTATCGTCAAGCCCAGTCAGATCCGATGAACTTGAGGGATGTGATGAACTAAAAGGGAAAGAAGGGCTTAAGGAAGGACGAGCGAGTCATAACATTTATGACTGTAAAGAATGATACGTGTTTTTGAATGCCTGCAGAGGTGGCTGATGGGAAGGAATCAGATGCATGGCTGCTTGAAGCAAAGATGGTTGGAGGAGAAAGAGAAGATGACTGCCTGTGTGGGTGAATCAGAAAATGCATGTGTGGTGTGCATTGCAATATATCATTTGGGTGAAACTGAAATGCAAGTCAAGACTGTGGTTTACCAAATAAAATGAAAAGGGTGTTAGTTGGTTGTTGCGAAAAAGTAAAGTTGGTACAGTTGAGACATTAAGAAGAATTATAGACGTTTACTTTGGAAGCATGGATGGTATCTTCTTCCTCATAGATAGCAGAGGTGTATGTAGAGCAGACGCTCAGTGGATGAAGAGTGTTACTTTGTTTGAACAGCATGTCAGTGCCAGTGTAGCAAAGCAGAGGAAATCCAAATTTTAGAAGTTGTGATTGCTCAGAAATTCTCCCTTGACTAACAGTACAGTAGTTCACTTTGCAAGCACAGCATACATTGTGTATGTATTGTATAGTTGACATAATATCAAGTCAAGTAGTCCTTTCCTTCGGCAATTATGGGTACCACACTCACTCCCTATGTTAATAATTTTCTTTCAGCTGTCTCAATCATGGGTGGACTATCGCTGTTGTTCACTCAATCTATCACAATAAAGCACCTAAAGTAATCCGTCATATAAGCAAAGATCATGTGATCGGCTGCATACATGATCAGAAATGAATAATCTTCATTTTCCTTTTGTAGTACTGAAGGCCCGGGGGGGCAGTGCTAAATATAAATTATATTGAGCAGTAGCCCTTGATGTAACAGATTATGGCCAGTGCCACCCCTACAGAAAAGTAAGAGCTTTCCTATCCCCACCTGCATGTACTGCTTAAAGTAATGCGAGTCTGCGTCATCATGGCTTGTGTCTGTTTTTCTTGGGTGCAAGCTGACTGAGCTGGCATTATGCCGGCTACCACAAGTTCAGGTACAAGTAATTTCTTTCGCAAAAGTAGAGAAAAAAAGAAGACTGGTGTACTCTCTGACTATGTAGTGAGTCCATAGTGCCACTAGTAGAATTCCTCAAACTCCCACTAATGTTACAGGCCTACAAAGACGGCGGAAAGATACATGTCAAAATGTTATACTGTGCTTGCAAGTTGCTAGTGTTACTGTGAGACAACTTTCTGTTGAATTATTTTGTGTTATTGTTAAAGAGTATTGGTTACAGTATTTTTCTTTATTTCTTCATATAGATGCTCCACAAAAGCTCACCAGAAAGGAGATGGCTGTCCGGGCCAGGCCCGGAAGCTGGAGGTCATTTGTGCGGAATATCGCCGGCTGTGGGCTCGGGAACAGGAGGAGGAGGCGGCAACAGCAGCATCGTCCTCCAGTACCCCCGGGTCCACCAGCCAGCAGCCTCCAGTACGGCGCCGTGGTCCGACAGGCCCCCGCCGCTGCCGCTCAGCTGCAACAAAACCAGCAGCTGCCCCCTCCAGAGCCTGGATGGCACGCCTGCGCCGCCGCCGAGTGGACTACCTGGAGCACACGGTGTAGAAACAGAAGCACCAGCTCCAGTACCTCCGCAGAGAGCCTCGCGACCACCTGTCCACAGGACACCGCCTACAGTGACTGTGTCCCTTGCCCCTTTTTCAAAGACTGTTGGGGGGGTGGGGGGAATTGGGAGTTGGGTATTCTGAGGGACTTTTTGCAGGAAATTGAAATGGACATTTGTTGGGGTTAGGTAGGGGGGTGGTTTGGGTCTTTGGACTAGTTTATTTTGTTAGGGTAAATATATATTATTTATTTTACATACTTCAACATAGTGTACGCATTCATATTACTTTGTGGGGTGGTGGGCGGGGGTTACTGCACATTTGGTTTCCTCAAACTTACCAGCATGAATTATCTAAAACGTCCAAAAATGTACAAAAGTGCCACTAACAGAGTTAATGAATTAAATTGGCCTACTAGTACTTTACTAGTACTACTGTCAGTCTCTCCTCTCCTCCGAGTCCTAGCCCATTATTCTACCTCCCCAAAATGCTTATCTTACCTGTGATTCGTGTTTGAGAATAGAGCTAGGCACAGCGCTGGCTGCATGGCAAATGGAAATTTCGGTTGCCCATGAAATCCATCCAGGGCAGTAATTCCATTGTTGTGGTGGTAGTAGGAGTGGTACCACACTAGTAGTGGGAGCATATGAAAAGCAAAGGAAAAAAGAGACATTGAGTGGCCTGAGAGGAGTATTAGAAGGAACAGTATATTTGTAGCCTAAGCAATGCTGAAGATAAGTATGTGGGGAAAAAATCTGCATGGATGATTATGGCTACATCAAGAACAGTCTTTAAAGACAACAAAGGTCCTTAACTTATCATTTTAGTCAAGAAGCAAAATAATTATAGACAACAATGTGAGCTATTAGAGAAAAGTGACCAGCCGGGCACTGATTTAATCAATATGAAGAATATTTGGAGGTGTAAGTGCACAAATATACAGTGGGATACAGTCCTGTGTCCAGTACATATAAAACATATAAGACATGTACAAGGGTAATAAGGAAGGGTAGGGTATTTGCAGGCAAATTGTTGGGGAAGGGACGCTAGTAACTAGAATAACAATAACCTAACTGTCCTTAAGTAGTAGACACCATTTAGTAACACAATGGAAAGCTAGTGTATAACTACATCAACAGTCGACGGCGTTTCGATCTTTTACATTAAAATACAAGGATCATCATCAAGACTAAAAATACATTGCCTGCGTATTTAATATGCAAGCCTGTTGGGGGATGAGAAGGGGGAGGCAAGAAACAAAAAAACAAAAACAAAAATATTTGTTAAAATTAAGGATTCTGCGTGATTTACATTGATTCATTACTGACCATGCTTTAATGTGGAAACCTTTCATACGTGAGTTGACCAGTGAATCATGTATATAGTGTCAGGCAACCCACATGAATCTAGTGGGTGAGCTAGCCGCAACAAGTTTCTGACGTGAGCCACAGTTTCAGGGAATGGATTTGAATTTCCTGAGACTCAATTCGGGAAAAACGGAGGTTTTGTTTTTCAATCAACCATCTCCATTAGATTCCAACCTTTGGTGGCCGGAAGATCTGAGCCAGGCTCCCACCCGAAGGATTCTGTTAGAAACTTAGGGGTTCGATGGGACCACCGTTTATCCTTCGGGAATCAGGTTCAAACAGTATCAGCAGCATGTTTCTCCAAAATCAAAATCATTAAAAAACTCAAACTATTTACCCAGTGCTAACCGCAAAACTATAGTCCACGCACTTATAATCTCGCATCTTGACTATGCCAATGGTCTATACCTAGGTTTATTTAAACACAAAGGAATCCACTTTGGTAGTGGTGGTGATCCCTACAATGGTGGGGAGCACACAGTGTTGTTTTAAAAACCCCTCACACACCAACAGGCCCCTTGGTGTCATGCTTCATCATCGGGGTCTTCGCACCCCTCTACGGGATGCGGCGTGCTACGACGCAAGGCTACGTAGGAGCACTGAAGGTGGACTATGTGTTGATGTGTGTGAAGGTAATAAAGTGTGAGTGGTGAGGTGGTGGAAGGTGATGGTTAAAAGATACCTGGCTCGTAGTAGAAAAAATAATATTTTTTTTTATTAAGCCCTCTTGGAGGCACAGCATTGTGTAAATGAACTACACTGGACTGTGATCGAACAGTTGCCATCTGAAGTTGGTTTATTTGAAAAGGAGCAGAGGTAGGTGTTTCGTCTGGGCACTGACACTACCGGATTAAATGACTCCATTCCTTGGAGCCAACTGCGATGATTAACTCCAGCTGATTAACTCTATCTGTCCCCCAGATAATCCGGGTTCTAGGCAATGACTTCGAATTTTGTGTAACCTATTGAAGCCAATTAATAACTTTATCTCCCCCGGATTATATGCCAACTGCGATGATTAACCATAGCTGATTAACTCTCTCTGTCCCCCAGATAATCCGGTTTTTAGGCATTGACTTCAAGTTTTCTGTAACCTATTGAAGCCAATTAATAACTTTATATCCAGCATGATTAGGATTGTCAAACAACCCCACCAACCCCCGAATATGCCCGATGTCCGATCCAATCTCAGCATTCCATTCCGCGCATGCGCGGTAAACTAGTGTTACCCCGTGCGCATGCGCACCTTCAATGGGATCGCTAAACTGAGACGCCACCTTTCCGCGCATGCGCGGTTAAAAGCGACACACCCTCCACACGCGTGCAGGACCGGACTTGATTCCGAAGGACTAAGTCCTTCTTTGGGCATATTCCGCTTTCAATTGGGCAGCAATTAAGGCGATTTGTGGCACTATATAAGATACGAGGTTAGAACGACTCGACACTTCGTCGGAGCCGCGTTGAGGGGATGACAGCCTACCAGGCTATGCAGTAACTGTGAGTTTGTCCTAGGGGTATAGAGGCATCTACTTCTCTCTGCTCTCTTAAAAACAGCATCGTAGATCCTAAAACCTAGCTGTTTTTTTACATCCTTTAGGTTGCTACATTGAGCAGGAAGAAAAAGACCCCCAATACTATGCTTGGGCTCATGAGGCCAGTTAGCCTTTGTCCATAAGTAAGCACTGTATATATGCAAAATATGTGTTTCCTTCCAATATCCCATCCCAGGGATCCTATGGCGACTATATTCAATCAATGTGTGTCCTTGTCTATGTGTATGTCTATGTCTATTTTCTTTTACAGGGTTCTTGAACCTCATTTTAGGTTCTTCATCACCCTCCTATGTATTAACATAGATTTTTCTCAAATGTCCTACTGTGATGTTATACTTCATGATGTTTTTGTTCATTCACAGGTTCTGTACCATTAACACCAATTGGGCGCAACAGACTTCATTCATCTAAAAAACACGATTAGGTACATTTCACCTTTTCAATTTTTGTAGAGCACACTTTGACATCTACATTACCCATGTGAGTAAGGTGGGGATAACCGTGCATATCCTCGTCCTGAAGAAGGAGTTTTCACACTCCGAAACATGTTGACGCACTTTCGAGGTTGACGTACCCTAACTAGTAACAAATCACCCTCACCCTGCACTTTTTTAACGATACCAGCCGAGGGCTTAATACATTTTTTTATTATTTTTTCTCCTACGAGCCAGGTATCTTTTAACCATCACCTTCCACCACCTCACCACTCACACTTTATTACCTTCACACACATCAACACATAGTCCACCATCAGTGCTCCTACGTAGCCGTGAGTCGTAGCACGCCGCATCCCATAGAGGGGTGCGAAGACCCCGATGATGAAGCATGACACCAAGGGGCCTGTTGGTGTGTGAGGGGTATTTAAAACAACACTGTGTGCTCCCCACCATTGTAGGGATCACCACCACTACCAAAGTGGATTCCTTTTTGTTTAAATAATTTGCTAGGGGAGACAGAATCCACTTCTTCCTCTCCCTCCCTCCTCCTGTTTGTTTTCCTATACCTAGGTTTGACAGCACTGTGCCATAGATTACAGACGGTGCAAAACGCAGTTGCCCGTCTGATCGGCGGTATCCCCCTCAGGCAACACATCTCCCCTTACCTATGGAAATTGCACTGGCTCCCTATTTCTAAGCGTATTGACTTCAAAGCCATGACTCTGGCCTATCGGACAACAAAAGGCAAAGGCCCAGCCCAGCCCATCTGAGATCAAGTCTCCGTCCATACAGTAACTCGAGAGTCCTCCCCTCAAACACTAAACTGCTACTTGCGACTCCTAGATTTAAGAAAGCCCGATTGGGTGGCAAAACTTTTGAGGTATGTGCCACCCAACGCTGGAATAAGCTCCCGCTGTACCTTCGGATGAGCCAATCGGAACCTGAATTCCGCAGATCCCTTAAAACTTTCTTGTTCTCCCTATAAGCCTCTGTCTCAGACCATCTGCCTCTGATCAATCAGCGCCGGGACACCCCGTTGGGGTAGCTGTGCGCTTTATAAAATACACAAATAAATAAATAATAACAAATGAAGAAAAACAAATATTTGGATACGAAGATATCCATAAATCTTTTAAGGGACATAAAGGAAGTGCATGCATGAAGTTGTTTGCTAAATGGATGGTTCGGTTACTGAAAAGTAGTGCTAACTAACTACAACTTACTAAGTAGTACTAAACTATTAGGCAGTACAGGGCTGCTGTAATTACGCAATTTCACTCAGAGAGAGAATGACTTTGTAGTACATTACATTAGTTTTAAAAATAGCAAAGAAAGTTATGAAATAGCTGTAGGGATGAATTTGAAGCAGAGAGTCGCACCCATAGAAGTTCACAACAATAAGTTATTTAAAAGATAGGGAGAAGTTAAGAGGATACTATAACTGTATGCTGTTGTTGTCCTGTTCAATTTGGGAAGTTTCATGCATCCAGCCATTCCTCGTATTCGCGGTACTCCTCCATTGATTCCATCTGACGCTCCGTCGTTCAATCTTGGTGACCAGACACACTGTCCACTGCCTGCCTGGCGGATGCGGAATTGCAGATTGATGTTGTTCCCATGGCACAAGGTAAAAGCCGGCCTGCAATTGTTGATGGAAAAACAGGAAGTGATATTAAAACAGCATTGAGAAAAAATATAAGGTACGGTGTGTAGTGCAAAAATAACAGTTTCAGAGGCGAAAGTATTACATATAGACATCATTTCTAAAGTGTGTACTCTGAGTCTCCTTTTCAAGAATAGTAATTGCACACAGCGGGCCAGGGTCACGCAGACGGTCAAGGCAGGCACCACTGAGCGAACCAACCTGATGATGTAGCATACCTCTTTGACACAGACAGACAAAGCATATCTAATTTTATGCAGCAAGCCACATAGCCACAATTTTACATGAACTGCTGTCTGGTCTCTGGCAAACACTACACTGGCTTGACCACTCCCATACCACGACTAGACAGACATGTAGGTCTGCTGTGGTTGTTGTTGACTTGTTTACCTGTTGTTTGACACTCACGAAACTGCCATATTTCTTCCGTAAACCGACAATGATGATGATCCATCCATCCCAGTGAGTGACTGTGTAAAGAATAAAGATAATTTGTATTTTTAATCATCAAGACTCATCATCACCATGGTATGTTATTGGCAAACTCAATGTTGTCTACACACGGAGTCCAAGGACATTTTCAATATTGAAAAATGCAATGAGTGGCATCTGCAGTAGAAGTACAATTTGTATTTAACAAGGTAACAGAGTACACTTGAGTTACATTTAGTGTGTAAACGATTAAATAATAATAACAGAACACATAGATAGGATTCACTTCATGCACAACAAACAAACAATTGCTTTCATCAGAGCCAGACAGCCAGTGTTGTCCACCACTGCATGCCATCTCATCATTCATTACCTGTTCCCCTTGTCATCATCTTATTCTTAAGTGAAGGGTCACAGGGCAGCCTCTCGTGTCAATTTCAGAAGGTGCAGTCAGCATAGTGAGTCACTCCAGTCCCACTTCTTTTGAGGGGACTTGTGTACGGACTGAAGCGACAGTTTCTAGATTCTGCGTAATCCGGCCATCTGCCTTGAGGGAAATGGATAGGGGGAGTCTGGAGGAGGAGGATAGAGGAGCATGACTGAGTTGTGAACTTCAGGAATGCAGACAGCGACACCTTCAATATGGAAAATAAGACGAAGACAGTGCTGCTGATGGATTTGTTGTGATTAAAGTTTTGTTGTGCTAAAAGTTGCAAATCAAAGAAAGACACACAGAAATAAAAGTCAAAAAGGACGGAAGAAAACAAAAAGTAAGTTTTTCAAGCCTAATTGTCAGGGAAGTAGAGCTTGTCCTCAAACTCTGTGAATTGAACATGGAGTAGGTCAGCTAACAGAGAAGAGCTTCCGTCACCTAAGTCGGTGTCCTCTTCTTCCTGCATGGATCCACGTATTTTGTAATCTGGTGGTATGAAGTGCTGATTCATCTTGATCATTTTTAACCTCTCCACATTTTTTGGGCGAGAGGCTGGACCTTTTTGAAGTGACAATGGCGCCAGCAGCACTGAAAACTTGTTCCGAGGACACTCTTGCGAGTGGGCAAAACAAATAATTTATAATCAGCCTGCTGAGCAGTGGCCAGTGAGGCCTTTTCCCATACCAATACACCAACGGGTCACGATCAATGTAGACCTCTGTTGGGTCATCCAGATAGGCCTGCACCATCCACTCACGGGCCTCCCTGGGTGGTGCTCCACTTTGCGTACCATGTGTTGCCTTTGCATAAACACTGGAGCGAGCAAACCCTTGCTGAGTTATCCAATCCGCTTCCGACAATATTATGGCGGGCCTGGTGCAGGTCATGATGACGAGGATACTGTTGCTGCTGTCGGTAACGACTGTGTGGGAAAGTGACTTCCTTCGGCCACAGAAGTGAACCTTGACGCCAGATGGCCTGCTGCTTCAGTGTTACTTGTGGTGTTTCCTTCAAATTCCTGCCGCTCTTTTTCGAACCGAGTGGCTGACACAGCTAGCCAATGTTTGTACTTTGAAACATCTTCTTCATCAAAAGGAATGAATACTTTGCCGGTCAGTGCCTTTTTGTACCGTGGATCCAGAATAGTGGCACAAATGTAATGTTGTTCTGAATGTATTCTTTTAAGCCTTTCATTGACAAGTAGGCGGCTTAATAAGCTCTCGGCCAACCGATATGCGTCTTGTTTGTGAACATCAGCTCAGAACGTTGAAGACACCGCCTTCAGTTGTTGCTCTAGCATGAACAACAATGGGATAGCTTTGCCCAACTACAGTCCTCCCTGCTGACTTCACGGGTGAAGACCTCAAAAGGACGAAGCATGTCTGTCAATCTATTAACTAGGTCCCATTCCTCCGGCTCTAGCCTCATGTCTTTCATAGCAGCAGACCGTATGTTAATGCCATTGACATACTCATTGATTACCAAGTACTGCTCAAACAGACGTTCAAGCATGTAGAAGGTTGAGTTCCAACGTGTTGCAGCCTCTTGGATGAGTCCTTTGACTGGCACTCCACGGCTACGTTGAATGATCCTCATCTTTTTCTGGGCCTTCAAAGAATGGCTGAAATGTGTGCAGATTCTTCGGCAGGTGGTCAGTAACTTGCTGACTGTGTTTTCTCTTTTCAAGAAATCTTGAACAATAATTTTAATGCAGTGCGCCAAACACAGCACTCTGAAGAAGCCACCACCATTCATGGCCTTAACTATATTACTGCCATTATCCGTGGAAACACAACCAATCATGCGACTTCTTGGCACCAGCCATTTAGAGACCTTACTCTTAAACTCATCCAAAATGTTTACTGCAGTATGAGATTTCTCCATGGAAAACATGGCTACTGTTGCATGTTTCTGAATAGCTTGAAAAATTGAGCCACACCTGCAGATATCTTATCTATAACCCCTGCAAAAGAGACCCAGTGTGCAGTGATGCACATGTAATCCATGGCTTGGCAACTGGTCCACATGTCTGTTGTCAGGTGGATAGTGTGAACAGCACTCTTCTGCAAAGCTGACCCAATCACTTACAGCACATCTTCATGTAGTGTTGGAACCGCAACTCTGGCAAAATAGGACCGGCTAGGAACCTTCCATTTAGGGCAGACTGTTGCCACAAATTCTAGAAAACCCACCCCTTCCATGAAAGAAAAAGGGAGAAGGTCCAGTGCTAGCATTTTAGCCAGCTTTGCGTTATACAGACGTGCCGTTGGGTGGTTGCGTTCAAATGGCGCCTCTGACCAAAACATGCTTTTAATGGCGGTCTGGACCGTTTTACGTGATGATGATGATGATGATGATGCAGACTTCTTCAACCCAGTTATGTTCATAGATGTACTTGTTCGCATTGGTGTCTCTAAGAGACTCTTAGTATGGCTCATACATGTTGCTGGGGTAGAGGGGTGGGCGCTACCACTGCAGTGCTGCTGCCAGGGGTACTGGGTGTACCAGAAAAAATGTCTGTCGCTTCTTCACTTCCCCCCTGCACGATCAGCCCCTCGTCATCATCAGATGCAATATGAATGGATACATTTGGATTTGTTGTACTTTTGTATTCCCGGATCTTCCTTAGGTGCGCCTCCCAAATGATAGTGTGGTGTTTTGGAGATGACCTCTCTGGCCTCCGGTACCATAGTTGGTACCAAGCTTACCCCTACTACCTACACTTTTACAAATTGAACAAACAACCATGTTTTCTGCCTTTTTGCTAACACTAAAGAAGTCCCAAACTGGGGACTGGAGATGTCTGCTGGTGGTGGAGGTGCTACTTTCAGTTTCAATGCCAGATGAAGTGGAGGATGGGCGTGGCTGAATTTGACTCTGTTGTGCACTTACAGCACCACTACTTGAGGTAATGGAGGTCGAGATGGATGGAGGTCCCTGCCGGCCCTTCTGACGAGAAAATATGGAAGCTGTAGGTCGTATTGTTGGTGTAGTAGTTAACTGCGCTGGTGGTGGTACCAGTGCCACGCCGCCCACATCCCGCTCAGCAGCAATTTGGGATAGGGTAAAAATGTCTGTCTGCTGCATGCCCGCTGGGGCTGGAGTGACGACTGTGATGACTGGGTCGTCGTCAGACTGTTCATCAGCAGCAGAATACACCACTTCTTGTTTGTCGTCATCACCCATAAGTGAAAGCCTTGCGGGAACCTTCCTTTTAGGCTTAGCTACCTTTGTCGGCTCATGGCGTGCCTCACTTAGACTTCATTGGTGGGTTCCAATCAACATCAAGATCATCAGAAGGAAGGGGGCTTTAAGAAGAACTTGTAGTAGCCCTCCTTGACCTTTTTCTTGCTGGGGATCTGGAAGACAATAGATCATCATCAGGAGGAGTGGCTTCCTCGGATGAAACCTCTGCTTCAATCTCGATTTCTTGATGGCCCCTACTTCTGGAGGAACAAGCATTGTGGGCAGTTGTGCCGCTCCATGTGCCTCTAGTTGCGCCTCTAGTTGCGCATTTCCATGCACCTCTCCATGCGCCTCTCCTTGCTCCTCTCCTTGCACCTATCCTTGCGCTTGTACTAGTTGCACCTGTGGTTGTCGGTGCGGCTGTGGTTGTTGAACACTCGTCAGATGAGTTACACCCTGCGTTGATTGGATGCTACTTTCTTGCGATGAGCCAACATCACTGGTCGATGGTGATTGAGCAATTAAAGTGGCTGCCTCTGCAGCACTCATGGTCTTGGACCTAACTTGGCGTGGTGGCACTGAGCCCAATGAAGCGGAGGTGCTGCTCCCAGCTTGGTCCCTGGCGGACCCGCTGCTGCAGGCGTAGTTTTTTTCCCCTGAAAAAAGTGTCTGTGGGCACACCAGTCTCCTTGATAAGTGGCACTACTTGCTTCTTCTTACTGGCAGTGGCACTGGCAACTTTCTTGGTAGAGGAGCTACGGCCACCTTTCTTTGGGCCCATCTTCAGATGTCAGAACAGCAGTCCGCAGTTGCACGAGTTGCAGAGATGTCTGTGGCCACACATGACGTCACGTGACGTTGTGCTGCACACACCGCTGCAGGACTTCTTCCTGGCACTGATGAATGATGAACCATGACTGATGTGGTTCTCTTGTGCACCTAAAAGCAAAGGAAGCCAGAGGAACATCAGTTAAATAAATGTTGCATATGTCGTGCTTCAATTAATATTTGCGACTAGGCAGTTATTACAACACACCCAAAGACCCAAAATAAAAATTGCAATTCTAATCAAAAATGGATGTTTACATTAATAGAAGAGAGACCACACAAAGAGAATTGTTTCATGCAGCACTCAGTACCCCTGGGCATAATGGATGAAAGCAAGGCAAACTGGGTGCAGGCCTGAGCACACTGCCTGGCTTAAAAATGACCCCTTGACCCCCAGCCACATGGCCAGGCCCTTCCTGGACCAGGCCTCAAATTGGCCCCCACCCACATGGCCAGGCCCCAACACCACCCCAAAAAGTAATAAAACACACAAAAATCACCACAATCCAATGCCATCCATGCCCTCAATGATGTTTAAATTCAAGACACCCCACAGAAAGACTTGGTCCATGCACCACTGAGTACCCCTGAGTCTAACGGGTGAAAGCAAGTCAAACTGGGTGCAGGCCTGAGCACACTGCCTGGCTTCAAAATGGCCCCTTGACCCCCCAGCCACAGGCCCAGGTCCTGCCTGGACCAGGCCTCAAAATGGCCCACACCCACATGGCCAGGCAACAACACCACCCCAAAAAGTCGAAAAACACACACAAATCAACACAATCCAATGCCATCCATGCCCTCAATGATGTTTAAATTCAAGACACCCCACAGAAAGACTTGGTCCATGCACCACTCACTACCCCTGGGCCTAATGGATGAAAGCAAGTCAAACTGGGTGCAGGCCTGATCACACTGCCTGGCTTCAAAATGTCCCCTTGACCCCCAGCCACATGGCCAGGCCCTGCCTGGACCAGGCCTCAAAATGGCCCCCACCCACATGGCCAGGCCCCAACACCACCCCATAAAGTAGAAAAACACACACAAATCACCACAATCCAATGCCATCCATGCCCTCAATGATGTTTAAATTCAAGCCACCCCACAGAAAGACTTGGTCCATGCACCACTCACTACCCCTGGGCCTAATGGATGAAAGCAAGTCAAACTGGGTGCAGGCCTGTGCACACTACCTGGCTTCAAAATGGCCCCTTGACCCCCAGCCACATGGCCGGGCCCTGCCTGGACCAGGCCTCATAATGTTTCCACCCACATGTCCAGGCCCCAACACCACCCCAAAAAGTCGAAAAACACACATAAATCACCACAATCCAATGCCATCCATGCCCTCAATGATGTTTAAATTCAAGCCACCCCACAGAAAGACTTGGTCCATGCACCACTCACTACCCCTGGGCCTAATGGATGAAAGCAAGTCAAACTGGGTGCAGGCCTGTGCACACTGCCTGGCTTCAAAATGGGCCCTTGATCCCCAGCCACTTGGCCAGGCCCTGCCTGGACCAGGCCTCAAAATTGCCCCCACCCACATGGCCAGGCCCCAACACCACCCCAAAAAGTAAAAAAAGACACACAAATCACCACAATCCAATGCCATCCATGCCCTCAATGATGTTTAAATTCAAGACACCCCACAGAACGACCTGGTCCATGCAACACTCACTACCCCTGGGCCTACTGGCTAGTATGGCTTTACAGGCACCCCAAAATAAAAATAAAAAAATCCACATATAGTGAGCTAAAATTCAATGACTTAAATGAGATTTAAGTTCAACAAAACTCACAGAAACAGTTGTATCATGCACCCATGACTAACCCTGGGCCTACTGGATACTGTGGCTACCCACAATATATATTTTTTTAAATTGTGAAAAAGTTTTAAAATTATAGTTGCAGCAACTGCAATGCCCCAAACAAACACCACCAACTTACTTGTAAAATCTCAAATCCAAAACTGATCCAAAGTCCAAAAAGTCCTCAAATACAAATATCCAGCAGCAGCCACAAAGAGTAATCCTTCCAGCTCCAGATCCAAATGAAAAGTGACCAGGACATGGGCATAAGTATGGGCGGAAAATCCGTTCCGCTCGCGGATTTTGCGGATTTTCGGTAAATTCGCAATCCGCGAGATTCGCGAATTTCCCGCAAAATCCGCAAATCCGCGAGCAGCGGATTTTATGGCTTGCTCGCACTGTTCGCGTGAGTTCGCGGCTTCCCAGTTCAACTTCGCGCAACGCGAATAAGCGCTAAATTGCAGAAATACGATCTTAGCAAAACTGAAACTACTTACCAGGTTCAAAAGTTCAAGCTCATCATTAGTAGCCATTTCCTGTAGTGCTTCCTGAGGGGCCCCTCCAGAGTTCAGTTGCCTACTTGCAACTATTATGTGACCCTGCTCTGACCCTCAGAATAGTTACACAAAGGTCCTGAATTACAGCTAAGGCAGACAAGCAGGAGCCAGGCTGGAAGTTCAAATCCAGTGACACATTAATCAGCCCCTAATTCATTATTGTCAGTTGGGGCAGGGCAGGTGTTGTAACTTATTTTGCAACAATGAAAGCACTTAGCAAGTGCAAAAGATCACTAATCAGGAAGCACTAAGGAAGCAGGTGCCAGCTAAAAAAATATTCTGTGACACATTAATCAGCCCCAAATTAATTCAGGTCACTTGAGGCAGGGAAGGTGTGCTTTGCTTTGCCACAATAATGTACACCGGAGGGTGCTGTGATGAAACAGAGGGTGGCATGGGTGGGCCAGAGGGTGGCATGAGTAGTCAGAGAGTGGCAGTGGTGACAGAGAGTGGCAGTGATGAAGAAGAGTGTCCCAAACAGGCTAGACACGTAGAAACAACAAGCTCGCAAAACTTGCGACCCGACAGGTAAGTTCGCGTTTGCGAAATTGTACAAAACCCTCGCGAACTGGCAGAAACCCGCGCGAACACAAAAAAAAAATCAGCAAATTCGCGAGAATTCGCGGATTTTGCGGATTGCGAGTTCGCAAATCCGCAAAATTCGCGAACGCGAGATTCGCAAAATTCGCCCATGCTTACATGGGCAAAGCACTGAGAGGAGCCTGCTGGACAGGAACAGGAAGTTGGAGACTCTGGGGCACTTCCTTCCTCCCACCCCCCCAAAAATGGACTCCTTGCACCAAAAAGTGCAGCCAAATGTCAATCTGAGGAGTTAATCTGATCAAAATCCATCGTTTTCAGAAGGTTTATGTTGCCTGCCGTGGATTTCTTGTGCAGAATTGCAATTTTTGCAAGTTCAGGAAAGCGAGGTGTTCAAATCTCCCGCCGGAAGTCAGCTGCGCGCCGCATCTACGTGTTCGCAATTGTTTACTCCGTCGATACGTGATTGCGGACCCTTATGACATACTCGCGTTGTCAAACTCTCACTGTGAAGATGGCGGGCCGCGATGACGTACTCGCGGTTGAAAAACTCTCGCGCGATCACGCAGCAAGATCCAAAATGGCGCAGCACACGCAAACCGGGAATAAAAACAACTCAGGAAAATCAGAATCACGGTAAGTTAACGCCGCGCGCGCGATATTGTATTTTTGAAGCACGACCAGGCAAAAAAATCCACCAGTTTGCGAATTGCAGATTTTTGGGCAAATTTGCGCGATTCACGGACCGCGAATTTGCCAAAAATCCGCAAATTCTGCAAACGGAACAGATTTTCAGCCCAGACTTACTTTTCTGCTTAGCAGTCTGGCGCCTGAACACCTTGAATTTGCTCACTTAGACATTTCTTCAGAATGTAGGGAGGTCTTAGCTAATACTAGAGCGCCCTCCACAATAAAAACCTACAAGCTCAAATGTAAGCCATTTTGCCTATGGTGTCAAGCCGCCAACATTCACACAATCCATGCAAAACCGGAACAACTTTTGCCTTTCTTTTTACATCTGGCAAAGTCAGGCCTTTCCCATTCTACTCTTAAAGTATTCTTAGCAGCTATTTCAAGATTCCGACAAGATGGTTTACAATCTCTTTACTCCTCTAGGATCATTCAACAATTTTTCAAAGGATTGTTTCGTATGTTTCCTCCCATCTGCCGCCCACCTCGACCCTGGCATCTTAACGTTGTTCTGGCACAACTCATGCGTCACCCATTTGAACCTATGTATAGTGGCGACTTGAAGTTTGTTTCATGGAAGATGTCTCTGCTGTTGGCTCTCACATCAGCCAGGTGCGTCAGTGACATTCAAGCCTTCACTATATAACCTCCTTTGGCACTAACCTCATTTTTATGCTTACAGTACCTTTTGATTTCCATCTTAATGAACCAGTTATTTTAAAGACCTTCTTTCCTAATCCTCAATCACCTGCGGAAAGGGCTTTACATACCCTCGATGTCAAAAGATGCCTCAAATTTTACTTACAAAGGACTTCCTCAATATAAAAATCTGATCAGCTTTTCATAGCATATGAAAAAAACGTAAAGGGCACCCAATAACCAAGCTCGTTGGATTTCTGCTGCAATCTCTTTCTGTCATCAGCAAGCGGGTAGGCCGCTGCAGGCAACTCAGAGAGCACATTCTACTAGAGCAATCTCTTCTTCTACTGTTCTCTATGCTGGTGTGCCTCTTCATCAAATCTGCAGAGCTGCAACATGGTCCAGCAGGCACACCTTTACCAAGCACTACTGTCTGGAAGCTGCCAGCAATGCAGACATGTCTGTGGTACAAGCGGTTCCCCGTAATCTTTTTATATAAGGTGAGCCTCTGTTCTTCCCTCCTCCTCTTTGATGCATTATTATATACATATCTTTTATAATTATATATTTATATGTTGATGCAGATATACATAAGCGTATTTTATCTGGTGCGATTTATATATATATATATATATATATATATATACATACATATTTCTTTGATGATCTCACAAGCATCATTATGGAATTACTGCTTTCTACTATGATTCACGCATGTGAATCTATTAAAGATACCCCAATACTGGAGAAGAACAAAAGTTACTTACCTGTAAACTGTGGTTCTCCAGTATTGGTATCTTTCATAGATTCACATGCGACACACCCACCTCCCCTCAGAGGCTCTTCTAGGCTCTTTTACTCTTATATCACATGTGTGCTGGAAAATCTGAGAACCTGAGCCTCTGGGGAGAACATTCTGGAGGGTGCTATCGCCTGATTAGCTGTAGTTTGGACTATATATAATGACTTGGACGAGTCATGAAAGTGGAAGATTATTTCCTATTGACTTCTAGCTATTTTACTTCCTGGTTCTAATTTACCTATGATATGGCTATTTTATGCATATTTATTGCTATTTTTATGTACCATGGGACTCCCACTCCGACAACGGGGAATGATTCAAGCATGTGAATCTATGAAAGATACCAATAGTGGAGAACCACAGTTTACAGGTAAGTAACTTTTGTTCTTATTTGTAGTCCAATTACACTTGCTCAACTTTGCCAGGAAATTGCACATCCTCATATCACGTTCCCTGTCTAATGCTTATGCCAACCCAAATGGCATGTACCTAAATTGGTGTATCCCAAGTGGTTTTAGAAAAAAAGCTGATTGATAGGACTTAGTTGCAGCTTCATCTGATGGAAGAAGGTTGAACAATTACGGGTTGTGAATCACTGTTTTGCCCAGCATTTCTGGCTTTTTGCCTGTCTACCTAAGTCCTGTTTTCAAGATGTCTTTGATCAAAACACATTCTAATGGAGCCTTCAAGCTAACATGCCACAACAACTGGTACTAATACTCCAACATCTCTTAAATTTGTATGAAACTTGTCTCTTGCATCCTTTAAAGCTCCTCTTTCAACTGTTTGTAACTGACCAAGATTTCTCTTGCCTTGTACATGAAGAACTTGGCGTCCCTCTTCAACACCATTCTAGAGCAAAATTCCCATTACCTTTCGCAACTCTTTCAAAAAATGTAACGGATACCCCTGCCCTAGATTTTTACAACTCAAAGATACATATCTGGGAGTGCAAAACTAATTAGAGGTATATCCAAGGAATCAAGCAAGTATATATGCATGTGGTAAATGTGTACCTCAAACCTAGCAAAAAGACAGTGGTGTACTGTAATGGACCAAAAGCAAACAGAGTGAGCGAGTAATTAGAGGGGTAACTGGATTTTTATGGAGAAGTGAGATAAATAATACTGCATTTTGACGTATTGTTCTTAAAAGTACTCTTTCCTAATTTGGAGCACAGTTGGAAATGGAAACAAGGATTTTTTCTTCAGGGCCAGGTGAATAGTTGCCTTGTTTTTTCTTTTTTTGTACCTCTTGAAATTTAGTCTGATGGTGTCCCTGTTGCGGGTGTGGCTGAGAGCTACCAGAGATGGTGAGCATGTCAGCCACACCAACGGGGACTGCTGTCATGAAGGCTTTGTAAACATTTGTAGCACTATAAACCGTACTATTTCTCTTGCTCGCTTTGATACATTTTGTCACATATGAAATATCCTGTGGCTACAGTGGGTTCCTGCCAGTGCTATATACGTGAAAGAAAAAGCGCCTGTTCCCGAAGCTCTGTTCAGTAGCCAGCAGCCGCTGCAATAAAAAGTCTGCACAAGGAATACTATGGCTGGTAGTCTTTAATCCACTATCAGACACTCCCTGCTCCTTTTTCTCACTCTACAGGTTTCTGCTTTTTCCCTTTGTGAAGGTTTTGGCGTCTTTCTCTTCCCCCATCTTTTCAATCTGTGCTCTTGCACTCATTAAATATCTGTTGCGGGGAAATAAGTGCTGGTCCCCAAAAATAAGTGTTGCTGCCACCCACCCGCAACCACTAGCTTAAATGAAACACTGGTCCCTGCCCTTCTTGGGGTTTTACCAAAGTACCAAAGTACCTTGGATCCTTCATCTTTGTCTTTCTTCTGTTCCCATATTTGATTGATCGTAAGTAAAACTGTATACTGCATACTGTTTACTGCAAAACTGTCCAGAAGTAGGGCGCATTCATGTCTATCAAGTGACATTTCATGAACATTGTCTTTCACATTCAGGCTTTTATGATGCTTACCTAAAGAATTCAATTGAAAAGCCAAGTCACATTGCTTGCACCTTGCCTACCCAAATTATTGTACATATGTAATGTACCATTTGTGGCAACTATAGTCTACCTTGAGAAGCCAGCACACCTTAGCATTGACTAAGCGACTTCTACACCTACATCTGTAAAATGCTATTTGCCCATCCATTACTAATGGCTTACTACCACTTATGCTCTACTTCATACTACCCATAATGTTACACAGACTTTTTTCATTTCTATTCGTTCGGAAAAAATTCCTTTACTCCTATAACTTACTTATCTCTTTACAAACTTTACACCTTTTGATGACAACTTACACCCCACAATATCTAATGCTTCAAACAGGGAGAGTATTTTAAACTGCCATGAACTTTCTTGGATAATTTATTGGATTTGCACAGCGTCAACTGCCCACAAGTATAGTCCAACACTCAAGTGAACCTACACTTAGTTAATAATGCAAGCAAGCTACCTCACATAACTGACCACCAACTCATGCCTCCCTTGAGTCCTAATCCTGATGCTTTCCTCCATATATCTATTAAAAGGGAGGCAGAGGCACTACTTGAGATCTGCCATTGTAGGCCACATTACTTATACTCTGCCATTGAGTCTAAATTCACAGAACCTTTACAAACGTCTTTTTTTGGGTGGTGTTTAATTTTTGTTTTCAGGGTATAAGGAAGAGCAGGAGTTCAGGCTTCAACAAATATCCTTTATTTAGTGGAGGACACAGGTATATGACAGTCCGCACCCTCACTCCAGTCTCAAATGAAACCCTTTGAATCCCTGGAATATCATATTCCACAGAATATGCAATGTTGCTTGAACCCAACATATCCCACCCCTTTAATAAACAGGTGAAATAACAGCCTGACAAGCAAATCAGTCAATTGCTAAGATAAATGAGAACGAAAAATATGTAGCATAGGAAATGCATGAATTTGAACAAATTAACCTTGTCAACAGATGAACAAATCCCTTGCAATCTGGACCCTCATCACTCACTTTAGTTCCAAGATCACCCAACTGTAAGCCTGGGCGTAGTTCGCAAAGTAGCGCTACCCATTGCTACGTAAAATACACTTTGCACTACGCAAGCTACGCGTAGCACTACGCAAACTGCGTAGTGCGCTGTTCGGGATGATAGCACAGTGCCGGATGCTTGTCCGCACTGTGCAATCATTGAAAACGGCATCTTGCACAGTGCAAGCTGTCTTTTACTGCCGCTCAAGTAGATTTTTACTTGAGCGGCAGCTTTCTCAACGCGAATTGGTAGTTTCTCATTGTGAGCGGTCGCAAGCATACGCGACCACCCGCAATGAGAAACCTGACCTCCCCGCGTTGAGAATCTCGCTGGGAGGGTTATTTTCCACGCTCACGATCGGCAACTTGATGTTGCTGACCGCGAACGAGGAAAAAGTCTCGCTGGGATGTCATTTTGCTTGCTCACGGTCGCCAACTTGAAGTTGAGGACCGCGAGCAAGCAAAAAATGAATGCTGCACTACACTACGCGTGTTTGCACTGTGCTACATGCAATTCCCAGGGTGCGAAGTAGTGCAAACTTCGCAATCTACGTGAGCGTAACGTAGTGCTTTGCCCAGGGTTACCCAAATGTTTTCGCACAACATCAGCCTTGTCAACAGGCACCAATGCAATCTTATCTTGGTTCCAGATACAACCATCACTAGTGCACACAGCATATGCTATGACACTTACACGTATGAGAAGGATGTGGTCTAACGGATAGGGCTGTTGACCTCAAATCGAGGGAACCGGGTTCGAGTCTCGGCAATGCCGCTCAACATCCTGTGATTCTTGGCAAATCACTTAATCTCCCAGTGCCTAACAATAATGAATATGTCCTTGTGTAATGCAACTGATGCTCATGTAAAGTGTTCTGATACCTTCGGGTCAAGTTTGCACTATATAAAAACTCAGAAAAAAAAAAGATTCACCCTTCAACATATGTCCTGGTTTCCGTACTTTAACCTAGTTACCAACCTTTACATTAAGAGAAGTGTGGCGCCACTGCCAGGGTGACTGACGCTGGAATCTGGGGATCACGGTTCGATCCCCGGCTCCGGCTGAAGATTAACCCAGCACCATGTGACTCTGGGTAATAGCTTGCTTAATCTTCCTGACAGCCCCCAGCGCCTAGAGACCCTTACGGGTGATTGTTCGCGCTTTACAAATGTGGATTATTATTATTATATTATTATTAATATCTCTTCTTTAAACCTTTCCCCAATAACCAGCCGGAACCTTTTTTCTGTAGTCATCCACCTTCGCAAAACCCACAGGATCAATGGTTTGATGACCCATTGTTCTGACCGATTTTTTGGGCCCTTTCATGAGGGAAGGTGATTGGAGGTGACTTTAGTCTACTATCATTCTAATAGAAGGATTAGAACCGTAAATAGAGCCTATTCACAAGGCGTGTTGATACAAACCCGTACCCCTTTCTTTAGATTAGGGCTTGTGAACCTATGATAAGGGATAGATTTATGAATATTAGTGATAATCCGTCCTTTTGTAAGAGTGTTAGTATACTTTTCATGGAGTAATGCTGATCTCGGGCCTTGTAGGCCTCAAACGGGAGAGACTCCATCTTTCTTTCTGCCCCGGCAGCTTGAGATGCTTTTAGGTCAAGTGTAATGTTTTAGTTACGAGGTGTTGTTCGCTTGGAGAGAACTGGCCCTTATCGAAAGACTGTATTTTTCTCCATGCCGAAGACATAACATCAGGCCGGCCGGCTGAGAATGTGTCCTTGGTACGGGGAGGTACAAGAATTTGGTGGGCGGCAGGTTACTGTCCGTAACTTTCCATGAAAGGACAAGCTTCCATATTAGCGAAAGCATGAGGCAGTGAGTCAATTAGTCCGTAGGCGGCAGCTAATCGTTAGCATCAATGCAATTAATTATTTCAAGGCAGACAGTCGCTATTTTGAAGTCGGAGAAAGACCGAGAAGCTGATACTCTCTTAGAAAGATTGAAGTTATTTTAGTTGGAGCAGCTGGCGAGCTTCGACATTAAGATCGGAGCATACAGAGTGAAGCAGTTAGTCGAGAGAGCGAATACCAGAGTGGTAGAAATTAAGTTTAAGATCGAAGCTGAGAAGTGAAGACAGTCCGTGATTGAGAGGAGAGAGGAGTAGTGCAGAACAGCCAGAGAAAACGCAGCTGACAAGAGGAAGGTTCCAGTGACTTGGAGGGAAACGGAGGAGACAGAGCATAGCGGTGCAGACGTGTATCCGTGACTGCAGAGGTGTGACCCTAAGACGAGCCAAGGCACAGACGAGAAGGGAACCTAGATGACTGCTGAGTCCAGACTTCCCATTAATAAGGTGATGTCGACCCTTTCTTATTAGCGTGCACACATTCTAACCTTTTCACTTTCCTTTTCAGGCTATATGTTATAGTATAGTGTTATATTGTTATTGTTATTGTTAATAAAGATACCCCAGTTCTTAGTGAACCAGCGTATGCCTTGTTCTTATACAGTGAAGGTAACCTTTTCTTCTAGTCAGGTGTCAATGCACGAACGGAAGCGACCCCCGATCAGGTAAGTGACAACTGAATAATTAGGGAGAGAGGAGCCCTTGAGCTAGAGAATAAGTTGTACACCATGTAATTCGGCCTTTATTCATAATATTGTAGTATTGTACCTCTAGTGGATAATGAGAGATTTCCCAATAAGAGCTAAAGGTATTCATAGGAAAGTGATTGTCGTTGTAAGGCGGCGTTAATGAGAGCACCAGGGTGGATACTGGTGTGTAATGAGATCGCCTCTAGAGAAAGGGGCGTTAATGAGAGCATCGGGAGGGACACCGATGTGTAATGAGATCGTCTCTAGAGAAAGAGGCGTTAATGAGAGCACTGACTGAGGTTAGTGTGTATACCCACAGGATTGTGGCTTGTATTTGTATGAAATAGTGAGAGCACTGGGGGGATACAGTGCCTATCTTAAGCGAGCACTGGGTGTAGCCAGTGTGTAATGGTAAGTAATCAGAACTGCCCTAGGGTAGATTAGTCTGGGCCTATATGGTCGCGAGACTATATTGTATGAATGTGGTATTGTAGAAGATCCAAGCATGTATATTGCTAATTCCCCATCCTTGGGTAGGAAATATAGATACCTGTTGTAAATAGGTCCTAAGGAGGGAGGTGATTACGTTTCGGCTGGGTTAGTGGTGCTCTGATGAGCTGATTCTATCTGGTCCGAAAATCCGGTCGTTACATCTGGCTTCACGAACTGTTTAGGAAGCCTGTGTGCTCGAATTGTTTTTATCTTGTTGGTTTGCACTTGGCACGAACACAGTTTATTTTGTATATTATTTGTTTATAATTGTATATATCTTTTTGAATTGTCAAAATGTTTTTGCGTAAATCGAAATCGGCTGGGATTCGACGCCTTACGAGGCTTTGGCCCGTGAGTGGGCCGATTCTACTGGTTTGAGTGAGAATTGGACTTCTTGTTTGGAGCTGGCAGAGCCGGCTAATGTTATTACTTGTTTGCAGAAAGCGCCAGTAGTGAAGGGTGATGAGCTTCCTATTTTAGGACCCAGAGGTTGGATTGTTTTAACTGCGTACAGGATTGTACATGAGAAATTATTGAAATTGCAGAGACAATATGTGGATATGGAGGAAAAGTTTGTCGAAGTGCAGAATGCTCATACTCTTTTGCGATGTCAAAAGAAATTGCTTGCCGACAAACTTGAAACTTATCAGACGATAGCCGAAAGGGCTGCTGTTCGAATTGCAAAATACAAATATAAGAATCGTCGTGGTCGTGTCTGTAAGCGGAAGGTGCGTCTGGTCGTGGCGAAAGCTGGACTGGACTGGAACCCCGATGAATGGGATGGTAATATCTGGGACTCGAATGATTCTGGCTCCTCGGCTGAGGAGTCTGACAGGCGCGAGTCTTCTCGCTCCGGACGTGATTGTAAATCTACTTTTTGTGATACACGTGATGATTCTGGCGACCATGGTCGCTCTTCCCATTCTACTGATGTCTCTCATTCTGATTGTTCCTCTAAATCTATGGATCGGGCTTCTTCTGATGCTCATCCTGAAGTTTCTGCGCATCCGGGTTTTCGTCGAAAATTACAACAAGCTCCTGGCAATCCAAATGGTATTCCTTTAGATAGTTTGGAAGATTTTACACAACAGGAAGTTAGTGACATTTTGCAACGATTTCGACAACGGCCTGGTGAGGCCTTGCTTACGTGGATGGTGCGCCTCTATGAGTTAGGCGCTGCGGGTATCATGTTAGATGCGGGAGATGCCCTGAAATTTTGTTCCCTAAGTTCCGATTCTACTGTGCAAGATCATTTTCGGAATTTTAATGGTGCCGGTGAGACTAGTCTACTCCAGTTAGCGACTGACGGCTGTAATCACAAATATCCTACTGAATCTGATTGGCCTGTGAATGACAAGCCGTGGTAAACCTTGCGCGATGCAGCGCAACGGCTGAAAGAGGAGGTGATGAAAACTGCGATTTTTCTGAGTACATCTGACAGATTGTTGGATGGTTTGTTGACATCTTCTGTGCGTAATCGTATTATCCGTTCTTCCCCTGTTGCTTATAAGCAGGTTATGATGATTTTGCTGATTAATCAGACTGGCAATGCTTTGTCTATGGTGCTTGAATCTGTGCGTCAGCTTGGTGAGCTGGGCGAATGGCTTAAACCTGAGAGGCAGTCCAGACCTGAGGGTCGTACTGCTGGGAATTATAAGTTCACTCGACGTGATATGTATCTTGCTTTGCTGGCTGATGGTGTGAAGAGTGAAGACATTGATGGTGAACCTAATAATCGCTTGTGGGACATGTTCTGCGACCGTGGTTTGGATCGGAAGGAGGGTGCCCGACGTGTGCGTAAGAATGATTGTGATCGTGAACATTCTGATGACAGTGGAGATGATAGACGTCGTGATGATTCTGATCGTCGTGATGGTCGACGGCGTGAACGTGATGTGTCCCCTCAACGTGAAAAAGAGAGAGGGCGAGAGGGGGAAAGAGAAAGGGGGAGAGATGACCGTGTTAACAGCAGATATGGGAGTGAAAGGGATCAGTCCCCCGAGATGAGGAAAAGGGAGGATCGACACAGATTTTCTGATCGAAATTCACAATACCATGCAGATGACAAGAATCCGTTCCGTAATGGGGATGGATATGAACATGATATTTTCCCATCCAAAAAATATGAGAGCATTTACCCTGATTTGTCTTGGTTATCAGAACGTAATAAAAATGATTAGGAAATAGGTCAAGCTCCAGTACGCAGGTGGGCTCATAGAGATAATAGACCCTATGTAGATATTGAAATTTTTTGGAAACATCGTAATATCCAAAGGACCCGAGCATTGGTAGATACAGGAGCGGAGGCCACTCTTATTCATGGAAAATCAAAGAAATTTAAAGGTCAGTTTTTAACAATTACTGGTTTAGGTTGAAAGGTAACTCCCGCAGTGCAAACTACACTTGAAATGAAAATAGGTAGAATTCCCCGAAAAGAATATTCTGTTTTAGTTGTGCCACTTTTGGAATACATAATCGGAATTGACATTTTGGAAGGAATGACATTGCATTTAGATGACGGCTGTTATCAATTTGGAAGTAAAAGTTATATATCATCCAGACCTGTACGAGTAGGTCGCTTAAGAATGCCCCCTATAAAAATTCCCCAGGCTACACAGGTTGTTTCCCAAAAACAATATCGTATCCCAGGTGGTCATGAAGAAATTAGTGCTACAATTCAAGATTTGGTGGATGCAGGAGTTATAACTCCGGTCACTTCTGCTTGGAATAATCCCGTTTGGCCCGTACGCAAGAGTGATAATTCTTGGCGTATGACTGTTGATTACCGCAAATTGAATAAACATACACCCCCTTTGACTGTTGCAGTACCAGACATAATTACTTTAATTGAGAGAATTCAGAAGCATCCAGGAACATGCTTTCTTTTCAATCCCGATTGCCCCTGAGTGTCAGGAACAATTCAGTTTTACATGGAATGGACGTCAAATGACGTTTAGAAGTCTTCCTCAAGGCTATGTACATAGTCCTACGATCTGTCACCGGCTGGTGGCGGAACATTTGTCCGAAGTACCTGTACACCCGCAAATTCAGATATGTCACTATATTGATGACATTTTAATTCAAGGTGAGACACAAGACCAAGTTCAAACCCAGTTAGATCAAATCATTGATCATTTACGTGAGAAAGGTTGGGAAATCAATCCCGATAAATTGCAAGGTCCATCTCAAAACGTAAAATTTTTAGGCATTAATTGGCATGAAGGTCATAGAGAGGTGATTCCACAAGTGAAACAGAAAATTCTCGATTTTGCAGTTCCAAGAAATAGAAAAGAAGCTCAAAGCTTTATTGGCTTATTTGGATTTTGGCGTCAACATATCCCACATCTAGGTCAGATTTTAGCCCCTTTATATAGAGTGACTCGCAAAAAGAATGCGTTTGAATGGAGTAAACTGCAGCAGGATGCGTTTGATTTGGCGAAAGAAGCGATTCAGTATGCCTTGGATTTGTGGCCCGTGCGTGACGGTGATGTGGATTTGAATGTGTCCGTGCAAGGTCTGTATGCAAATTGGAGTTTGTGGCAAAAACAAGGCAGGAATAAAGTACCATTAGGTTTCTGGACTAAAAAGTTACCCGATGCTGGTGAGCGTTATACACCTTTTGAGAAACCGCTACTTGCATGTTATTGGGCTCTGGTGGATACCGAGCAATTGACTTTGGGACATGATGTGATTTTGAGACCTGAAATTCCTATAATGCAGTGGGTTTTGAGTTCGCCGAAAACTCATCGAATTGGACATGCTCAAGAGGCGAGTGTGATTAAGTGGAAATGGTACATACAAGACAGGGCACGTGTGGGACCGAAAGGTGTGGCATCATTACATGAGCAAGTGGCGCAGGCGCCATCGATTGAGATTGGGAGTGATTGCTCCGTACCTGTAATGCAGGAATCCCCTGTTAAGTGGGGTAAGCCATTTGATGATCTGTCCGCGGAGGACAGAAACCATGTGTGGTTTACGGATGGTTCAGCTAGGTACATAGGAGAGAAAAGACATTGGAAAGCAGTGTCCTATAATCCCATCACACAAAAATTGCTGAGCACAACTGGTGAAGGAAAGAGTAGTCAGTTTGCTGAATTGTATGCTGTTTACCAAGTTCTAAAACAAGAGTTACCTGGTACGTGTCACATTTTTACTGATTCCTGGTCCACTGCTAATGGACTGGCGGTTTGGTTACCAACCTGGCATTCTCATAATTGGGAATTGCATTCTAAAGAACTTTGGGGTAAAGAATTATGGCAAGAAATTTGGGAAATGCTCCCACAAAGTACTGTTACAATCTTTCATGTGGATGCTCATACCCCAATAGACTCCCTTGACAAATTCTTTCATAACATTGCAGATGAGAAATCTAAAATTGCTTAGGCAGTGGTGGACATGCAAGATTCTGATTTGGCGGGATTGGCGAAATGGGCCCACCAGAAAGCAGGACATTTTGGAGAGAGAGCCACTAGCAGGTGGGCTGCTGATCGAGGAATTTATATTCCTTTAAATTTGATTAAAGATACAATTTTGCATTGTCCTATCTGTCAACATTCTAGACAACGAAAAGTACCCCAAATTGTTAGAGGACATTTACATCGAGGAAAGTTACCCGCTCAAATTTGGCAGATCGATTATATTGGTCCACTCCCTATGAGTAAAAATTGCCAATATATTTGCACTATTGTTGATACATACAGTGGCCTTTTGGTGGCCTTTCCCTGTAAGCGAGCTACTCAAGTGAATACCATTAAAACATTGGAATTGATTATGCTCTATTATGGTGTTCCATTTCAAATTCAATCTGATAATGCATCCCATTTTAAGGGAAGATTGGTGCAGGAATTTTGTGTGGAGAATAACATTGAATGGGTGTTTCACATACCATATTATCCACAGGCATCAGGTCTTATTGAAAGAATGAATGGTTTGCTAAAAGATCAATTGCGAAAATTAACTGACAATAAATATAAAAATTGGAGAGATTATTTGTTTCAGGCACTGTTGATTTTGAATAATCGTCCCTTTTTGAATGCTGAATCTCCATTAATGCGTTTATTTCCTCCAGCTATTGATGCAAAGCCAAACACCATTGGCAATACTGTAATGTACTGGGAAATTTCCCCTGGAGCATTAGCTCCATGCAGAGCAACCCCAGGTTCCGCAGGCTTGGACCTGCATGCCATGAATGATGTCTTAATTAAAAGCAGCGATCGAGTTATCATTGAAACTGGCGTTGGTGTTTGTATACCAACTGGGAATTTTGGACTGATTGCCCCTAGATCGGGCCTGGCCATAAAAGGCATTCAAGTACTTGGAGGAGTCATTGACAGTGATTATCAGGGAGAGATTAAGGTGCTCCTGCTGAATAGCAGTGAGGTTGATTTACTGATTCATAAAACTGACAGAATTGCTCAGTTGCTAATCATGCCTGTTTTCAGTGGTGAGATTCAGAAAGGCACTTCCCCAACTTTGTTAACTGTACGAGGACAAAAAGGTGTTGGCTCCACTGATAATCCAGGAGCAAGAGTGTGGGTGCAATCGCCTAAAAATCCCCCTGAACAAGCTGAAGTTATTGCAACCGGTCATGATAATACAATTCTTGTCATGAGACCAGGGAAAGATAGCTGGGAAGCTGTCCCGGCTGACAAATGTTATTTACGAGAATGAATAATGCCTGTATTTGATTTTCTTTCAGATCACTCTCTGGACTGCTGTTGCAGGATGTGTCGGCGTTGGACTCCTTTTGGCCTGCTACGTCGGGAAAGGAGGGAACCCACAGACTTTGGGTGATTTGATAACCCGAGTACCGCGTTCCTTTGCTGCGTGGGATTCATCATCTAACTTTTGGACCACCCTTGCTCGAAGGGTGATGAACTCCCCACATTTTTGCTTAACCCCGATGCGTTCGGTGACTGACATACTAGGGACCTGTTTGGTTGCTGTCCCTGCTTCGTTGGAAACTCTATCCCATATATTTAATATATCAAATGCCCGGCCCAATGTTATTCTTGGAGATTTCGCCACTCACGAGTACTGTCCTTTGTGTACTGTGCTTTCAGATCTAACACCCCCGATTCATTCCCAAATAATTACATATAATATCACACCGGGCGATCTATGTTTTTTCCTTACCTGTGATCCTAATGCAATTACTGAGTCTGTGCGTTTAAAACTGAAGGCATATTTAACAACAAGGGGTGGTGATGGACAGAGTTTCTGAAATAAGCAGAATACTCTCACCCAGTCAAGAGATTAGGGCTAGATCCAACACCGTTTTTTAGCTCACTGCACCATCCCAGCTCAGAACCTTGCTATATGCAAATTAGTCTGTTCCTGTCCCAGTGCATGATGGGAACAGGGCAAACCAAACTACCAAGCCAATTCTTACACTGGGAAGGAAACAAGCTTCCGGGGACCGGTTTCTGGCATTTCAGCCGTCGTCGGCCCGGCTTGCTTGAATCCTGATGGTGCAATGAGCAAGGGACTCACATCTGAGTATACCCTTCCACGCTTAGGGTGGACAAAATATTTAACAACAAGGGGTGGTGATGGACAGAGTTTCTGAAATAAGCAGAATACTCTCACCCAGTCAAGAGATCAGGGCTAGATCCAACACCGTTTTTTAGCTCACTGCACCATCCCAGCTCAGAACCTGGCTATATGCAAATTAGTCTGTTCCTGTCCCAGTGCATGATGGGAACAGGGCAAACCAAACTACGAAGCCAATTCTTACACTGGGAAGGAAACAAGCTTCCGGGGACCGGTTTCTGGCATTTCAGCCGTCGTCGGCCCGGCTTGCTTGAATCCTGATTGTGCAATGAGCAAGGGACTCACATCTGAGTATACCCTTCCACGCTTAGGGTGGACAAAATATTTAACAACAAGGGGTGGTGATGGACAGAGTTTCTGAAATAAGCAGAATACTCTCACCCAGTCAAGAGATCAGGGCTAGATCCAACACCGTTTTTTAGCTCACTGCACCATCTCAGCTCAGAACCTGGCTATATGCAAATTAGTCTGTTCCTGTCCCAGTGCATGATGGGAACAGGGCAAACCAAACTACCAAGCCAATTCTTACACTGGGAAGGAAACAAGCTTCCGGGGACCGGTTTCTGGCATTTCAGCCGTCGTCGGCCCGGCTTGCTTGAATCCTGATGGTGCAATGAGCAAGGGACTCACATCTGAGTATACCCTTCCACGCTTAGGGTGGACAAAATATTCAACAACAAGGGGTGGTGGACAATGTTAAGGAACTGCTAACAGTGTCACTTGTCAGAAAAGGACACCGGGACGAGTTCAGCATATTTCTGCGAATTCCGGGAGAATTAGGAAAGGAACTTGGCACTCCGCTGAAAGTGTACAGCTTTGCAGCGGCGTAGATGGCGTCTACCCTCTGAGAATACTGGGTAGATGGTGTCTATCCACGTCTACCCTTGACTCAAGCCCTATCTGTAAGATACAAGAGACTGAGGGGGTCCTCATCACATTTTGCAGGGCGAGGTGTAATTTTTGTATTGCACCACTGCTCCAGTACAAAACATTTACACAAGAAATGGCAGTTTAACACCAACCAAACCCATTGTCTTCCCTTTTACTGCTGTGTGTGCACATATCTACATGCCTCAAAAATATGATGAAAAGGGGAGGAGCTTCGCGGGCAACCAAGATGGCCGCGTAAGCTCGGAGCTCCGCGGACCCTCCGACCCTCCGCAAATATCCTGCTGGAAATCCTGATCCACGTTAGTGGATTCTACTTGGTGGATGGTCGCAGACACGGGAGCTGCTTTCCGCTTCGAAATTGGTGGCTCCTAGGCGAAGCTACGTCGAGCTGAACTCCGTGCCAGGGATGCGCCATTGTCTAGTGGGTGGCTGCTGGCTCTATCGGCGCTCCGCATGATTGGAATGCGTAGCGGATTTTTGTGGTTCCTGCTGGCGAAGTCTTCGTAGCTGCGGAGTTGCCTACCGCCGGCCTGGTGTGACTGCTGATTTTGCCTCTGTTCTACTCATTTGTTCTTTGTTCGGGCGGCGTAGCCCTTTGTCCTCCTTGGATCCATCATGGCGGGCAGAGGGGACCCCGACAAGACGTCGAACAGAGGTGTTTGTAAGGTGACTCAAACGCAGCTGAACAAGATTGACCGGTATGCCCAGCATCGAACCTCACCCACGGTCGTGGCCTCATCTAAAGACCTTCATCGTGCGAGCTCGCCTGAAGGTTCAGAGCCTACCCTGAGTGACGTTATGGGGGCCATCGCGGGCATTCGGTCTGAAATGCAAAAACAACATGAGGTCCTGACTCACAAGGTGGACACTTTGGCTGTGGACCTCACCCTGATCAGGGCTGACTTGGGAAAGACCAACGATCGGGTGAAATCTCTCGATCTCAAGACCTCCAGCTTAACTAACGACGTTTCGGACCTGCAAACGGAGGTCCGGACCCTGAGACTGGCCAACGATCAATTCTCTAGGAGGCTGGAGGACTTTGAAGGACGTGCCAGGCGGCAGAATGTCCGAATTATTGGTGTACCGGAGGGAGCGGAGGAGGCGGCAACGGACCTTTTCGTGGAAGACCTGGTGCAGACGCATCTCGCACCTTCTGGCCTGAGCCACTTTTTCTCAGTGGAGCGTGCTCATCGGGTACCGGGCGGCCCGCCGAAGTCGGGTGTGGCGCCTAGACCCATCATTGCCCGGCTCTTCAACTTTAGAGACCAGGATGTGATCCTTCAGGCGTCCAGGAGGCATGGACCGCTCAAATATCAGAACTCTGAGGTACACTTTTATCCGTATTTCACCAGGGCCGTTCAGAGGCAACGTCAGAGTTTTGCAGGGGTGAAACGGCGCCTGAGAGACATGGGCTTTAAATATTCGATGCTTTTCACTGCTAAACTTCGGATTGAGCACGAGGGCCATGCCCTGTTTTTCGACATGCCAGAAAATGCAAGCGACTGGCTAGACACTTTGCCGCAACGACGGGAAGAACACGACGAACAGTCTGGAGGCGCAACTGGTGGTCCTGATCCCTAGGACTGAGTTCTGCTGAGCTGATTATGGCTGTTGGTGTCCCTACTGTCTGTGACTGCTAATACCAATGCTATTCCGAACTTGATACTTCTCCTGCCGTTAACATGGAGGGTGGCGGGAGGGGTTTGTGGAGATTCCTTACTCCTCTAGGGGCTTTCTGTAGATTAGTTTATGGGGCGACAGGCACACTGCTGGTTGGGGGGGCTATTTAGTCTGCTGCAGGGGTGCAGGGTGGGGGGTGGGGATGGGAAAGTTTGTTTGTTTGTTCCTTTTTCTCTCTTTCTATCTCTTGGGCAATGGGTTGTAAGCACTGTTCAGTATCATTTGTTGTTGTGGCTTGTTGGGGTTGGGTGGGGCCGGCGACACGATGATGGGGGGTAGGAAATTAAGAATACTCAGTTGGAATGTTAACGGGTTGGGTGACCGCATCAAGAGAGGGGTAGTGATTTAACTGCTTAAACGCCACATGCCTGATGTTGTTCTCCTTCAGGAGACACATCTGGTTGGGAACACGTGTAGAGCACTCAATCGCAAAGGTTATAAAATGGTGGCCCACTCGGGGTTCTCTTCGGGGTCTCGGGGGGCGGGAGTCCTTGTTCGTACGTCCCTTCCGCTTGAGGTTGACGTCACTCTGATCGATGAGAGAGGGCGGTACGCCGCAGTGGCGGGACGGTGGGAAGGGCGTGCCCTGACATTACTTTCAGTTTACGTTCCCCCGGGCTTGCAATCTAGCACTTTCCAGGACCTTGGTGGCGCCATTTTAAATTTGCCTGCTGGTTTGTTGATAGTGGGGGGTGACTTCAACTCGGTTTGCTCTGGCTCCTTGGACCGCCATCCGCCTAGAGACCTCCGAGGCTCCCAGCTGTGGTTGCCGTCCTTCCTTGAGACCATGGGTCTGGTGGATAGTTGGCGGCTTTTACATCCCACGCTCTGTGGTTTTTCCTTCCACTCCGGCGCCCATGGTAGTCTTTCTAGGATAGACTATGTTCTTACACTGGCTGCACACGCGCCTGCCGTTTCTGAGGCCCGTTTTTTGGCGCGGGGCATTTCTGACCATTCTCCGCTGTGGGTCTCCTTTGACTTTGACATTGTCTTGACGGATCGGCCGGCGGTCGTTAATCCATGGTATTTCCGCAATCCCAAAACTCGCAATCTCCTGGCCAAGGCCATCGACCTCTACTTTTCTGAAAATGAGGGATCGGTTGGTTCGGCCGCGACTCTATGGGAGGCGTTTAAGACTGTCTTGAGGGGTGAGGCTTTCGCTCTTATAGCGGAGGCCCGTAGAGTCAGGGATGCGGATTTGGTGCGCATCGAGGAGGAGATCGCGGAACTCGACTCCCAGTTGGAGGCAGAACCCGATCCTGCCCTCTTGCATGACCTTTCCCTCAAGCAGTCGGAATACCGCGACCTTGCCACGAACGCTGCCCTGGCTTTAGCTAAGGAACAGCAGGGTCGAATATACGACGTCGGCGACAAGGCTGGGAAGTTGCTGGCCTGGTTGGACAGGAGAGAGATGGCTAGCCGGGTTGTACCCGAGATAATGGGGGATGACGGAGTTGTCGTCTCTGACCCCAATGCCATTGCCGAGTCCTTCGCTGACTATTTCCGAGGCGTCTACACCTCTGTTTCGGACCGGTCCGAGTCTGACTCGACAGCGCTTCTTTCGACCGTCGACCTCCCCTGTCTTTCGGACGAGGAGCACGACGACTTGGAAAGGGACATCTCTGTTGACTAGATCGCCCTTGCGATCCGCTCACTGCGATCGGGCAAGGCACCTGGCCCCAATGGCAACCCGGTTGAGTTATATAAGATCAGGCCGGACGTGGTTTCCCCACACCTGCGTCGCATGTTTCTGGAAGCGCGTGATGCCGGCCTACTTCCCCTAGACCAGAGGTTGGCCACCATTGTGGTCATCCATAAGGAAGGGAAGCCGAGAGACTTGTGTCGCTCCTATCATCCCATTTCTCTCCCTAATGCGGAGCCTAAGATTCTCGCCAAACTGCTTGCTAATCGACTGATTGGAGTTATCGGCGACTTAGTGCACCCGGATCAGTCGGGCTTTATTCCTCACCGCAACACTGCCCTTAACTTGCGTAGACTCCACGGCGTCCTGGCCAGGGCCCACACCCTGGTGGAGCCGGCAGTCCTTGCTTCCCTGGACGCCACAATGGCTTTTGATTCTCTCGAATGGGGTTACCTTTGGGCGGTGTTGACGAAGCTCGGTTTTGGCCCGGTGTTTGTTGGATGGGTGAAACTACTATATGCCGACCCACTGGCTCAGGTTGCCGTTAATGGCCGCATCTCGGCATCCTTTGCCCTTCACAGAGGCACTAGACAGGGTTGCCCCTTGTCGCCTCTCTTGTTTGCGCTCGCCCTTGAGCCGCTTGCCGCCATGCTGCGCACACACCCGGATCTGCACGGCATCAGCTGGGCCCCTGGTTTCGAGGACAGAATCTCTCTCTACGCCGATGATATTCTGCTTTACCTCACTTCCCCTTGCAAGTCACTTATTGTGGCATGCGATGTACTTAGGCTTTTTGGACGTTACTCTGGCCTTGTTATCAATTGGGCCAAGTCCTCCCTGTATGTACTGAAAGGAGACACACCGCGCCTCCCAAGAGGCTGTAACATCCAGGTGGCCAGCCAGGGCTTTAAATACTTGGGGATTTATATCTCTGGTAATGCGAAGGCGCGATACGACCACAATTTGCTTCCCCCTCTACTGCGCCTCCGGCGTGATGTGGAGGGTTGGCGCAAGCTTCCACTCTCTTTACTCGGACGCGCGGCATTATTTAAGATGATGTCTTTGCCCAGGTTTCTGTATGCCCTGCAGAACACCCAGGATCCGGTCCCCGCCCGCTACTTTCGGGAGGTCGAGGGCCTTCAACGTGCCTTGCTCTGGGACGGCCGTCCCCGCGTCGCGATCACGAAGCTCACGCTTCCGTGGTACGACGGGGGTATTGCACTGCCAGATGTGCGTAGGTATTATTGGGCCTCCCAGTTGGCGGCTATTAACCATGGTTTCTACGGTCCGTGAAATAGCCCTGGCTATGCTATGGATAAGTGGCTCTTGGGTGGCGGTAATTATTACAGGGCACTGTACTCGAGGTCTCTGGATAGGCGGATGACGGGCCCAACGAGAACTGCGGTCCACATTTGGCGGACGATCACCAAGGCGCAGGGCTGGCAGGGCAGGCTGACCAGATTCACCCCGTTATATGAATCCGATATTTTGGGCAGGCTATGGCACACCAAGGGATTTGATAAATGGGACCTCATAGGCATTTCCAGGGTGGACGATATGATCTCAAAGGGTGAGATTAAGACCTTCTCCCAGCTGCAGGCTGAGTATCAGCTGGGTAACTCGGAGTCCTTCCGTTACGCCCAGCTGCGACACGCGCTGCTCTCCGCTAAACCGGCAGAAGGGGCGATTCCAGAAAGCTCCCCGTTGGAGGACAGGGTGTTGGATGGCCACATGCCCGACAGTGCCATTTCACTGTCGTATAAAAAACGAATTAATGTTCGCACTGACCTCCTCCTCGGTGTGCGGGATCTGTGGGTACGTGATGGCCTGGAGATCGACGACGAGGATTGGCAGAGTGCGGTATCTTCCCCTAAGGAAGTGGCCATCTCCTCTCGCCTTCGGCTGGTGCAGTTCAAAATCCTGCACAGGGTGTACGTGACTGGCCCCCGGCTTGTGCGTATGGGCTACTCGACCGATGGGCTTTGTCGCCGTGGTTGCGGCGCTTCTGCTACCTTTATGCACATTCTTTGGGAATGCCCCGTCATAGCCTCCTACTGGAGACGTGTACACCGGATTATGGACGAGGTGACTGGAGTGGTGGCGACTGCGGAGGCTAGGAGATGTCTTCTCAACATCTGGGAGCCGTCCGATCACAATGTGGCTCAGACGCAGTGGGTGACCCTTATCAACATGGTGGCCAAACGCGATATCGCGCAGAAGTGGGGGGCCTCGACGGCTCCCCTGGTGGTGCAATGGAAAGCCAACATGGATTGGTGTATGTTTAGGGAAAAGACGGTCTATGTTGCCAGGGGTAGGCCTAAAAAGTGGTTGAAAGTGTGGGGGGCCTGGAACGCTTACAGGGGAGATATTTGCTTGCCCCCGGAACCTGTCTCCTTGGAGGAACATCTGTCACCATAACCTGTGATACCAACTGTCATACGTTGCAAAGCTGAATCCTGTTCCTTTTCCTTCCCCCCCGTATCCTGATCTATTCTCCTGTATCCGTGTTTGTGTGCCCGCTATTCCCCCCGCCCCGATGCCAACACCTCGAAGGCTTCTACTACTCCATTGCTTCTCTCTAGCGCCCTCTGGCGTTTTTCTCCTTTCTCTTATTCTATGTTCCTTCTCTTATATAAAATAATAAAAACAACCTACACTGTGCTGCGATAATTGTTTTTGCACTATTGCTCTCCTGGTTGCTATGCTGCCTTGCCTCCGGGATGTTAGGCTGAATAGCTGTGTGCATTTATTAAATAAAGGTTTTAAAAAATTTTAAAAAATAAAAAAATAAAAAATATGATGAAACAAAAATCCAGATACAAAAGAAACTAAACATTTTTGGTCACTTCCTGAGCCACTTCCCGAGCCATCAGAATATTGTTGTACACTTTAGTAACTCTCCATGGAGTGATTTCACACAGTAGTCTAAACTTGCTACCAGGGTGTCTGTCCTTGATTAGTACAAGATCGACAACCTTCTAACTAGATGTCTTTGCCTGGCTTTACACTCTCCGCATAATTTCACTGCTGCTGTTTTTCTGAGATGGCATGGTCATCAGCCACAGCAGGTATACAGCTGTGATTATGAGGAATCACACCAGCTACTATTCGATCCATGCACAGTTGACACGGGACTCAACCAGTGGTTACATGCCGCGTTTGCCGATATTCTCAGATGAACGAGTGAATGGCCCTTTTAAAATTCTGGTTCTCTGCTTGGACAATGTGGAATACTTTTGTGAGTTTTCCCAAGACACTTTTGCCTCTCAGGTGGCTTGTGGCCATCTTTAAGCCACTTTGTGATATTTTATGTGGAGATCTCAAATATCAACCACTACATGTCCTTGGAAGGAGGGACCAGTGTCAATCCAACGATCTTGGAGGATGCCATGGGTGGCCATTATTTTCTCAAAATTTGGGATCAGTTTGTTTGTGGACATGGTATTCACCATCTGGATCTTTACAAATGTTTAAGTTGTTGATGACAACCAGGATATGCTATCAGTCTGGAGTGCTTCCACAGTAAGTGCTAGTCCTTACCCAGGGAAATTTCAGAATATCATCCATAATGGTGGGCACATACTTGACACATTGAACCCTCCATCACAAACCGTTTCCACCATTTCATCAATTTGAGAGAACCATACTTTTTTCCAGAGCCATATCTTGGGCTTAAAGATTCCTTGGTATCCATTATGGGCTGGGTGTATAGCTTGCATGTCCAGACCCTGTGGAATCACTAGTTGGTGGTCCCTGAGATGGCACCCTTGTGCAGTTGTCACCAGTTCAAGTTCTACATTGCATAAAGATGTTGGGATATGTTGTGCCACAGGTATCCGTCTGGAGGCATGGGTTCTCAATAGATTCCAACCTCTGCCTGCAGGGCTTTTTTAGTCAGTCTTCCATTGCAGTAGCCTCCCTGATCTCACCCAGTGACATGGATAACAGACGGGGATGTTCAATCACAAATCTGATGTATTGTTTTTATCTTGGGCGCTGTCTTCTTTCTCTGGGATAGCCGGTCTGGGATTTTGTTACAGGTAGATAGCAGGGTTTTGAATGCTGAGTTGGTAGTCCATCAAAAATTAATACACCTGCAGGAGAGGCTTTGAGGCAGACCTTTAAAAGAGGGGAGTCTGAGGCTTATGACTGTACAGACAATGAATGGGTGCCTGTACAGATATCCGTAAACGTGTTGGCACCCCCAGTGGATCTTTTGATCTGGGAGTACTGTTGTGTGTTTCTTACATGACCCATTGTCGTTTTTCCTGTTAGCCTAATTGTTCACGTTGTAGGCCGCTTTTATTTTGCACATGTTACTACATAGTGCCCTTGTTTTTGTGCTACATTGTTTTTTCACATAGAACCTGCACATGTTTTCGTGTTTTATTTTTTTCCTGGGATTTAGTCTGAAAACACTCGACAAGGTCAAACAACAATGCCCCTTGTTATTCTCTCAGGCCAGTCACTAGTACCTAGACATACCATGAGAATGCAGCTGCTGTTTGGCAACACACGTATTTATTATATGTGAGTCACTCTAAATTCAAAAGAGTCACCCTTTATAACCAAAAGGGACAGGGTAGGTAAAACAAGTGAAAAACAATTTCCCTTTTGTGCTCACACTATATATCGATTCTCAAATCAATTAGAATGCACTGAATAAAATCCTTTTTGATATTATAACTGAGGACAGGGGTTTTGGAAAAAAAAAACACATACACTGAGCGAAGGTCTTGTGGCAAGAGTGCTTTGTCAGCTGCGATGTAGTACATCCACTTTTGCAGGCTAAGGTACGGGGTCCTCCATTAATCCCAGAGACCTTCTATAGATAATTATTTAGCTTCAGTAGAAAGGTGGGGGGGGGGGGGTTAGGCTAATCTGTCGAATATTTTGACTGGGCTTTTATGATATATGGTTAGATAACCACGATAATAATTTTAGTATGCATTTGTTTTCTAATTGTGGCACAAAAACTGCATCTTAGAGCACGATAGTTAAAATAAATACTACAAACTTCCTTTGTGTCTCCTGGTTATCTTATTGTGGACAAGTAGAAGCGAGAGAGCAAAAGGGTGTGTCTGTTACCGCGATCCCTGAGTGGGTCGAGAGTGTTGTGTTCTGGTTTGCAAACTCACTGGTTTCTCTGGAAAGGTTAGGATGGCAAGTGAGGCACTTTAGCTAGGCGAACTCGGGCTCATAGATACTGAGGTGGTATGGTGACATGCTGATTGGCCCAAGCATAGTTCTGTTCCTGAGCAGAATCCCAGCAACAGTACCATTATTACGTGTGGGTGAGGGATTTGCTGGCATAAGCAATTGGTGTCTATTCTCCTCCTAGCTTCATCTGAGATAATACTGACCCCAACCCTCTCTGAGACCTACTCAGGTCAGAGTTTTTGGCAAAGTCAAAGTACAGAAAGATGGTCTCTGTAGATAGAGCATCTTTTGTGTTTCGAAAAGCTGTCTGATGTGCCTCATTGCACGTCCAGGTGATAGACACCTTTGTGATCTCCATTAGCGACCCTGTGAGGGCGGTCAGTTTCTTGATGAACCTCTCACTGTACGGAAGCATCATTCATCACTTCAGAGTTGATGGACAGAGGGGGGGCAAATGTATTGTATTGCAGTTTAGTTGGATCAAGAGCGACTCCTCTGCCAAAAATTAGTAGCCTAAAAACTGATGTTTTGCTTCAGAAACTCTAATTTCTCTCAGTGGAGGATAAGGTCAAATTCTTTGCATAACACATACAAATCCAGGTGTGATGATTTTTTTGGTGCAGAGACAGAATATGGATGTAAAAATATCGACTTACACAAATATCGAGGTAAAAATATTGTGGATCAGAAAAATCGTCAGACAAAATATCATGGTCAAGAATATCGATTTCAGGTAAGGTATATCGATGTTTAAAATATTGAAGTGTTTTATATCGTTTGAAATATAGTTGTTAAAAATATCGATTTATTTGTTAATGTTATGTATTTTAGTATATATTTTATATGTATGTGATGTACTTTTTTGTATAAGAATTGTTTGTATTTTTATTATATGTTTTAAAATGTTAGTAGTTATTAATTTTTTTATTTGAATTTTACGTTTTTAGTATTGTAGTGGGTTGTGGGTTTATAAGGGAATAGGGTGGGAAGTAATTTAATTATAAACATTTATTGATTATTTTCAGTAGTTATTCTTTTTTTTAATTAGAACTTTGCATTTTTAGTTCTGTAGTGGGTTGTGGGTATATAGGGGAATAGGGTGGGAAGCAATTTAATTATATTAAATGTATTGAATATTTTTAGTTGCTATTAACTTAATTATAATACATTTATTGAATATTTTTTATTTATTCATATTTGTTTGATTGAGATGTTATAGTGTTAAATGTGGAAAGTAATTTTTTATACATTCATTAATAATTTGTTGTTAATTTTTAATTAATTATTTGGCAATAAATTATGGCAGATAGTTTTAGGTGTGTGTTGTGGTATGTATAGGTGTAAATTGTGGGAAGTATTTTATTTTTAATTGATGATTTAATAATTAGTTAATTAATTCTAAATAATTAATTAGTAAGTGATGATGGTCATTGTGTAATTAGCTTTAGATGTGTGTTGTGGTGTTTATAGGTGTAAATGATGGGAAGGGTGGGAAATAATTGGTTTTTAATTGATAAATTAGTAATTAGTTGTTATTTAATTTTATTATTTAATTAGCAATTAATTATGGTAATTGTGTAATTCATTTTAGGTGTGTGTTGTGGATATTATAATGTGAATGTTTAATAATAATATTTTTTAATTGTTTATTAATTATGTTAATTATGGAAATACATTAAATAAAACTTTTTAAGTGTTTTTTATTGGTGTGCTGTTAGAGGGTAGGAAATGAAATAAATACATTTATGTTTTACTTAATTTCTTTGTTTGTTAATATTTGTTCCTTTTAAATAATTATTGTTTTTAAATGTATTTATTAATTTAATGTATATAATATTTGTATCTTTTTGTTATATGTAACTTATATTATTGTATGTGTTCTTTTTATATGTTTAATATATTTAAATGTATCTTTTTTTTAAATTGTTTATTTATTTTTATGAGTTTAAAATAAATCTGTTGTTTAAATGTTATTAGTAATTTTTGTTTCTCTACAATCCAGCACTTTCCCTACTGTTGCACTCACTGGTGAGAGAAAAATAGTAATTTTTACCCCTCCGCTATCCAACACTTTCCCTACTGTTGCACTCACTGGAGTGGGAATAGTAATTTTTACCCCTCCACTATCCAGCACGTTCCCTACTGTTGCACTCACTGGAGTGGGAATAGTAATGTTTACCCCTTCACTATCCAATATTTTCCCTACTGTTGCATTTATTGTATTGCGAAATGTAAGTGTAATTTTTTTCAATAATTTAATGTTTTAAATTAATATAGAATGTTTTTTATTTTAAAATATTTATATATAAATTAATTTTTATATAATTTTAACATTTACAAATTAAATAAAGATAATAGGTAAATATATGTATACATTATTATGTTTGTGTTTTTACATTTTTTTAAGTTAAGTTTATTTGTTATATTTAGTTAAAATGTAGATTACATTTAATTTAGTTTGTTAAAAAATAATATTATGTATTATATTTTGTTTTATTTTATATATATTTTTGATTTGATATTTTATACATCTATATTTTTTACTTTAGTATTTTTTAATCAATGTTTTTGTACTTTCTTGTTTAAGTATAGGGAGTTGATATTTTTGCATTGTATATTTTTACTTCGATATTTAGAACATCGATGTTTGTTACATCGATATTCCATCAGTGAACCTTGTTTATTCTAGGTGCGAGCACAAAACAGGATGTCATCCATGACATGAGTCCCATTAACCTAAAGAGTACTTCCCAGATCATATCAATCACAAAAGTGGGAGGGAGCACACTGCCTGGCATACCAGTACATAGCCCGGATACACATTCCATTGATCTCACTCATCAGGTCATCCACTGTTGGTTTTAGGTTCGTTCCTCTTGAGCGCCAGATTTGGGATGTACATGTCTATGCATTGGTACACTTCACCTGGGTGCTTGGGCTGGCGAGTGCTCACTATAGGGGACAACCAAGGAGTGTGCTTATCCAGTCATTTGATGATGTCAGCTTTTTTCAGTTTCCTGACCTTCGTCTCCACTCTTGGCTTCAGGTGGAACAACACTCAACAGTGTTTTAGTGCCACAAGTTGGACTGAATAGTCGATATGGAGCTGCACCATCTTGCCTTTCAGGCACCAAATACCATGAAGGGCTCAGAGGGGGTACTATGCAGCTATTAAGGAGGCAAAAAGTTATTTCTTTGCGGAGCGCATTGCTGGCTCCAGAAATAATTCAAAGAAAATCTTTACCATTGTTCAGAGTTTCCTTAATCCTAGTGCGGAGCGTACAGACCTGCCTGTTTCGGCAGAGTGGTGCGAGAAATTGTCAGGCTTTTTTATCGACAAAATCCAGGCAATACAGGATACCTTAGGATCTGATTGCACAAGGCAGGCTGAATTCCATATCTCAAGCTTGCCAGCTCCTTCTTTGCTAGTTCCCCCTTTGATGGATTTCCTGCCGATTACTTTGGAGGATTCTTTATCCATCCTTTTATCCCTTAAATCTGGTTTTCCTACTGATCCGTGTCCTGCTAGGTTGCTGGCAGGGGTTACAGAGGTAGTCAATCTGGAGGTGAATGCCATCATAAATTTATCGCTCCAGACTGGCATTGCCCCTCAAGTATGGAAGGAGGATAAACTGCTATCTCTTCTGAAGAAGCCTTCCTTAGACCCAGACACACTTCCTAGCTATCACCCTATTTCTCTTCTTCCGGCGGTGGCCAAGGTGTGCGAGAAAGCAGTGTTTAGACAGTTATCCACTTTTGTTGAGTCATCTGGTGCTCTTCACCCGGCCCAATCCAGATTTAGGGCATCATACAGCACTGAGACCGCTCTTGTGGAAACATCAGCGGCAGAGCGGCCTTGATTTTATTGGACCTCTCTGCCGCCTTTGACACTGTCCCCCATCAACAACTTCTTACCAGGCTTCCTAGCATTGGTGTGTCTGGCCGGGTCTGGGAGTGGACTAAATCCTTCTTAGAAGATCGTCTGGATGCCACCTTTTTCCTCAACCACCCGGAGGGTGTCTACTGGAGTTCCTCAGGGATCAACTCTGAGCCCTTTGCTTTTTAATATCTATATCACACCCTTGATCTTTTTTGCAGAGGAGCTGGGAGTGAAAGTCATAGCCTATGCGGATGACACCCAGCTCCTCTGCGCTTGGAAGGAAAGTGAACTATCCCCCACAGTAGCCCAGTGTTGTCTTTCGGCCGTCTTCAGATGGCTGGCTAGGGCACAGTTGAAGTGCAACGAGGACAAGTCTGAGGTTCTTCTTTATGGATCCTTCCCAGGTCCTTCAAGGAGACTCTGTGGCCTTCAGAGTACCCCGGCCTAAGTCATCAGGGAACCCTGCAAAAAATCTGGGAATCTGGTTTGGGGAGAATCTTAGATTTACCGTTCAGATAAAGCGACTTGCGGGTGCGTGCTTTGGTATTCTAAAATCTCTCAGGAAGTTCTTCCCTCTGCTACCTAGGTCAGCCAGGGAAATGGTGACTCGGGCTCTCATCCTGTCCCGTATTGATTATGCTAATTGTCTGTACATTGGACTTCCAGGGTATCAGTCAAAGAATTACAAGTAATACAAAATGCTGCAGCTAGGGTTCTGCTGCAAATACCTGGGCGCTCAAGTATGAAACAGCTCCTACGGGACTTTCATTGGCTGCCTGTGGTCCACCGAGTCCAGTTCAAGGCCCTTACTCTGGCTCATAGAACCTTGCATGGTTTAGGCCTGGTCTACCTCCAGAGGCGCTTTTCCTTCTATGTTCCATGCAGAAATCTCCGCTCTGCTATTCAGCTCTTGACAGTCGTTTTCCGCTTTCGTAGGGTCCGGCTAGGTGGTAGTTCCCTCTCTGTTAAAGCAGCGGAGGCCTGGAATTCTCTCCCCCTGCAGTTGCGTAATATTCAGGATACCATGCTATTTAAGAAGCAGTTGAAGACCTTCCTTTTCAATCAAGCCACCTAATTTTGCTGTTTTGCTGTTATGTCCACCAACCGTGCCGGGACACTCTTGTGTATCCGTGCGCAATACAAATGTTTAATAACATAACATGAAAAAGTTCTTCGACCTCTAAGCAGGCTATCCATCTCAGTGACATGCATGCTGAATTCAAATTGTATGAGGTGTAGTCTTTCTGATGTCTGGCAACTCTGAAGCATTCCTATAAATCCATGTGTAACATAGATTTGGGTGGTGTTTTTTTCATAGGAGAGTTTCATCATGAATACGTCTACAAGTGGTAATAGTGCATTCAGACGTCCATATGCTGAGCCTCTCAGTTTAGTGGGCTTAATCTTTGGTGGATTGGCTAGAAAGTCATATATTGCTTTGGACATGAGGTTGACAGAGGCGCCAGAGTCAATAACGGAGGTCACTGGTCTGTGACCTACGAGCACTTAAGACTTCAGTGGGGTGGTTGTGCTGTTGTGGAGCTGTTTGACTGCACACACAACATCCACTGTCACTTCTCCGTCTTCGCTGTTGTTGTCCATAGTGTCTTACAACATATCATTCCGGGTTGAAGTTACAGCATTGACGGCCTACGTCATATATTTTTGCTTTCCGATGGGTACTTCTAACCACAGATTTCTACCCTTTTGAATGTTCCCCAGGCATCAGGCTGGATCCGGAGAATATTCAGCAGTACCCCATGGGCCGGTAGGTGGTGTTGTATTGCTATGCGCTGACCTCTATCTGTTCCGGTAGTGACATGTATATACGCACTGTCCATGCGAAGTAAGTTCATTTCTTTCCACGCCACCAGATGCAAATACGGAGCTACCCCTCATCCTTTTTTTGACATGATTCTCTATAAAAATTTACTTTCAAACACCAGTGTGCAAGGAAAATGTCACCCCATAAAACTACAATGCTCAAACCTTGTATAGACTGTCGCAGACTACTGTCTGTGAAAGAGCTGCATCAGATTTGTTTTTGGTGCTTAGGGTCGGAGCACAATTCCAAGACATATAGCGACTGCACCTTGTTGAATCCAAAGGCCATTCGGGACCATGAGGCAAAGCTATACGTCACCAAGTACCGGAAGACTATACCTCGCAACAGGTCAAAGTCAAAGGGAAGTTCCCATTCCCGAAGTTGTTCTCATGGGAGATCTTCGTTGCTATCGAAGTCCACATGTAAGTAATAAAAGATGCACAAAACAGCCAAATAGGACTCGACTCCTTCCTGCCACTCTCAAACTGCTAAGAAGGCATGAGGGTGTAAATGTGGCCATTGGACTCAGTACCAAAATAATGGCCTGTTTTAGTTATTGCTGGCCGATGGATTAAATTCCTCCATCGCCAGGCGGAGGTCCCTACTGCCAGATTTATAAATAACCGCCAAGCTGGCGGTCATTTATTAAGCATTGGCAGGAACCTCCTTCATGGCATTTTGCTGCTTGGCTCCCAAACAGTTTTCTTTACGAAAATAAATAAATAAATAATGCCCCCCTCGCCATGTAAGTACTTTGATATGAATGTCAGCAGCCCTACATGCCAAGAACAGATGCATACTGGTAAGTAGCATTTTCCGTTTGAGGCATGTGGGCTGCTGAATTCATATCTTAGCATAGACTGTATAGCAGTATCTCCTCTAGCGGTGGTCACCTGTACCAGCTGCAGCAGTTTGAAAGAGAGTTTTTAGGACAGCCTGGCCTACAGCAGCTTGCTGCTTTGCTTGCACGTCTACACAGTAGTGTTTAGTGAAAGTGTGTATGGTAGACCATGTAGCTGCTCTACATATGTTTTCTAGTGGAATATTTCCTAGGAAAGCCATGGATGCCCCCATTTTGCACGGTGAGTGGGCTTTTGGGGGAACTGTTAGAGTGCGCTTGGCCTTTTGATAGCATATTTGAATGCACTTAACTATCCATCTGGCTATTCCTGATTTTGAAATAGGGTTACCTTTATGTTGTGGAGCAAAAGCAAAAAATAGTTGTTTCGTCTTTCTGAAAGCTTTAGTTCTGTCAACGTAATATAATAGAGCTCTTTTGACATCTAGTGTGTGTAGAGCTCTTTCAGCCACTGACTGCGGGTTTTGGAAGAAAACTGGCAAATCTATTGACTGATTGAGATGAAATGTTGATATAACTTTTGGCATGAACTTAGGGTTAGTACGGAGCACTACCTTATTATGATGTATTTGCATGAAACATTATTGAATTGTTAGTGCCTGTAGTTCGCTCACTTGCCTGAGGGAGGTAATGGCCACTAAAAATTCCACTTTCCATGTTAGGAATTGTAATCTGCACGAATGGAGTGGTTCGAAAGGTGGCCCCATAAGTCTGGTAAGTACTACGTTTAAGTTCCAGACTGGTGAAGGTGGATGTCTTGGAGGGATAATTCTTTTAAGTCCTTCCATAAAAGCTTTGATAGGTGGTATTCTGAACAGGGACAGGTGTTGTTTTTTCTGGAGATATGCTGCTATAGCAGCAAGGTGTAGCCTTATGGAAGAGTATGCTAGATTACATCTTTGAAGATGTAATAAGTAACATTTTATGTTTTGGATGGAGGCATCTATGGATTAATTTGGTTATTATTACAGTAAATTACAAATCTTTTCCATTTAGCTGCGTAGCATGCTCTAGTAGTTGGGCGTCTTGCTTCCATGATAATGTTCATCCAGTCTTGAGGCAAGTTAAGATATCCAAAATCTAAGACTTCAGGAGCCAGATCAGTAGGTTCATGTGATTGGGATCTGGGTGCCTGATTTCTCCATGGTTCTGCGTTAACAGCTGTGGCGATAGGCGCAGCCTGTGGTGTGGGACTACTGAGAGTTCTAGGAGTGTTGTGTACGATGGCTGTCTTGCCCATGTGGGAGCAACTAGGATCATTGTGAGGGACTGTTGCTTTAGTTTGCATGCTACTAATGGAATCAGTGGGGTTGGCGGAAAAGCGTACACAAATCTGCCAGACCAGTTCATCCATATCGCATTGCCCTGTGACAACGGGTGTGGGAACCTGACGGCAAAGGACTGGCATTTTGAGTTTACTTTTGTGGCAAACGGATCTATCTCTGGATGCCCCCACTTTTTGAGGAATGGTTGGAGGACTTGAGGATGAATCTCCCATTCGTGTATCTGTTGGCTGTGTCTGCTTAGTAGATCTGTGATCTTATTGTGTATTCCTGGGAGTTGTTCTGCCAGGAGAAAGATGTTTTTTGGAATTGCCCACCTCCATATGCTCGGTGCTAGGTGAGACAGCTGCGGAGAGTGTGTCCCTCCCTGTTTCTGTATGTAGTACATGGCTGTCATGTTGTCCATCCAGATTAATACAGCCTTGTTGTAAAAGTATTTTTGGAAGGCTTTCATCGCTAGAAATACTGCTAGCAACTCTAAGTGGTTTATATGCAGTGTCTTCTGCTTGACTGTCCAGAGCCCTTGGACTGTGTATTGAAGTAGGTGGGCTCTCCAACCTGTCAGTGATGTGTCCGCTGTTAGCACTACCTGTGGAACCGGCTCTTGGAACAGTCGCCCCTTGGAAAGGTTTTGTGGGTTTCACCACTGCAGAGAGTTGTAATTGCGACTGTTTACCAACACTAGGTCTTTTAGTTGTCCTTGAGCTTGGTTCCACTGCTGTGCTATGGCATTCTTGCAATGGACGCATTTGAAGTTGGGCATGAGGGACAATGAATATGCAGGAGCAATCATGCCTATAAGCTGTATGAACACTCGAGCTGGCAAGGAGTGTTGTGGGTGAAATTTTTGAATTAGAGACTGCATGTTGGCTATCCTGACTGGATTTGGATATGCTTTTGCCACTGAGGTATCTATTGTTGCTCCCAGATATTGTTGTATGTGGGAGGGCTGCAGATGTAATTTTGTGTAATTTATGGAAAAACCCAGACTGTGCAGCAGCTGAAATGTCTGGGGAGTGTGACTTGCACACTGTGCATATGAGTTGGCTTTTATGAGCCAATCCTCCAGGTAGGGGAACACATGGAACAAACAGCAAAAATAAACAGCCAACACATGTTTCGCAGTTACATCACTGCTTCTTCAGGACTGTAAAGACACTAGTTTACAATATGAGCCACACATTTTGTATACAATCAATATTATATTATGATACTTTTGAAAATAAAAGTTAAGAATGCATTGACTCCAGAATATATATATATATATATATATATATATATATATATATATATATATATATATATATATATATATATATATATATATATATATATATATATGAAAAATTAATAAAACCATGGATATTGTTTTATTAGTCAATCATTCGAAACCATTTTCATTCATATGTGTGCTCCACTATTTTTACACTTTGTCATCTCATTTCCAATTGATACAGTATACTCTTCAAAACAATATACTCTTAAGAGCCGAAACATGTTGTGAGAGGAATAAACCCCTTATTTTCATCCTACCTGGTGTGGATTTCTGGTTGTCGAGATGGTACGTTATTTGGACTTTGCTGTTGACTTTAACTACCGGCGTGCTCCGCCGGCGAGTACGCCAACTCCCGAGGGGTCCCAGCAATCGGAAGGAGTGATGTTTATTGATATATATATATATATATATATATATATATATATATATATATATATATATATATATATGAAAAGTTAATAAAACCAATGATATTGTTTTATTAGTCAATCATTCGAAACCATTTTCTTTCATATGTGTGCTCCACTATTTTTACACTTCGTCATCTTATTTCCAATTGATACAGTATAGTCTTCAAAACAATATACTCATCAAAAAAGTTTATTGATCAGCTCCCACGAACAAACAGCAAAAATAAACAGCCAACACATGTTTCGCATTCACATCACTGCTTCTTCAGGACTGTAAAGACACTAGTTTACATTATGAGCCACACATTTTGTATACAATCAATATTATATTATGATAACAATATACTCATCAAAAAAGTTTATTGATCAGCTCCACGAACAAACAGCAAAGATAAACAGCCAACACATGTTTCGCAGTTACATCACTGCTTCTTCAGGACTGTAAAGACACTAGTTTACATTATGAGCCACACATTTTGTATACAATAAATATTATATTATGATACTTTTGAAAATAAAAGTTAAGAATGCATTGACTCCAGAATGTATATATATATATATATCTCAGATTGAGAAAGGCCTCTGTGTAGGCTGAAACGTTTCCTGTACCTGGGATTGAGGGCGACATGATGCAATAAACCGATGCCGAATCCTGAACCCACTTTGTGCCTGTGCCTTCTTCCATGGAGTTCTTCTTTATGGGAGCTGGATTTTTTGTACATATATATATATATATAGGTTCCTTTCACCGGGGTATGATCTCAAGGACTTGCATTCAGTATTGGCTAAGATGCATGAGCATTTGTTAGTTGATGGGACTAGTAACGTAAAGCACACTTTTGAGCAATATGTGGAAACGACCTGACCAGTGGTACGACGTATTACTACGTTCAGTAGCCAGGATAAACAAATAAGAAAGATTGTAAGCAAGCATTGGCCGATTCTAAAGACCGATATGACTCTGGCTCCAGAATTGGGAGCACAACCGACTATCACTTTCAGACTATCTCCTTCTATGAGGGATGCTCTAGTAAGAACTAGCCCTGAAGTTTCTAACTCAGCAAACTGGTTGACAAATAGGAGAGGTTTTTCAAGTGCAGTTTATGTAGATCTTGTAAGTTTGGTATTAACAAACAGACTTTTGAAGATCCGTTTTCTAATATGCTGAATAAAATTCTTGGCTATTATACTTGCAAGACGGATTTTGCAGTATATATTCTTGAATGCACTTGCCAGTTGTTGTATGTGGGCAGTTCAAAACTCCCTGTTTTTAACCGTATTGTACAGCACTTACGGGCAATCGTAAATTCGGTTCCTGCATATCCGGTTGCCCATCATTTTAAATTAGTGCACCAAAATAACCTTCAGGATTTAAGGTATTTTGTGGTTGACGCAGTTCCTAAATCTATAAGAGGTGGCAACAGAGAGAAAAAACTGGGTCAACTTGAGTCCCAATACATATTACGGTTAAATACAAAGATGCCAAATGAGCTCAATACAGGGGAAGATCTTGTCAATTTTCTTTAATGTCAATTGTCTATAATGAATATGAGACAACCTCAATTATAAGTGTGTTGGTAAATAATATATAGTGCAGACATTGGAAATCTTGTGAAACCTTTATGTAGTGTTTTATATCCATATGTATTTATTGTTTTATCACTCATGAATTTTAGGTATAGGTTAATATAAACATTATAATAATAGGTTTTAATAATTGCATTTAATACTGTGATTTTTATTGGTTTGACTAGGTTCCTAGTTTTACTAGTTTTGTCCGGTAGTGATGTAATTGCGTATTGAAAAAAAGAATTATATATTGGCATACCGGCGAGTTTCGACGCCATCTTGAGGGTACTCTGGGGTTGCCGGTGCAGTCTCTCGGCCACTCTCACCTCTGGCCAGTATATTATGACATCTCCTTCCCGTCCGCGACCGGTCAGGAGCCGGGGCCACAGACCCTGCTCTTTTTTGATTTACTCTCCCGCCCAGCTCCTCGTTCACCAAGGTGACTGGCCCCTTAGCCCCTCCACGCTCGAACACATCTATGACCTCGGTATTTTTGCCCCCAATCCCCCCTCCCTGTGGTTTTACCCCCAAAGCCTCAGTTGGTTGCCCTTTCTGTTCCTTCTTCCCTTCCCCTCTCCTGCCCGCCTGCTGTAACCTCGGCCTACCTCCTTAATACCCGCTCGGCGGCCAGGCACCATCTAGAACTTTACAACCTTTTGGATACTGAGATACCTGATTTTTTGTTTCTTATGGAAACTTGGTTTTCTGCAGATTCTTTCCCCGATGTATTAGCAGCACTCCCTGACTTCTATTATGCCCTCCGTGCCGACCGCCCTGACGGGAAAGCCGGTGGAGGAGTGGCTATGATCATCCGGTCGAATCTCCAATTCCAGCCCCTTTCCTATTCTTCCATCTTGAATGTGGACTTCATAGTTGCCCGTTCGGTCAACCTCTCGGTTCCTCTCACTGTTGTCCTTTTTTACCTTCCCCCTCAAACTATGTCTCATTTTGTGCCAGCTTTACAGGAACGTTTGGCCACTCTTGTGGTCAACAATTCCTCAGTCCTTCTATTGGGTGATTTTAATTATTGGCCTGGAGACATTAGGGAAGACCAGGCATCTAAAGACTTTTCTGACACCCTTCGTTGTCTTAACTTCACTTCTCATATTCATGCCCCTACCCACGTGCATGGTCACACTCTCGACCAGATTTGGTCAGCTAGTCGGACCATTCTTTCTCCTATTATCCTTCCTTGCACCTGGTCGGACCATTCGCTCATCTCCTTTTCCATTGTATCTTGGAGTTATTGACAAGTCCCCCCTGCCTAAGAACGTATCGGCCCGGAACTGGAATCGGGTGGACCTTAATACTCTCTGTTCTTCCTTGGCGACCTCCTCCCCCTACTTATCTGACCTTCCCTTTGACCTCCAAGTGGACTCCGTTAACAGCTGGCTGTCCACTTCCTGCGACTTGGTCGCTCCTCTCAGGAGGGTCAGGTCTTGCCGCCTCCACGAAGCTAACAAATGGTTTTCCAGTGATCTCAAAACTCTCAAACTGGCTCTTAGACAGTCAGAGCATCAGTGGAGGCGCAATTACTGTCCTTCTCTGAGGGCCCGATATAGGTCTCTTCTCCACAACTATAAGAAAGCTATTCTCTTAGCCAAAATGGAATACTTTACTGGGAAGATCATATCGGCGGCTATTAAACCCAAGGAGATCTTCTCCATCGTCCACAATTTAGCTGCATCTGACAGAGCTAATCCTAATCCTGTCCCCTCCCAAGCTCTCTGCCATTCTCTCAATGAATTTTTTCTTGAGAAAATCGCTAATATTAAACGAAACATCCCCCTGTCACTCTACCCCTTTCCCTCCTCTCTCCCCACGCCTTTTCCTTCCCTTGACCATTTTTCACTTATTTCCAAGGAATCCTTCCTTGCTCTGCTCAGAAAGGTCAAGTCAGTCTCCCCTGCCGACTGCGGCCCAGCACATATCCTGAGGGAGTTATTTCCTGGTTGCCCTGACCCCCCTGTCCCTTCTTAATGCTTCTATCTCTCAGGGCACAGTCCCGGCCTCTTTCAAATCTGCTATAGTTGTCCCCATTCTAAAAAAACCCAGTACTGACCCCACTCTCCTGGCCAATTTTAGGCCTATATCTCTGCTCCCCTACCTGGGTAAGATTTTGGAGAGCCATATTACTTCCTGTCTCTCGGCTTACATCGAGGACAACCATCTACTGGCCTCCCACCAAGCGGGCTTTCGTCCGGCTCATTCGACAGAACCGGTGGTCCTTTCTGTCCTGGACGAGCTGAAGAGCAAGGCAGATTCCAACTCTCCCCAAGCCTTGGTGCTTCTTGATCTGTCCGCTGCTTTTGACACGGTCGACCATCCCATTCTTCTCGACCGTGTCAGAGCAGCGGGCATCCGGGGGACTGCTCTTGCTTGGCTCGCCTCATTTCTTCAAGGCCGGACGCAGGCGGTCCAACTTTCGGGCTTTACCCCCCCTACCCGCCTGGTGCCCTGTGGGGTTCCCCAAGGCTCTTCCCTTTCCCCTCTCCTTTTCAATCTTTATATCTATCCCCTTATTCTTTCTCTGCTTAACATGGAGGTCTCTGTATTTAATTACGCGGACGATCTCCAGCTTGTCTTTGATCTCTCTTCCTCCCCAGATTCTGTCCTTAAATTTCAAACTACACTCATCTTTATTTCTGATTGGATGAATCAAAATCATCTTAAACTTAATCCGGACAAAACGAAGCTGGTCCTGACTGGCGGCCCTACCAGCCCCTGGACCCCTGCCTTTTGGCCCCCCATCCTTGGTTCCCCCCCGGTTCCCTCTGCTTCAGTCAAAACCCTGGGAATCAAGATCAGCCAGGACCTCTCCATGCGTCTTCAGATTAGCTCTGTTGTTTCGTCCTGCTTTCTGACCCTTAGAATTATCCGTAAGATCTCTTGTTTTTTCTCCCTAGATGCCCTTAAACTTATTGTTTTGGCAATGATTCTCTCCCGTTTGGACTACGGGAACGGCCTGTACATGGGCATCCCTACCTACGAACTGCCGCGCCTTCAGTCCATTCAGAATCAGGCCGCTCGTCTCATCTATCGGCTCCCCAAGTTCCATCATACCACCCCCCTACTTAAGTCCCTTCATTGGCTCCCCATCTTGCAGAGAACTCTCTTCAAGATGGGCTGCATGGTTTTCATGGCCTGTGCCTGCACGGCCCCAGTTTACATAAACTCCATGATTAACCCCTATCGCCCTTGCCGCAACCTACGTTCTTCAACCCAGGTTCTCCTTAGTGTCCCCCGCTTCCGAAAGTCCAGAGTGGGTGGCACTAGGTTCTCCACTCTTGCCCCCCGTTTCTGGAACAGTCTCCCTCTCCCATTACCGGATACCTGCACTTTCGTAAAACACTCAAAACCCATCTGTTTGCCCAAGCCTTTTCCCCACAGTAATTTCCTGGTGCTCCCCCCTTCCCCGCCTGTCAATTCCCCAGCGCCAGGAAACCGCTTGGTAGCAGAGCGCTTTACAAATCCTTTCAACTTGCAACTTTCTATTCAGAGATATGTTTGATAATGATATGGATATATTAACCTCCTGATCTCCTTTTATCATCTATGCAAAAGGTATGGTATCGCGAGCAAGAATAACAACAATTTTTTGTTTGTGATATCTATTGTAATCTAATTGTGCAATCTGTCTGTCATCCTTCATGTAAATAGAAATGATTTTTTGGTGACTTCGCTAGTACTATGAGAATTACATTTTTGTAAGTACTTGGTAGTTAGTATTGTTATTTGCACTGGGGTGTATCAAATTTTCCTCATCTCCCATATAGAAGTGTGATCTGACTTGATTGGTATTACTATAGGGTACTTCGAATGGGGGCACTTGCCCTTTATTGTACGTTTGTATATTTGTATATTTATTCGTTTGATTATATTCATGATACATGTTTTTCCTAGCGCAATGATGCTGGTTGGAAAATTCGATTGTACACATGCACTTTAGCCCTTTTTAGTCTTTTTTCCACCTCTATTGAATGATTGGGAGGGAATGTGATGAGGTACATGGTATTTAAACATGCGGGATTTTCGAGCATGTCATGTGATCAAGGCCAGGGTGACCTGGTCGAAACGCGTCATGTTGGAGAAGAGAAATAAAATTGCACTTTAAATCTTCCTGTGGTGTGGTCCGTTCCTTCTTAAGAAACGCCAGGTGGATATTTGCCTTATCAGTCGTTTCAAAGGACTTGGTTTTCATATATATATATATATATATATATATATATATTTATTTATTTTTTTTCTTTTTTTTAGACCAAAAACCGTTACATTTCAAAAGTCACAGTAACATGATTATGTCAATGACCAGATTTTGTTTGTACAATAACATCTTTATTTTTGATGGTACCTTATACAACCAAAGAAGGGGCACTTCGATGGGCTCGTGCTTCTCCCCCAGCTACGCGAATTTATTCGTGGGCTGTTGGGAGAAGCACGAAGCCTGGAGTGACTCCAATCAAACATGGACCGAAAAAATACTTATGTGGACAAGGTATATTGACGACCTTTTTATAATTTGGCAAGGGGATCGTCAATCTGCAGAAGAGTATATTACCATACTAAACAACAATACGCTCAATCTCAAATTTACCAGTACCATAAGTGCTACCAGTATTAACTATCTGGACCTCGAAATCTTTGTGTATAACAACACCCTTCACACACGCCTGTATAGGAAACCGACAGCAGGCAATGCGGTCCTGCATGCCAAGTCTTACCATCCCAAAAGCTTGGTTAAAAACGTGCCTTATGGGGAAATGTTACGCCTGAAGAGAAACTGCTCTCTGGAGAAAGATTATAAAATAGCAGAGAGAGAGGCAAACATGAGATTTGAGCGAAGGGGTTATAACACTACTACCCTAAAACAAGCCAGTGTCAAAGCCTCAGGAACTAACAGGAGGGATCTCCTGATTCCGAAAACTAAAACGGAGGCTCCCGAAGAAGTACGCATGATCACGGAATTCAGTACCAAATCGGGGGAAATAGTCAATATTTTCCAGAAACACTGGCACATACTCGCTGCAGACAAAATCCTGAAGAAAGATCTGCCAAAAAGACCACCAATAACCTATAGGAGATGTCCCTCCCTGGCAGATCATTTGGTCCATAGCCATTTTAAATCTCAGGCTAAAACCATCAAAATATCACAGTCAGTGGGGTTCTTCCCTTGTCTTAAATGTAAGGCATGTAAATTCAGCTGTAAAACAACAGAATACCCAAATCGTACAGGTGACAATAAACCGAATATTAAGATCAAACAGTTGTTGAACTGCAACTCGGAATACACGGTATATTGCCTCACCTGTCCATGTAAGCCGCGATACATCGGCAGCACAATAAAACCGGTGAAACTCAGAGTTCTCGAACACATGCGGGCTATTACCAATAACGATAGATCCTATCCAGTAGCCCGCCACTTTGCACAAGAACATCAGAGCAAATGGGAGAAACTGAGCTTTTACTGTATAGACCAGGCCCCCAAATTGGAACGAGGAGGAGACAGAGACAAGTCTCTTAGGATCTTAGAATCCAAGCATATCATTGGCCTCAAAACCATCACTCCTTGGGGACTGAATAACAACGAAGAACTTTGGGTACATTTGTAAATAGCTGTAAAATTAGGGATACATAGTGGACTTAGAAACTGAACATAAGAAACTTTGCCACTTTCCCTATGACTATGCCTTTTCATTTCCATTCTTATGTATCTCTTGCACTTGGTCAAGTATGCCCATTCAGGGCTAAATAATGAACTCAAAATAATGAACGAGAATTGAGCAAATGTAAATGCTTTATTTCTGTTTATGATCAATTTCACTGCGAATATGTATATGATTTAAAAAATGAATAACAACGTTCAATGGTTTTTAAATGAGCACTAAGCACTTTTACACTACCACCACATATAAGTCATGGCATATGTGATAAATGCACGTTACAATATGGCGTCCACCACATTTTGAGAAAAATTGTCCTTTCTCTATTGTTATTGTAAATGTAATTGACCAATGACTTTAAAATGGTGGTTTTGATTCCATCACAAACGTTGCACTGACGAAGCCTGCAAAGGCGAAACGCGTCTGCGAGGGGTGAAGGGGGGTTCTGGTAATTAAATTTTGCAAAACGGATACCAGTGTGCCGGCCCTTTCTTTTTTCTGACACCGCATGGAGCCAGGAAATGTGTAGCTATATATATATATATATATATATATATATATATATATATATATATATATATTTATATTCACTTAAAAAACCATAGGTTTCAGGCCTTATATAGTTAGGAATTAGCATTTAAAAAAACCATTAAAATTGCTCCTATATAGTTAGTTGTACTAACTATATTTCGCGCACCCGCAATCCACTGCTGATGATGTCACATATTACATCATTCATGACATGGTCAGTGACATCGCTGATGACATCACTGATGACATCTCAAATGGCATCACTGATGACATCACTGATGACATCATCCAGTGAATGTGTGTTTCTGTAAAGTTTAAATATGTTTTACATATTGAAGAATGAGTGGATGTATAAGTGTCTGGATGATGGATTTAGTAGGTGCGTGACTGACTGTATGAGTGAGTGATTAAATGTGTCTTACTAAATGCATGGATTAGTGACTAAACTGTCTGAATGTGTGCATCAGTATGTCTGTTGTTGCGTAAGCTGCTGCATGTGTTGAACAGTAGCTATATGAGTGGCTATATGGGTTATTGATTGGTTGCCCAAGTATTTGAATGGGAGACTGAGTGTGTGTGTGGGTGGCTGGGAGGTGTGTGACTGTGCATAGATGTGTGAGCAGTTGATTCACTAGGTGTATGAGTTCAAGAGTGCATGTGGAAACAGCAATATGGGCGGTTGACTGTGTGCATAGGTGTGTTGATGAGTGAATGGATATCTCAGTGCTACATGTCCAAGTAAGTACATATGTAAAACACAGTGCATGTGAGAGTTGGCATATATAAATGACTAAACACGAGAGCCAGTGAATGTGCGAGTGGCTGTATGGATCATTGTGCACTTGTATCAGTGATTGTATAAGAGAGTAAGTATGTGTTAGTATATGTTTGAATAAGTAAGGAGTTGTGTGTATAACTGTATAGTTGAGGAAATGGAAGTGTGATTGATTCTTTGCATGACTGACTAGGTGTGTGAGTAACTCCATGGATGAGTGGCAGTGTGTGAGTGTCTGTATAGGTGTATGAGTGCATATGATAGTGTTGTATGGATGAGTGACTGTATGTATGAGTGATTCTATGGGTGAATGAGTGAATGTGTGTGTAGACCTAGGAATCAGTGAGTGCGTATGTAGTAACTGGTATTGGTGTGTCAATGGTTTCAAGAATGGTAGTCTGTATTTAACACTGGGTGTATCAAAGGTTATATTAGAGTGTGAGGAGGTGCATCGTATAATCACATGAATGATATCATCAGTGATGTCAAATGAGATGTCATCAGTGATGTCATTTGAGATGTCATTAGTGATGTCATCAGTGATGTCACTGACCATGTCATGAATGATGTAATATGTGACATCATCAGCAGTGGATTGCGGGTGCGCGAAATAAAGTTAGTACAACTAACTATATAGGAGCAATTTCAATGGTTTTTTAAATGCTAATTCCTAACTATATAAGGCCTGAAACCTATGGTTTTTTAAGTGAATTTCAATGGTTTTTAAAATGCTAATTCCTAACTATATAAGGCCTGAAACCTATGGTTTTTTAAGTGAATTTGCAAGGTTTTTTAAATGCTAATTCCTAAGTATAATACTATATAAGGCCTGAAACCTATGGTTTTTTAAGTGAATTTGCAAGGTTTTTTAAATGCGAATTCCTAACTATATCAGGCCTGAAACCTATGGTTTTTTCAGTGAATTTGCAAGGTTTTTTAAATGCTAATTCCTAACTTTATCATGCGTGAAACCTATATTTTTTTTCAATAAATTTCAAAGGTTTTGTAAATGCTAATTCTATTAGCGGATAACGTTTATATATGTTATTATCCTTCTGGGACCACCTGAGCAGGAAAAGCAGTGGAAAATGCAAAAAGGGGGCAGGGTAGAGACCCCCTGACCCCCTAGCCCTTCTCACGGGGTCCCAGAAGGACCCCCAAGTGCAAAAAAAATATATATTTTTTTAAATCGCGGGGTACGCGCACGGTACGCGTACTGTACGCGTACAGTGTGCGTACCCCTCGATGTTCTAATTTTTTTACAATTTTTTTTGCCCTTGGGGGTCCTTCTGGGACCCCCTGAGAAGGGCTAGAGGGTTGGGGGGTCTCTACCCTGCCCCCTTTTCATGTTTTCCACTCTTGTTTTGGGCTCTCTTGTGCCTCAGTTCTCCTGAAAAACAAGATGGTGGCCAACACTTTCTGGTTTGGACAGTTTGGAATGTTGACAGTCGACTGCCAGCCAATCAGAAACTCGCTCGCGCAAGTAAGGGTACGGTGAGCGCATATAGATATATAATTTGCTCAAATTCAGTTTTCTCAACAACTACTGGAGGGATTTTCACCAAATATAGAAAAGGCACTACTGCATACCTGTCCCTACCATTTTGCCTAGTTTGGTGTAATTCCGTTCAGCCGTTCGGGCTGTAGCCGTGTCTAAAGGTCCCATAGAAAATGCCATTTGAAAAATTTCAAATTCAATTTTCTCAAGAACTACTGGAGGGATTTTCACCAAAAGTAGCAAAGGCACCTGTGCATACCAGGCCCTACCATTTTGCCAAGTATGGTGTAATTCCATTCAGCCGTTCGGGCTGTAGCCGTGTCTAAAGGTCCCTATGGAAATTAACATGGGGAAAACACGTTTTGGGACCCCTCTTTCGGCCCCCGCTTGATGAATCCCCCGAAACTTTCAGGGAAGGAGCGGAGCTGGCCAAAATTCTGGAAAATTACACGCAGATTCCTCAATCGGCGCCAAAGTTATTCCCAATAGAATGTTGAGCGCATATAGATATATAATTTGCTCAAATAAAATTTTCTCAAGAACTACTGGAGGGATTTTCACTAAACATAGCAAAGGCACATCTGCATACCAGACCCTACCATTTTGCCAAGTCTGCTGTAATTCCATTCAGCCGTTCGGGCTGTAGCCGTGTCTAAAGGTCCCTATGGAAATTAACATGGGGAAAACACGTTTTGGAACCCCCCTTTTTTCTCGGCCCCGCTTGACGAAACCCCAGGGAAGGAGCAGAGCGAAGATGAGCAAATTTAAGGAAAATTACACGCAGATTCCTCAATCGGCGCCAAAGTTATTCCCAATAGAATGTTGGGGATTTCCTATGGTAACTAGGTCCTAACTATATATACCTACTGGCGACCGCCAGTATATATATGCAAAAACTATATATGCAAAAACTCCACAGACGCCACTTCCTGATCCACCCAGGACCGGCAAGGCAAAGTAGGAGACGGACCACATAGTTCACAGGTTCTTCACTTTATTGCAGTTGGTAAAAACAGGAGGGCAATACGCGTTTCGGGCTGCAAGAGCCCTTGTTCACATGCAAAGAACTAGTGCAGCTTTTTGATTTTTATAATGCTCAAGTGACCAGTTTAAACACCGCCCTACTCCTGGTCACATGACCATAGACATAGACAAAATCTTCTATGAAGTAGAGGTTAATCACTGTGCAAATACGCAAAAAAACGTTCTGGCATGGTTAAACTTTGCCATTCATATATATATATATATATGAATGAATGAGAAGTTAATAAAACCATGGATATCATTTTATTAGTCAATCAATCAAAACCATTTTCTTTCATATGTGTGCTCCACTATTTTTACACTTCGTCATCTCATTGATACAGTATACTCTTCAAAACAATATACTCATCAAAAAAGTTTACTGACCAGCTCTCACGAACAAACAGCAAAAATAAACAGCCAACACATTTCGCAGTTACATCACTGCTTCTTCAGGACTGTAAAGACACTAGTTTACATTATGAGCCACACATTTTGTATACAATCAATATTATATTATGATACTTTTGAAAATAAAAGTTAAGAACGCATTGACTCCAGAATAATACAGCTCAAGGTTATACGGAGAACATAAAATATATATACGATATTTGATCCATCACCTGGGGGGTACAATATATTTCTCACATTAATCAACAAAACTTGTCTATAAATATGACACATGGGCTATGAAGTTAATGGAGGCATTATTTTACTAGGCCTAGTGGGAGAGGGCCGTAGCGGCGCGCATTTCGGAGGACCCCCAGCAGACGAATGCATTTCCAATGACAATGACGGCAATGTGAACTGGTATCATCAGCCATTTTGAAAACTGGGACAGGAAGGAAAGTTTTAACCTGCCCTCCTCGATAGCACAAGAATAACTATCAGGTAAAATCATCAGAAGAACTATGTTGAGAAGCATTCTGTTGTGAACCCTGCGTATAACTGGTCCTCTCATAAATCCTAGAAATAAAGATAAAGACAGGAGATATCACATAACAGATGCAGCTGTTATTTGGATAAACGGTGTCCTCATTCAAGTCTATAAAGCAGGGGACTGTGGACCCATTGCTGTTATTAAAAATAGAAATTGAAGAACCCCCCGTATTTTAGTCGCTGTACTTGTGTTTTGTCCAATCTGTTTTTCTTTATATTCTGGCCCTGAAGAAGGTGATTTAAATATCAGCAGTCACCGAAACGTACGTAGGCCGTACGCATCAAAGACCCTGACATGTACTAAAAATTTGTTATATATATAGAGAAAGGAGGACTTCTTTGTAAATAATGTACAGATTAGAATGTGATTGATTTGTAGGACTTCTTTCTCAATATCCATGGAGGTCTATTTAGAATAGTTTTATGTTAGTTCTACGTGAGGTTTTGTTACTATGTCCATATCTGTCTTTTTAGAATGGGTAGTGAATGTAGAGGTATGCATGATGGAATGAATGATAATAGGATTAGATGAACTGTTTGGGGTTCTTTTGCTTCAAATGTATTTTGTGTTGTTTAATTGTACTCAGATAACTTGTTATTTAAAATCATTTTTGCGTGCCACAAAGTAATTTGTATTTATGTATAAATAGACAAACTACAAAACAAAAATTAAAAATAATAAAATGTTTTGAATAAATCACATGACTTTTTCTTACTTATAGCAACCTTCTCTTAAAGTACTTGTGAAAAATGTCATTGAAAAAGTAATATAGGTCTATTCAGAGGTACCCCCCCAGTTTTAATCTACCTTAATGCCCTTCAATGGCTCTTGCCTCTTTGGTGAGAAGGCAGGCCATGTTCTCAAGCACTTTACAGACAGCAGGGCCACAGCACGTCTGCCCAGCACGTCAGTTCCAGCAGCAGTTTTGCCTTCTTGGTGGCTATAGTATATATTTTCAATACCTCCAAAACCTGTCCAGCAGACCCTTTTGTGGCTGAGACTGTGGTACCCATACCACACGACAACAGGGGCAATTTATCTACGGGCACGCCTCAGTGAAGCTGAGAGAGCAAATACACAAAAAACCAGGCAAGTTTCTAGAAGCTATTTTGGTGCTGGGTCACTTAAAAAAACTCTTGAAAGTGAGGGCCTCACATAGTGAGGCTACGCTCTTGAAAACAATCAAGACTCATCACCAAGTCAATTGATTGGCCTACGAGGTCATCATGGCAAGGACCAAGCTTCCTGTGCGGACGCTGCAGTTTCCTCACCTCTTGAATATTACCTAGGTATCAGGCAGGATCTGGAAAAAGTTTAGCAGTACCCCAGGGCCCCAGTAGTTGGCATCATGCTGCTCCGTGCCAAAGTTGTTGAGCTCCGGAAGTGCAGCACCACCAAACATTTTGCACCAATGGCCAACCAAGACTAAAAAGGTTTCTGCCCCTACATGCCCAGCAATGTCCAGGTGAATCAGTAGATGGAGTTTACAACCGGCTCAAAGAGGAGACAGAGGCCCAGGCCCTTGAGTCCGGGTTGGACATTGGATAAAAATGTTTGTTGAGGGCAACGACCACTGTGGTGCAAGTGAAGGGCAGGCCCACTTCTACCAGACTGTGAGAGAGTTGTAACATGTCTTCCCCCAAAAGGTGTAGGGTAGGGGCCGCTACCTGTCTTCTACTGCCCCTGTGGTGGTGAAGTACATCTCCAGCGTCCTTACCCATTGTTTCCACTTAGGAAAATGTGCTGATGGTGCCACTGAGATCACTAACGGGCTAATGCCTGGACCTGATGACATCTTTCAGACTGCTTGTACTTGGCAGCAGCTTTGTGGTCCTTGAGCTAGATCTGTTGGTCACTGTGTTTATGATTAAATATGGGCAAATTTTGCAAATTCGCAAATTTGCGTATTTACGAATTCGCAATCCGCAAAATTCGCGAATTTTTGCGATTTTTTTTTTTATTCGCAAGGGTTTCTGCCAGTTTGCGAGGGTTTTTTACCAGTTCGCAAACGCGAACTTACTTGTCGGGTCGCAACGGTCGCGACCATGTTGTTTCTACATCTGGTTCATCACAGCACCCTCTGTTTCAGCACTGCCACCCTCTGGTTTACCCATGCCACCCTCTGGTACATCACTGCCACCCTCTGGTTCATCACTGTTGATGATGGGGGGAAAAGCACACCTGCCCTGCCTCAACTGACATGAACTAATTTGGGGCTGATTAATGTGTCACTGAATTTGAGCTGGCACCAGCTTCCTTAGCTGTAAGTGCTTCCTGATTAATGATGAGCTTGGACTTTTGCACCTGCTAAGTGCTTTCAGTTTTGCAAAATTCGTTAGCACACCTGCCCTGCCTCAACTGACATGTTTGAATTAGGGACTGATTAATGTGTCACTGAATTTGAACTTCCAGTCTGGCACCTGCTTCCTTATCTGTAATTGCCTTCTGTTGCAGTGTAATTTTTTTTAACAGGACCTTTGTGGCATACTTGTAGCTATTCTCTGAGCCTGCTGTGAGGGTCAGAGCAGGGTCATAAAATAGTTGCAAGTAGACAACTGAACTCTGGAGGGGGCCCTTAGGAAGCACTACAGGGAATGGTTACTAATGATGAGCTTGAACTTTTGCACCTGCTTAGTACTTTCAGTTTTTCAAAAATCGTTTATCTGCAATTTCGTGGGATTCGCGGGGACGAATTTGCGCGAGATCGAATTCGGAAGCCGCGAATTCGTGCGAATACGCGATTTGTTTTTGCGGCGTGTTTTTTTGCGTTATCGCGAGCCGCTTGTAGCGCAACGACGCAAAGTAACCCTAGTGGTCGTACATGGGCGTGGCCATCTTGTTTGCGTGATGTATTTCCATTTCTGGGCGCTATGTGTAATCTCGCAAAGTGTGCGGCTCTCTAGTACAAGTTCGTGTGGGAGCGCGGCCATCTTGTTTTTCTTTCATTGCTATAGTTCTGGGCATGCTTTCTGTATCCTCTCTCAATCTCTGCCATCCTTTGCTTGTTTGAAGTTTTTTTGATCTATTTTACTTATTATCTATCCCTCTATTTTTCTAGCTCTATATTTTTGTGTTTTCTGCTACTTTTGCTTAATTTTAAACTACTTTTTAGGTCGAGTTTACTCGAACCTAATGTTGTCAACCCAAAAAATTCCTTTCCTAGGATTTTGGACAGCGCACGAGAGTCACGTGACTCCTTGTGGATGAGCATGCCCAGCCCTCCCACTGCCAGCAGCATTTCTCCACGGCCGCCAGGCCACATCAAAGGCTTCCCCAGCGTGCGCTCGGCCGGCCTCTGGTATTTCTCCTCCCCTAATTATTCACTTCACTTTGGCCGAGATTCAAAGGGATCTGCTTCACACTTCACGGCCGCCGTGACTCACATTTCTCCTTCCTTCGTGCCCAGCCCCCCTCCCAGCGCTGCCTTGTTGGTTGATTGATCTCTATCGACCTCACAGTTTGGTGCCTAATGAATCTGCATTCCTGTGCTGCCTACATCTAAGTCACGTAAATACAACACATATTGCATTACAAATGCTATAGGTGTCACATTTGCAAAAGTTAAAGCTATTGGCATTGTAAATGACAAAGCTATTAATTTCGCTATTTTCAAAACCAATAGCTCAAACTTTCATAATGCGAGACCTATTGCATTGCAAATGCTTGTTTAAACTCCTTTCTTCTTCCCTATTCTATTTCTTATTTATTATTTACCTTCCTTTCTGCCCAGACCAAGGTAATGGGAGCCAGGAAGCAGCTCGAGAAGGGGAAGGGTCCTGCACCCCGTGCCCGGCTCCCGTGCGGGCGTTTGAGGGGGGAGCTAGTGATGCCATGGGAGATCTTTAGCGCGGAGGAGGTGGCCGCACTGGTGTACTATGTACAGCGCCGCCTCCCCAGGACCATCGCGGCAGGTGGCAGGATCGCAAGCGGCTATGGGCTCCGGGAGCGCCAGAAGCGGTGTGAGAAGGTGTGCCGGGCCATGTATGAACACTCTCGGGTCCGGCGCACCTACAACCAGGCCACTCACCGTTGGACGGATCTCCTGGACCGGGAACGCGACCTGCTCGACCTGCTCGGCGTCGAGATCCCCGGGCTTGGTGAGTAGTAGTAGCTATTTCATCACTACTCTGTTTTCTCCTGCTCTGTGTGTTATTATATTGCAAATTTTTGTTTTTTACCAAGAGCAATAATGCTGCCGATTACATTGTAGGTAAATTATATTTCAAAATCTTCTGTGCATTTCAGGTGCACTGCTCTCCTTCTCAGTAGCGTTGCTACTATGCTTATTTGTTTTCGATTTTGTGTTCATTTCATTGGCCTGAGAAATTATGTATGAGTGTAGTTTACAGAACTGCGTAATGCTTGACACTAAGGGGCAGATTTGCAATTACCGGCGCATCCCTGCAAAGTAGCAGGGATGCGCCAGTAATTGTGCGCCACGCCACCACCACCCATGGTGCGCCGTATTTACAATGCAAAGAAAAGGAGGGGTTTGGCCCTGTGGGGAAGAGGGTAGGTTGGGCCTTTGAATACTGCAGAAAGGGGGAATTTACCTATGCCTCTATAACTGATTGAAAACAATTAATGCGTCACAAAGGGTAAACCAATGTTTATTAGTTCACCCAGACATTCGATTTATGTCATTTACTTTTAGAATTGTAAAACATTAAACATTTGAAGACAGAGAAAGAACATTATCAACTTCACATTGAGCCATACATCATTGTTGAAACAATATATACAATTAATATGTGAGGGGATAAACATACAGTACAAATGTACATTCAGAAAGAAATTAAATTGTCATTAAACAGTCGCCAAAACAGTACAAAAAGAACTGTGATTGACCTATCCATTGAATTATAGGGAGTTAACCTTATTTACTACCACCCAACATTCCTGTCACAATGTTACTGAAGTTCATATTATTTAACACCAGGAATGTAATAAATGCCGATAGCGAAATTTGCACAAAGATTTGTTGTTACGAATTGCAAGACCAAGAATGTTATCTATGCCGTGGTGTGTCCCTGCAATAGAGTGTACATTGGAAAAACTTGTCAATCAGTAAATGTACGAATCACCCAACATCGTTCAAGAATCAAGAAAAAAGTAGTATCTGCACCCATGGTTGAACATTTTCTGAGCAACAACCATGGGGAAAATGATTTCAAGTGGACAGTTCTTTCATGGGTTGATCCTAAACATCAATCACCAAATATTGAGGCTGCACTTTTGCGTAAAGAGGCATACCTCATCATGAGATTCAACAGTGTAAATAATGGCCTTAATTGTTTGAGTGAGGTAAATAGGATATAACTCCTTCTCACTTTTTTACAAAATCCCAATGTCGCTCTTTCTCCCTTTTTTAAAAAAGAAATATTGGGTCTTTAAATTGAAAACGACATTTCCCATAATCCATAGCTGCCACATTGCATGTTTTTTGACATTTTTGATTGGTTGGTCACATCATGTGACGAAACTGTGGACTGTTTTACCACAACCGCGGCTGGACGCTGTTGCTCCTAACCGCTGGCGTCAGATACTGACAGCGTGTCAAGGTGGTCAACTAATGGTAAGACGCGTTTGCCCCGTACCTTAGCACAGACATGTGCCCTGTTTTTAAACAGCGAGCTGAATTGAACCGCATACGTTGGTCTCTTTCAGGACCGAGTTTTGGGTATGCAATAGAGGTTACTTCCTCCCGCTCCTGGCGTTTCAGAAAAAGAAAATAGACAGCGTCAAGTGTGACAACTTTCGGTAAGAGGCTGTTTTTTTTAATTCAGTGCTGACTTAGTCCTCTTTTTCATTAACAACAAAGCAAATTACTGAATTCCTCGTGTTGTTTTTTACAGGACTAAATTCATTCGGACACTTTTGAAAAATAATTACTTCTTGCCTAATTCAATTCCCCGAACAAGTAAGCCACTCTCCGTTTTTTTGTCTCTGTGGCTCTGAGTGTATAAGACAGTGCCCGTTTGTAGACGTTGTAGTAAAGTTCGCATAAACATCATTTTTGCAGATTGATAAAGAGCACACGACATTGGGATTGGATTTTATTTCACTGGCTCCTTCGAGCTCAACTCGGACGTACCAAAATCGAAGGTAAAATCAGCAAATATTCACTCCGCCCACATACTTGGGGGCAGCCTCCACTCTTGATTCAATACACCTAAACGATATTCTCACTCTCCTGCAGGTTGACACCCATGTTTCTTGATGACATTCTAAAAAGATTCGTACGAAGACCAGTAAAATTCTGGTCTCATAAGGTGTGCTGCATCTTTTGATGCGTTTCTATATAAAAGTAATTCTGACTCAATGAGAGGATGACTCTATATAAAAAATATTCCCCCTTTCTCCTTTTTCCTTAAACAGTTCCTGTGGATACATTTACCCGCCCTGAAGAGAGTCCTGTGATTAATACAGTAGGACTCGAAACGCGTCGGCATTAAGTTGTTTTCGTTTGTGCAAATTTCGCTATCGGCATTTATTACATTCCTGGTGTTAAATAATATGAACTTCAGTAACATTGTGACAGGAATGTTGGGTGGTAGTAAATAAGGTTAACCCCCTATAATTCAATGGATAGGTCAATCACAGTTCTTTTTGTACTGTTTTGGCAACTGTTTAATGACAATTTAATTTCTTTCTGAATGCACATTTGTACTGTATGTTTATCCCCTCACATATTAATTGTATATATTGTTTCAACAATGATGTATGGCTCAATGTGAAGTTCATAATGTTCTTTCTCTGTCTTCAAATGTTTAATGTTTTACAATTCTAAAAGTAAATGACATAAATCGAATGTCTGGGTGAACTAATAAACATTGGTTTACCCTTTGTGATGCATTAATTGTTTTCAATCAGTTATAGAGGCATAGGTAAATTCCCCCTTTCTGCAGTATTTACAATGCGGCGCACCATGGGCCCAAAACGTCACCGAAGCGTTACGGATCTGTGCCATAAAGGTGGCGCATTGCTGGAGTTGCGTCGCAACGATGGCTCAGCTCCAGCAATGCTCTGGGGTGCCCTATCTCCCCTATGCTGGGTCAAGCCGTACGTCTGCTTCAAGCAGGCACAGGGTTTGAGTGACGCATCATTGTCCTAAAAGTGACTGATTGAAATCTTGTAGATTTCCCTCAGCCACTTTTAGGATGTGTTCCTGCGCAGGAACGTCCTCCCTTGCGCCGGAACACCCCCTGATGGCGCAGGGCTTTACAACGTGATGCATCTCCCATATGCGTCACGTTATTAATATACGCCGCACCATGGCGCCTCTTTTGTTCTGCCACTGCGTCACAAAAGTCACGCAACAACGGAGCAAAAGAGCCGCAAGGGGCTTGTAAATCTGCCCCTACAGACTCAAGTCCAGTCCTTCCTTTGTACACCTGGCAATAAGAAGAAATAGTGGTGGTGGATTGACAGTTTGAGTATTTTAATGACTGGTTAATGTAGTAGGAAACTTTTTAGTGTTGTCACTGATCTGCAATCACGATGGAGTTTGTCTGTCACTTCGCAAGCTGCGGACTGCTGCCTGCCAGTCCTAGGCAAACCTTTTTAGTAGTTTGTTTAGTGAGTTACATAACTTTCCAAGTCGACGGTCCGCAAATCAAGCAACACTAATATATCGTAGTAGACCACATGAGATAGGTCAATATATCCCGTGGAATAGTTGTCTATTTGCTATTTCACCAACATATTTTGTTATTGTTCTTTTGAAATGTTTGATTTGGTTGACAACAATCATCCATGTTGTCAGGTCTTTCTTTTTTTCATGTTGTACATCAGCTCCCCCCAGGGGCAAGAGGACAGAGGAGGAGGTGGTATCGGCAGCTGCTGCTGTAGAAGGCCAGGATCAGTCAGGCGAGGGCTCTTTTGCTGGCCCGGTAAGTTTCATTTTAATATAGAGTACCTATTTTTTCCTAGCGTTCCTCATTCGATTTTTTCTAAATCGTCTTTGATCTTCTTGTAGACTGTATCTAAATTCTTATCCTGCCTCTACTATGACTCCCTGTGGTATTACTAGATTATTCTTATTAGTCTGTCTGTGTAGCTAACTAAGATTGCACATTTGGCAAAAATTGTTAAACGAAACTCCCATTCTAGGCAGCAATAGCTCTATGCACTGAGTGCAGTCCTCTGGGATTGTCCATAATGTCTTTTCAAGTCTTCTAAATGTTTATGCTTTGACAATTCCCAACAATAAAATGTGAATGACCACCAAGAAAGAATAGTATACTATTTACTTTTGGTTTGGATAGGAGGAAAATCCATACTACTACTGTTGCCGGGACAAATCTGCACAAACAGAACTATGGACACTAAATAGTGCATTGTTTATCAATTATAATAGGCGCAGGTAGACTTTCCACATACCTCAGTGATAACAGACTTTGAAGAACCCCCAATCTCCTTACTGACTAGATAGTGTGGCAGAGTCATTTAGCTCCCGAATTCATCGATGATTGATCCCCACTGATGATTATCCAACGCAGGACAAGAGTACGGAGTCAGAGTCCAGAAGTGTCAGAGGCACGGACTCATGCTTGCAAATTGCAAAACCTTTTGCTCAGTCACTCTTGACCAAAAACCACAGAGTCTATTTAAGTTTTAAAGCTTTATTAAAAGTAAAAACAATTATTAAAATCAAGCTTGTCATAAAACATATACGGTTGATTAAAAATGGAAAAGTGCTTAGTGATTTATTTCACACATTTATTGTGGGCGAGCCGAGTCCTCACCTGGTTTGAACTTTTGGTGCTGAATCGTTGGTCACTCCGTCCTAGTGATGATGATCTGATCTTGCTCTTGTTCTTAGAAGTGAAGCTTCTGTCTGTTATGAGAAAAATGGTGCGTGTTAAAAAGCAAGCATTCATCAGTTGTGCCAAAAAGTGCTGCAAGACAACACCCTTCCCTGGAAAAAAGGGACATTTTTACTTTAGAGTAGACAGTCACAAATTATTAGATTGGTTTCTGTATTCACATTTCTTCATTCCTAGACAAAATACTAGTGAGTGGTATATGTCTATGACATCTAACATTCTTAAATGTACTTTGTAGGTGGAACATCTGGTGCCGGGCCCAGTGCGGAGGTGGAGGAGGACACTTCTGGGGAGGAGGCGGTGCAAGTGCCGGAGGAAACTGCTGTGAGGGTTGCCACGGTAGTGGCGGGCAGTGGTAAGCTCTTATATTCCTTACTTATTGAGATTGCAGACTGCAGAGTGTGCTCTCTAGATGGGTGTAGTATATATGTTGTACAGTTAAGTTACTATACTGTTAAGAAGACTTTCAAATTTACTTCAACTCAGCTGTGATTTATTTTTCGAGAATCCAAATCAGATCTGAGATGAACTTGATGGATGGGATGAACGAAAAGCGAAAGAAGGGTGTAAGTAAGTGTGGAAAGACGAGCAAGTTAAAAGTATTGATGACTGACAAAGAAGAATGATACGGGTTTGATTGGTGCCCGAGGTGGCTGGGAAGGAATACGATGCATGGCTGGGTGAAGGATGAAGCAAGGATGGGTGGAAGGAGAACAGCCTGGGTGGGTGAAACGGAAACTGTATGTGTGCGCAATATATCCTTTGGTTGAAATTCAAATGCAAGTCAAGTACGGATGTATGGCTTGCGGTTTCCCAAATAAAATGAAAAGGTTGTTTTCCCGTGAGAAAACGTAAGGTTTGTCCAGATGAGAGACATGAAGAAGAATGATTGACATATAGTTTGAATGGATGGATGCCTGGATCATGGTACTATCTGACTCTTAGATAGCATATGTGAATCTAGAGAGAGTAGACGGTCACTGGATGAACTAAGTGTTACTTTGAAGAGCATGTAACATCGCACCGCACGTCCGTTCCAGTGTATGAAAGGCAAGGAAAAGAAGTTTTAATTTTGTCCGAATATTACCATGAATAGTAGCAGTAGTTTGTATTGCAAGCACAGCAGATATCCGGCTATTACGATGGCCATTCACTACCTCTGTTAATAAGTTTAGTAGAACTCGGTCATTCATATGTGGCTGTATCACTGTTCACTCAATAAAAAGCAAAGCACCTAAAGTCATCCCATATGTAAGCAAATACATACCATGTGCAGTGATAGATAATCAGATTATTTATCTTCTTCATTTTCCTTTTCTAGTATTCATTGGCACTGTAGGGTTAAAGTTAAATTAATTAAGCAGTAGCCCTTGTAACAGAGTATTCTCAGTGCCACCCGTAATAGAAAAGTAAGAGCATCACCACCTGCATGTACTGGACTGGTACAGTAACGCAAGTCTGTCTCACTCATCATGGCGCGTCTGTTTTTCTCGGGTGCAAGTTGACTGCACTGGCATTATGCCGGCTTGCAGAAGTTAACGTACCAATTTTGCTAAAGAAGAGAGAAGAAGAATAAGACTGGTGTACTGTCATAGTCGACTCTAATGGAGTGAGTCCATAGTGCTCGTAGAATTGATTCCTTAAACTCCCACTAATGTTAGAGCAAGGATGAAGAAGTGGGAGGTTAGATGGATACTGGCCACAATAGTTATGTACTGCGCTTGCAAGTTGCTAGTTCTACTGTGACACAACTTTCTGCTGAATCATTTTGTGTTAATCTTAAAGAGCATTGGCTGACCCGCTCCCACAGGAGGTACCGCCATCTTTGGTGGATTCCAGGGCAGCGCTCTAGTTGCTCGCTCCCCCCGCCCTCCGAGTACTTAAACTGAGCCCATTCTTGTGCGCTTAGCGCGTGTGCATTTACCATCCCCTGAGGCGTGAGCCGGGGTTTCTAGGCTGCTAAATAACGTTTTTAAAAACTGTGACCGAATTAAAATTGTTGTTGTATTATTTTAGAATCTGACTTACTTTATGTTATTTTAAAATCACTTCGCTTTAATGGCATTGTAACCCTTGATCTCTAGCAGGAAGATCTGACGCGCTCCCACAGAAGGTACCGCCATCTTTGGTGGATTCCAGGGTAGCGCTCTAGTTGCTCGCTTCCCCCCACCATCCGAGTACTTAAACTGAGCCCATTCTCGTGCCCTTAGCGCGTGTGCATTTACCATCCCCCAAAGCTTGAGCCGGGGGATCTAGGCTGCTAATTAACGTTTTTCAAAAACTGTTACCGAATTAAAATTGTTGTTGTATTATTTTAGAATCCGACTTACTTTATGTTATTTTAAAATCACTTCGCTTTAATGGCATTGTAACCCTTGATCTCTAGCAGGTAGATCCGACGCGGACACGCTCCCACAGAAGGTACCGCCATCTTTGGTGGATTCCAGGGCAGCGCTCTAGTTGCTCGCTCCCCCCCCGCCCTCCTTCATTGATATAAAATGAACATCTTGCCCCGGAGGCGCAGCGGGCGCGCCATAGGCGCGCCAAAGGAAAGCCCGTCTGCGCCCATCCGTGCCAAGTCCGCGACAGGCGCAGGACATGCTGGCCAGATCCAATCTAACCCTACTCCTATCCCACCTTCCCGTACGTATAATGGGACAGATCTTGCAATGTATAGGGTCTCTTACAAATGTTCAAACTGCCCTTCTATGGAGTCCATTTGGGGCCCCTTTTCGTGTATTACCTGTAAATGGACCATCCCATGGCCTTCAGAGTCTTTGCCATGTGCATTCCCCATGAAGGCAGGCTCTTGTATATTTAAGGGTGGATTGATCAATGCCCGATCTATATGCTGTCATAATCAAGACATCAGGGATTTGATCCTTGAGAGTGACCTGGATTGCCCTTTTTGTGACAGAGACCTGGCTTAATGAGGCCAGCAATCCAGATCTTGCAATTGCCCTCCCAGAGGCCTTCACTATTTTCGGGCAGGACAGACAGAATGTTAGAGGTGGAGGGGTCACCCTAATAATCAGAAATACCCTTAAATACCACACATTTAATTTAGGTCCCTTAAAAGGAGCAGAGGCGATAGGCTTCTAGATTACGCTGAATGCATCTGCTTCATTCTCAGGAGGTCTGGTTTATCGTCCTCCAGGTAACGGCACTCCGTTTCTTGATTCAATAGGAGAATGTCTAGGACAGCTCCTGTTGCGTTACCCTCATTTTACGCTCATGGGGGATTTCAATCTCCAGTTGGAATCCAAAAATGATGCGCAATCTACTAACTTATATCAGACCTTGGATATTTTCGGTCTGCATCAATTGGTTGACCTTCCTACTCATTCTGCAGGTCATACATTAGACGGCGTTTGTTCCAATTTCCCGGCATTATCCACTCTTAGCCCTATTCCTCAAATCTGGACAGTTGGCTACCAATATTAATTGGAAGAAGGTGGCCGAAATCATGAAGGAGAACTCTCTACAACAGTTGCAAGCTCCCAGTCTGTCGGGAGATGCGACCCAAGATTCCAGAAGTTTTCACTCCTGGATGCATAAAGTAATTATAGAATGTGCCCCGCCTAAATTACGCCAATATAAGGGTACAAGATCAAAACCTAATGCCCCCTGGTTTTCACAGGTGTTGGCAGAAAGTCACCTACTATGTAGAAAAATGGAACGGAAATGGAGGAAATCCTATGACCACTCAGCCAAAATGGCCTATGTTTAACAAAGAAAATCTTATCTTGCCAACATCAAATTGGCTAAAAGAGATTATTACATTAAGGCCATTAACGAGGCTCAGCAAAAGCAAAAAACTGTCTTCTCTATAGTTAAATCTTTTACGCATCCCAAAGCTCTCCAGCCGATAATTCCTCCGTCGGAAGCATTCTGCAATCAAATCGCGGATTTTTTTGAGGAGAAGATCGTGCTCATTCAGAGGGATTTTCCCGACCTCTCCTCTCCGCCTCCCTTTAGTCATCTAGGGAGGGGGGACAATGCTACTCATATTTTGAGTGCTTTTCAACCAGCCTCCCTTACTCAAACTAGGAAATTCATCTTGGCCTGTAAGTCAGGAGCGCCTTCTGATTTGTGCCCTCCCCAGATTCTCCATCAGCTAATTGATACAGTTAATCCCCCTATTAATGCTATTGTAAATGCATCATTAAACTCAGGAGTGGTACCACGGGAATGGAAAAAAGCAATTGTTAAACCGCTAATGAAGAAATGTAATAAACCCACCACCGATTTGTCTAATCTTCGCCCAATATCTCTTCTCCCAGTCTTAGGGAAATTAACAGAGCAGATAGTGTATCGGGAATTAAAGGACTTTGTAGATACCAATAACGTTTTACACCCCCAACAGTCAGGCTTCCGACCGAGACACTCTACAGAAACCGCGCTCATTGAGCTCACTGATTCTGTTAAATTCCTGCAGGACGATGGGAAAAAAGAAGTCTTGATTTTGCTGGACCTCACGGCAGCATTTGATATCATCTCTCACGAAATTCTGATCGGTAGACTGATAGACATAGGTATAACAGATGTTGCTCTGGCTTGGATAGTTTCCTTTTTGACCAATAGAACTCAAACGGTCTCTTTGGGCCCTTTTCTTTCTAACGAAAAAAGGGTCTCATCTGGAGTCCCGCAGGGGTCGATTTTGAGCCCGTTACTATTTAATATTTATAGGGTTCCTCTTCTGGCATTGATAGAGTCATACGGCATATTAGTAACATCATATGCCGATGACACTCAACTTGTGGTCTCCCTGGATAAAAATTCCACCAATGCGGAACAAAATTTTAAGATTTGTTTGACGGATGTATTCCGCTGGATGGCAAATAATCATCTAAGCTGCAATGCTAATAAAACTGAGATTTTACCTTTGGGCAAGGAGGCTTTCTTCTGCTCAAAGGACTGGTGGCCTGAAGAGTCACCTGCTCCGCCTCACTCAGTTGAAACTGCAAGGAATTTAGGAGTCCTATTTGACTCCTCTCTTTCATTCGATCAACATGTCAGGAATACTGCAGGAAGCTGTTTTAGTCTTATTAAATTCCTTAAGAAGTTCTTTGACTTCCTGCCTACGGACTCGAGAAAGTCGGTCGCAGTGGCCTTGATATTATCACGACTAGATTATTGTAATGGGCTATTGGCTGGAGTTAAAAAAGCTACGCTAAAAAAAATTACAGAACGTACAACATGCGGTAGCAAGATTAGTCCTTAAAATGCCTAGGAGATCTTCTGCCTCTGTTGCACTCCAGACCCTTCACTATTTACCCGTACAGAAAAGGATTTTGTTTAAGATCTTGCTAATCGCTTTTAGATCCCTCAATAAGACAGGCCCGAGATACCTTTCGAAACGTTTCACTCGCTATGACCCTCTGAGATGTCTGAGGTCATCTGGTGGTAATTTAATCAATATTCCAAGATTTAAGCTTAAAACTAAAGGAGGTAAGACCCTTACAGTCCTTGCCTCTAAAACCTGGAACGCTATGCCTCTCAATCTCAGACACCTTGTACAGGAAACTGCCTTCAGGAAGCATTTAAAAACATGGATTTTTAGTCTGCCAGATGGCTTTGTAATGACGGCCATTTAGATCTTGACATTTGGTTTGTACACTTGTTTCAGCGCCAGGATGCTCCTTTCGGAGCGACAGTTAGCGCTTTAGAAATATCCCATACAATTACAAATACAAATACAAATTACAGACTATGTCTTTCTTTCTTCATATAGATGCTCCTTCCAAACCAACACGGAAGGAGCTGGCTAAAAAGGGCCCAGCAACGGAGGCTGGAGACGACTGTTGCCGAATATCGGCGGCTGGTGGACCAGGAGGAGGGGGACACGCAGTCGACCACAACATCGACCGGGACAGCTGCATCCTCCTCCGCGCTCCCTTGGTCACCCAGTCAGCGCAGCAGGTCTCCAGCGGTACGGAGCCGGGGTACCGCAGCCACCTGCCACCGCCGAGCAGCAAAAAAATTAGCTGCCCCCCATAGCAGTACCAAAAAAAGGTTGCACCGCCTTTCACTCAGGGTGTCCTACCTCGAGCAGGAGCTGTTGAACACCAAAACCCTGCTCGAGACCCTCCGCAAGAAACATGCCGACCTGGCCCGAAAAGTGAACAGCAGCCAGCAGTAGGAGGAGACTGTCCCTTGCCCCTTTTTTAAAGACTTCTGGGGGTGGGAATTGGGAGTTGGGTTTTTTGGTCTTTTCACGGACATTCGTTGGGGTTAGGGAGTGGGGGTGGGTTGGGTCTTGCGGGAGATTATTTATGTTAGGGATATAAATATACTTTAAACTATATCTGAGCATACGTGTTTTTTACTGCATTTGAGGCTGGTGGGTGGGGGTTTAACAGTAAGTTTGTTTTCCTGAAACTTAAGTGGCATCTTGAAGTGTGTAAGTAATTGCTCAAATGTTTTCAAAACTAAGTGCCTCTCACAGAGTAAGTGAATTCAATAGTCCTAGGACTTTACTAGTACTACCGTCAGTCTCTCGTCTCTCCTAATACTCCTTTATACTACCTCCCCCCAAACGCTTATCTTACCTGTAATTTGTGTTTGGAAATAGGGCTAGGCAAAGGGCTGGCTGCACGGGAAATGGCGATTAAGGTTGGCAATCCTGGGCGGATGAAATGTCATCATTGCGGTGGTACTAGTGGTGTTACACAGTGGCAGTTGCAGCATATGAAAAAAAAGAAAATTAAACCTTGTTTGTCCTTACCGTAGCATTAGAACGGTACGATAGAGAATATAGCAGCTGACAGTACACTAGAACAATGCCACAATGTGGCCTAACAAATGGTAAAGTATTGAAAGTATAACTACTACTTGCGTTGAATTTCTTTGACATTGGCTACTACTACAAGAAATAGTACTGAAGGTGAAGGACACAGCAGCATAATCATTTGCCACGTCTTGGAGGAGGATGTTCTTGATGATCAATCAAGTTGATGGTGCACATGAAAATCTGCTTTCATTTGCCAATAGTCATGGGTCTGTGTCAAGCTGAGTAAGAATATATCCTCGGATTCCTTCACCAGCCTGTTGCTATGACCTTATCCTCCCCAGCAAGTGTGTGGAATTATTGCTGTCATTTAGTCACACATCAATCAAAACCACACAGCCCGGGGAAAGAGGGTTAGGGTTTGGAAAATGGATGCACAGCATGGACAGACAATAATTGAAGATAAACAATTCTTTGGGTACAAAGCTATCCATAAATCTTTTAAGTGACATAAAGGAAGTGCATACACTACTGCATGCATGGTTACTGAAAAGTAAGTAGTACTTTCGACAACCGTGAATGAAAGAATGCGACAGTACAGGGCTGCAGTAATAATTATGCGTTTTCACTTGCCTATCTCTGCACTCAGAGAAACACTTTGTACATTAAATTAGGTTTGAAAAATAGCAGAAGTAAAACCTATACAATGGCTGTAGGGATGAATTTAGAAGCAGAGATCAAAGAAATGCAGAGTCATAGAAGTTCACAGCAATAACATTACTTAAAAGATAATTAGAAAAGAACAGATACTGTATCTGTATGTTGTTGTAGTTGTCCTGTTGAATTTGGGAAGTTGCATGCATCCAACCATTCCTCTTATTAGCGGGACTCCTCCATTCCGTCTGACGCTCCGTCCATCAATGTTGGTGACCAGAAGACACCCTGTCCACTGCCTGCCTGGCGGATGCTGAATTGCGGCTCGCTAATGTGAAGCCTGACTTCATCCTTTTTTTCCCATTGCACAGGCTGAAACCCGGCCTGTAATTATTGATGGAAAAACAGGAAGTGATATTAGAACACCACTGACAAATAAATAAAAGGTATGTACGCTGTGTAGTGCAAAAAATCACACTTTGAGTTTCCTAATAGACAGTACAATATTTTTGAAAGTGCGTACTCTGTCTGAGTCTCCTTTTGAAGGATAAATAAGTATGGGCGAATTAATTTAGCGGATCTTTCCCCTCAAGCTAGGTGTACTGTAAACTGTGTTTTAGAACAAAATTAGACCTTCCCAGCAGTGCTCCCAGACCCTTACTAAACCCAGTCGCAAAAATGTAGAAGACCCCCAATCAGACCTCAAAAAACGATAGAAAATGGTGACAAAACGTACTTTGAAAGTAAAGTAGGCCCAAATCCCCCCTTACTCACCATGGATTGTATTCAAACCACTTGCAAGCAAGCAAAGGTATCCATACCCAGCATTGCTCCAAGACTCACAAACCCCCTTACAAACACCAGGAACCACCCCAAACAGCCCCCGAAAACAGTAGAGTGAGCAAAATCTCAGAAAATGCAAAAACTTTTACCCCAGGGATTGTCTCCAAAACACTTTCTTTCGGGTATTAGACCTTCCCAGCAATGGCCCCAGAACTGCCAACCCAGGCGAAAACAAGTTTAACACCCCCAACAAGCCAAAAGGCAAAACCCGGGAATTGCCACACTTAGAAAACTTTGGGCCTACCTTGAATTCAGTCCAAATGCGATCTGCAGCTAGGCCCCAACTCCCCTTTTCCACCATGGATTTCCTGTAAAACAAATGCAATCAACATTAGAATGTGCCAGCAGTGCTCCCAGACCCCAAAACCCACCCCCAACAACCTAAAAGCCTGTCACATTTCAGGCATGTGAGCTCCTAAACTACATCTCCCAGAATGCCTGTGTGTAGTCTGTCCTCCCTTTCTCTAGCTACGCTCTGTCTCTGTTTTCCATATCAGACTCTTGCTGGTAGCACTCGGTGCTTGTCACCTGCTATGTTTGCCATTAGTCCTCATTGGAATTGACTTGCCTACTGAAAGGCCGGAATCACAGTTGCAAAGAGCTTGTTATGCGGCATTATGGATTTCCATGGGATGTAATTGAAATGATCGTGGTTGTCGCCGTGTTCGAGACCGGAGAGGAGAGTCTTTCTCTTTGACTCAGCGGTGCTATGTGACCCTTGACCCGCTACTGGGAGCCGCTCTGGAGAGCAGGGTGAGAGACGCTCTCTTCACCAGCAGTGTGCGGAAACATTGACTGGGCCACTTTGAACTTCGTTTTCTCTCAGAAATAGTATGACATTGGAGACATTAGCTTAAAGAGCAAAGGCAGCTCTTTTCTTATTTTTGTTCGTTATTTTTTGTGTTCTTGGACAATTCTTATTTGGCTATCCCTAGAGCTGTTGAGAGGCTCGGATTGTGTTGGGGAGCATCACAAAGGAAGCAAGACTTATTGTTTCCAAACGTCCATCATGAACTGTGTGATGGAGAAATCACCACTGGGGTGGAAGAGACTCCCGGAATGAACTAAGTCGCACTCTACCTATTTGCATAGACTGTGAGAACTTGTACTTTTAGGCTCGCCAGTGCCGAGCTTGGGTGTTTTTGTTTCTTTTGGTATTTACTTTATTTTGACCTTTTGTGACCTTTTCTTCTTGGATGTTAGCGGCAGCTATCATAAGTGAGTTCTCACATATACACACATATAACAACCTGTACTTGTGGAGAAGAGCAGTAAGTGGGGGGTGTATATTCATCGTGTCTCTTGTGTCTTTTCTGCAGGAACCAAGACAACAGAACCAATGAATGGTATCTACTCGGGTTGTCTCGTGCTGTAGATGGTTTCTGGCTGCCTGCCATTTATGTTTATTTTCTCCACTTTTCCCCTTCCCTGGGTGGGGACCTCAGAGGGGAGTATACATGTATAATACTCACTTGGGGTGCCGCTCCTAGGGAGGAGAGAAATTAGCCACGACATCGCTCCTGCTGTACCGGATACACAAGGTTAGTCAACCTGCCTTAGTTGTGACAAAGCCCCCCAAACAGCACCCCAAAGACAGGCAAGTGATCAAAAGCGCAAAAACTTTTTCTGCTCCGATTTTCTCCAAACCACTTTTAGCCAGTATTACACCTTCCAAGCAAGGCCCCCAGACCTGTGAACCCGGGCAAAAACAAGTTTCACCCCCCCCCCCCCAAAAAAAAAGCCGAAAAGCAAAACCGGGAAAAGCCACACTTCGGGAAACTTGGGGCCTACCTGGAATGCAGTCCAAATGAGCTCTGCAGCTAGGCCCTAACTCCCCTTTTCCACCATGGATTTCCGGAAAAACAAATGCAATCAACATTAGACTGTGCCAGCAGTGCTCCCAGACCCCAAAACCCACCCACAAAAACCTGGAAGCCCCCCAAACAGCACCCCAAAGACAGGCAAGTGAGCAAAAACGCAAAAACTTTTTCTGCTCCGATTTTCTCCAAACCACTTTTATCCGGTATTAGACCTTCACAGCAATGCCCCAGACCCGTCAACTCACCTAGAAAGAAGTAGAACACCCCCACAAGTGCAGAGTCTTTCTTCATTGGGCATAATCCAGCCATCTGCTTAGAGGGAAATAGGAGTCTGGAGGAGGAGGATAAGGGAGCATGTTCTTGTGAACTTGTGAACCTGAGGAATGCAGACTGCGGCACCTTCAAATCAATAAGCAAATAAGTGAAGACAGTTCTGCTGATGGGCTTGTTTTTGTGATTAGGTGATTAAAGTTTTTTTTATAGAGATTTTGCAAAACAAAGAAAGACAGACACACAGGAATAAAAGTGAATAAGGACGAAAAAGAAAGTTAGTGATTCATTGACTCATTTTCAGGGCTCGGTGTCAGGGAAGAAGAGCTCGTCCTCAAACTCTGCGAATTCAGACAGGAGTAGGTCAGTTAACAGAGAAGAACTTCCCTCATCTAAGCTGGTGTTTTTGTCTTCTTCCTGCGTGCATTCTCGTATTTTGTAATCTGGTGGTATGAAGTGCTGCTTCATCTTGATCATTGTTAACCTCTCCACATTTTTAGGCGAGAGGCGGGTCCTTTTGGAAGTTACACTGCCACCAGCAGCACTGAAAACACGTTCAGAAGACACGCTTGCGAGTGGGCAAGACAAGTAATTTATAGCCAGGTTGGTGATCTCTGGCCACACATCTCTTTTCCCATGCCAATACGCCAATGGGTCATGATGAACATAGACCTCTGTTGAGTCATTTAGATAGGCCTGCACCATCGACTCAAGGTTCTCCAGGGTACCTCCACTTTGCTTACTTTTTTCTGGGACCTTTTGAGAAGCAAACCCAAGCTGAGTTAGCCAATCCTCTTCTTCACACAATATTACTGTTGTGTCTGGTGCAGATGATACGGTTGCTGGTGTCGTTAACGGCTGAGAGGGAAAATCACTCACTTCTGCCAAAGCCACAGATGCCGAAGTGGATTCTTTTGACTCCGGATGGCCTGCTGATGCTGATTTACTGCCTTTTCCTTCAATTTCCTGCTGTTCTCTTTCAAACCGAGTGGCTGACACAGCTAGCCAATGTTTGTACTTTGTAACATCTGCGTCATCAAAAGGAAAGAATACTCTGCCTGCCACTGCCTTTTTGTACCGTGGATACAGAATAGTAGCAGAAATGTAATGCTGTTCTGTGTGGATCTTTTCAAGACGTTCATCGCGAAGTAGGCGCTGTAATAACTTCTCCGCCAACTCAAATGCTTCTTGCTTTCCATCTTTTTGAAACGTAGAAGACACCGCCTTTAGTTGGTGCTCTAGCATGCGCAACAATGGGATAGCTTTTCCCAAATTACAGTCCTCCGTGCTGACTGCGCGCGTGAAGACCTCAAAAGGACGAAGCATGTCTGTCAGGCTTTTAACTAGCTGCCATTGCTCCACCTGTATCCTCTGGTCAATCATAGGTGTACCCAGTGGAAAGAAATACTGATCGACTACCGCATACTGCTCATACAGACGCTCAAGCATGTAGAAGGTTGAGTTCCAACGTGTAACCACCTCCTGGATGAGTGCTTTCACTGGCACTTTACGTTCATGTTGCAGGCACCTCAGCTGCTCTGGGCCTTAAAAGAATGGTTGAAATGTGTGCACATTCTTCGGCAGGTGGTCAGTAACTCCTAGACTGGACTTTCTTCACTCAAGAATTTTTTAACAACCAGGTTTATACAGTGCGCCAAACACGGCACTCTGAAATTGTTACCCTTATCCATGGCCTTAACTACATTGGCGCCATTATCCGTCGAAACATAACCAATCATGCGTTTTCTTGGGGACAGCCATTGAAAGACCTTTGTGTTAAACTCATGCAAAATGTTTTCTCCTGTATGATTTTTCTCCATGGCAAACATGGCTAGTGTTGCATGTTTCCGAGCAGCTTTATAAACTTTGTCTGTGTCAACACCTGCGTTTAGCTTTGCTGCAACCCCTGAAAAATAGACCCAGTGTGCAGTGATGCACATGTAATCAAGGACTTGGCAACTGGTCCACATGTCTGTTGTCAGATGTATAGTGTGAACAGCACTCTTCTGCAAAGCTGCCCCAATCACCTCCAGCACATCTTCATGTAGTGCTGGAACCGCAACTCTGGCAAAACAAAACCGGCTAGGAACCTTCCATTTAGGGCAGAGCGTTGCCACCATTTCAAGAAAACCCACCCCTTCCACCAAAGAAAAAGGAGAAGGTCCAGCGCTAGCATTTTAGCCAGCTTACTGTTATACAGACGCGCCATTGGGTGGTTGCGTTCAAATGGCGCATCTGAAAACAACATGCCTCTAATGGTGGGTTGGACCATTTTACGGGATGATGATGACTTCTTCGACCCAGTTACGCTCAGTGATGATGAACTTTTTCGCATTGGTGTGTCACTCTCTCCCACACTCTTAGTGTGGCTCATATATCTTGCAGGGGGTGTGCTGCTGACAGGGGTACTGGGTGTAACTGAAGAAATGTTTGACGCTTCTTCCTCCTCGTCATCATCAGATGAAACATCAACGGATACAATTTGTTGACTTGCAATTCGGGCTGCCTTGATCTCCCTTAGGTGCGCATGCCATTTGTCAGTGTGCTGTCTCTCAAGATGACCTCTCTGGCCTCCGGTACCACAGTTGGTACCAAGCTTACCAAGACTAACTCGAACCTTACAAATAGTACAAATGGCTATGTTTTCCCTTGTTGGGCTAGCACTAAAGAAGTCCCAAACTGCGGACTTCAAATGTCTGTGGGGGGCGGAGGAGGCGATACTGGGAATGCTAATGCCAGATGAAGTGGAGGATGCGTGTTGCCAAAATGTACTACGTTGTGCACTTACAGCACCACTAATTGAGGAAATGGAGGTCGAGGTGGATGGAGGTCCCTTCTGGCGGGAAAATATGGAAGCTGTAGGTGGTGGTGTACTAGTTAACTGCATTGGTGGTGGTCCCATTGACACGTCGACGACATCACGCTCAGCAGCATTTCGGGATAGGGTAAAAATGTCTGTTTGCTGCATGCCCGCTGAGGCTGGAGTGACGTCTATGATGACTGCGTCGTCGTCGTGAGAGTCTTCATCAGCAGGAGTATACGCCACTTCTTGTTCAGCGTCATCATCACCCTCCATAACTATGAGACTTTCGGGGACCTTCCTTTTACGCTTAGCTACTTTTGTCAGATCATGGTGTGCCTCACTCTCAGACGGCGCTGGTGGTTCCCAATTTTCATCCATATCATCAGAAGGAAGGGGGCTTGAAGAAGATGTAGACACCATCCTTGATCTTTTCCTTGCTGTGGATCTGGAAGACAATGAATCATCAGGAGGAGTGGCTTCCTCAAATGATACCTCGGCTTGAATGTCGATTTCCTGATGTAAATGTAAATGTAAATGTAAATGTATAGGCATTTATATAGCGCACTACTTACCCGTAGGGTCCCAAGGCGCTTCGACCGCTGCAAAACCCTTCCTGGCTTCCCTGAGAGATGGTCCCTTAATGGGTATCTCCAGGGTGAGACCAGGCATCCCCGGCGGTCTGGTGGGGCCGTTAGTGAAGATGAGGCAAGCTAATGCCCAGAGTTGCCGAGTGTGATCGCTGATCAGAGTGGGCACCGAGGCGAGAGAATTATCGAGTCCGCTGACCCTGGTCCAGAAACCTGCCGCGCCGGGAATCGAACCCTGGTCCCGGGCCGTCCTCTGCTCTCGGGTCTGCCGCCTCTAACCAGTGAGCCACACTACTTCTTCGGGAGGAACAACTATTGTGGGCACTTGTGCCGCTCCATGCACCTCTGCTTGCGCCTCTCCCCTTTCACATGTACTTGGGCTTGTACTTGCACATGTGGTTGTTGTTGCGGCTGTGGTTGTTGAACACTCGTCAGATGAGTTACAACAACCTGTGTTGATTGAGGGATGCTGCTACTTTCTTGCGATGAGCCAACATCACTGGTCGATGGTGATTGAACAACTATACTGTCTGCCTCTGCAGCACTCAAGGGCTTGGACCTAAGTTGGCGTGGTGGGGGTGGCACTAAGCCCAATGGAGCGGAGGTGCTGCTCCCAGCTTGGTCCCCAGCAGACCCCGCTGCTGCTGCAGGCGTACTTTTTTTCCCTAAAAAATGCGGCGGTCGGCACACCAGTCTCCTTGGTAAGTGGTGCCACTTGCTTCTTCTGCTCCTTACTGGCAACTTTCTTGCTAGAGGAGCTACGGGCAACTTTTTTTGGGGCCATCTTCTTCAGATGTCAGAACAGCAGGCCGCAGTTGCACAAGTTGCAGAGTAGTCTGTGGCCACACGTGACGTTGTGCTGCACACACCGCAGCAGGACTTGTTCCTGGCACTGATGAGGAACGATGAGGCGGATGATTCGTCTTTCTGCACCTAAAAGCAAACGAAGCCAGAGGAACATCAGTTAAATAAATGTTGCATATGTAGCGCTTCAATTAATAGTTTGCAAGTAAGCATTTTTATTATACCCACCCCCCAAAATGGAAAGACCAATAAAATGCACCACTGACAGAGTACCCCTGGGCATAATGGATCAAAGCATGGCAGACTGGGTGCAGGCCTATGGCACAACAAAGCACACTGCCTGGCTTCAAAATGGCCCCTAGACCCCCACCCACATGGCCAGGCCCTGCCTGGACCAGGCCTCAAAATGGCCCCCACCCACATGGACAGGCCCCAACACCACCCAAACACACAAACATTACCACAATTCAATGCCATCCATGCCCTCAATCATGTTGAAATTCAAGACAGCCCACAGAAAGACTCGCTCCATGCACCACTGAGTACCCCTGGGCATAATGGATGAAAGCATGGCAGACTGGGTGCAGGCCTATGGCACAACAAAGCACACTGCCTGGCTTCAAAATGGCCCCTGGACCCCCACCCACATGGACAGGCCCCAACAACAGCCAAAAAATCAAACAACACACAAAAATCACCACAATCCAATGCCATCCATGCCCTCCATGATGTTTACATTCAAGAGACCCCACAGAAAGGCTCAGTCCATGCACCACTGAGTACCCCTGGGCAAAAGGCCCCAACAACAGCCAAAAAATCAAAAAACACACAAAAATCACAACAATCCAATGCCATCCATGCCCTCCATGATGTTTACATTCAAGAGACCCCACAGAAAGACGCAGTCCATGCACCACTGAGTACCCCTGGGCAAAAGGCCCCAACAACAGCCAACAAATCGAAAAACACACAAAAATCACCACAATCCAATGCTATCCATGCCCTCCATGATGTTTACATTCAAGAGACCCCACAGAAAGACTCAGTCCATGCACCACTGAGTACCCCTGTGCAAAAGGCCCCAACACCAGCCAAAAAATCGAAAAACACACAAAAACCACCACAATCCAATGCCATCCATGCCCTCAATCATGTTGAAATTCAAGACACCCCACAGAAAGACTCGGTCCATGCACCACTGAGTACCCCTGGGCATAATGGATGAAAGCATGGCAGACTGGGAGCAGGCCTATGGCACAACAAAGCACACTGCCTGGCTTAAAATGGCCCCTAGACCTCCACCCACATGGCCAGGCCCTGCCAGGACAAGGCCTCAAAATGGCCCCCACCCACGTGGACAGGCCCCAACAGCCAAAAAATCGAAAAACACACAAACATCACCACAATCCAATGCCATCCATGCCCTCCATGATGTTTACATTAAAGAGACCCCACAGAAAGACTCAGTCCATGCACCACTGAGTACCCCTAGGCAAAAGGCCCCAACAACAGCCATAAAATCGAAAAACACACAAAAATCACCACAATCCAATGCCATCCATGCCCTCCATGATGTTTACATTCAAGACACCCCACAGAAAGACTCAGTCCATGCACCACTGAGTACCCCTGGGCAAAAGGCCCCAACAACAGCCAAAAAAAGCGAAAAACACACAAAAATCACCACAATCCAATGCCATCCATGCCCTCCATGATGTTTACATTAAAGAGAACCCACAGAAAGACTCTGTCCTTGCACCACCGAGTACCCCTGGGCAAAAGGCCCCAACAACAGCCATAAAATCGAAAAACACACAAAAATCACCACAATCCAATGCCATCCATGCCCTCCATGATGTTTACATTGAAAAGACCCCACAGAAAGACTCAGTCCATGCACCACTGAGTACCCCTGGGCAAAAGGCCCCAACAACAGCCAAAAAATCGAAAAACACACAAAAAGAACCACAGTCCAATGCCATCCATGCCCTCCATGATGTTTATATTCAAGAGACCCCACAGAAAGACTCAGTCCATGCACCACTGAGTACCCCTGGGCAAAAGGCCCCAACAACAGCCCAAAAAATCGAAAAACACACAAAAATCATCACCACAATCCAATGCCATCCATGCCCTCAATCATGTTGAAATTCAAGACACCCCACAGAAAGACTCGGTCCATGCACCACTGAGTACCCCTGGGCATAATGGATGAAAGCATGGCAGACTGGGTGCAGGCCTATGGCACAACAAAGCACACTGCCTGGCATCAAATTGGCCCCTAGACCCCCACCCACATGGCCAGGCCCTGCCTGGACCAGGCCTCAAAATGGCCCCCACCCACATGGACAGGCCCCAACAACAGCCAAAAAATCAAAAAACACACAAAAATCACCACAATCCAATGCCATCCATGCCCTACATGATGTTTACATTAAAGAGACCCCACAGAAAGACTCAGTCCATGCACCACTGAGTACCCCTGGGCAAAAGGCCCCAACAACAGCCAAAAAATCGAAAACACACATAAATCACCTCAAACCAATGCCATCCATGCCCTAAATGATGTTGAAAATCAACAAAACAGTTGTATCATGCACCCATAACTAACCCTGGTCCTACTGGATACAGTGGCTACCCACAATATATTTTATTTAATGTTCTGAAAAAGTTCCAAAATTGTAGTTGCAGCAACTGTAATGCCCCAAACAAACAACATCAACTTACTTGTGAAATTTCTAATCCAAAAGTGATCCAAAGAAAGTCAAAAAGGCCTCAAATCCAAATATCCAGCAGCATCCACAAAAAGTAATCCTTCCAGGTCAAGATCCAAATCAAAGGGACCAGGACATGAACAAAGCACTGGGAGGAGCCTGCTGGACACGAACAGGAAGTTGGAGACTGTGGGGCACTTCCTTCCTCCCACCCCCCCCCCCCTCCCCCACCAAAATGGACTCCTTGCAAAAAAAAGTGCAGGCAAATGTCAACCTGAGGAGTTATTCTGATAAAAATCATCATTTTCAGAAGGTTTATGCTGCCTGCTGGTGGATTTCTTGTGCAGAATTGCAAATTTTGCAATTTCGCGAGTGCGAGATTGTTGCTGCCCGCCGCATCTACGTTTTCGCAATTGTTTACTCCCGTGATACGTGATCATGAGCCTTTATGACGTACTCGCAATGACAAACTCTAGCAGTGCAAGGTGGCGGGCCGCGATGACGTAATCGCTGGCGACAAACTCCCGCTGGACCACGCAGCAAGATCCAAAATGGCACAGCACACGCAAACATGGAGAAAAACAACTCTTCAAACGCTGAATGACGGTAAGTGAACGCCGCGCGCCGCAATATTGTATTTGTCAAGCGCGACCAAGCAAAAAAATCAGCTGCGCACGAATTTGCAAATTGTCGGCAAATTCGCGGATTGCGATTTTGCCAAAAGTCCGCAAATTCCGCGAGCGGAGCGGATTTAACGCTCATACTTATTAATGATCCGCATGACTGTGGCCTGGGCTTCTTTTCTCTGTTTAGCTGGTGACCCTTGGGGGGAATGGCTTTGTTCTTCCCTTTGTCGTTTTCTAGTTTTTCCTTCTTATTTTACTTTAGTTGCTGGTGCCAGGCTGATGTCCCTGCTTGAAGTGTTTGCTCACCTCTTGGGCCGCGTGTAGCCACAGGAACTGCAGGTGATTGACCGGTCTGTAGAAGGGCCATGCAAGCCTCTTTGTCAACAAATGGGCCACGTGGGTGGTGGGGTCCAGGAAGACAGCAGGCTGGATGTACCGTTACTCCTCTGTGCACCAGCCCCCGTCGTTGGTGAGGATGATTGGCAGTTGATGCTGTGAGGGAGAAGGAGCACTTCCGGTGTCAGGCATGGAGCGTGGCGCTCGCCGTCGTCACTGTTAGTGTGGCAAAACATAGGACACAGTGTTTGTTCGTACGTACAACACAAAACAGTTGCCTAATATAGTCTTTAGCATACAACGCTTCCTCGTCTTTGAGAGTGACAATGTAGTAGGTGGTGAATAACATTTTTATTTTAAATGGTCGCTATTTTGATTATTCATGCGTTCCTTTTAGCTGGTATTTCTGAATAAAAAGCGTATATATATTAATGGTCTTTGGATGTAGCAACATCAATAGTAGAGTGCCTCCTTGTGGCATGGCGTTGCTACTGCTAGTGCTATTGACATGTAACTGTGGGTACCCAGGGGGAGCAGGGCCATAGCCAGTCTCCCCCAGGTGGCTCTCTGCAAGTGGCACAGACACATTGCCTGGTGACAGGGATAGGTTAGTGACAGGGGGGTAGGGTCATAAGGCAAGGGTATACCAGCAAGGGGGGGATCGATTTTCAGTCTCTTGAGGCATCCATTTTGACACAGTTGAGGCGAGGAGCAGGATACCAGTTTTTTCAGCACCCACTCGCCCCCCATTTAAGTTTGTTGTGGGGTATTTTATGCTTATTTGGAGGGGACAGGCTTTCGGTTTTTGCCACATTAGTAAAGTGGCCTTGTATGCTATAACAGGATAGCGGGTGGGTCTTAGTGCACAGAGAAGCCAGCACACCACATCTGTGTTTGTTACATCATATTGTCAGCTACTCCTTGTTTTTGTTAGGAGTGGTAGCCTGATTTTTTGTGGGGGGAAATGCACAGATGCTGCAATAATTTGGAGCTTTGCATAATAAGGTTTCTGGCCATTGTGAGCCTAAATGGCTTCTTTGGGAGTGGGGGGTGTAATGCAGGAAATATCTTACACCTATCATTTTGGGCTAGTGGCTCAGTCTATTTGTCATTTGGGTCAGGGAATGATTATGTGCCAGTGGTACAGGATTATGGTGGGGGATTTTGGCATCCTTAATCCGCTCTTGGATGCTGCAGCTCGTTTGCCACCCATGTGAACTAATGCCTCCAACTGATCACAGAACACCCATCTAGATGAATGTAATCACATAATCATCAGTGTGGCCCAGGCAACGAGGGTGCGTTTCTGGGTACGGTGTCCAGCAACAAGCCACCTGAGCAAGTGGGGTCTAGTGCTCCCTATAGGAGCCGCGGGTGTGTAGAACTTGGGTGGCTACGGAGTGATGGGAGCACTGAGGTCATTGGTGAAGTCCAGGTGGTTTCTCTCAAGTAAAGGATGTGTTCATAGTCGCTGCCACAGATGACATCCGCATCTTCCTGGACCAAGGCCACTCTGCGGCCCTCATCCTACTCGACCAATAAGCAGCAGCCTTCAACACCGTCTCCCATCGCACAATAGTCGCCAGACTACACGACAATGGCTTACAAGGAACAGCCCTGGACTGGATCCGATCCTTCTTCACCGGAAGAAATCAAAGAATCAGATCCCACGGAAATCACCTGCTGGGTCCCACAGGGGTCGTCACGGAGCCCGACCCTCTTCAACATCTACATGGCCCCCCTCGCATCCATTGTCCGACAGCATGGCCTCAACATCTTATCCTACGCTGATGACACCCATCTCATCCTCTCCCTCACCAAAGACTCCATCACTGCCAAACTCAACTTCCAGAAAGGAATGCAAGACGTCGCAATCTGGATGTCCAACAGCTGCCTGAAACTCACCGCCGAGAAGACAGAAGTCCTCATCCTCGGAACCACCCCCTCAACATGGAACAACACCTGGTGGCCAACCGCCCTCGGAAGCCCACCCACCCCCTCAGACCACGCAAAAAACCTCAGCATCGTGCTCGACTCATCACTCAACATAAGCTGACAGGTCAACGCCGTCACCTCCAGCTGCCTCAACACCCTCCGCATCCTCCGCAAGACCTTCAAATGGATCCCCCCAGAATCAAGGAAGACAGTCACCCACGCACTGATCACAAGCAGACTCGACTACGGAAATGCACTATACGCCGACATCAACAAGTCCCTACTCTGAAAACTCCAGACAATATATAACACCGCTGCTAGACTCGTCCTCTGCATCCCCCGGCACAGGCACATCAGCCAACACCTACGGAAACTCCACTGGCTCCCATGGAGAAAAGAGTCACCTTCAAGATCCTTACTCACTCCAACAAATGCCTCCACAACAGCGGACCTAAATACCTAAATGACAGAATCAACTTCCACGTACCCAAAAGATACCTCCAATCCTCCAACCTCACACTGGCCGAATCCCCTCGCATCCACAGAGCTAAAGCAGGTGGACGATCTTTCTCTCACATCGCAGCCAAGGCCTGGAATGAGCTACCAGCAAACATCAGAAGCAGCCCCTCCATGAACACCTTCAGGAAGACCCTCAAGACCATGCACTTCGGCTAAACAGATATGCGCCACCCCCCCCCCCAGCGCCTCGCGGGTGAGAAGCACGCTTACAATTACCCTGATTGAATGATTGTTTGCTTTCCCAACACCGCAAGTCGCAAAGAAGATATCTTATTTCCATGACTGTTGTGTTGTTGACTATAAAATGTTGAGCACGAGTGCAGGTGAAATGGTGTATTCGGAAACAGTGATATTGATGCTGATGAATCTATGAACAGAGTGTGAAGAGGAAGACAATTGAGGAGGAGGGTCATGCCATGAAATAAGTGGAGGTTGAGGAGTTTTGTTGAAAGATTGATGAATGCATTGGAGGCATTTCAAATAACGTGGAAAATAGGTTTGGTGCAATACAGCTTATGCGAGAAAGAGGTTTGGTGGATTACAGGTTATGAGAGAAAGAGTTTTGAATGCATTACAGGTTATGAGAGAAAGATGTTCGGTGCATTTCTGCTTATGAGAGAAAGAGTTTTGAATGCATTACAGGTTATGAGAGAAAGATGTTCGGTGCATTTCTGCTTATGAGAGAAAGAGGTCAGGGGCATTCCAGGTTATGAGAGAAAGAGGTTTGGTGCAATACAGGTTATGAGAGAGAAGGCAGATTAAACAAAGCCGGAGATGAGGCTAGACAGGAACTCTTGAGCAGCTGCGTGCTTTATAAATCCCACATAACATACCATAACAGATACGGAGACATCATCGTGTGGGACGAGATTCATACTTCAGAGAGGCTGGTGAAATTTTATGCTCAGCATGGTTAAATGGTGGTGGGTTTGAGGAGTTAGTGGCAGAGAAGTAGAAAGAGGGTGGTGAGCGTACAGTCAGTAAGCTTGGCTAATGGTATGGTGGAAGTTGGTATAGAAACGGATCAGAAACAGACTGATTAGTCTGTGGGTACTGAGGATCACAGTGATCGTCCTACCAGAAGAGACAAAGGGAGATAACTAAACTAGGCTGCTGGAAGGGTGGAAACTAGTAAGGATGGGAAGGGTGATGTAGCCAAGAAGGAGGATGCAGGTGATGGGAATGAGACAGCGTATTTGGCAAACAAAAAAATGCCATGCAGAGGCATTGTCACGCTATTGGAAACGCTTTCTGGCAACCACAAAAGCAATGCTATGGAAAGGTGAATTTACATATGTTTGCAAATTGTTATGTAGGGCAGTGCTTCCCAAACCTTTTAGAACCATGACCCACTTTTTAGAACGACAAACTTTTATGACACACCTAACTTTAATGGCCATGAGGTAGGCGATATTTTTGATGTTAACTAAAGTATCGTGTGCAGGGGTGGCTTTAGCGCTGGTGGCGCCTGGTGCGACAGTGTTTGTTGGCACCCCGCCAATGACCACCTCTGCCATGGATTCCCTCACCACCACCCTTTAACAGTGCCCCTCAAGTCTCCATAACCACTTTCCCTGATGCATTTAAATAGTTTTATAGTGCCACTCAGACCAGTCTAGGGTGTCAGATCACTTTACATCTCACACACATATATTACACAGAGACAATCAATCATACATGTGTACAACAGTGTATAAAAAATGTTACATAATACAGAGGACTACAAGGTGTAGGAGTCACATGTCATCCATATTAGTAGGCAATATAGTTCAAGAGTGCTTTTTCTGGTGAAGCACAAACTAAGAATTTAAAACAACACTATGTTTGGGGTTCGCTTTAATTAGAAGAATTGATTTCTACCGAAATTAACCCTTTTTTGCAACATTAGGATAATGAAAGACCGGGGAAAAAGTCATAACGCGCTAATCTATACCTTACAGTTTGCAATGAGCTCTTTGATGACAGTTAATAGTTCACTGTTTTATATTAGGATTTTAACTTATAAATTGCAAGTAGCAAAAGGATCTTTCTGACAAATGCAGTAACCCACTGACATGTTTACATTATATGCACTGTGATCTGCATGGTACACTTTCTGTGCATCAGGCATATTTAGCAGCTGCTCTATGGTAGGATTTGTCAAAACTTCCACGACATAAAACTCCAATCTCTCTCCAGTAAGGACATTAATCACCGGAGTTATCTTGCCATTTTTATTGTTGCCCAGAAATTGCTGGAGGCCAGGAATGGACAGCAGGAGCTTTTAAAACTATAATATACTTTGCAAACACAGTGCCCCCACCTGAGGTCAGTGACCGGTGCAGTGGCACCGGTCACACTGCTCTAGAGCCGGCCCTGATTGTGTGCTAGCGCAATGACATTTACAGACAGCAAATTTTCTAATGAAATGACAGCTACATTTGCAAAGAGATAAAGTTTTACTGATAAAACTATATTGCGCCCAAATTATAATGTGTGGAAATCGGGTTTCAGTAAATATTTGTCATTTGTGCATCAGCAAGTAAAGTGCTTTGATTTGTTTTGATCCTAATAAAATATTTGCTTCCATCACACTTCAGAATTACAAAAATGGTGCTTCATTTTTGCATTCCTAACTGCTGAATGTGTATAGTTCATTTACAGGTATTTACATTTTGTTGTGTGTTTCAAAAAATTACATCCTGCCGCATTTTTTGTTTGCACTCTGTATCCCAGTATGATGGTCACATAATTCACTTTACTTTTCTTTCTCGAACTGCAAAGTGAAAAGAGTGTGTAAACAACTGTGTGCTATAAACACATAAGCAACAAGCTCTCAGAAGAGATTGCCTGGCATCTGACCTCTGTCGTATGTGGCAAATAAAATACAGACTTTAAAGGCATCTTTATTTATTTCTTGGACTTTCACGACCTACCAAAAATTGGCTTGCGAACCACAGTTTGGGAAACACTGATGTAGGGATATACAGGGTGAGCAGAGCTGAAAGAGGAGTGGAAGCTGCCAACAAGACCAAACATCCCAATGATGGTATGGAACTGGATATCTGTATTCTTGATTTATGAAAGACTGTATTGCATACACCATCTGGAGTGGTGTCACATTTGTAAATATAATAATGTCTTTCATAGAGTGCAAGTTAATTTCAGTGGAGTTGCATGGTTGAGGTATGATGAGAAATTGATAGCCAGGGTGATGGTGAACCTAGAAAAGTAGCGTGGTCAAGTAGAAAATGAATTGTGGATACAGTGGATGGCTTCCACCAGAGCCAGTGGGGAATACTGAGAGTGGTCTACTGATTACTTGTAGCCCTTTCAAGGGTGTCCAACACATTCTGTGGTGGGGACTTCGCAAGGGGGTCAAGTGCCACCTGTTGGGTCATGTTGACCATTTAAAAGGGGCTTTTGCTCTGAAGTTTTCTGTAGGTTTGTGCATGAATGTCCCAAGTACAGGGGAATCTTGTCCAGTGCTTCAGAGAGCTTGCTTTTGGGGCACAAGGGTAACAGGTTCGCTGACATTTAGTGAAAAGAGTTTCTATGCAAGCTGAGGTACAGACGTTGAGTGAATGGGTAGCATATTTAGCTGGCACTGAGGCAGAAAGAAGTCTGGAGCGGGATTTCAAAAATAGTTCTTGGTTACATAATCAAGGTTCTAGGGTGCAAAGGTGGGCTGGCAATATAAAAATCAGTCCATGCCAACCTGCAAGTTGTCAACGAAAAGTTGGAGAAAGATTTCTGAGAACAGGATTGAGGGTCACCCTTGTTGCCAAGAACAAAGAATGGGAGTCTAGCTGAATTCTTCATATACCATGGATAAAAGGTTGGTCGATTATTTAATTTCAGCTGAAGATGATTCAGTGCAGAATGCTACACTGGATGCTGCTGTTGAGTTGGTTTAGCAATGGGTAACAGTAGCCAAGATTGTTTAATATGACATACAATCAGCATTTCTATTGTTACCAGTACACTTGAGTGACTTTTTTCTGTTGGGTTTGTAACTTGAGAGAGCGGTTTTTGTGGAGAAAGTATTGCTCATGGGCCGTACAACTTCTTGTTCATTTTCTGAGTAATTTAGTGCTTTTTGCAGTGGGCATTCATAATGAAGGTGCCTTTCCAACAGGCTACACACTATTTGGATGATTTCTTCTTGTTTGTAGGAAGAGGGGGTTCATTGGACTGCAAAAAAGCTCTTGCAGTTTTTCAGGATTAAGTGGGTGAGCTAGGTGTGCCTTTGGCACCAGAGTAAATAAATGGATGAACCAAATACAGTTTTGACTTTCCTAGGCACTTGACACTCACAGCACTTTTAGATATTCTAGGAACTTAATAAAGTGAAAATGGACACTAGATTGCCATAACTCAACTTGACGCATTTCTGATCTTATTATCTGAAGCAGATAAAGTAAGGTTAATTAAGTAAAGAAAAAGTGAAAGTGTTTATGGGTCTATTAAAGGTTGGCTACAAAGTGGCAAGAGCAAGACAGGCTTTCTGTAGGAGATGGTGTTTCTTAAAATGTCCCCATCATGTTCTCCTTAGATGATAAGTTGATGTCTCAAGTGCTGATGTTCTCTGAAGCTGCAGGTGCAGGTGTTATTAGCCTGTTCTGGGGCAGGAGGCTGTGTGCGGAGAAGTGGCCAGAACAATGGGTTTTGGGCGGGTGATGCATAGCCCTTCTTCAGTTCTAACCCATGGTGGTTGCAATTGAACTTTGGGGTAAGATGTTAGGGGATGAAAAAATGAATCTTGATCAAGAAATAGTGTAGCACTGGTGAATGTTCAAAGGGGGTGGGATGAAAAGGTTCTGCAGGTTTTCGTATTAGGATGTTTGAAATTCAACAGCCTGTTTTGGGCCAACCATGAGCTTATGTGGACAGTAACATAGGGGATGCTTTGTCTCGTTCACAGGGGCAGTGTTTACGCTGGCTTATGCCAAGAGCAGAAGCTGTGAAGACCCAGATGTCGGACGTGTGTGGGGAGCAGGGAACTAAGGTTCGGGATTTAGCACAGAAATCCTTTCCATGTGTTCATGAGGAGTGCTTAAGGAAAGCTTGGGGAGAATTTTGAGCTAGTAAGCAAAGACGAGGGCGGTTTATGATCAAGAAGGGAGAAAGAGGAAGGAAATTGTGTGTTTCATATTGGTAATGATTGATGAGAATGTGTCATCCCCATAGATTAGCTCGAAAGTAGCAGGTAACTCTTTGTATAGTATGTGTTTTTATGATCCGTCAGTGGGGGAGTTAAGTTGGCCCATTATGACAGGGTGGGCTAGAGAGAAGGGAGCAATTATGGATGCCAGACGACTGATCAGAAATAACATGCTGAGTGGCACAGTGAGAGTTTTGGGTGAACTGTGTTATTCAAAGTGTGAGGTCATATGTTATAGCTTAGGTATGATGTTGTTGTTTTTGGGGATTTTTTTATACTTACTTGGTAGGAAATGTTTAATGGGTTTATCAAGAGATGAAGTGCATGCCTGTAATAATGTCATAGGGGTTTGTTACAAAGATTAAAAATGGAACAGGTTGGAAAGGGCAGTCATGTTACACTACAGCATTTAGGGGATAGTTTCAAGCGCCTCATTAAGGCATGGCATTTATTTATAATAACGAGGAGGGAATTTAATGGTTTTCCAACATGTGAATGGAAAGCTCTTGACCTAATATCAAGTTTTGACGGTTTTGTACAAAATGCTAGTGAGCCTTTGCTGCAAGAGCAGTTTGGAAATCATTCCTTTAGAACTGGGGCAGAAACAAATACGGACAAGCAGGGTTTTTGAAGAAAGATACAAGGGCAATAGGGTGGTAGAGATCAGATCACTGTAAGAGGTATATCAAATTCATTGGGAAAGAATTGGATGAGGCTTTTTCTTGTGTTTACGTTTTGTTGATAATTTTAGTTGCTCAAGATTATGGTGCAGGTTTGGCTATAAGAACCAGAATTGTATGGATAGTTGAACTCTCATTTGCAATGTGGGTCACCAAACAAGCAGAAATAACATCTTTTGGAAGACATCTTTGTTTAGACTGAAGAAGGATTTCAGGTTAATGGCAGAGCAAAATTGGCATACGATGTGACCAATTGATGCCTAACTTAGCAGAGTATTTTCTAGGAAGTGGCTATATGGAACTTTTAGCAATAGGCCTGGGTGAAGATTAGTTAGTGTAGTTGTCAAACACTGAGCTATGAAAGGAAGTGAAAAGTACTTGAAGCAGCTGAAGACTTTAATGCTTAGACCCGAACATACATTTTGTGAACCGAGTTGGTTCAGAGGTGCATGTGGAGAGATGCCAGGGAACCAAGCATGATTGATATGCCTGCAACTTCGGCATCATCCTAGACAGTGAACTCTCCATGAAATGACAGGTCAACACTGTTTCCTCAGTCTACTTCTACACGCTCCGCATGCTCTGCCGAATCTTCAAATGGCTAGCCACCAGCACCAGGAAAACAGTGATGCAGGCCCTCATCACCAGCCTTCTGGACTACAGCAGTGCACTGTATGCAGGCACCACTGGCAAACTCATGAGAAGACTCCAGACAATCCAGAATGCAGCAGGTAGACTGAATCTCAACCTGCCCAAAAGGACCCACAACTCCCAGCACCCGAGAGACCTCCACTGCCCCCCCGAACCAGAGGAGATGCCATTTCAAGCTCTTGACCCACGCCTATAAAGCCCCACACGACCAACAAGCGTACATGAACCACCGCCTATACTACCACCATCCACCCAGAAACCTCTGCTCTGCTGACCTCGCCTCGCACAAACATCATTCTCCTGCCTCGCACCCAAAGCCTGGAACGCCTTTACCCTCAGACAGCTCCCTATTTGGCAGACTTCAGGAAGGGATCGAGGCCTGGTTCTTCGACTGAGACCCACAGCCCAGCGCCTGGACACCCTCACGGATGATAAACCACGCTATATAAAAACAGTATGATTGATTGATTGAGGCAGAAAGTAAATATAGAAATGCAGGGCTTTTGTACAGAGCAAGGGATTGTTGCAGCACACAGCATATCAAGATTACACTCTGTTGCTCCCTGATGGAGTACCTCGGTTGTTCTTTGGGAATTAATATTGTTAGATTTGAGGATAACATGAGGGAGCTTTGGCTAAAGAATTAATGGGCTATGATTTCAAGTCATTTGCTGCTCTAAAGATATTCTAAGTAAAAACTAACAGGCTTGTCAGGGCTTTCTTAGAGGAAAAGCATCAGTTGGAATAAACACTTAGGGTTTCCTAGTCAGACAATTCCAGCTTGAGAGAGGGTGAAGGCTGGGGCTGTGGACAGATTTAGCACAGCTTAAAGATATTGTGAGTGTCAGAGGCAAATGTAATAGAGGGAGGGATGGGGATCGGGAATTTTTAAGCGATGTGATGGCATCTTCAGTACTGTGGTAAGAACAGGGACTACAATGGTTAGGGTTTGAATTGATGTAGGTTTAAGGGCTGGAATGCCAGGCAACACATTGTATTAGTTTGGTGGGAATCAATTTTATTATTAAAGAGTTTGCTGAGTAATGGCCAATTTTTCACATACCATTTCTATGGAAACTGCCTCATTACATCTATGTGGCCAGTGATTATTTGCACTGTGTTGCTGTCAGGAAGAACACACCTCAGACCCAGAATTGGGAGAAACTGATGAAGAATACTGGTGTGTGCTCACCGAGTTGACCCTCTTCTTTATTTTAAGCCTGTTCCTGGAGATACGAAGGGGAGAACAATACTCGCTTCCCTTGGACATCTCCGACACTCATTCGTTGTGGCTCCTTTAACTGGAGAGGCCTCCGAAGGTCCCCAACCTCAGAGGGAGACTTCATCACTATTTCACAGCCAATATGGGAGATGGGCCACGCCTCAAGGAAGAGCATGGAAAGTGGAGTGATGAGACACTTCAAAGCAGAGAGAGACTGGACTAAACCAGCCGAATGATACCAACAGGAGTGTATTCCCCAACCGAAGCCAACCGAAGAGAAGGGAAGATTGGCCTGTGCTCCCAAGAACACTGAGCAAGCGGGACTGAGTACCTGGACGCCAGGATACCAACGTTCCTATGAGTTTTCCAGCCACGCTCCTAGAGGAGCAAGGCTTCCACAGTTACGTGCACGAATCCAGGGTATAACCGGGAGGAGGGAAGGAACAGAACCCCAACCTATAATATAAACAGGGCTATACCGCTAACTGAAGTGTGCTGCAATACGCCCTATCGGTACCAACTGATGGTAAAAATAGCCCAAAGCAGATTTAGTCTCTCCTGTAAGAACCTTGCAAGCTCTATCTTTAGCATGATCTAGAAAACTAACACTTGGTGTGGTCTACCTCGCACCCCTCCCCTTCATAGAATCAAGTGTGAACAAAACACTTACCATTGCCACTTCTTTTTGTTTGAGGAGAGAAGGTGTTGGACCTCTGAAACTGGAGGACAAGAGAGCCTAAAAGAGGAAAAAGTGATAAGGAAAATGATACATTTTGACCTAATGAAAAATAATTATTTATGGAATAAAGCAATCAAGTAAATCAAACTTCACTTGAGTCGGACTGTTATATCCCAAATCCTCTTAAAGTTGCCCAAGTTCATATTTGTGACTGAAGTGGCACTCATGTCATATCCTCCTGTTGAAGAAAGCTATGTCTATCTAACTCTTATTGTGCCCCAGGTGCATCCTAGTAGAAGGCCTAGCAAAGACTTTAAAAAAGATGGGAGCACACACTGACTGGTATACCAGCACACATTTCTCCCACATATATTATGGTAAATGCAGTGCATAATGAAAGTTTCTTTAGTTTACTCACAAGTATTAAAGTGTTTGTCATTTGTTGGCACAGCCAGTGGTGGGCCAAGACAAATCTGAGATATGGTCTTTCAGCTAGGAGAATCGCTGTAAAATGCTAGAGGAGATATTTACTTTCAATCTCCCAAGAGAAACTACTGAGACATGAGCACACAATGTATATATGTCACTACTTCTGTCAAAATTCTTTGCCTTCACCTGCCACCATCTTGACTCTCTATCTTAATCACTGAAGTTATTACAACATCATTGCCACTGCCCCACCTGATCCTGCAGACTGTAGCGTCTTCCCCAGCCCTGGAGCTTGCACATAGATCACGCCACACACTGGAGCAGCAGGTGATCATATCTTTATTCTCCAAAATCCATTCACACACTGATCATTATGTCATACTTCCCATAACCACACCTTAGCTTAGCACCTCCCCCACATTTCATGTAGTTCCTGTTCAGAGTACGCCCATAACGACAAGGGTCCTAGTGCATATGGCATTAATATGTTACACAGACTTTGTGTGGTCAGATGCCCCTTCCCTTCACTCCAACTCCTACTTATTCACCTAGATTCTGAAGATGATTAACAACTCCAAGAGTACTCGCGCTTTTAACAAACTTTGGCAAATTGGAGACACTAGAAAGACTTTAAGTGCAGATGAGAAAGAACAAAGCGTGGCTTTGCTCATATTGCAATTAAACAACAAGGGGTGGTGCTGGACAGAGTTTCTGAATTAAGCAGAATACTCTCACCCAGTCAAGAGATCAGGGCTAGATCCAACACCGCTTTTTTTAGCTCACTGCACCATCCCAGCTCAGAACTTGGCTATATGCAAATTAGTCTGTTCCTGTCCCAGTGCATGATGGGAACAGGGCAAACCAAACTACAAAGCCAATTCTTTCACTGGGAAGGAAACAAGCTTCCGGGGACCGGTTTCTGGCATTACAGCCGTCTTCGGCCCGGCTTGCTTGAATCCTGATGGTGCAATGAGCAAGGGACTCACATCTGAGTATACCCTTCCACGCTTATGGTGGACAAAATAATTAAACAACAAGGGGTGGTGCTGGACAGAGTTTCTGAATTAAGCAGAATACTCTCACCCAGTCAAGAGATCAGGGCTAGATCCAACACCGTTTTTTAGCTCACTGCACCATCCCAGCTCAGAACTTGGCTATATGCAAATTAGTCTGTTCCTGTCCCAGTGCATGATGGGACAGGGCAAACCAAACTACAAAGCCAATTCTTTCACTGGGAAGGAAACAAGCTTCCGGGGACCGGTTTCTGGCATTACAGCCGTCTTCGGCCCGGCTTGCTTGAATCCTGATGGTGCAATGAGCAAGGGACTCACATCTGAGTATACCCTTCCACGCTTATGGTGGACAAAATAATTAAACAACAAGGGGTGGTGCTGGACAGAGTTTCTGAATTAAGCAGAATACTCTCACCCAGTCAAGAGATCAGGGCTGGATCCAACACCATTTTTTAGCTCACTGCACCATCCCAGCTCAGAACTTGGCTATATGCAAATTAGTCTGTTCCCGTCCCAGTGCATGATGGGAACAGGGCAAACCAAACTACAAAGCCAATTCTTTCACTGGGAAGGAAACAAGCTTCCGGGGACCGGTTTCTGGCATTACAGCCGTCTTCGGCCCGGCTTGCTTGAATCCTGATGGTGCACCATCAGGATTCAAGCAAGCCGGGCCGAAGACGGCTGAAATGCCAGAAACCAGTCCCCGGTAGCTTGTCTCCTTTCTGGTGAAGAATTGGCTTGGTAGTTTAGTCTGCCCTGTTCCCATGATGCACTGGGCCAGGGACAGACTGATTTGCATATAGCCAGGTTCTGAGCTGGGATGGTGCAGTGAGATAAATAACAGTGATGGATCAAGCCCTGATCTTTGGACTGGGTAAGAGTGGTCTGCCTAATTCAGACACTCTGTTCATCACCACCCCCTTTTCTGAATCGTTTTTGGCCACTATAGGTGTGGCAGGGTATACTCAGACATGAGTCCCTTTCTCACTGCACCATCAGGATTCAAGCAAGCCGGGCCGAAGACGGCTGAAATGCCAGAAACCGGTCCCCGGTAGCTTGTCTCCTTTCTGGTGAAGAATTGGCTTGGTAGTTTAGTCTGCCCTGTTTCCATGATGCACTGGGCCAGGGACAGACTGATTTGCATATAGCCAGGTTCTGAGCTGGGATGGTGCAGTGAGATAAATAACTGTGATGGATCAAGCCCTGATCTTTGGACTGGGTAAGAGTGGTCTGCTTAATTCAGACACTCTGTTCATCACCACCCCCTTTTCTGAATCGTTTTTGGCCACTATAGGTGTGGCAGGGTATACTCAGACATGAGTCCCTTTCTCACTGCACCATCAGGATTCAAGCAAGCCGGGCCGAAGACGGCTGAAATGCCAGAAACCGGTCCCCGGTAGCTTGTCTCCTTTCTGGTGAAGAATTGGCTTGGTAGTTTAGTCTGCCCTGTTCCCATGATGCACTGGGCCAGGGACAGACTGATTTGCATATAGCCAGGTTCTGAGCTGGGATGGTGCAGTGAGATAAATAACGGTGATGGATCAAGCCCTGATCTTTGGACTGGGTAAGAGTGGGCTGCTTAATTCAGACACTCTGTTCATCACCACCCCCTTTTCTGAATCGTTTTTGGCCACTATAGGTGTGGCAGGGTATACTCAGACATGAATCCCTTTCTCACTGCACCATCAGGATTCAAGCAAGCCGGGCCGAAGACGGCTGAAATGCCAGAAACCGGTCCCCGGTAGCTTGTCTCCTTTCTGGTGAAGAATTGGCTTGGTAGTTTAGTCTGCCCTGTTCCCATGATGCACTGGGCCAGGGACAGACTGATTTGCATATAGCCAGGTTCTGAGCTGGGATGGTGCAGTGAGATAAATAACGGTGATGGATCAAGCCCTGATCTTTGGACTGGGTAAGAGTGGTCTGCTTAATTCAGACACTCTGTTCATCACCACCCCCTTTTCTGACTCGTCTTTGCTCATATTGCGGTAGATCAGGACATTTTGTCCAAAATTTATCTCATGTGTCAGGAAATGAGAAAAGCTTGGCTCTGAATAACAGACCTGTGGCAATTGCGCAATTCACTGAAGTGTATGTTATCAATAGAGGCCATTACTTCTAGGAAGACCTAATAACAAGACGATGAGGATTCCGTTCCAACGCTTCCAGATATTGAGTGAATAATGGTTTTTGAACTTGAGCTCAAATTCATGCCCAACAGTAACCAGAGCAAGAAGAAATACTAGGAATAGATGAAACAACACTCACTTCAGTGGATGTCGGACAAGTAACCCTTCCATTACTGATACCCACACAAATAGGAAACCTAGGGGCATATTATCAAGACAGACGATAAAACTATCGCAGTTTAAGCAGCAGAAAACTGCAGCTGAAATGGCGATAATGGGCTTGATAATATGCTCTATGGAATTCCAATTGAAGCCCATGTTAAATGTGAAGGACATTTAACATGGGCTTCAATTGGAATTCCATAGAGCATATTATCAAGCCCATTATCGCTGTTTGAGCATTAGTTTTCTGCCAGTAAAACGGCGATAATTTTATCGCCTGTTTTGATAATATGCCCCCTAGAGAGAAAATTGTGTCACCTTATCGATACTACTTCCTCCTCCGTCATTCTTGTAACAACCGGGTTAAGAGGGCACAATGCTGACATGAACTGGGAAGTTCCAAGATTTCCTTTGCCTCAAAATACTGTGAAGACAGTGTCAACAGCAACTTGCACACATGAAGATGCAATCTTTATTCTACTTTCCAATTAAGAAAATGACTCCTACATCAGTTGAAAAGACTCCCGGGATGAAAGCGGTATACCGGCTTCTTACCAAGATTTTGAAGTTATATATATTAAAAAGAGAGCTGACTCGTTATCCCCATCCTTTCAAGAGCAGGGCTGCTGATTCTGCATGAAAGAATTCAACACGTTCACCCTCAAAGTAAATTATATTCTGTGAAAATGTCTCAATGAAAATGTAGATGGGGATTTATCTGTCACTCAGCCTCGCCATTGGGGGCACTGTATTCTTCCTGGCAAAAGCAAATGGTGAATACCGCCCATGCATAGATTATCAAGAACTGAAAACCATCACAGTCAGAAATCCATATCCTCCTCCCCTCATCTGTAGTGTTAGATAAAATAAAGACTGCATATTTTTTCACACAGTTTGATTTACGAGGGTCATATAATGTAGTAAGAATACATTAAGGGATGAACAGAACACGATTTTAATAGCCACTAGCACCACTTTTGATATTAAGTCATGCCGTTCAGCCTTTGTAATACACCCGCCACCTTCCAACACTTTGTAAACTACATCTTGTGAGACTTACTAGGTGCATTCATGGTGGTATACAGAGATGAAATCTTGATCTATTCACACATTATTGAAAACGATTGACCACAAAGTCCTATCCCAACAAAAGAAGGATTTTGTGATTGCTAAATTATAAAAGTGCCTCATTGAAGTGCTCAGTATATCCCTTCTGGGATTTGAAATTTCAGACAAGGGTATTAGTATGGAATCGGCTAAGGAGACAGCAGTTCTATAGTAACCCTCACCTACTCCATTTGACCACTATGATGTTTGTTTTTCTTCTCTTTTCTAGGTGTGGTGCACACATTAGGTGATGTGGTGGCCCTCTAGCCCTGATGAAATTACTGGAATTGTTGTGGCAATGAAACATGTTGGCAGTCCATGACAATTGGGCGGGGCATGTAATATGTTTTTTAATCATGCGCCCGGGTCTGGATTATTAAAGAGTTCGACAGTCCCCTGCACACATTTTTAGTTGCAGGGTCAGGTGACCGTATGAGTGTAGTTCAGCACTCCTGTTTGAGAGGGCCCGACACAATAATAAGCAGGGTGATGTTTGAGGGTGCACTTTAGATTCTCTCCCCATGTGCTTGTTATATGAAGGGGGTAGGGAAGAGATAGGGAAGGGGAGGGGGAGATAGGCAAGGAGGGGAAGTAAGGGACGGGGAGAGGCAAGATGAGGAAGGAGTGGAGGGGAGAGATAGGGAAGAGAAGGACAGAAGAAATGTGGAAGGAAGGAGAAAAGAGTGGTAGGAAAAGGGAAGGGACTAGAAAGGCAAGGAAGAGGAGAGATGGAGGTGGGAAATGAGATGACACACATAGAAGGAGGGGAGTCTTAGGGAAGGGGAGGGAAGAAGAGAGCAGGGCAGTGAAGAGAGGAAAGGATGGAAGGGAAGATAAGGCAAGGTGAGTGAATTGAAGGGTATTGAGGGAGGAGGAGAGACGACAGATGAGAAGGGAGGAGAGGGACGTGAGGGGTTGGAAGCCAGGGAAGAGATAGAGCAGGGGATGTAAGAGATAGAAATAGAGGAAAAGGAAATTAAATTAAGAGGTGGGGAGAAGGTGAGAGAGAGGGAGAGAGGGGAAAGGAAAGGAAGAAAGGGAGGGGAGGGGAGAGGAGAGGAGAGGAAAGTTATTGAAGATGGGGAGAGGAGAGATAGGGAGCGGATGTAGAAAGAGAGGAGTGGAGAGAAAGAGAAGAAACAAACAGAAGGGTAGGCGAAGGAAGGAGAAAGGTGAGGTAGGGAAGGGAATGGAAGAGGAACAGATATGTGAGATTAGGAAGGAGAGGGGAAAGGAGATGAGCGATAAGGAAGATGGGAAGGAGAGACAATGAGGGAGTGGAGAGATAGAGAAGTGGAGGGAAGAAGAGGGGAGGATAGATAAGAGATATAGAAGGATGGAATCAATGGGTAGGGAAGGGAAGTGAAGAAATAGAGGGAAGTGAGGGGGAGGGGAGGGAAGGGATAGGGATGTTGAGAGATAGGCAAGGAGGGAAGGGAAAGTAAGGGAAGGTGAGAAGAGAGATCAAAAGGAGGGGAGGGGAGGGATGGGGAACGGAAGGGGAGGGAAGGAGAAAAGGGTGGTAGGGAAAGTGAAGGGAATGGAAAGGCAAGGAAGGGGGAGATGGGGATGGAGGGTGAGAGATGGTTAAAGGGAGGAAAAAGGAGGACAACAGAGAGCAAAGACAGGGAAGATGAAAGAGACGGTTAGGTTAGGGAAGAGAATAGAAGTTAATTGGAGGACAGTGAAGGAGGAGAGGAGATGAAAGAGAAGGGACGAGAGTGACGTGAGGGAAAGTGGAGGCTAGGGAAGAGATAGAGAAGGGGATGGGAGAGATGGGAAAAGAGGGAAGGGATGGGGAAGAAAAGGGAGAGAAAGGGAAGGAAAAATGAGGGTAGAGGAAGGATAGGGGAGGGGAAAGGAGGAAAGTGGAGAGGAACAGAACAGAATGAAAGAGGAGAGATGAAGGGGTTGGCAAGAGAATGTAAGGGAAGAGAATTTGAAGTGAGGAGAGGAAGAAGAAGAGATGGGAAGGTTAAGTAAGTGAATGGAGAGGAGCGTTAGGGAAGAAAGGAAGTGGTGGGAGAGAGGAGAGATAAGGAAGGTGTTAAACTTGGCTGTCTCTAGTTGGCAGAGGTATACACTTCTGACAAATAGGGACTCACCTCCTCTAGTCAGGGCAAGGGGATCACACACTTAGATAACCCCTGCTCACCCCCTTGGTAGCTTGGCAAAGCAGACAGGCTTATCTCAGAGGCAGTGCGTTAAGAATTTATGACCCTATACCGTAATAAAGTGAATACAAATGGACACGACACAGTAGTATTATAAAAATAAGGATGTTTATATAAGGCTTAGCACAAGACCAAATAACGACAAAAATATACCACAATCTTAATAAATACTCTTGGAAGGAAAAATAATAGTTCAAGTGTAGTTTCTTCTTAGCACAAAGTCTTTAGTAACAAAAGCAACTCTTCTTCTTTAAAACACAGTTCTTGGCAACAATGTAACCCCGACAGGAGTCGCACAACGTTGAGGCACAGTTAATCCAAAGGTTCAGCGTCGACCGCAAGGAGCGCTACGTCGAGCCCGGAGTCACACGGACCCCACCACACAGTACCTTGGAAAAGCGAAGCACACGATGATCAGCGGCGTCAAGATGTCCGGCGTCGCGTCTTTGGCGTCGATCGGGCCTTGGAGTCGGGCGATCTGTAGTGGCGTCGACAGATGTCAGGCAGGAGCAGCGCTCACGAGGTGAAGCAGGATACGGCGTCGTCGTCGATGTCGATGATGATGTTGCAAGAGTGAGCAGCACTCACGGCGTCGAGAGGGCTCGGGGTCGAGGCGTCGGCAGCGGCTTCGCTACTAGCGTCGATCGGGCCCAGCGGCCGGCGTCGAAGGTGCGGGACACGGGAGCTGCGCTCACGATGTCGAGCTGGATTCGTCGGCGTCCGTCGGCGTCGGGATTGCTGGATTTCTTCAGAGGTGCTGGACTTTCAGGTTCTAGCAACAAGCACTTTCAGCAAATGGTGAAGTCCTTTAGCCCTGTGACTTCAACAGGAGGCTGACACTCTTCCAGCCCTTGGAGATGTCCTTGGCAAAGCTTGAGAGTACACACTCGGTTCCTCTCTCCTGGTTCCTTGGCAAAAATAAAGAAGTGACTGCAGGATTCCCCCCAGCAAACAGCACTCTGGCAGAAGGGGTAGGCAAGTCCTTGGATCAGCAGGCTTCTTGTCCTTGGTTCAGGGTTCCTTGTCAGAATTGATCTAAATTCTTTGGTTCAGGGTTCCTTCTCTTATACCCCTTTTCGGCTTTGATCCCTTTGTCCATGCAGGGGAATTCCCCTCATCCTGGGTTTGTTGTGGGTGTAGCCAGGCCGAGGCACCTGGCCTATTCACTGTGCAGGGCAGGGTCCTCAGACGCCCAGCAGGAGGTGGAGCCAGTATTGTCACTGGCAGGAGCAGAGCTATCAGTCGCCCGGCAGGGGGTGGAGCCAGCATTGTATCAGGCAGGGCAGGCTATCAGGAGCTACTCTTCCCCTACTCTCAATGCAAATGCCTCACTCACCCCACACTGACTCATTCAGAACTCTGGAGCCACCCAGCCCCTGTCACACACACACACCAAACCAGCAGAAACCAGTAATAGTTAGTCAAGAAAATAGCCACTTTCTAAAAGTGCTATTTTCAAACCCAGAGTCCAAAAACCATCCACCCAAACGGATGCGTTATTAAACCCTGAGTTCAGGGATACCACACTCGAGATTGTACCATGCTCCCCGAGCCCGCTAGGATTATACCATTAATAATCCTGGCAGCCCATTCTAACTTATGGAGAGCAGGTAACCTCACAATAGTGAAAAACGAATATGGCGGTAATTCACTATTAGGACATGCCAACTTCGTCAGGCTTGTCCTACCTTATGCTTACAATGCACCCTATCCTTGGGCCTACCATAAGGGTGACTAAAATGAAGTTAAGGGAAGGTTTAGGGACTGGCAAGTAGGTGCACTTGCGCAGTCCGTGTGACAGTACCAGACTGCACGTAGGTCTAGCAATGGCAGACCTTTAGACATATTTTACCAGGCCGCTTCTGTGGGTGGCACAACACGTGCTGCAAGCCCACTTTAAGCATTTGTATTTACAAGCCCTGGCACTCCGGGTGCACTATACTAGGGACTGACAGTAAACCAAATAAGCCAAACATGGAATCCAATCAATATTAATTTAACATAGGGAGCACTTGCACTGTGGCACTGATCAGCAGTGGCACAGTGCCCAAAGCAATATATCAGCAAAACATCTTAATCAGAGTAGGCAAACAGAAAAAATGGAGGAGAGACTCAGGCCAATGATGTCAGGTCTAACAGAAGGATGGACGGTAAGAGGAGAGAAAGGGAAGGGGATGGATTAAGAGAGACAGTGGAGAGGGGAGCTATAAAAGAAAAGATGGGAAGGGAATGGAGGTTAAGGAAGAGATAGGGGAGGGCAGAGATAGGCAGGAAGGGGAGGGGAAGAGACAGGAGAGGAGGGAATAGTAGAGATAGGGAATGGAACGGAAAAAAGGGGAGTTGAGGGAAAAGAGGAAGGGAAGTGGAGACTGAAGGGGGAGATAAGAAAGGGAATTGGGAAGGGAACTAAAGGGAATGGGAGGGAAGGAGGGCAAAGGAATAGGGGGGGCAAAGGAAGTGGATTGGAGGGCAAGGGAGAGGGAGGGAACGGAATGGTAGAAGGGAAAGGAGAGTAGAAAAGGGCAGGGGGAGAAGGAAAGGTGGTTGGCAGGGGGACAAAAAGGAATGTGAAGAGAGAAAAAGGATCGAGAGGAGTGGAGTGGAGAGGAAAATGGAAGGGGATAGTGGTGGTGAAGGGGAGTGAGGAGGAGAAAAGAAAGGAGGGAAGAGGAGAAGGGGACGGGGACAGAAATGGTGGGGAGGAGAGTGTAGTAAGTGAAGGGGAGAAGAAAGGAAGGGGCATGGAGCACGGCCGAACTGGCCGTAGCAGGCACCGGGCAATTCTCCGGTGGGCCGCCAGCGTGGAGGCTGGCAATATTGGCCCCCTGTAACAAAATCAGCCGAAACCAGCCCTAGCAAACCGCTCGGCCTTAAACCCCCACCGGGCCGGCTGAGCAGTTTGCCAGGGCCAGTTTCGTTCCCAGTACAACCCCTGGCAAGGAGAAATAAGGAAGGAAAGGGGGAGGAAAAAGAAGGGGGAGGGGAGTGAATGGGAGGCAAGAGAAGTGAAGGGGTGGACAAGGGGGAGAGAGTGGAGGGAAGGGTATGAGAGTAGAGGGGATGGAAGATTAAATTGGGAAGGGAAAGAACGGGGAATGGAGGGAAAACAGGAGGGAAGAGTGGAGGGAAATATAAGGAAGGGGACCTAAAGGGAAGCGGAGAAACTGGCAAGGCAGGGAATGGAATGGTATGGGAAGCAAAGGAGATGGAAGGCAGGGAGAGGAGAGGGAGGGGAGAGGGAATGATAGGAGAGGGGAAAGGAGAGTAGGAAAGGGCAGGGGAGGGAAGAGAAAGTGGTTGGCAGGAGAAGGTGATGTAAAGGGAGAAGTGAAGAGAAAAGTAATGAGCAGGGAAGTTGATGGGAGAGGAGAGGAGTGGAGAGAAGATGGGAAGGGGAAGGAAGGAAAGAGAAGGGAAAGGAAGAGAAAAGAAAGAGGAGAGAATGGAGGGAGAAGGGGGAGGAAGAGAAGGGAAGAATAAAGATGAGGAAGGGAAGTGCAAAGTGAACGGACGGAGGCGGAAGGGGGCAGGAGAGACAGGGAGGGTTGAGAAGGGAATGTGAGCCAAGGGAAGTGGATGGGAGGGCATGGGAAAGGAAGGTGAAGGTAAACGAGGATGGCCATGGAATGGAATGGAACAGAATGTGAAGGGATGGAAGGGGAGGAAAAAAGAAAGGCATGGGAGTTAAAGGGAGG